>NC_071354.1:194852410-195479910 GCF_943734655.1 Sabethes cyaneus
TGAAATAAGACATGGACTTGAAATAAAACTTAAAATTGAATTTAGAATTAAAATTGAACTTAAAAACTGCGTAAAAATTGAGCTGTAAAGTTAAAAGTCGAAAGTTAAAAACAGTCAGAGTTCTGGTTGAAAGGTAAAAGTAAAAAGTGAAAATCGATAATAAAAAGTTGAAAATCACAAGCATAAAAATACAAAGTTTAAACTCAAAACTCAAATGACTAAAAAATGCTATCGCATTTAATTCGTATTTTAGTACTAGCAAAATTAGTAAATATTTCATTAAGGTCAAATTGTGTCACTTAGATTTTTTATCAAATCGTTCATGTGCTGTATCACCACAACCCCAGCAGTTTTTATTTCGTATATAAATTCTTCAAATACCGCCGATTTTGCCCAATTAAACAATTCTGGACTGCCACAAAAGCAACGCTAACTCAATAGCGCTTTAAAAACTTCAGCTTTTGAAAGTTTTAAGATAATCTAAGTCATTATTTACCGCAGCAGCATTGAAGCAAATTTGTGAACCCCAGCCATGGAAATATTTGACTTCCTGGCGGGTGTCGACTCGCTCAACCGGAAACCAGTGGGGCTGCTACCGGATAAATCATTTAGCGGAGAAGAAGTGTAAAGCATGAGATGATTTGATAAATGAAATTTATGCTTCAACGCACAGAGCAAAAGGTCGTAAAAATGAATCCTTGCTTATGTTATATCATATGAGCATGCTACTGGTTGCTCCCTTCAATTCCCACAGAACAGTTTTCGGTAGCAAGGGAATAAGCCGGAAAAGAAAACTCAGATACGTCATTGAAAAATCTAATTTTTCTGGTGAACGTGACTCGGGATGATTGATACCAAGAAATTTCCCTATAATAAAACAGAAATAATAATCTATGTTTCATTTCTATAAACAATTGTTGTGAAAATGATAAACAGAAAATGTTTTCACTACTTTTTGTTTAGTTTGTGCGACACAATTTTCAAAGGCATTCTAATGTACATGTCTGCTAACGATGGTTATTCATCATCATTAATCACAACGAATGATGCCGAAATGCGACGCCTGATGTTGTGATGTGATGTACTATGTGATGTGTTATCTCAACCTACCTCTGTCAGATATCCGCGAACGCTCTGGTCCGAGTAGCTTCGCTTAACGATCCGGCCGTTTACAGGTAGAAAGGATATTGCGCCTAACACTGCGAAAGCAACCCATATCTGCTGGTATAAATGTTGTTTAGTTGTGTGGCGACCGGAAAAACGGTAGTGTGATGACGACATCAGTAAGAATGCAAAAAAAAACAGAAATCCTAAGTGAGTGGGATGGTTGTTACGACTCAAACTGACGGCGAGTAAAGCCATCCCACCATTTGTTGTGAATTTACTAACGAATATATTTACTTCGAAGTTCGTGTAGGCGTTTTGTTTTGTTTTGCTACATTGAGCTCGACGAAATGGCTTTGACTCAATATTTTTTTAAAAATAATAATAATAAATGTATTCCATTTTTTCGTTTATCCGCATAAATAGCATAAACGAGGTAATGACTGTACTGAAGCACCAGAAGGACAAGGCGAAGATGACTTCTGATTATCTGCAGCGCAGCTGTATCAGCTATATCTATAGTTAGCAAGAATAAAAATTCCAGCCGCCGCAGCATTTTGATCGATAGAAATTCCCAAATGCCAAGAGCAGATTCTTTCTCACTATAATGCTTATAAATGCTTCACTTCTCTATGTACGAATTAGCAATCGGCATCACAAACCTTATTCATTTTGTCATAGACCCGGTTAAAGTCTGTGCTGTTGGTGCACTAATTACACTCTCCTTCAATTAACAAGCGAGCGGAAATTGGCCACTCGCAAAAGGAAATGCGAAGTATGTAATGCAAATTAGACACTACTAGAACGAGCGAAGGATGAGAAAAGTCAACCAAACTGAAGTGCTGCCCGTTGCTCCGTGGCACGTACACACGAACGCGTCCCGGAATCGACGACGAGAAGACTAACTTGCCAGCAACTAGCAACTTGTTGATAATATAGACCGACAAGGATAGCGAAGGGGGAAAGATAAATTGTAATCTTTCAGTGGAAAATAAAAAAAGGGATCACACACGAGAGCTAAACGTCAAACACTTTGCGAGACGGCGACGATGTAACTAGGCACCGGGAGGCAGCGATTTGTGTATATATCCCTGGGTCCAATACCCGAAAGAGAGAGGAAACCCTTTTTATGGCAAGGATCTGTACGGTTGAGCATAATCGGAGCGAAAGCTTGTCGACAGGAGTAATCAAACTTGGGTGCTATAAAAGCTTTGAATTTTTGATTCCTATGGAGCTTTCGTAAGATTGAATACTATGCGCCTCCATTAAAAATTTGTCATATCAATTTGCTTTACCTACGTATTGCCTATAATCTATGCTTTCTTTTCTCTTAGAGTTGATACTAGAATTAGATTGTTGTAATCCTTTTTCAAGTCTCTTCAAGCTGGAAAACTATTAAAAAAAACATGCCCAAAAACCGTTTAAATAAAGTGAAAATCTGACGGGACCTTTCCCTATAAAACGAGCTGAGATGAAATAACTAATCTGTCAGTGAATCGAATTCAGGAATATTAAAGTATAAGTTGTTATATTTAAAATCAAGTGCGGAATTAAAGAGAAAAATTTGAAAGATTCTCTTTAATTCTACTACATTTTGTGCGAACTTTGGTTACTCGAATTTCGGTAAGACTTGTAACCTTCATCCTATAGTATCGTAATTTGAAGAAACTGCAAACAAGGATTTTTAGTCGAATTCAAAAATTTTGAAAGCGAATAAAAAATTGAAAGTCAGTCAGATGGCAATGAGATTTCGGATAAAATAGTATAATCAACTTTTCACGTGTAGTTATTAATTTGAGAATGTTTCATGTACAGAAATAAGCACACTTATGATATGAGAAACCCATTTTTCAGATAATTTTATTGTCCATGACTACTCAATAATATGGTGTACATCCCTTGTGTATAACAAGTTAACGCAGGATTTCTTTTACTATTCTACCAGTAGAAACTAGTTGGAAACCCTGGTTGCATTGCACTATTAAGATTAATGCGTTAATATGCATGGAAGGCTATATTCCGTCATCTACACTTTCACACGAGATCATAATTTTGGATAAATTCTAATAGAATATCGTTGCAAACGATCGAACGCAGGAGATGGTTGTATACTATTATGATCACATTTTACTTTCAGGACATCAAATTGGTTTGGGTTTAAATTCAACGAATGGAGGAAATTCTTCCTGACCTGATTCCACCTGAAAATCTCCGGTTAGGGTAAAGAACTAGTTTTAAGCAGTCTAAGCGGGTCACTGATTGTTTTACCTTATTACAAGCGATGGGTTGACTAAGTGGGGGATATCAGCATACCAATCTTCTTGCTATCTTTAGTTCTTCAAGCTGTTACCATTGGAAGACACTATTGTTGAGCTAAACTTTAGATTTTTCGCTTTAAAAGTTGGAGCGGTGGAACTAATTTTGAACAGACCGAACCCATTTTCACCCGCAAGGTGCTTTTTTAAGCAATCCTGAAATCTGAATTTTTTACGTCCCCTTCAGAAATCCCTCGAACTTTTCCCCCTATTCAGTAAGTTCGTGTTCCTATCCGCGACCTACTAATCGCCATGTGATGCGTAATCGGCATAGCGTCTCGGCATAGATGCGTAAAATGCCATCTGTCTAAATTGTTTATCGGGGCATACACTCACCGCACCGTTCGGCAAACGGTATTCGTCGTTTTTTTTATTCTCTGGTGTTCTTATGGGAAACTGCGAGTTTGACGTCTCACTCGCTGTTCATAAGGATGGTGGGAGAACAAAAGAGGTAAACATATAGCAGTACAAACGATCCGACTCAGAACAGTGTTGTCAAAGCAAATAACATTGAAACACATCGTTGCTTTATTAAATCACTGAGAAAATCTTCGAAAATTATTGAAAAAGCTGTCTTTTGTGATGTTTTTAATAAATAAAAATTAATTATGAACATACATTTCTCTTGAAAGTATTGAACCACGTTTTCACCATTGGAGGTTTCAGTTAATTTCAAACCTATAATTCTTATTTCCAGAACCGAAACAGTGTCTTGGCAACACGATAGTTTATCAGTTTTGCTGCAGCTGCTGCTACTGGTGAACAGGTTCCGTCAATTCAGAATTTGTTTTCAGTTTTGTTAGAAAATAATGAAACTTTCGGCTAGTGACAAAGCCTTAGATAATAGAAAAAAAGAGAGTGAATAATATGGTATGTGACAATTGAGTGCTTGACTTTTAGAGTGGTTGTAATCAGTGCTGAAAAATGTGATGGATTCGTTAGTAGCGAGGTGGCGATTGCCTTCAGCAGCTGAAAAATGTACGTTTTTGGACAATAATTTTTAATTCATCATATTTCTTGTCGGAAACCCAATAAATTGTGTTTGTGTGAATCAAATGTATGGTTAAGTGATTTGTGAAGATGATCCTATCAAAAGATTTTGAAAATATGAATAAAAAAGTGCATTTTCGGCTCATTTATGTTTAACTGATTAAAATAGGTGACACTGCTTAACTCGTTCCTTACCCTATATAGCTTAAATTGATGACGTTAATGCATTTGTGAATAGTGATTTTCCAGAAATATATTCATAATAGAGTGAAAAATTCTTAAATTATCTGGTTTTGAAGATATGACGACAGACTTCGCAGCCAACTGTCAGAGTACAAGACAATTGCTGGGCTGGTGCTACGATCCTATTCACCCTTATTCTGCGAGGCGAGTGACGTTACTATTTTGGAGTCTATGTTTTGGTAGAATTATTGATAAGCCCTATCCTCACTGATGCGTGTACGCCCCTTACACAGCTCCATGGTTAACACCAATGATATCGTCCGTAAACCCTAGGAGCATATGTGATTTCGTGATGGTACCGCTTCTCTGCACGCCTGCCCTTCAAGTAGCACCTTTCAATGCTATTTTGAACTGCAAATTCGATATCCCTTCACCTGCACCGTCTAACGTCACAAACGAGTTCAATGTCTTACCCACTATCCTGTCGCTTGATTTTTAACCATCAAGAGTATCTCATATAAGCCTAATCAGTTTTGTTGGAAAACCATGTATAAGCTTAATCTGTCACAGCTCTTTTCGTTTAACTGAATCGGACGCCGCCTTGAAGTTTATAAGCAAATGGTGAGTCTGTATGTAGTATTTCCGGAATTTATGGAAGACTAGCTGACCCGACAAACTTCGTATTGCCACAAATTAACCTGTGTTGTACATAAATCATGAATCTCGGATGATCTTTGTCACTTCTCGAGTTTTGCAAGCCCCCCAGTGGGCGGCGCTTCCGACGGCGGGTCACCGGCAACACTCGCGACCGGCTCGTCCTGAATGATCTAGTGTTACTATAGATAGTTTTTGTGGTCTTGTTATTGATTAATGTTTTATGGAAGAGTCTCGAATTTCTCGAGTTGGATTAGTTTTTGAGTTTCGCAAAAATTTCTGTTTTATTTGTATGAGAGTCCATATCCCCCTACCACAGGGGTGAGAGGTCTCTAACTATCATAAAATAAATTCAAGACTCAAAAATCTCCTACATGCTAAATTTGGTTCCATTTGCTTGATTAGTACTCAAATTATAAGGAAATTTGTATTTCATTTGTATGGGAGCCCACCCTCTTAAAAGGGAAAGGGGTCGTAATACACCACAGAAAAAAAATTCTGCCATCTAAAACTCTCACATGCCAAATTTGGTTCCATTTGCTTGATTAGTTCTAAAGTTAGGAGCAAATTTGTATTTCGTTTAAATGGGAGCCCCCCCCCTCCTAAAAAGGTAAGAAGTCCTAATTCATCATGGGAAAAATGGTTGCCTCCAAAAACACCCACATGCCAAATATGGTTCCATTTGCTTGATTAGTTCTCGAATTATGAGGAAATTTGTATTTCATTTGTGTAGAAGCCCCACCTCTTGAAGTGTGGAAGGATCCTAATTCACCGTAGAAAATATTTTTGCCTCCAAAAACCTCCACATGCCGAATTTGGTTCTATTTGCTTGATTAGTTCTCGAGTTATGGGGAAATTTGTATTTCATTTGTATGGGAGCCCCCCCTCCTAATGTGAGAAGAGGTCCTAATTCATCACAGAAAAAAATCTTGCCTCCAAAAACACCTACACGCCAAATTTGGTTCCATTTGCTGGATTAGTTCTCGAGTTATGAGGAAATTTGTATTTCGTTTGTATAGGACCCCCCCCCTCCTAAAGTGGGGAGGGGTCCCAATTCATCATTGAAAAAAAAATTGTCTCCAAAAACACACACATGCCAAATTTGGTTCAATTCGGTTGATTAGTTCTCGAGTTATGAGGAAATTTGTATTTCATTTGTACAGGAGCCCCTCCTCTTAAAGTGGGGAGGGGTCCTAATTCACCATAGAAAATTTTCTTGCTCTCGAAAACCTTCACATGCCAAATTTGGTTGCATTTGCTTGATTAGTTCTCGAGTTATGAGGAAATTTGTATGGAAACCCCCCCTCTTAAAGGGGAGAGGAGTTATAATTCCCCTTATAAAGAAGGGGGGTCTCAAATTACCCTAGAATAAATTCTTGTCACCGAAAACACCCACATGCCAAATTTGGTTCTATTTACTTGATTAGTTCTCGAGTTATGCAGAAATTTGTGTTTCATTTGTATGGGAGCCCCCCCTCTTAGTGGGGGGAGGGGTCTCTAACCATCACTAAAACCTTTCCTGGCCCCAAAAACCTCTACATGCAAATTTTCACGCCGATTGGTTCAGTAGTTTTTGATTCTATAAGGAACACAGGACAGACAGACAGACAGACAGAAATCCTTCTTTATAGGTATAGATTGGTCGCGAGGTGAACTTTTGGTTTAGCTTTCTTGTAACGACCTCAGTCTAGGAAACAGGAGGCGGGAGGGAATCTTGTATGCAGAATTGAATAGAGTAATGTCTGGAAAATTGCTGCATTCGGGTCGATGGACCTTTTTGTAAATAGGGCATAGGGGGAAGTCCCCCAGCGCCGGACAGCTTCCAATACCGGACACTTCTGACTTTCATAGTTCAAATGGTGCACCTTACTAGCTAATACGATAAAATCAATAAAAAGGACAAAACATTAACATGTGTGATTTTATAAGTCAAAATCATTCATGAAAACAGAGATTTGTTTATTTTTATCTACCGCCGATCGAATTGTTATGTTTCGGCTAATTTTCAAATCAGCATTAAAGTATTATTCGGTCGCATAAAATTTCGTTTATCATGTATGAAATATCTTTAATCAAATATTTTGCAAGTTATTCAATTGGTTCAAAAATATAAATTGTACTCAGTGATTCCTGTCACCCGGTACCGGACATCTAGCCGTCCTCCAATACCGGACAGCAAAATGCTTTGCTTGGTTTATTCAAATTCTTGAATGAAATTTTGCAAAAAATAGATTGAAAAGATAGAAAACATCAATTATACTGAACCGGTTATCTTAAATCTGAACAAAAACAAGGTAACCAGTTGATGATCAATTTTTCGAAGAAAACAGAAGTGCTTAAAAAACTCTATTGATTTTTATGCAAATCAATTTTTCAAAAATCTTTAATCAACAAGTATGCAAGCAAGAAGAGTTAAACATTTTGACATGTATTTTTCACAACTATAAGCCCTGAATAGGTTTATTTTACGATTTCTTTTAAGTGTTCGGCACTGGGAGACACAATTTTTAAGTAATTTTTTTTATCGATTTCTCATTTGGCTTCTTAAATGGTTTATTAGTGATGCAAGTACGTGTATACTATTTTTATTGGAAAATAGTCTTCTAAATTACTCTTACAGTTAATAAAAACTGAACTAATGCTAAGTGTTGATTTTACATATGTCAAAATCCTTAGGTGCCCAGTACTGGGGGACTTCCCCCTATAAGACCTTCCTACCAGTCCGAAGGTAGTTCCTCCTCAGTCCATATCTTTAGTATAACCAGATGGATTAAACAATATAGCCGTTCGCTCCCTACACAATCGGGGATGCAATCTTTTCTAGCTGCTTTGCCATTGTTTTTGCTCTCTAGCTGCTTTTTAGCCTCCGAAGTCCGAAATTGGTGGATCCACAGCTTGTCCGTCATCCTTAAACGTTATTCTGTTTCTGTTGACCGCTCCATCTTATTCACCATTCAACAATACATTGAAATGTTGTTTCCAACGTCTAGCCACCTCCGATCTTTCGGTAATCAGGTTTCCCTCCTTGTCGTTGCACATAGCAGGAATTGGCACGGTCCGGTTGCTGATTCCGTTGATCGTATTAAAAAAGAAAAAACTTCTCGTATCATGCCTCTCGAAGCAATGCTTCGCCTCCGCAAGAACGCGATCCCAGAGCTAGCGGTTTCTTGCGACGGTGAAGTCTCTTTTCGGCAGCTCTAGCATCTCGGTATCTCTCTCTGCTCTGACGAAGCGCGGATCTTGCTTACTACGAGATAGTGGTCATAGTCGACGTTTGGTCACCTGAAGGATCGCACATTTACATCAGAAAAGTGCCGGCCATCAGCCAGAACGTGGTCGATCTGAAAGCAGGCCTCTCCATCAGAATGTTTCCAGGTGTGCTTCCGAATGTTCCATCGTGCAAAATGAGTACTACAGATAAACATTCCACTGGCTGCAGCGAAGTTGATTAGTCTTAGGCCATTATTGTTTGTGGTAAGATGGAGGTTTTTTCTACCAATAACGGGACGAAAGAACTCTTGCCGTCCGACCTGTGCATTTGTATCCCCGATGATTATCTTTATTATGTCTTGGACAGTCTCCACAGGTCCTGTCGAGAATATCATAGAACGCCTCATCGGGTTTGTTGTTCGTCGGAGCATACACATTTATCAGACTGTCGTTAAAGAATTTGCCCTTAATCCTCAACACCGTCTATGCGTCATTGATGGGCCTCCACCTAATGACACGCGTTTTCCATGTAATACGAATCCGACACCATGCTCTGCTATATTGCCGCCACTGTAATAGATGTGATTCTTGAATGTCGTGCCCGCAATAGGATCTACTACACAGAATTCGCGATCTCCCGTCTTCGTCCATCGCACTTCCTGGATGGCTGCAATCTCGACCTTGATCTTCTGTAGCTCTCTTGCCAGGATAACCTCGCGTGCCGGTTCAAGTAGAGTCCTGACATTACAAGTACCAAGTTTCCAATAATCGTTGCTCTTTTTCTTTTGCCTGGGTCCATGCCGATTATCCGGTCGTAGTTCCTTTCCTGAATTTCTTCTCGCATAATAGTTTTTTAAGCATAATGCCTTACTGAGGCTGCAATGCCTAGTCTCGCGGACAGGGCTGCGGTCTTTGATATAAGTGGCAAGACACAGCGTTTCATAAGTCAGCCGCCCGCTTCGGATCAGTCACTGTTGCATACCGCTTAGGATTGGGCAAAATTCCCGAAAGTATCGATAATTCAATATCAATATCAAAACCGCCGCTTTATCGATGCCATGGATATATCATTCGTGAAGCATCGATATTAGATTTATCGATACTATTTAAGGCGGTATTCTGGGATTAGGAAATGCTACACAAAAAAGGGATTCATAAAAATTATTCAATAAAAAACAGGTTGAGCAAAGAGAGTGCCCCCAAAACACGCACGCAACACATCACTTGCTCCAGTGCAGATCTATTTCGGACACCTGCCACAGCTGTTCGCGCCCGACTGAATCGTATGCTGCCCAGGAATCGACAAAAATATGATGGGTTGTACTCCCGATACATCTGGATGACCTGCCGAAGAGTAAAAATTTGATCCGTAGTAGCACGGGCCTCCATAAATCCCACCTGGTACTACCCTACGAACTCTCCTGCCACCGGGGATAGACGACGCAACAAAATCTGGGAGAGCACCCTGTTGGTGGCTTTGACCAGCGTTATGCTGCGGTAATTATCGCAATCTATCCGAGATGGGACAAACCACACCTTTAATCCACTCGTCCTGCAGCCCTCTTCCAAACCCCTGAAACCATCCAGTGATCACGTGTCGTTGCTGGTGGTTCTTGGCCATTCCTGCAGAGTTCCGCCGGGAGTTGCTCCTTTCCGGTTCTAGCTCTTCTCGATCTCTGTCCCGCCCCTGCCACTTTCACCGCTATTATGGCGCGTAAAAAGCTTAAAAGTCTTTGTTAATGCCGTCAACGCCCAATACTACTCTCTGTGTTCTCTGATCAGTTCTGAATTGCTGAAAATCCCGTATCGTATGCACTGTTCAATAAGCGTTAAACATGTAAGAGACATTGTTCAAGGTTTTGCATAAGAGTCAATGCCAATAAAGCAAATTTGAGAATTAAGCTTAGTAGACCTAAAAAGAAAACAGCGCCAGAAAAAATCCTTAAAATATTGCTTTCTTGAGCATTTCCTGGCTTAGTTTTAGCTTATATATTTTTTCAGCTGCAGGGTTGGGGGTATATAATTTTCAAGTGTACTGTAGAAAGGATTTCGTTCATGTGCAGGATGTGTGGCACATGCTATTTGTGCAGGTATGCATACTTAATACAATAAGATACACTTGAATATAATACCAATATTAGTTAAATAAACTAGAATCAGAAAGAGGGAGGGACCATCAGAGCACTTGTTTGAAGCGGTGTGCCTAGGGAGAGTGAAACAGTCAACTTTCTTGGGTTAATCTTGGCTCGAAAAACAACACATCGTGGATAATGAGCGGGCTATTCTCCCCACCTGCTGGAGTCATTCTGCACTAAGACGGTCTATTCAACGATTGGCTCAGGCAACTTAGCTCTTGGAAGGAGATTCTCTAAATCCCTGGTACGTGAAGTGATGTTGGTTATACGGTACGGTGGAGGGCGCCCTGGTACTCCACAGGCTCCGTTGCGGCGAGAGAATTTATAGAACCATCCATCATTCATCCCTCGGCACGGGTCGCGTCACACCCTGGATTAGGGGTTTATCCATTCTAGTTTTTACTTAATAGCCATGGATAACAGCTATTACAACCATTTCCTTTAGGGGCTTTGGACCCTCTGCTTTGGTTCCTGGGAGGCAAGAGAACCGTCCTGCAGGCGGAGAGTTTACACTTCAGCCTTCGCATGAGTGCCCCCTTCTCTGTCCGCATACGACCCTAGTTTCCACCGGTTGTCAGATTTCCACTAAGTATCGTATCCCGAATGGTACCACGAAGAGGTCGAGGTAGGAGTTGCTGGGTAAGAGGCTAATGACCACTGTGTGGTCTATCTTATAACTGCAGGTACGCGAGGTTCCGATGTTACCCAGCATTACCCAGCCCCATTTACGCATTCCCCGTATTACAATATTATAAATAATAATTAACTCAACACTAGGTTTTCGAATGTTGTTTCACAGAGGCACTGTAGTCAAATGAGTATCTGCTGAGTAAAAACCGAAAATGAAGCCTGTAGAAATGAAAGTGTATTTCCCATTAATGCTCTTTCTGTTTGCTCGTAGAAGTTAAAATAATAAAAAGTAAATTATTTTCATGTCTAGAAACACAAATCAAATTGCAACACTTACAACTGACCATAAATTATTTCTACTGGGCAGAAATTAACCTAATTTGGCAATTTCTGTTTAAAGCGTATGTTTTGCATCCTGTGAATTAAGTTTTCGTAAATTCGGCCAAGATGGAAATGAGCTAAGTGTAGCTGTATGAAAAAAATTTATGCGCTCTCTGGGAAAATTCAGAGCTATACCATCGTGCTATGGGAAAAAAAGTTGAAGATCTCTAATTCAACAATCTCAAAAGTGCTGAAAAGGTTCCAGAAACGATTGGAATAGGATCACAAACCTGGGGTTCAAGTGGGAAACCAGAAGCAGGAAGACGGAGCGATAGGTTAAGCCTAATTTCACCCGAAATCCCAATATTTTAACACGTGACGTTAACAAGAAGATCGGCATTTCATTACGCTGCATTCACAAAGTCAAGGCAAAAACTGGATTGAATGTATGTAACATTCAAAACTTCCCAAACCGTGATGAACGCCAGCAAACTGTTGCCAAAATTCGTCTAGAAAGTTCTACGCGAAGATGTTTATCAGATACAGCAAAGCAAAGCCGTGGGATTAAACGTCCTTTCTAAGAGTTGACCTTTCTTTAACTTCTTTCTATCCTTCTGATTAGATACAGCTGCTGTGTGATAGATGACGAAACATACGTCAAAGCTGACTTCTATCAAATCCCAGTAGGGTCGTTTGGGGTGATTTGGACACCTAGGGTAAAATGGACAGGTGCTTTATCTCGGAAAGTACCAGTTTCTCTGCTTTCACATTATTCTCAACTTCTTCCTTATCTCCTTACACCATTATTAACGTGAAAAAAATGGGCTTAACTTTGACAGGTGTTGCCAAATGTAAACGTAAACAAAACAATTGCCTAAAACGACACCAGATGTAATTTTTATGCTTTAGGTTTTAAGGTTTTTCCAGTGATTTAACTAACTTTTAAGATCATTGTGGAGTACAGTTGTGTTTGGCTACATAAGAGAAACTGTTTGAAAGAAAATTATAACTAAATTGTATACAAATAAATCCAATTTTTTGATCTCATATTGTTGTATGCTTTGTGGGATGAAATGGACAGTTTCTTTGGAGTGTAATTGTCAAGTTAATTTTGATCCATTTCTTCGGACTAATTGATTTTACATACCGTAAAAGTACAAAAAAGATGTGCATGTGATGTTAAAACAAGAATTCACCGAAAAGACCATCATTGGCAATCAAGAATGGATATTTGGGAATATAGCTTTGAGCGTATTTGCAATCCCTCTAATAACGCATGATCGCCAAAGGGAACATTCGCAACAAAAGTGAGGGCTTTTAATAAACGGGTTTCGATGTGTTTGAGAACAAACAAAATATAATATTTTACTCTGGTCATTTCCCCTCATACTCAGATTAATATTAAAATATGTGATTTTTGAGGTACTCGGGGCTAATCACTGAATGTCTATGGTTGTACAAAATGCAATGTCACATTCATTTTGGTATCGTAAGTATTTGATCCCAATCGATATGTCCACCTTCTCTGAGCCCCCAGGAACTAATCCAGGAGCACCTGCATGTAACAAATGTGGAATAAGACCTTAAATAAGATCAAGATTCATCGAAGAATGGTTTTGTTTACTTGCGAAAAAACTAAAGTGATATTGGTATAATTTATGGACTGGCTTTTCCACTCAGATAGACGGAATTGGGCTCGAAGCACTATTACTAGTTGATATGTGTTCCTAAGTTATCTGCTATGAGCCACAATATGTTATTTCGTTAAAAACAACAATTTTTACACATTGTCCATTTCACCCCAGTGGATGTCCATATCACCCCAAACAAAATTTTAATGCCAAAAAATCATTATTTTTATTTTAACATATTTTAGCAAAACGAATCTAGATACAATTGTTAAACTCCGCTGGTAAACAGGAAACAAGTTAATCTCAGTATACGATTCAACTTTTTTGAGTTTTGATGCATAAATTTTGGGATAATAGGTGATTTGCTTAGGGTGTCCAAATTCCCCCAAATTACCCTACAAGAGTTTTACGCACCGGAAAAGATAAGTTCAAAACATCAAAACGGATGATCGTTTCGAAAAGAAAATGTCGAAATTTGCATCGAAATATCTTATTTGACGGGCTACCTGCACCTGTGGCAAGCGAAGTGAAATTTTCGTTACTATAGGTACCGTGCGTATCTCCAAGAATATCTTTTGCCAAATTTGGAGCAGCACAATGAAAAATCACTATTTTGGCCGGATTCAGCTTCATATCACTATTATAAAAATGTGTTCGAATGCTTTGAGGTTAATTCGGTGCATTTTGTCTCTAACGATCATTGCATCCACTGAACTGCCCTGTACCGCTTTAAAAAATTTCTTTTATCTAGTTACATGTGTCTCTAACTAAAATTCTTCTAAGTAATCAAACTGTAAGTTCATCTCTTGGCACAACATGAGCTGATCAAAAACCAAACATGATTGTCAGTTGAATATTATATGGATTGCTTTTTCACTTTCTTTGATATTAGTTCATAATTTTTCGCCAGATAATGCTTTTCATTATTTATGAAAAAATTAACCTGTCATCTATGAAAGACTTCAAACAACACTGTGTGTTGGTCGCTAACCTGTACAAACAAATCCGTAATATGAATGCGGTGGTCAAGCAGCAAAATCCAGAGCGTTCCGAGCTCGAGCAACTTGCTTCGATTTTCGGTACAATCTATTTATTCAATTAACTGCTTAGTTCAATGTCAAACACACCAGCCTTTTATAGCTACGTGCGTATCAAACCAAAATTCATCCAACAACATTGCACAAATAAGTAAAACAGCGCTGTTGTGTCATTTGCGTCTGCGATCGAAATTGTAATTTGGCTTGACATTGATTCCCCATGCTCTAGCCAAAATGGAATCAGACGAACACAAATCATATTCACATAGGTAGCAGCAGCAGCAGCTCTCCACGTGAATGCCACTCAAGTTGCCAAAAGAAATTTTGGAAGTGGTTGAATTTGATTATCCATCCATCAACCATCCAATCGGCGTGACGACATGGGACCAGACCGGAATTCTAATTAACCGCAGTTGATTATGTGTCGCGCGCGGTTCTTGCGGTGTATCGCACAGCAGCAAGGACGTTCTTGATTTCTATCGGAATATCAAATGAAATATGACGTGAGAAATTTAAATATTTATCCACTCTTCAACTAATAACGTTGGCATGCGATGATGTTAGCTGAGTAGCATGCTAAATAGCAACTACGTTTTGTTTTCAAACATATTGGCACAAAATAAACTGCACAAGCACAGTTAACAGTTTTGGTTTGAAACCTAACTCCGAAATAAAGCAAAAGTTATTTGTTTAGCGGCCATTGATCTCCATACTATTTCACGATTTTGTACGGTTAATGTTCTGAATAGTAATATGTATGTATACTTGTTCCGAAAAAAAACTTGCAGACATGACGTTTCTTGCATTCTTAAATAGGTTTTGACGAATCAGTTATTGAGCTAACATAATATACAGTGCAGTGCATGCATTGCATATCGCACGATAGGAACCGACTATAAATATTGACTACCACCGACAATAGCGGTATCAGTTCTATTCATCACTTCATTTTATCCACAATCAAATCATCAACTTATCAAAGCACTCAACATGCTTGCCAAAATTGTAAGTAGACTCTTCAAAAAATTTAACTTTATCACTAACATCCATAATTGTAAACCTTCCAACAGATTCTGGTCACCATTCTGGCAGTTGTCTGCGTCAGTGCAAAACCAGGAGTGGTAGCCCCGCTGGTCTATTCGGCTCCACTGGTCGCCGCTGCCCCAGCCGTCGTGACGGCCCAAAGTTCGCAATATATCGCCCGTAATTACAATGGGATTGCCCCCGTGGCCTACACAGCTGCCTACGCCGCCCCACTAGCCTATGCTGCCCCAGCAGCCGTTGCTGCCTATACGGCTCCGTTGTTGATTTAGAATTCATACTGAATGGATTTGCACTGTGATATCTGATGATGATGATGATGATGATAATATGATGCTGATAATAATAAAAAGAATGTGGTTGATATATAGTACAATTCTTCAATTCAGTAGGATTTCCATCATGAAACCCTGATGACATTCCTCATTCTACCAAAAATTATAACTGTTCACTTTAGGGACATCAAATTGGACTAGATTTATCACGATCCTAATAAATCTTGTTGGGATGAGGAGGCTTAGCACTTTTTCCGGCTAACTTTTCTAACACAGACATCAAATTGGTCTAGGTTTTAAGCGGTCCTAAAAAATTTTGTTAGAACAAGAAGACCTTATGACTTTTCTGGTGCACTTCCCAAGCACAGATATCAAACTAGTATAAGTCTGAACGTCGTAAAGGATCTTCGACCTACTGGCATGAGAGCGATTGTCGCTTATATTTTCTAAAAATAATCACAGTAAACAGATGGTGCGTTTAACTGCCGTCCCTCCTTGTGAAGCAAGGTGATCAGAAAGAAATTGTATGGGGATATTTGGCCTATAACTGTAGAAAATTATAATAGAACCCGCATAATTGCTACATCTGTTATGAGTTGATCGGTATCTAAATCTAAATAAAATCCATTCATAGTTAGCAAAAGCGTTCGAAATCTTTCATATAATTTCGTGACGGTAACTATAACCTAAATTATGGAATGATACCCTGCGGTAAGATGTAGTCCCACGTAAAAAATTTGATTTTTTATTCCCACTAGACGTAAACATAAGGCGTTTCCTTGTTCTAAATCATCTTGATACAGACTTATCCTTAGATCCCAGGTGTACGGATTTCTAAATATTAATTTTAATGTATCTATAATACTAATACATGTATAAAACTGTCTCATTAACTATTACTGCTTTCGAAATTGAGTTGATTGGCCTTATTTCCTCTCGACGGCTCAGCAATAGTTCTCTTGGAACTGGGATTGACTCTGCAATTATATAAAGATATTTGTTTCATTTGTTATAAGTGCCCTCTTCATCAAAAAGTCCATTGATTTGTGCAAAGTGTTGCGCCATTCAAATAAATTGTTTGATGAAATTCGAAAGCTTTTGGTATTTAAAAATGCAGTGTTTTTTATTCGAGGTAATCGGCAACTTGCCCTACAATAGATTGGTATAGTTGCGGCAAGTCAACATCCGATGTCATACGGCAGATCTCGATATTTAGCGGCTCTAAATTTATATCAGTTGAACCAACCTGTTCGTGGTTATTATCTTCTAAATGTTTAAGCTATTCGATTTGTTAATTGAAAACCAGCTCAGGTGAGCTGTTTTCAGTGTTTGAATTAAGTGGATGTTTTTCTAGAATATGCCTTTTGAGGGCGTAAAAACTATTGTAACGAAAATTGCAGCTTGAAAAAGTGCTATTGAAATAAATTTACGGCGGATCAAAATCGTTATTTATTACATGCCTATGGACATGCCCATGAAAACCAGAAATATAGTTAGGAACTTTTTTTTACAATAGAAATCAGGTTATGCCGAAAAGTGTCTGAAAGTGAGTATTCTGGAAATGACAAAATTTAAATATAAAATATTTTACTTACGAAAAATTTCAACGATTCGTATGTCTCGTTTTTGTGGCTCCTCGTAGACACTATCCATTTGGAGTTTCACACTAATTACAACAGTTTATAAATTTTAACTAAAAACTCACTGGTAAAACACTCGCGTTCACTGGTTCGCACTGATTTGAAAAAGAAAATGGCTATCACTATAAAACTTTTGGTGTTTTCCAGTTGTTCGGTAAAATACATTACAGATTTCTATAAATGAAGGATTTTACCGAATTTACCGGTAAATTCAAATTGGCTTTTAATTCCGTCACTGGTTACGTCCATAACATTTGCCGTTTTGATCATATTTCAAGCTTTCAAAACTGATTGGTTGGGTGTACATTTGAAAATTTTCTCATCTTCCGAATTTCTCAACTTCCGAAAATTGTTTGATGGGTCAACTTATTTTTCAAACTTTTACTCATTCTCTCAATCAAATAGAACAAACAATCTTTTGCTAACCAGTTGTGTAACTGATGTTGGCAGGAAAGCCTTTCGTCACCGTAGTATCTGTCTCTGGAACCGTCTGCCGAGCGTGTGCAAAAGTGCTAGAAGCTACGCCGCCTTCAAAATATCTTGTAAAACATTCCTCTCAGCAGAAAACTGATTATTATTAGAACTGATTGATTATTAGCAGAAATCACATTGTACGCAAACTTTGAAAACCATTATATGGTTACTTGTGTTACGTGGATATGTAGTTAAATAAATAAATAAATAAAATAAATTTTAAAAACTACCGAAAAGTCGTAAAAGAGCAAATGTCAACTATCGATTTTACTGAAATATCGGTAATTTTATACATTACATGTTGTTTCCTATAAAAAAAAATACCGAATTCAAAAACTCTGCTTAAATGTGAGTCCATCCATTTACTACTACTAGCTGCATTTTGGTTTTCTATATTGATTGGGGTGCACTTTAGAAGTACGAGAAATGAACATTTAACAAAATGTTTAGCACGCTTATAACTCAGCCTTTTCTCAATGGATTTCGATCGATCAGAAATTTATCTATGCATTGATTGATATAGTAATTATGATAAAAATTTGTCAATTGAGTCACTATTTAAATAAGCATAAATATCAGCCAAAGTCAAGAATGAACGAATCTGCCAATCACTTGTAAGCACGCTTTTCCTTTCCATACCCGGTACGACAAACTTATACATCTGCGACAATAGGCCAATACTTACTTATTTCGATAAAACCTAGACCAACTTGTTATCCGGAAAGTAAACATTCTTGTAAAAGTATTAAACTACTCCTGTTCTTTCCTCGCTTTTATCATTTGAACATTGAACCTAGACGAACTTGATGTCCTGAACGTGAACCGTTAAAGAACAGAACCCGATTATCTGCTCTCTTCAACCGATTATATCGACATACGCAAAGCAAAGCCTAGGTGCTACATTCCGTTATCGAAACTTGACCCTCTGTTTTTATACGACAGACTTCGCAGCCAGCTGTTAGAGTACAGGACAATTGCAGGGCCAGTTGCTACGATCCTATTGACTCTAACAGCCTCTCCCAATCGAGATTCGAACATACGACGACTGGCTTATAAGACCAGCATCATACCTCGAGGCCAACTGGGAGGCGATATACTCTAAGAATATATTCGAAACTGAAGTCCAGTAAATGGTCTGCAAAACGGTACGTATAAACTGGTTTTGTGCATCGAATACGATGATATTGGAAACATATCGGTACGTAATTCTTATTGGTAGTCTTTTCAACGGGTTATAACTAACATTGTGGAACAGAACAGAAGTGGAAGTCCGAACGTTTCGGCGCTCAAAACTGGTAACAGAGTCGTTTTTGTTTTTATTTTTCTTTGGGAAGGTTCTCGCATAGAAGCGAATAACAGCAATATAAGCAGAACGCGCACTGCCAATCGCATAGCAGCTTTCTCAGGCTTTCGTGTGCATTCGTATGCGTTTGTGTGTTTTCGTGGAAAAAAATGACTCGCTACCGCCAGGTTCGCTAGCATCGGTAGAAAGTAGCATGTACGTGTTTGTATTTGTACTTCCACTTCTGTTCTGTGATTGTGGAATTTATTTCTCAATCTGTCAAAAAGAACAAAGATACTTGAAGAAGATCTGATTTACTGAAATTAAAGATACATTGATCATTGTTGAAAAAAAAATTAGTGAACATTTGAAAACGGTCCGTAATCGGCTGTTCGGCGAAGCTTCCGTTTGATGTCAGAACAGGGCGCTGTATGGCCATCATGACAACTTTGCGAATGCATCTCTTGTTTCTACCAATCAGCTATCAATAATTCGTGGCTCTCCAGTTATTTTTGTACACGAAAGAGCTCAAAATCCGGAAGAAATCTTCGATTGGGCGACACTGAGGCAGATTTGTCGGGTTGTGGTTTTTGGGTACAAATGGGATCGAATAGGTCAGAAACGATTGTGTTTTTTGGTGTGTTCCGATTTTTTTCCAATGTTTTGCAGGTGTACTGGTGGGAACAGATAAACTTTTTTGCGTCATCCCGTTGGCTCACGGAATCCTTGTTGTTAAAGGCACGAGAGAAAGAACGAAGTCTCTCTGTGTCCGTATTTTTGACTGGACCTTGCTTGCAAGTAGTTGTTGGGGATCTTAGGATATGGTAAATAGTCGAAACCGTAACAGTTTCGCCTTCGAAATGTTGTACCTTATACTTTTTGCCGAGATCTTTGTACGATTCGAAGAAGTGTACAACGCGCTCGCGTAATGTTTCTTGTTTTGACGCCATTTTGAGCAACACTTGGCAAGCATAAACAAAAAATACTGTCAGAAAGAGGAGAGAGAGAACTAACGCATACACACTCTCATTTCACTCTGAGCTTGTTTGTTGTTGTGCATAGGGTTCTCGAAAAAATTCCAAAATTTTAGTTTTCACCAGTTATGCCTATGAAAATGTAGTTCCCTATTACTCCTACCCCTACACAAGCTGCTGCTCGCAGTCAACTTTTGAGATGACGTCCAGCTCTTTTGGTGGGGGGAGATGTAGCGCGCCGACCCCGCGCGTCTTATTTTAAAATTCTCTGAACCCGCATTTTTGTACCGGAAGACATTGATCATCAGTCTTTTACAGTGTTTTTGTTTATAATAGCAAGCCACCGCATGCACTTCCTATATTTTCCTTAGAAGGTAGGGCCTTACGTTAGATGCGAAAATGTAAAAATAATGAGTCGTTTTTCACAAGTCCACCCATTTGGCTGGCTAAAAGAGTAAATGCATTTTCTTTCCCGGATCCCTTCCCCAAAGATATAACAATTAAAATCGTATGAGTCCCGCGTGGCCCCATACGGATTTCGTATCACTGGCACTGGTTCAGAGGTATCTAACGCTACCATGGGCGTAGCCAGAAAAGTTCCTTGGGGGGGGGTTTTACCAAAACAAATCTGACATAGCCTAACCGTAAGCAGCTTATTCAGGAAATGGAGTATTATTTTCAGTTAAAAACTATTTTGTTTGAAATTGAGTGTTCTGCATCAGACAAATGCCGCTTAGTTGGTTTCGAGGTACGATGCTGGTCTAACAAACCAGTCGTCGCATGTTCGAATCTCGGCTAGGCGGTGCTGCTAGATAGAGTCAGTAGGATTTTTGTACTAGCCCGGTAACTGTCCTGTACTGCAGTAGCCGACTGCGAAGTCTGTTGATGAAGAGGGATCAAGTCTTAGAAAGGACGTTTAATCCCACGGCTTTGCTTTGCTCATCAGACAAAAAATCAAATTGAAATAACAGAGTTAAAGTTATGGCTTCCCAGCCGGCATTGAGGTACGTTGTATGTTCGAATCTCGGCTGGAAGAGGCTATTTAAATCTATAGAACTGAGTCTCTTCAAGACGCAGCGAGAGTGCTGATGAACAACTTATGCTGTATGATTCTCAACATCGCTCGTAAGGTGAACCGACGATCAGATTTCGAAAAGAGTGGTTTGATTCTCAGTAAATGTAGCAAGCTTCTTGGCTAAGCAGATGACTTTGCCAGGTGGCTAAGCAGATGACAGAAACTTTGCTACGACGAAGGCCATCTGGTCGGTGTTAAATCAGACCGGACCAAGTCGCAAAATTTAAAATAATAAGTTAATGACAGCAAACAGCAGATTAAGATATTCGTAAGCTACATTTTACTCTAATAAGATCAAACAAATGTTGCAAACAGCCAGAGATATGAAATGGTTTCGAACGATCGATAGCTTTTTACTACACAGCAGCAGCAAACTTTGACTTCGTTTTTCACGAAATCAGATTTTTGTCAGTTGGTTCGGTCTGACTTAACACCGACCATCTGTGCTAGACTGAAGGCGGAGCCTAGCAGGATTGGGCTTTAAATCAACGCGTCGAAGACCAAATACATGAATGATAATAGCTCAAATGGTCGCTGTTAAGTCAGACCGAGCCAAGTGACAAAAATCTTATTTTGAGAAAAATGCGTTCAAAGTTGGCTGCTCTGTATGGTTTGTAGCTATCAATTGTTCGAAATCATCTCATAACACTGGCTGTTTGCAACATTTATGTAGTCTGATTAGAGTAAAATGTAGCTTAGAAAATTCTTGAACGTTTGCTGTCATTAACTCATTCTTTTAAATTTTGCGATTTAGTCTGGTCTGATTAAACGCGGATCGAATGAGACGAACGTGCTTTTTTCGCGGACGGTAATCGTTGACGGCGACGGACCAGAAGTCGTAGATGAGCTCGTGTATGTGGGATCGCTGGTAGCCGCGGATAACAACACAAATAAGGAGATCCAGCGGCATATTCAAGCAGGACAACGGGCCTACTTTGAGCTTCACCAAACGCTGCGATTAAGAGGCATAAGCCACCTTCAGGTATCAGCATCTTTGGCTCGAGCAGCACGTTCCTCCTTAGGAACCTGACAATGTACAAACCCCCTATTAGACCGATAGACCATGCTCACGGAGGACTTACGGGCCTTTGCGGACGACATTTGATGAAGTACAAGCTGAAAGCAAAGAGTAGCGGAGGTGCATGAATCAAGGGCAACATACACTGCTCGGGAAGATTACTAACGTACATTTGACGAAAGTCAGTAAACTACAGTGAACCAGTCACGTCGTAAGGAAAACGGTTCTATACAACAACCCCACCGACACTGGCACAGAGCGACTGAACGTGCAAGATGGCTCGTCCAGGTCTAAAGCGACATTTTTTATTTTTTAATTAAAAAACTGCGACTTTAGAGATATCTAGAAAATGGGCGATGAGTAACCCAAGATCGCATTAAATGGGGCTTAAAACAGCACAAACCACCCCGGCTCTAAGTTCACGACGCCGACGGGGATCGTACAATCAGCCCCGTACATTTTCCTGTGCTTTAAACAATAGCTGGCTGTGAAATTTCAAGCTTGAAAGTGTATAACAAATTTTCTCCTGGGGGGGGTTTGAACCCCCAAAACCCCCCCCCCCCCGTCGCTACGCCCATGAACGCTACTATATCTATGACCATGACCGTTCCAAATTCGACGCTAAATAACATCCTCTCGTAATCAAGAATCCTACGTTTTACGTACATCTACTCTGCGGTTAATCTGTTACCACCGAAAACCCTCTGAATTTCACGGGTCCCATCAAATCCGCTAAAAGTGGGCCCTTGCTACCGTCGCACCTGCAAAGTACCTGAAGGCGAACTAAAAACAGTAAGATATTGATTTGAATGATCAATAAAGGGTGTCCCACATTAAATTGCATCGGTGGGTAATGTTCTACAGCGTTTTTTTTCGTAATGCAATTTGACGTGAGACACTTTACTGATATTTTGAATCACAATAACTTGGAAACTACAGTAACGACAATATTTTGAAAACAGAAAGCAGAAACAATTACAAAAAAAAACTGAAAAAAATTGCTGCAGCTCACATGGAAACACTGACAATTTGCATGTAAATTCCATATTTGCAGCAATCTACAGAATGTGGTTTTTGTAAGCTTTTTCATATTCCAAAACGGAAAATACTGATTTTTACATAACATTTTTACTGTATTCAAACCGATGGAAAAATAAAAGACAAAAAGTCTTGAAAGTATTGCCTTGAAACATCTCGATAAAAATTGAATCAATGTTTCGATTTGCGTACAAAAAGATAGAAAAAAAACTTTTAAAAAAATTAGAAAAATTAGAAAAATTTAGAAAAAATTAGAAATTTTTTAGAAAAATTAATAACCTTTCTAGGGGGTCAAAAATGCTTGTTACTCAGTTAAACCTATATCTAATTCATTTGGTTTGCTATTCAGGTACTACGGTACTATACGTATGTATCACCATGTACCAGGCGCCTCCATTAACCTTCAATTCCATTCGAACTTTAGTCAAGTTTTCTCAAAAAGACAACTCCTATATGAGGAGTACCCAGCTAGCACCAACTCGTATATCAATGTACGATAACTATCGTAAATATCTCCTAACAAATTCGAAATCGTAACTAACGCTGGATAAAGTGGGATCAAGTTGATTTTCTGTCATATACCGTGAACGTACCATATTCTGCGCAGTTAAGACATTTTTTTGATTCCTCCGCTATTATAAGTATTCTAGAGTTAAATTGATAACGTTGATAGCAGCAACATGTAGTGCTACGGTCTATAATATATAGTAAAAAACATGAGAATTAAAAGTCGACCAACAATTGAGTATATCTTTCGTTTTGTAAACTTATCCACGGTGCCTAATTCTGCGCACTCTCTTGCCCATGTTCCTAATTCTGCGCATGTTTGTTCCTAATTCTGCGCACCTAAAAAGTAACAATAAACATTCATACCATGTAGTTTATGTCTTTATACGCTGAAAGCACATCAAAAATCCGACATTAGCCATTACCATGATTAAATCCATGACCTGGCCTTCTTGTGCTGTCCAGGTGGCACAGGAACATTATTATCATTTGGATTGGCTTATTTTAAATATTTTATTGTCGATAACGTGAAGGGCGAGTTCATTCGGGTTTTCTCTATACTGAACATTATACTTTGGACTAATATTAACAATTGTGTTTTCATATAGAAACCACTTCCCCACACAGCCAATGAAGTTCGACTGTCAAAAAAAAATCAAAAGACATGGTTCCATGAATTGGCGTTCGTAGGTTCGGACCCCGAGCCGTAACACAGGATGCCAATCAATACACGTTAAAGGTTCTACTTGAATTTCTATGCCTCTATACCTCAGTCATTTGGGAGAAGTTGCGTATTTTTTCGCGATTTCTTCATAGGATACATTACTGCGCAGAATTTGGAACACGAATAAAAAAATCTGTGCCTAAATCTGCGCACTACTGCATCGCATTTTTCCAACGAAAACAAGGCATGCAATCACTCTTTTTGCCTAAAACATGACTAAAACTAATTATTCTTTCTAATTATGCTGGGTAATTTGATCATTGCAAAGAATTTCGATCATAATTTTGTTAATTTTCTAGAAGGACAGTTTTAGCGTTGGCGCTAACGACGTTGTTTTCTGACATATAAAATACTTTCAGTTTCACTTTAATTTAGTTCGCTGTCAAATATTATGGCCCTTTTGTGAATAATGGCGTAATATTCAACAGAGATTTATAAAAAAATAACACAATGGCCATAGTTATGCACAATGTTGAAAAATACATATATAAAGAAAAATGCGCAGAATTAGGAGCTGCGCAGAATATGGTACGTTCACGGTATAATGATAATGACTGACATACATACGATTTTCAGCACAAAATCGTAACGTAGTACGGAGCGACTCGCGCTTAATCGGATATTATCGCATATAAATACTTATATAGTCGTAACGCTCAAAATTATTCGTAATCACGTATATCGCCTCCAAAATAGTACGGATATGCCAATTTTGCGCATGAAATACGATTTATTTAGCATGTATATCTGTACGTAATGTTGATTTTGACCTTTTTTATACATATGAAAATGCTAGCTGGGTACGGTGGCGTTGCCGATAGATAGGACTACACTATGGCTTAGTTCAAAGCTTATGAAACATACTGATACTTCCTGGTAAGTAAAGCATATCTTGTCACACGTTTTAATACGAAGGAAATTTTAGTAATGCTAGAAAAATGGCAAAATATCGATAACTTTCACGTGATAGTGCGCTACGGTTTTTAAGCAGTTGTTCTGCATCCTGAAATTCATACAGATGATATTATTTTCAGAAGCTTTTCACTTGTTTATTGTAATGCTTCGATCATTTTTCATACTTGTATTTAAAATGTTCTGCACTGATTGTTAAGGTCAAATAGCTAAGCGAGTAAAAATAATTCAATTCTTTTCAAGGATTTTTGATTTAATTAGGCTGCAGGTTGTTCAAAATTACATTAGGTAAATATGGAAAAAAAATCCTCCGCGCTGTTTAAAGTTCTGTGTACATAAGCAGATACTTACAAAGTAACAGAAAATGATACTAATCATCACATCAAGAAAAAATAGTTTGTAGATATTAAATACATAAACTGTTGCAAAATTGATCAAATCATTAATTATATATCTACTTTTCATTCATCGACGACACGTGAGGCGCCGATTGATTGATTGCGTGGCATCACCGATTGTAACAAATATATTCTAACCGAATTAAAATCAATTTATGTATTTCATTCTCGTTTTCATCTATCGCACGTGCCTTCGCTGCTTCGATAAACACCTTTCTTGTTTTCAATTCAGTTTTACCTGGGGCCTCCGGTTCTCACTTTCTGAGAAATTAAAAAACGCACAAACACGTGTTGAGCTTACGATTCCCTTTGGGGCGATTCGTTTTCTTCCATTTCCTTTCCAACAACCGAACAAGTTATGTTCATTTTATCCCTTCTCCATTATATTCTGAATGAATTCACGGGAAGCTCATATTTCTCTCTCTTGATTTTAGCACCAACGCTTTTCCAAAAAACCCCTACTCTGCTGGAAAAACTGAGATGAAATTCATCCCATTATGGACGCGTAAATGCGAACTAGGTGAGTGAGAGAGTCTGTAGCCGAGCTTTTGCGGACCCGACCCCTCCGCTGAGTGGAAAACTCATTGAAGTACACTCTTCTGACCAGGCGACAAGCTGCAATCGTGGTGCAATAGAACGGTCATTGCACTTTTCGGGGTACATAATGTGCTGTCGCTTCCAGTTTACACACATTCACTCCATTTGGGCAGAGGTTTTGCGTCATCGATGCGCTATATGAATATGAATGCATATCGGGTTATGTCCTGTGATATGCAAGCCACTACTACAAAAGAACACGATTAGGCGTCGCTGGGCATAGAAAATTTGAATCGAAAATCGTAGAGTTTTGTTCCATTGCATATCTAGAGTGACTGCGATTTCTGCTTTTGATATATTTCAACAAATGTATGATAGAATCACAAGCACCCGATTTTTCATTAGAATACCTTCTCAATACAGTCCGGCTTGACTGCTAATGAATATGTGAAAAGCACAACCATATTTCTAGATAAATCGAACGAAGTTTACACGAATATCTCGGGTTATTCTCTAAAATAAAATTGGCATTCTTGTTAAAAACATTTCTTGAAATCACATTATCGCATCTCTTTGGTAATGGATTCAACCTGTACTTGGCTAAAAACGAAACTGTAAGGCACATAGAAACCCTCTGAAAGACCATACATGTTAAACTCTTATTTAAATTTGTACAAAGAAAAACTGTAACATATTGTTCAGAACGCTAAAAGAAAAACAAACCCTCCTTGTGGTATTCCGAAGAGAAACAGCACTTCTTGCATCGTTCATATTTCTAGCTTTTATACCGGGACAAGGAAAAATTAGGCTAACAGCAAAAAAACAGCAGCTGGTATGATTTTTTCACCGTTCCGTATGCGCTGTTTTAAAAATAACATGAGCAACCCCAAGGCATCGTTAATGCGACCTTTACTAAATCGGTTGGATGGCAGTTGTATGGAAACAAAAACAATCTGTCTACTGTACTGAGAATTCTACCGATATAGCTTCCTTAGCATCGCCTCGAGCATTGTAAAAGCAAAAAAAAACTCATGAATTTGAGGCTCCAACGATATGACTTTCAGGAAAAAGAACATTCAAGTATATTACGCCCAAACCGATGTTATGAATTGAATACCAAGTATTGTATTATAAGCATTTTTTTCAGAGCCCAATTGCACAAAATGTGTAGAAGAATCCTTACGGTATATCTTTCTGGGAACGAAACAAATCTTATGAATTGGAAATTCTACGAATGTCTTCTTAAATTTAAATCTATGCTGACTTTTTGCTTTGCTAGTTCCATAATAAAATTTGTTCATTTCGTGATATGGTGATTGTACATGAGTTTGCGAGGCATTCATCAATGCCGTCAACATTTTACTGCAATCAAAAAGTTCCAGGACTGACTCTATAATTTCGAACCAACCGATTCACATGCGTTACCGTTATGATTTCAACCATGGTACGACTATTGTTGACATTCATGTCAGTTTGGCAGACAACCGCAACATTTGTGTTTATAATACAGAGCAGCTTGTTATGTTATTTGTTTGTGAAGTGGTGATTTTTAAGATAACTGATTTAAAAGAGCAAAGAGTTTACCTACAATTTTATGTTTCAAATGAAATAAACGTAACAAAAACGTTTGAAATGATGCAAATAGCCGATGTATTTGATTGTATGTCACGTTCGAGAACTCCTTAATGGTTCAAGCGATTTAAGAAAGATAGAGAGACAGTTGAGGGTGATGTTCATCAAAGTTACTCGAAAATCGTTCTACGTTTCTATGGTTTTTAAGTCTGTACAATGTATATTAAAAATTAAAATTTACAGCGTTATCAGTTGATTTGTGGTAGCCATGGCGAAAATAGTGAAGCATCTACGCTTGATGCTTTATTAACCTGCCAGTTCCACCCCAGAACGCAGAAGTTGGACATTGTGAGGCACTTCGTGTGCGCCAGTTATAGACCGATACGACATTTACAACATCTTAGCAATCCAGCAAAGGCATTCTGGAGAAAGGCAAGAGCATCGAATGGAATCCTAGTGCCGGCTGCACGACAATAATAGGAAGACCGAAGAGGAAGACCGGCCCCAGTGGTCCAAAAGGGCGAAAAGTGAAACTTTTTTCCTAGCGTCTTTTGCTTTCGTTTTAGCATTTAGGGTCTTCAGCACTTTTGTTCGTATGAATATAATTATAGAAGCAAAAAAATTTTGTTGGTGGTAATATAGTTGCCACTGCCTTATAAAGGGTTAACGCATTCCCACGAGGGAGAATTTGGTCAAAAGTCGACTTGTCATAACTCTACAGTAATGGCAAAGAACCACTTAGAACGTCACTTTAATGGATAATTTCAAAGATTTGGGAGGAAGAAAAATTATCGCAGAAGTGGATGAAAGATGTGATTTCTTCCATCTACAAACAGGGCGAACGGTTTAACTGCTGTAATTACCGCGGTATTACGCTGGTCAACGCCGGCTACAAGCTGCTTTCCCAGATTTTGTAACGTCGTCTATTCCCAATAGCAAGAGAATGCATAGGACAGTTTCAGGCGGGCTTTAAGGGGCCCATGCTACTGAATCCAATTTTCACTCGATGACAAACCCTCCAGCAGTGACGGGAGTACAACGTACCCACGCATCATCTTTTCATGAATATCAGATCAGGACAGCATACGATACCGTTGAGCGCGAATAGCTATCGCAGATAATACAAGAGACGACCCATGGGCAAATCGCCTGCCAAGCCAAATATTTTTTACGGGATCTTTGACAACTTCTTCTATCTAAACTTACACTCCGTAGAGATCACCTCTATCTAGGTTTATTTGTTTACCTAGATCTACTGACCTCTATTACTTTCCTTCAGTTGGGTCACCCCTGAGAAATGGTACTTTCTACGAAAAGATTTTCCGTGAAATGGTACATCCCGCGTAAGGTTTTTCGCGAAATGATATTCTGCGAAACTCTATATTCCGCGTTATGGTCAACCGAGAATTGGTGTTCGGTGAAATGGTATTCGGCGAAATGGTTTGTAATGATGGCGAATATTTAAATGCTATCCGCATTTTTTATCAAGCTAAGCAATGGGGGGCGTTGTTTTCTATTTTACTGTGAGGAAAATTTGTATATTAAAACACCCATGAACTCCTCAATATATCACCCTTGTCGGGTCAGCTAGTAGATTTATAAAAAATAATATTTCTAATTTGCTATCTTTCTAGTGTTGCAAACCGAATCCGCATATTTTCACCATAAATTAATGACAATGTTTAATTGTGCATAGAAAATTCCCCAATAAACAGCACCAGAATATCAGTTGCAAACAAACAAAGTTTTATTTTAACAAACCTAACCTCTAACGAAAATTTCTAATGATCAATCATCACATTTGCAGTCATTGGACCAGAGCATCTATTGCGTAACAATTATGGTAGTAGAACACAATCTCTTTACTGATTGTTCGATCTAGCTTGTGGAGGTACTCCGTAGGTCGTTGATAACCGGGCAGGTTGGGCAGCAGCATTTCGGTTTCCAGCAGCAGCACTGCGAGCTGGCGCAGCAGTTAATCTGGCGGCAAAGGCATCGGCAACCGCTGGATTGGACGGCGCTGCGGGCGCAGGTGCTGTCCGTACGTTTGGCACCACGGCGGCATTCGGCAGCGGTGCTACAAATGGTGTTCTAGCCAGAGCGGGGAAGATTGCCGGAGCTGCAAGCGCCGGTACGGCAGCAGGCGCTACAACTGGAGTTCTTGCAGCGATAGCTGGTGCTATTGGGGGTGCGGCCGAAAATACTGCAGGTGTAGCGTAGGAGATGGCGGGTGCTACTACTTTGGCGACTGGAGCTGCTGCATAGGAAAGCGGCGCCACCGCAGCTAAGGGTGCAGCAACTGGAGCAGCCTGAAATGCTGGTGCTACCGGGGCGGCAAATGGAGCAGCCGCATAAGCAACTGGAGCTGCAAGTGGAGCAGCCGTCCGGAATACTTGTGCTGCCGGTGCAGCAATCGGTGTGGCAGCATACGAAAGCGGAGCCGCAAGCGGTGCAACCGCTTGAAATGTTTGTGCAACTGGTGCGGCAAGTGGTGCAGAATACGCTAATGAGTTCGTGGCAGTCAGAACGGTTGGAGCATAGCTGCGTCCTACGACCTGGTTGTACGCGGTTCTAAGTACTCCTTGCTGATAGATTGGCGCTACCAAGGGAGCACTGTAGGCCAGTGGCGCAGATAAAAGTCCCGGTTCGGGATTCGCACTCGCGAAGGCCAACAGAACCGCGAAAACCTGCAAAGATAAAAGATTTAGAAAGCGCTTGAAAAAATAAGCAAACTCTTACCAGTGGGACGAACATTTTTGCCAAATTAGCGATTTGCAATTATTGTTGAATGTTTTCAAATGATACCATATGGAACCAAACAGTTCGTTTTTATTCAGGTCCTCCCACTACCTTGGCCATTTGCTGTGGTACCGCAAAGCAGTATAGTAATAATACTTGCATGAAATTGAAAATTTGGCAGGCTCATCACTTTCGCTCGTGTGTGAACGTAGGTGCTTCGCGTAAGCGCCAGGTGCTTTCGGTTCGACCTGGGTAGGTACGGTACGGTTCACCTTGCTCGAAATACCTATACGAACCGAATATCAATATGCGAACTACATTTAATTTCGCTATGATTCATTCGAATTAGGCGGAGCATACAACAAAATAAGGCAGAAAACATCTGGTTGCTCTGAAAGTGACAGGGCAACTCAAGGATTCACAATAAATTTAGAAGGATCGCAACCAAAATTTGCATATCACTTGGTGTAGTTACTGGAATTCTAAGTATAGAAATGGTTTTGTATATCTTAAAATCAAGGGAATTCAAAAGAAGATGCTCGATACAGTTCCCTCGCGCTTATTAAGGCTAATGTTTTAGTTGCTATTTCTAGAGTAGCAGACAAAAACTACATCGTGCAAAAGTTCAGTCACGTTCGCAATTATGTTGTATTAATATCATGACACTTTCATATGAGACGTATAATGATATTCTCTTCGGGTAGACACAACGTACCGTATCATCTCAGACGCTTGACGTTCATTTTCCAAATATAGAAGCACATATCCCATCGGTACCGTTCCTTCCCTTTTTTATCAACGTGTATAATCCTTGAAGGAACTAACGGAAGGAAATCCGTTTAGCTCTGCACATCGGAAACCATCACCCGCCCCCGCGACGGGCGTTCCTAAAATAGCTGGCTTATCCTATTTTTAGCCTTTCTCTGGCACCGTTGTTTCACACCAAAAATATTACGCACCAACTCATCTTACTTACATCAAGCATTCTATTTCACAAAAAGCTTCCTAATGAAAAACGAACGTGATGCTTTTACTTGTAGATTTTTTGTGAAAGCTCACTAGAATATACAATTTGAAACACCCTAACATATGTAGGTAGGTCGTGGTATTCACATTTCATCCGTTTGTTCTCAACATGGCAGCATCAGTAACAACAGCAGCGTACATACGTTCAAACTTCACAAAACAAAGATTAGTTTTGTTGCTCTTTTGTACTCTGTCACTTCCAGCTCCAAGTCAATAAAAGAAAAATACCTTATTGGAATTGAATCCGGTGTCGTCGGGGTAATTGTTTCAGGATCGCAGCAGCAGTTCTATTTTTAGCCGAAAATCATTAGGCCGGAGTGTTCGGTTTTGGTGCCGCTCTGCTGGTACATAAAATATGCATTTGGATCAGACCAGTTGGTGAAAAAAAGTTCGATCGAATCACCTAGTGGTGCAGGCTGGCTTGTAATTTTTTTTACTCAAGTGTAACCTTCCGCTTTATCACCGAATTGCTTCAACAGTGGTGAAATCCATTCACACAAAGAGAAGTGTTTTTCTCATCCCCACACTTTTTTCATTGTATTCATTGAAAAACAATGCACTTTCACCCACTTTTTGTTAAAATTTTAGTCAAGTTTACTCGCAAATAAAAAGTTACAAACAAACCAGTTTTTCCGAATATAATCCTAATTAAATTCTATTATCAATGCTTGCAAACAAGACTTCAGTTTTCATTAAATGCTATTAGTATATCGATAAAATGAATTGATTTTTTCAAAATTATTTGCTTTCAGGACATCAACTTGGTCTAGATAGAATATAGCAAATAAAAACATTCTACGTTGAAAATGAAATTATAATTTTTTTTCAAAGTTTTTGAAATTCAGTGTTCCGTTGAATGAATCTAAAGCATCGTGCTTTTTGTACAGCCAGGCCACTATGTCCACTTCATTCGTAGCAGAATGCTAGTTTGCCTTAAAACTAGTTCTCGCTTCGAATTGGCCATCTAGAATGTAACCGGAACCTGGGTCTTCTTCATGTTCTATTTGACGATGGTTCATTTTTTCTCAATCGGGCGGAGTAATGGCGTGTTGGAAGGATAATTGTTCTTAGGAATACCGTTGTTGATGGCGTACCGCTTCATGGCCTTAGTTCCGTAATGAAAGTATGCCAAATTCAACCAAAACAGCACGGAACAACCGTGTTCCTTCAGGAGAGGCAATAGACTTTTTCTAAACACTCGTTTACAAAAAAATCTTGGTGGACGGTACCGGTTGCACTAAAGATGTTACTTCTCATGCCGCAGATATAAACAGTTTGCCAAACCAAATATTTATTAGCGATATTCGACAGTTTCATATGTTTGAAAATGTCTGCCACATTTTCCCTTCCAGTTGACCTATAAAACTCCTGTCTTGGAAACTGCTTGAAATCTACCTTGACGAAGTTACGGGATCATATTTTGACCGTTTTGTTAAGTCAACAGTACGGCTCGTTTTTTAACTTAATGCACGTGTGTGGCTAAAACTCCCAGCTTGTTTGCTACATCTCGAACGGAGAGCTTGAGGTTCCGCTTGAAAGCGTGGCCAGTGGCTTTTTGTGGTCGCTGCTGCTTGCAGCTTTCAATTTCCTCGTGATCCAGGCTTCCATGCTGTCGACAAACTTGGTACACAAAGACCTAATGATGCAAGTTTTGCCAACTTTTATGTATTTCGTTTACTCGACGTGTATGCGGTATGCGATATGCGCTAGCAAAACTTTGATACGTTGCTCTTTTTTCTTCGCACCATTTTGAAATTAAAATCAAATTAAAGGCCTCATTCTGAACGCACGAGTCTACAAGATGAGGGATGTTCAAGTGTTTCAAATATACAATCAAAAAAATACGCCGAGCCGATGAAATTTTGTGCGTAACACCCCTCAATCTGATGAGTTAACAAGAAAAAATTGGAGCAGGTTTTTTTAATTCTACTATTAAGTAGTAGAAGTAACAGAATTAAAAATTTGCCCTCCCAACTTACTTGCCGTCGAGCCAACTGCACGAAATCTTGGATTGACGTACTAGTAAGAAACTGTACTCTAAACTTGTACTTATCAGTCTTCTTTTGTAAGTATTACATTCAGAACTAAACATTATCCTAGTAAGTGGATCGGGAATCGTGAAATAAAAAGACCAAATCTAAAAATTTTTTCTTTTCCTCTCAGCCCAAAACATCCCGCAAACAAACTCTGCACTATGGGGGATTTCCATACAAGCAGGCGGACAAAAATATTTTCGAATTTTTTCTAGGATTTTTGACGTTTTTTAGTTGATATGATTAAAATATGTTGTTAGAGTACATTTGCAAACATTTCACGAACATATTTTGAAAAGGGCTTAACTGTTTACCTTTGTGATATGTGAAAAACTAATATGGGTCGTTCCATCTCAAACGAGTGGATTCGACCATCAGCGATTTCAACCAAAGTTGGCATAATTGTTCATTCCGACCCCACAACCAATTTCCCGAAGTTTTACGCCGATTGATCAATTCCCCTAGTAGTGGCACTGCTTCCTTTTTCACAGAATTTCAAAAAAAAGTCATCTTTCGGGTTTAAATATCTCTGCAACAGTTTGATGTGAAGACATGCCAATATACTTTTTCTATGCGTTTTTGACCGCGCAATCGAATGATGTTATCAGTTTTTATCTAATTTGTCAAGATCATACATTTTTTTGCAATTTAAAACCAAAAATGCGAATATCTCAAAACATTCCCAATTTTATTTTCAAATAAATATGCTCAAAATGTTCCCCAGACAAATTCTACATAAGAATCACTTAACTAGAAAAGACAATATTGGTAGTTTGGGAGATATGGTGTTTTGAATATCCGGGGCATGCGTTATTCTATCTGAATTATTAGTAAAAGTATGTTTAAATACGTTTACCTGAAGCTTCCAGACACTTTTATGACTAAATAATGTATTTTAATGAAAAAGATGCATTTTCAACATAGAATCAACATAATAAATTTTGATGTTCTGGATATCTTTGTATGTATTTAAATAAAAATAATAATTTCGTACAAATTTCTTTAGTTCTATTATTTAATTGTGCTATTTATTTGTGCAATATAATGCATTTCACTGTTAAAATTATTACAGTATTTCACTTATGAAATTATTCGAAACTTTGAAGTAATTTTGAAAATGGCTTTAAAGCACTACGGGAAAACCTAGCCTAAAACGAACGAAATTCAGAAACTGCCTGGCAATTGATCAAATATAACTGACCTTATGTAAAATTTTCCGGCAAATCTCATGGTGCCTACCTCTTCCTTAATTGTCATCGGAAAGTATTAAGTTTTGCTGATTTTCCCCTATTCTTAACAATATTTTAACTTAATGGAGTTTATCAGGCCAGTTAAGTTATTCATTCGTCCCATATAAGACATGTATAAGACTTTGTAAGATTTACCGAAATTGGTCCATAAGTTCAGCAGATCTAGAACATATCTTGAAATAGGCCATAGGTCTAAAAATTCACTGAAATTTTTGGAGCGTCTTAGTAGAATACGAAACCTAAAAATAAAAAGTAAGAAAACTTATCCAATTTAATTCTGCTATGTGTATTTTATTCAATGACAGATACGTATTTCGCCTACGACTTGCAGGCTTCCTCAGTGTCTGTTTTCGAACTTCTGGTTCTAAAACAGACACTGAGGAAGCCTGCAAGTCGTAGGCGAAATACGTATCTGTCATTGAATAAAATACACATAGTAGAATTAAATTGGATAAGTTTTCTTATTTTTTATTTTTAGGCTAAAAATTCAGCCCACTCAATATGGATTGCAATTTAAAATTTTCGAAGACATTTCTTCGATGAACTTAACAGGAGGGGCGCATGTTTTCTTCATAGTTCCATGAACGTTGTATGGAGGAAATCTCGATGGTGACTCCCTATGAATTACTTCATATTGAAATCTGTTTAACCCAGTTTCTAAATATGATTATACTAAATGCTTCTTCTGTTGACATAATTTCACGTTGATCAGTTAGCTGTGCGCGCGCGTTTGTGTGTGTGTGTGTGTGTGTGTGTGTGTGTGTGTGTGTGTGTGTGTGTGTGTGTGTGTGTGTGTGTGTGTGTGTGTGTGTGTGTGTGTGTGTGTGTGTGTGTGTGTGTGTGTGTGTGTGTGTGTGTGTGTGTGTGTGTGTGTGTGTGTGTGTGTGTGTGTGTGTGTGTGTGTGTGTGTGTGTGTGTGTGTGCGTTATTCGCTGGAAATATATTTAATCTTGAAATCTCCTATGGTGACTAGAGATTTTCAAAACACTATATTTCGCAGAGTGGCGCATGGTGGCACGTAATTCTTTCATCAGTTGATAGTATATACCTGAGATTTAACCCAGAAGGAGGAATTAACCTGGAGATATCTGGAGAAAAAAAGTTCTCGACTAAGAAAGCAGAAAATTCTTTTATTCTTTTATATTTCCCTTCTTCTCATGCTTTTTATTATTATAATTTCTCTTCTAGCCGTCTAAACCATTTATTTTTCGGAAAGCTCATTTCATTACCTTTCTAATGATATATAATACATAAGATTTAATTTCGGAAATAGTATTCAAAAATTGATTTGAAAGTAAACGTGTTTGAATGGCAAAAAGCTTATATGTCATATCGTTTTTCAACTTTGACAGCCTCTATCTCAGAAACAACATCGACTAGAGACTTGCTATTTTGGATTTTTCTTAATTGAAGTGTTTGCTATCCATAGAAAATTTCATTAAGCGGATTAGTGAAAGTCAGTTTTCTGATTTTTGTCCGCCTGATATCTCATTGTGCTCTGGTGAACTATCAAACGATTAAGTTTCAAAGAGGTGTCCTTTAGAGCTGGTGACGTTGGTATCGGTGGATCAGCAATGGATTAAACTGAGGACAGCGCTGAGTACTAACTGAATTCTGTTTTGCTATCATATGATGTTTCTGGAACTGATAAAATTCCTTTACATGGTCTAAAAAGAACACTTTGTGTCACACTGTCTTTTATTACCGACTTGTTTGTGTAATTGTATATTAACAATGTCATCCTTTTTTGCTTTGTCAAGAACTTGAGCGTTTATTCCCAATTGAAAAATGTGCTATTGATCTTTTTCGTTCATACCTGTGAGGTCGATCACAATATGTTGAAATTAACGGTATGAAATCGGAGTTATCTAGCGTAACGAGTGAAGCCCCGCAAGGATGAATTCTAAAACCGCTTTTGTTCTCAATGTTTATCAATGTTTTTTTTTTGTAACCAACTGCTGCACTGAAAATTCCATCTGTATGCTGATTTTTTATTATAACTTTCCGAAAGAATTCATGAAAAAGAGAATTTTGTGTATGAACTTTATAAGGACATTAGGAAGATTATGAAATGGAGAAACTTTAATGGTATTGACGATGATCAGTTGAATGGACCAATTTTGTCAAATTTTCTCCTGTGATGCAATTAATTCCGAACATTTTAGTAAACTTTTTAGGCAAACATTTGTTCAAAACAGTGACGCTTATACCTTTGCTACAGTATAGGAAAAGTAAAAAGAATCAACCCTAACAGACGGGATCGGTACGTGTTTCAGATTTGATCGCAATACGCTGCTAGGATGATGGATGTGATAGATGGATGTGGAGGATGTATGGAAAATGCCACCGTTAGGTTTTGCATCGTATAGGTATACCTGTCTAGCTAAGTTTATTTTTCGTTATCAGGTCCGTTCAATCATTTCAGCTCGGCTCAATCATTGTTTCATAAAGTATGCCAATACCATTTATTGGACGGATTGACGGATGCTATTGTGTCAGTTACGTGAACGAATAGAATGGTTTCATAATTTGTTGTACAATATGAAACAATCGGTTTGCCAATGAGAACGACATGTGTCCTTTATTCTATTTCGAATGCAATCTCTTCAACCTGGGCATGCATCTAGAGACAAATGCATATCAAATCGTAGAATTGAATGGAGCTTAAAAAGTGCAACTTTTAGTTTTGTACGTTAAAAACCTGACTTTTATAATACGAGACCTTAGGGCTTAAATATATGGTTGTTTATGGACGTGCATGACGGCCATGCTTAACCCAGAGCACAATGCTTTGAGTGGAATCAACGCTTCGAAAGCAAGCGGTCAAAAGCAAAAAGAATTGGAGATCTTCATTAGTGAAGGATGAGTTTCTGAAAGAACAAGATTTGACACGGGCAACTATTTCAAATCGTTTGAAAGTGCTAGCGCTCACATAAGAAAGTATGTCAAAAGGAAACTGCTAATCATAACTGGATTTTTCATTCATTATGTCAATCCGTCGCAGATGAATCGAGTATCGACGGGTTAGCCAAATATGTAAGGATTCGCTGATCTTTATGAACTGTTTAAATTAAGACAAGATCCGTACTCCACATCATTTCAAAATGTCACCCACCATGGATTCGAGATAACTCAACCAACAGTTCAGCCAACTCAAATGCGGATAGTTCGGGGTTTGCATTGCCAGAATGCAGGATCGATTCGCGACCGCTTGCTGCAGTTATGTACAATATTTGGTGTTTAAACATTATTTGGCAAGTTGCCAGTAGCGCGTAACCGAAGCAGAGAAAGTGACAGCAGTTGGATAAAATTTGATGTCTGCATCAACAAGGTAACCGCTTAATTAGTTTTGAGGTGCGATGCTGGCCTAGCAAACCAGTCGTCGTATGTTCGAATCTCGGCTAGGCGGCGCTGCTAGATAGAGACAGTAGGATTGTTGCACTAGCCCCGTAACGGTCCTGTACTCTAATAGCCGGCTATGAAGTCTGTCGATAAAGAAGTGTCAAGTCTTAGAAGCCCGGACGTTTAAGCCCAAGGCTTTGCTCTTACTAACAAGGTAAATAATCAATATTGACGTTTTCATTTTACGCAGGGGGATGTGGCATCCTGGTATTTATGCCATATTAGAGGATTTGTCCACCATAGGGGTCGGATTCTGCTTGAAGCTCTGGCAAAGCTTAACGTAGATCTAGCCAACGTCGGCAACACAAGTACCTTCAGTAGGAACGGGGCGGAGTCTATCATCGACGTGACTTTCGGCAGTCCTGGTCTGATAGGAGACTGGAGGGTAGACAATGGCTACACTCACAGTGCCCATCAGGCGGTCCGCTATGGTGTCGGTCAGATAACGAGGCGGCAGGCGGCGAGTAGGGCCAACACTTCAACCACCCGTGGATGGAAGACATCATACTTCGATCCCGAAGTATTTGTGGAAGCGATCCGGAGAGAGTGCGGTGATCGCGGTATGGTTGAGGTACTGTCGCGAGCATGTGACGCTACCATGCCTAGGAAAGGTCGACATAGGTATGGTAGGTCACCGGCTTACTGGTGGACAGATGAAATTGCGGAACTCCGCGGAGCGTGCTTTCGTGCGAGGAGAATTATGCAAAGGGCTCGTTCAGACGAAGGCAGGGCTGAATGTCGAGTAGCATTTGCTGCTGCACGCGCAGCGCTTAAGAGTGGGATAAAAGCTAGTAAACGAGCCTGCTTTGAAAGGTTATGTGCTAGTGCCAATGCTAACCCGTGGGGTGATGCCTACAGGGTCGTAATGGCAAAGACCAAGGGAGTGATGGCGCCCTCAGAGCAATCGCCAGAGATGCTGGAGCGGATCATCGAGGGCCTCTTTCCGCGCCACGAGCCAAGGCCCTGGCCCCAGGCCGCTGAGTCGTCCCACGGCCGACGTTCCAGTATCTCAGACCATAGCGTAAGATGGTCGGCCTCCATGCCGAACATCCAAAGTAACGTGGGTGACGGCGGTTTGGAGATCGGGGACGAAGTGACGGTTACGACCGAGGAACTCATTGATATCGCTAAAACCCTAAAGGTGAGCAAGGTACCGGGGCCAAACGGTATCCCGAATATGGCCATTATAGCGGCCATTCTAGAGGCTCCCGAATTATTCGGGGAAGTAATGAATAGATGCCTGGAAGCTGGCCACTTCCCGGACAGATGGAAGCGACAGAACCTGATCCTTTTGCCGAAGCCGGGAAAACCTCCGGGTGTCCCCTCGTCATATAGGCCGATCTGTCTACTCGATACTGCCGGCAAGGTGCTGGAGAGGGTTATCCTTAACTGACTCGTACAGTACACGAAGGGTACAAACGGTCTGTCAAGGAACCAATTCGGCTTCCGAAAAGGCAAATCTACGGTGGATGCCATCTTGTCTGTCACTAAGACAGCCGAGGTGGCAATCCAGCCCAAGAGGACAGGTATTCGTTATTGCGCGGTTGTCACGCTCGACGTGAGAAATGCGTTTAATAGCGCTAGCTGGGACTCCATAGCCAGCTCGCTTCGGAATGTCCAAGTGCCGGTGTCGCTGTACAGAATTCTGGAAAATTATTTCCAGAATCGTGTGCTATGCTACAACACGGAGGAGGGTCAGAAATGCGTTCCAATCACCGCAGGGGTTCCGCAAGGTTCCATACTGAGCCCGGTGTTGTGGAACGTCATGTATGACGAGGTGTTGAAGCTAAAGTTCCCGGTAGGGGTGGTGATTGTCGGCTTTGCGGACGATATCACCTTGGACGTCTACGTGAATCTATCAGAGAGGTTGAGTTGACGACTGCCCACTCTATAAGCATTGTTGAAGATTGGATGCGATCCAGGAAACTGGACCTAGCGCATCATAAAACGGAGGATATCGTGGTGAACAACCGCAAGTCGGTGCAGCAAGCAAATATCAGCGTCGGGGACTGCACTATTTCGTCAACGCGGTCCTTAAAACTCTTTGGAGTCATGGTCGACGACAAGCTCAAGTTCGGGAGCCACGTCGACTATGCCTGCAAGAAGGCTTCCACAGCTATTTCGGCATTGTCTCGTATGATGTCTAATAGCTCTGCGGTATATGGCAGCAAGCGAAGGCTTTTAGGCAACGTGGTCCAGTCCATACTCAGGTATGGCGGGCCGGTGTGGTCATCGGCGTTAGGTACCAAAAGCTATCTAGCCAAGCTGGAAGGCACCTATCGTCTCATGTGCTTAAGAGTGGCGAGTGCGTATCGCACAGTTTCACATGACGCAATCTGCGTCTTAGCGGGTATGATGCCTATTGATATCATCATCAGCGAGGACGTAGAGTGCTTCAACGAACGTGGAACTAGAGGCATACGGAGTACCACAAGATCGGCCTCGATGATCACATGGCAGCGGGCATGGTCTGATTGCACAAAAGGCCGGTGGACACATAAACTTATCCCGGAACTATCCGGATGGGTCAACAGGCGCCATGGCGAAGTCAACTTCCACCTGACACAGATTCTGTCAGGGCATGGTTGTTTTAGACAGTATCTGCACAAGTTTGGGCATGCGGAGTCCCCCGAGTGTCCCGAATGCGCGGAGGTTGAGGAAACTGCAGAACATGCTTTCTTCATATGCCCTCGTTTCGCGGGCGCGAGAAGCAACATGATGGCAGTTAGCGGACAGGACACTACTCCGGATAACTTAGTCCAAAGGATGTGTTCTAGCTCGGACGTCTGGGGTGCGGTCAATGCGGCTGCTACCCAGATCGTACAAAACCGCTGGAAAGCCGATCAACGGCGAATAAACAGCCTAACTACCATAGTCCAGTAGTTATCTAAGAGTGTGCGTTAAGCACAATAGCCCCTCCCTGAAGTAATACCGATAAGGTGGTTCCAGGGGGGATTAAGGCTGGAGACTCGAGTAGGGTTTTAGTGGGTCTGGATCCTCACGCCCCAGTAGGGGGGTCGGGATACCAAACCCCACTCCCTGAGTTGTCTTCTCAGGTGTCTGATAGCAGATTTCCCTACTCGTTAAAAAAAAAGAGGATTTGCCCGTGTGTGTAATGTGTGGTGTATACATATTATTTGGAAAGTTGCCGAAAGCGTATAACTAGACCAGAGAAAGTTACCGCAGTCCGGCTGATAGTTTCTCGTGAAAATAGGGGTAAGTCAGTTTCGCGTGATAGGATAGCCAAAGATGGAATATCACAGCAGTGACACCATAATGTGATTCTATAGACTCTTAACAAAATTCAGTGTCAAAAATTGTTGAAAATTCAAATGAATAGGTTAATGCATGCCAGAATTTGACGACTGTCCTCGGCTGTAAAACGGCTCATGTTGTGGAACATCCATCATTTTCGGCGTTTCTATTAATTAGCACTACCAAACTACTACCAACGTCTCGTCTTATGATATTCTTGCTTGTGACCAAATGACGATCAAAATATAACTTAGAGAATGTTTTGCAGCAAATGTGTTCCTTACCTTGCCAAAAAAGTTTCTTCGAATGCGAATCCGAATCCGAAATGTTGTATTAATTTTTTTGCAAAATGCTGTCCGCCCCGGTTGTCAAACAGTAAAGTTCTCTGGTTCTAAACCAGGCAGTAAAACAATTATTTAGTATTTCAAAGGTCATAAAACATGTTTTCATGTATATTCGGCAAATTCTGCATATTTGAGATCTCAAACTTGTTGTTTTTTCCTACATTCATTGTAATTCAGATTTCAATGATTAAACTACGAAGCTGATATATGCATTTGAATGGTGTCTTTCATTAATAAATGGTTGTAATATTTCATTTTCTTCCAAATTTCTTTATATTATTTTCTTCTTTGGGGATTTTCTGAAAACAATTTTCTAGAAAAAAATGCACTATTTCTCATTTGGCAATAACTTTTTTGTTTTAAGCGACAATATGCTGTCTTCATCAAAAAGATGCGTATGACTTCAATTTTCAAATGCTTCAAAAAAATCGAAATTGGATGATCCGATCAAAATCTATGACGAAAACCCATACCAGTTTACAACCGGGGAAATTCCCCTACATAAATATATTTAAATATGTACTTAAGGTGCTTATATTTTAAGAAGCTTGTCAAACAGCGTACAATAGCAATGCATTCTAAACATAGGTATCGTAATTCATTCTTGGGCCTGTAACTGAGCATGCAAGAACTAAGCAAAACCATAAGGAAGAATCTCAAAACTCAACTTTCAAATGAAAGTTTGTCAATAACGCTTTTCCATGCAATGCAATTCTTCCCGCTATCTATTTCGCAAAGTTCAACGACCGGTATCTGGGTCATTCCCAGTGGAATGCCGCAAACTGCCGGAAGCTGCAGCATGTACATAGTAGGTAGTGCCATTCACTGCATACTGACACAAAATTCAGCGCATTCCAATCGGTAGCCTGCGAGTGCCACCAGTAGTAGTCGTACAGTGGCAGTGCAATGACGGGCGAGCCCTTTGCCAGTCATGCGGCCCGCTTATCAACGGTTATGCCCGCGCAGAACCCTGCCCTATATATGCTGCTAGTTTACTTGTATGAGCACTCTCCACTACAATACACTGATAGGTAAGTACTGCATATGCAACTTGGAAAATTCACCTCGAACATCGCGGACATCGATGACGCAATTGATGGAAGCTGGGCTGCGAACACCTTCGGAGGATGAATTTACACACTGAGAAGGAAAGGTGTCAACAATTACGTAACACTGCGTCATAGTCAATGCATAGGACGCATCAAAAGGGACGCGCAGTTTTTCCCCGGCTGAGGCAAACAGGACGAGACCAGCAACATTACTCGAATGTTTGTATGTTCATTCATGGCATTGTTTCGAAACATGCGTGAATGCGGAGGAGCATCGAAAAAAATGCAAATCAAAAGTGCAGCATATGTTGCTACAGAGGCGCGAGCATATAGTTTTGCCTTGAACTGTTGCGGATGTGGTTGCTAGATTTCTGCATTGTCAACCTTCAAATGGTTTTAAAATTCTTCAGTTAACTATGATCAATATGGGTCATCACACTTCCCACCTGAGCAGGTAATTAAAGCGGAAAATAATCATTGAAAAAATTTATCAACTGAATTGAGTACTTTCCGAACAACGACATAAACAGTTGAAAAAACAATCTACCCTAGGTAGGATGACAAAGTAAAAGGTAATTTGCTGATGCAATTGTACGTTTTGTACTTCGCCACTCTTTCGCCCGATTGAAATCTTCGGTTCAATGTCTATGCGCTGACCTAGTGACCTGCATCCTTATTTCGCGCCGAAAGGCACAGGAATGCTGATAGTATAGGCAAGTATTCGGGACCGTGAAGATTCTGCATGCTCTGATTGCTACTTGCCCACCGTAATATCACATTGTTGTACCATGAATGGCAACCCTTCGAAGAGGCGCCTCTTCTAGTTATCTATCCCATTGTCGTTTTGTGCCCACGAAGGTCACGCTTGTTTGGTTTCATGGGTCATGGGGAGAAGCATTTCCTGTCACGGACGGCAGGCAGGCAATACCAACTTGCTCGTTTGCGAAGCCGTTGAAGGTTGCATGCAGCGTGATTCTCTGACCAATTGGGCATGTTACTCTGAATCCGTTCAACGAAGGGCGGCACGTCTGTTGTCTGAAGGTTCTGCTGCGAATACGCAACATCTTAACCTTCTGATCGCTGGGTGGCCTTCGTCAGCTGCGATAATGATGTTTTCGCTGCTGGTAATGTTGAAAGCGTATTTTGCGCATCGCAACGATTACATGCAAAACTATGCATGTGACTGACAGACACGTTGAATATGCGTTGAACCCTATGGGTAAACAAGGTGCATGTGTCCTTGGAATGCTGACTGCGTGATGACAGTCATATCGCTTAGATCAAAGCAGGATTGTGCTGGTGAAAGGTCTAAGTGCTATTGCAATTGTTTTAGTTGTATGTGAATACTTGAAAGGTGAATCAATTCGATGTAAATATACTTACGCTTTATAGGTAGGCGAAGGGCGGTAAAGACGGACACTGCGGGAAAGACGGACACTTGTCATATTTCATAAACAATAATTTTTTGAAGCAAATCAATGATGGGAAATGTTTCTATAGATTGAATTAACACTTTTGAAATAAACTGCCGATTTTTAGCAGCGTAGCTGACAAATTTATAAGCAAAACAAAGAAAAAATGCGTACATACGCTAACCGATGTAATTTTGTGCGTGAAGAAAATAGCTGGTAAATCGTTAAAAAACAACATATTCATGCTAAACCGACGACATTGCGTTAGTTTGATCTTTCACTGAATATCCACTGGAAACCTAGTGAATTTTTGAATATTCAGTAAAAAGTTATTGAAGTTTGAAAAAATGGTATCCAAGTCGGGAAAGACGGACACCCAACGGTAGGGAAAGACGGACACACAGATTTTGAACAAAATGGGTTCACAACAACACCTAACAACGATTTAACATTGCAAATACTTCCATATTATATATGTAAAAGTAACCAGAAGTCATATAACAGTTGGAATGAGCCAACTTTTAGAAACGATTAATTCGTCACCAATTAAAATATTGAAGGGAACCATTCTATTTTCTCGCTCAAAGGGGGGATCGGAAAGAAGGTTTCCCAAACCAATTCTTTCCTAAATACATTATGAAATATGTTAATTTTTCTTAATACTGATAATTCAACGACGCGTGACACCTTTTTGCGAGTGTCCGTCTTTCCCATACCAAGTGTCCGTCTTTCCCGCCCATGCGCAGAAACTTTGATTTATACATGATGTTTATAATATTAAAAAATGCATAAATTTTGGAAGAAATTTTCCAGCACACGTTGTAACTTTATTAGACAGAGACTTAAAGGTTCAGTTTATACGAAAATTGGGATCAATACAGTTATATTTGAGTAGATATTGAGTCTTTACCTTAAGGTGTCCGTCTTTACCGCCCTTCCCCTATCACCTTTTTTAGATTTTCACTAAGAAGTGTGTCGAATATAAATTAGTGATTTTGTTATTTTCAATTGATAAACGAAACTAAAATTACATGTTTCCTGGTAACACTGCACAGCCCATCATCAGGGCTTATTCATACGGTTACAATTTTAAATTCACAAATAAGGAAACTGGCGTCCTATTACATTCCTTAATTCGGTAATTCACTGATGGTAATCTTAACTAGCTGTTCTCAGCGAATATGCGATCTAATGGAGCTTTAAACGGCTGTAGATATATGTATTTGAAATTCCTTTGAAGGCTTTTTAAATACTATTTGAAAAGTATAAGGAAGTTAGATGAGGAGTTATTTTTTCATGATTACACAACATTCCAGACACGGGCGCATGCATGAATTGGCTACTGTAATTCAACTAGTACTTAGACAATTCCAGACAATTGCTCAGATATAAGGAAGCAGTCAAGACAGAACACATTCGCATTGGATGGAACAGAATCGGATAGCATCACAAGCATCAAGCGACGGCTCTGATTATTGCTAGGAACCGATTAGGTGGAAAAACGTGAACTTTCGGGTGCAACAGGATTTATTATGTTTAATGTTGATTTAATGTTGATATCGAACTAGAAATTGTATAGTTGAAATTGGACTTGAAATCGAGTTGAGATAGAGCATTTAATTAGACTTGAATTTAGACATATTTAGACATGAGGCTTTACATCAAATTGAACTGAGAGTTGGACCTAACATTGGATTTGAAATTAGACTTAAATCTGGAGTAATAGGGACTGGGAATTAGACATGAAATCGGAATTGAAATTATACTTGCAAACACAGTTTAAGTTTGACTTAAAGTTAAACCTAAAATAAGAATTAAAAATTAAAATTGGACTTAAAATCGAACATGCGAATGAACTTCACATTGGACATTAAATTAGACTTGAATTTCGATTTATTTGAGTTTTGTACCGTTTTTCTTTTTTCCTTTTGATATATCGTCAGAACCCAAGTAACAATTAGTTTTATTACGTTCCTTTAATGGTTTTCATGACCAATTTTATAAAACCGCTAATAAAACTATGAGCTCCACCAGAACTTTCTGATGACCGCTATAAAACTTTCTTCTGACCAAGCGGCCCACTCCTAAGAATGTTTTCATTACCTCTATAAGAATAAGGTTATAAGCTCAAGGTGTCGTACCGCACCCTGCTGAAAGCAACAATAAAACATTTCGCTGCTTGACACCCATCGCCATAATTTAATAAAACTTTTCGCTTTCCGCTCTGGTAAAAGCTCAATCAGCTGATGATTTGTCAACTTGAAAATACATCCGTGTGCATAAAAGTTAAAGTTTTACTGTCACATCATTCTGATCGATTTGGTTTATAGCGACCATAATAAAATATCCCACAGAATAAATAATAAATTTTACATATTAATGTGATAGGTGGATAAAATCATCGCGCCAATTTACAATTTGCAATTTACGAAAACTGGTTGTTCAAACAAAATAAACATACCCTACTAGCACAGTTGTTATAAACTAGTTGTGGTAACCGATTAATAACTGGTTTCAGTCATAAATAGGTTGCAGCAACCAGAAGTGACAAAAGTGTGCTACTTGGGTATTCAGTTAGTCAACTTCAATTTCCAGCAAAATAATTTTAGTTGCTTCCTGTGACAAGAAAATCGATTGATAGTAACTTACTTTCTGCAAAACACTTTGCTTTCATGAATTTTTGTTTGCGAGCTTAAACAAAATACTGGAATATGGCAATCTGACCTAGTGTTGAACTTTGGTATTCTTCATAATAGCAGCAATAAATTTGTTTGGGTATTACTGTTTTAATAGCTCTATAAAACTAACAGATTTCTTGCGGTTTGACAAGCAACCGCGATAAGATCAATTTTGATTGGTGCGCCATTTTGTATTGCTACACCACACTTATGGTAACTTTATAGGAGACGTGGTGCAGCCACGTGGTAATATAAGTAACCACAATAAATTTGCTTTATTAACAGTTTTATTATGGTTGTATAGCTAGCTATAAGTGTGTTTTGACACGTATTCTCTTGGTAATGCGTCATTCCACAATAAAACCAGAGGTAATGATGCTTTAGAATTGTTACTTGAGAAGGCTCCGAATACTTGTTATTTACATAATTTTACGTAAATTGAAACGTTTAAATAACAATTTTTTATAACCGGGTGCTCCGACTGCTCGACTTTTAATGGATTTTCGGTCAGTCAATCTAGGGTTAAACGTCTGACCTCATTAAAGGTCGCGTCTAAAATATGAGGTTGATCTATTAAATTTTTACTTTAAACCGGTCAGAGGCATAATGGTTTACTTAAAATTAAAATTGACATTTTTCGTCTTATTCTCTCGCACGTTTTATTTCCTTCCGGTCCGCTTTTTCGTTTTTCCTGTTCTGCTTTCCCACTTTTTGTCTCGTTTTTTCTCTTTTTCTTGCCTTTCCTTGATTATCGCCTTCCCTTTTGTAACCATTGTTCCTGTTTTGCTTTTGTATTACTTTTTCTCGGTCCCAGTAAACATCATGTTTCATTGGTGTGTTTTTATTCGTTTCTCATTCCATTTATGCTTATTTTCAATCCTGTTTTTCCTCATGCTTTTCAATCGATTTTTGTTATTTTCTTTCCCGTTTTCAGTCCTCTCTCTATGCTATTTTTCCCTTTTTTTTTGTTCCCAGTTCTTGTGTTATTCTAACTCTTTTGATCTCCTTTCCTCTTCATTTTTCGTTTCCATCTGTGTCTTTTCCTTTTTTTCATTCTTCTTTTTCATCTTTTGTGTCTGTTTGTTCTGTTTTTGGCTCCCTTTTTCCCTTTTCTTTCCGGTTTTCCTTTTTTATCTCCAGTTTTTCATATTTTTCTCGCCCATTTTACTTTTTTAGTTCGTTTTCAGCCCGCTGTTTCGTCTATCTCTGTTCCATTTCTACCCCTTTAGGACTTATTTCTTTTCTTCGGCCTCGATCTCGTTTTTTTCCTTTTCTAAATCATTTTTCGTTGGTCTGTTCCGTTGTTACTCTTTTTCTCCTTTTCTGTCGCATTCTGTTTTTCTATTCCCTTTTATCCCTTTTGTCTTCTGTTTACATTTTTTCCATTTTATTTTATTTTCTATTGCGTTTTTCATCTATTTCTCTTTTCTTTTCTCCATTCTCTTTCTGCCATATTTAAGTCTATTTCGTTTTTTCTCATTTTGGTTTATGCTAATTGTCTTTCCTGTTTTCTTCGTTTTCCTTAGAGTTCTTTCTTATTTTCTCTCATTTTTCTTTTTTTTTTCATTCTTTATCTTTTTCTGTCTAGTCTCCTCAATTTTTGCCTCGTTTTTCCTCGTTTCCTCTTCTGTTTTCTTCCTTTACGATTTTTTTCTCTTTTCATATCCCATTTTCCATCCCCTTCTATTAAGATTTTTTTCTTTCGTGCCACTTTTTATTCTTTACTTTCTCTAGTGTTTTCTCTCTTTTTCTAGCGGAAATTTCTTATTCAACCGTTATATAGCCAGTAATCAAAAAGCAAGCGTCTAATAAGCAATTGTACAGCAAACAAATTTATTGGGAAGCTTACAGAAGCTCGGATGAGAGCTATATGAGCTTCTTAACGAGGCCCCAGCTTACTACTTTGACGTATGTCAGATGCTATCTCGAATGCAATTGCCATTGTATAATGTTTTTACACCCTCTTTCCCTGGTAAGATTTTTTAAAACTTGGTACATAATTTTCGACTTTTGATTTTTTACTCTTGAGTTCTGACTTGAGACTGCTGAATTTTGTCTTTCGACTTATAAATTTTGACTTTTGATTTTGACTTTTAAATTTTGACTTTGGACTTTAGACTTTTGACTTTTGACTTTATACTTTTGACTGTTGACTTTTGACATTTGACTTTTGATCTTTGACTTTTGACTTTTGACTTTGGATTTTTGACTTTTGACTGTTGACTGTTGACTGTTGACAGTTGACTGTTGACTGTTGACTGTTGACTTTTGGCTGTTGACTGTTGACTGTTGACTGTTGACTGTTGACTGTTGACTGTTGACTGTTGACTGTTGACTGTTGACTGTTGACTGTTGACTGTTGACTGTTGACTGTTGACTGTTGACTGTTGACTGTTGACTGTTGACTGTTGACTGTTGACTGTTGACTGTTGACTGTTGACTGTTGACTGTTGACTGTTGACTGTTGACTGTTGACTGTTGACTGTTGACTGTTGACTGTTGACTGTTGACTGTTGACTGTTGACTGTTGACTGTTGACTGTTGACTGTTGACTGTTGACTGTTGACTGTTGACTGTTGACTGTTGACTGTTGACTGTTGACTGTTGACTGTTGACTGTTGACTGTTGACTGTTGACTGTTGACTGTTGACTGTTAACTGTTGACTGTTGACTGTTGACTTTTGACTTTTGACTTTTAACTTTTGACTTTTGACTTTTGACTTTTGACTTTTGACTTTTGACTTTTGACTTTTGACTTTTGACTTTTGACTTTTGACTTTTGACTTTTGACTTTTGACTTTTGACTTTTGACTTTTGACTTTCGACTTTTGGCTTTTGACTTTGGACTTTGGACTTTTGACTTTTGACTTTTGACTTTTGACTTTTGACTTTTGACTTTTGACTTTTGACTTTTGACTTTTGACTTTTGACTTTTGACTTTTGACTTTTGACTGTTGACTTTTAACTTTTGACTTTTGGCTTTTTAATTTAGACTTTTGACTTTTGACTGTTCTTTTGACTTTTGACTTATGATTGAACATTAAGCCTTTAGTTTGGCAAATTGGTTTTTTGTTTTTAAGATTTGCTTTTGTTTGTGTAGTTTGCTTTTGTGTAGAATCAGTATAGAATTTCAGTTTCGTGTTTTCGGCAACCGGTGAGAAAGATGTTTGAAACCGAATTGAAATGGAGTGCATATAGGTGGTACAACGTATCCTGTTCTGTGACTCCTGAGTATAGCTCATGAAAGTTTTGCTTGATGGCTTCATCTTTTCGACTCCGATTTCGATCTTATTTTGAAATCTATTTGCTTTGCGAGTCCTACAGTGAAACATTGTATAAATGTTAGCTTAAAGCAAAAGTTAGCAATTTACTACGAGATCCATTAGATTAGATTGTACGATTAATGATTCTCCCCTAGGAGTCACGCTATTCATTTGCGCCGATATTGAAGTATGAATTGTCGTAATATTAATTCAATTACGCGCCATCTTTGCTGTGCCAGCCAATCCACTGAGCTTGGATTTATTTCCTTCCTTCAGAATTTACATTTGAAGGTTATAAGTGATGAAAGCGATTTCCTTCGTTTCACAGACCCCCCGCGTATGGCTGATTGCTGTAATAATTTGCTCAAGAAGTTTTATTCATTAGTGTCGGACTTGTCTGCTTATTTCGTTGTCATACCCTAATCATCCCTAGCATCATTTCCATCGACAATGGCAACAGGAGCAACTTTCGCTGTCATCTAACTGTGTTCTATTTTTATCCGGATTCACGACATATATCAACTTTCCGCTAAAAGGGATTTATTTCCAGCAGTTTCCCCACCGTACATTCCAGACGCAGCTTCTTTCTATGATAAATGATGACTTACAAGAGGTGGGGAATCATATTTCATTTGACAAATTTTGCCGCTTGTAACACGGGATAAACATGTTATTTCTAACCGACGAGTAAATTTCACTCTAGAAAATGTCGATTTACATGCGTTCGCATTAACCTTTATAATGGTGGATTTGAACAAAACTCAGTCCAGTCTCAATGAATTCGGTTAACATAAACGTGTTTCAATATTTTAAAGGTCAATTTCTTATGTATGGAAAACGGTTTTTCCATCATCCGTTACGGCGGGTATATTTCCCACAGTGAAATATGTACCACCTTAACGGCAATTCAATGAACAATAATCGGTCGCATGATTGGGGCTTACACGATGCTCACAAAAAGGGGGTCATAATGCCGGACTAGGCTGCCCTTTCTGATGTGATGACGTCCATTCGCATAATGGTAACATATCTATCTATCCTTTCCCCTGTATGTCGCAGTTACTTGCTATCGGACATTCTTTCACTCGAACGCGAACCCAGTAAATTTCGCCATCCATTAATTTATTGCTGCGTTTTAGTTAGCGCATCGCCATTCCTGGCCACCTCTTTCGGCAGGGTATCAAGGTTTAGTAAATAATACATCAGTCCGCAGCTCGAATGCGGAATCTAGGATCAGAAAAGCCTCTCGGAAAGAGGTCACAGGCTAACTGTTGCCACTACTGTGCTGACTGGTTCCCGAAAAGTGGGACAAGATTCTTTCTGACGTCATCAACGCTCAATGCTATCCATCGCGTCATCCATTCGAACGAGGGAAGGATGAATACCAGCTTCCCAGCCGCGCGCCGGTTTCCATACTCCCTTTTGGCAGTTCGTTGGGCACAGCTGTGCACTGTTTACTTCTGCCTGGGGGATCGGTCCAAAAATATAGGGGGGAAGGTGTAGAGGATAAATTAGAGAAAGAAAAACATTACCAAATCGGTGCAGGAAATGGTGGCATTCGAATTGGAGAAATAATCTGTAAATTGGGTCAACCGATGTCTAGGTTTATTTTCCGGGCAATAGATGGTACAGCGCAATGTTTTCCTAACTGCTGGCAGAAGGAAACCGACAAGGGCGGCAATCTTTCTAGGAAGTCTATCCGAAAAGCTTCTGCAGGAAGTAGAAGCAAAGATAAGCAGAGCAAGATTTACTATGCGGAGTAAATATTTCCAGCATGGATCATCTATTTTTAGATAACAATTTGTGACATCAATGGAGGGGTCATCATTTTGTTTACACTCGTCACACATTTTTGTTTGTCAATTAGTAACGCTGCTTTGCATTTTCCGGGTAAATAATTCCAAGGAATAGTAAAGTCGCAAAATGAATCATATTTCTGTGGGCCGTCGGTACAAATATGAAAGAGTGTTGCTGTCAATAAAGTATCATTTAGCACTCGTAATTACTAATAAGTATCATACGCACATTTCCGCTTGACAAGCGTTTATACTTATTCAATTAATGCTCTATATTTAAGCAACTAATTGTAACTCTATTTTTGGCACAGGAATCTTAGAATACTTTAGCTTCTACGCCTTTCAGTGTTTACTTCTATCACTAGTTTTTCGAAGAAAGCGAATGACATCAATGTCTATAACTGTGTTCACTAATGAGAGCGAAGATTTATTAAGCAAAAATAGATTATTTTCGGATATCTATCTGGTCGTCATCTAGATAGGGTTTTTTTCTAATTCCCGTCGTACTAAGTAAAGCCATTCTAATTTTCATCAATCGTTGGATGGATTTAATTAATACTCCAAAAGTTCTTGTGCTGATTTGACTAAAACACACTTACCTTCCGATCCGTGAAGTTTGAAATCACTGAAAAGCGACTATTAAAGCATATTATTGAAATTACGCAACTGACTTTATTTCTAAAATTCGTCGTACCGTTTTAAAATCCGTCCATCAAAATTTTTCATCGTCCGAACTAAAAATCACAACAACGTTTACGAAGCTAACGCGCATGTATTTGTGTAGGACGGCATGACAAAAGGTTATTCTGCAAAATTTATGCAGGTCAGGCAAGTTTTCCTGGCTGTAAAATAACGACAATGCCTTGCGTGAGTTATTTTCATTTATGAATGACGGAAATTAAAACGATTAGTCGACATTGTCTTCTTCGTCGCACGAAAAAACGTAGGAAATTTGGCTGGTAGGACTTCTTCAATGATAAAAAGCATTTAAATAGATCTCAGCTCACTTTGATTGATCGCGTATGATAGGCAACAAACAAAAATATTAGGAAATAACTAGTTTTGCATTGTCTGTCATAAAGATGCTGATATTTTTAATAATTTGTGTTAGATAGGACGGGAATAGGCAATTACGACGATGTAGCAACATACCCTATGTAGTTATTTAAAAAAACACCCACAATCACATGACTATACAACTTCCTTTTTACTTAGTTTCAGGAGAATCTTATGCTATAACAGGCGCAGGCATCACAGTACATATCCGCTATCGGATTCCGAGGGTCCGAGGATATTCTACTTGAGCAGAACGGTACCCGAGGGTGGCAAAGCAATGACGGGCGGGTCGTAGGCTGCAGCGTACGACAGCACCGGTGCGGTCAGATATGCCGGGGACGAATAGGTTGCGATCAGTGGAGCCACATCTCCGTGGAACGTTTGCTCGTAAACAACCGTATCGACCGGGTTGGCGGCAACGTAATCACTGGCAATAACAACATCCGGGTCAGCCAGCACAACGGGGGCGCTGTAACCAACGATGTAGTCGTCTGGTTTGGGTTTCGGTCTTGCCGAAACGCAAACGATGGCCGACGCTGCGAGTAGGAAAATCTGTAAAACAAAATAAGGTAATTAGAATAAATTTGCGCTACTTAATTTCGTCATTGACCGCCTACATACCATTGCTGTTTTGAACATTTTGTTTGTGAAATTGTCTTCCGGTTCCAAAGCAACAGTGTATGAACGCAAATTGATTGATAACAAATGATAGAATGCTTCCGTTCACTGGAGTTTTTATACCGGCTGTTATCCACCTTAATATCATGAGATTATTTTTTCTAGAACCACGCTTCAAGCGGGGGAGGCGCTATAAACGCATTAAGATATATTCTCGGCACGTTCTTAAGCCGGAGTACCTTTTTCGTCAAACGGTTCTTCGGTGTCAGTATAGAACCTCGACTAATGGCAGTAAATGCGTCGCACTTCCTACTGTAATAAATATCATGTTCACCCGGTCGAATGAGCTAAAAATTGTCACGTTTTGTAGCCGGAGCCAACGCAAAGGATCGGTGAACCTTACGCATTTAATGAAACATCATTTCTGATGGAGGGCGTTTGTTAATTGCCCGAAATCCGGAACTTAATCGTGTTTGGATGAATTGCGTGTTTCTAATGCGTCAAAAAAATCAAAGTGAGTCAAAATGTCTTACGAAAAAATATCCTAAGAATGTCTTAAATGTAGGATCTAATAGATGATTATGAGCTTGCCATTTTGAATCCGTTTAGTCGCAATATAAATAAATTCCTTTACCTTTATTTACAACTAAAATCACATGATACTGACTGCCCTATTCTTCGCATTGGTCAACAGTTATTTTTAATTTGGTTTTAATTAGAAATGTCTCCGTACTTGCTATCGTGGCGCTTTTTGACAAAGAACCATGGAAAAACCCATGGAATTTAACAGTTAATCAGCTTGCCCTTAGCACGGTAATAACACGACAATAACGACATAACATGATGAACAAAATTTGTCCAGTTCTCTCGGTTGTCAACTACCGGTCTCCAATTCCTTGGACACCGTGTACTCTCCGCCAGATCTCGCTCCACCTGCACACATAACAAGCACTGTCAATAATTAACAAACCAGCCGATCAAAGGTCAGCACGCTTTTGCTTCCCACGTTCGCGACGGCAGGTTCCTAAACTTACGAATTCGACTGCCTCGTTAGTGGAAAAAAGTGATAGAGTTTCCCCCGTCCAACAAATCCAAATTTTTGGTTTGGTTTTTATTATACAGCCTTTAACCTGAAGGGTCATTTAGATCTTTAAAAGGAAAATTAGCATATTCATATTCATTCAATTTTAATACTTTATTTTCCCTATCTACACAAAAACATAGTATTTCGCAGGTATTAAATTCTAAATCAAGGCTTTTTCTAATCGTTACGTATTCTTTGCACTCAGTAAAAAGCAAAACTGTTGGCTTAAACCGTCATCAGACATTACCCTTCTTTATCGACAGACTTCGCAACCGACTGTTTAGAGTAAAGAAAATTTACGGGGCCGGTGTAACGATCCTACTGACTCTATCTAGCAAGCACTGCTTTGTCGAGATTCGAAACATACGACGACTGGCTTGTTAGGCCAGTATCGTACCTCGAACCGCTAACTAGGCGGTTAAACTTTGCACTCGGTTCGGTAAGCATATGTTCCACCGACAGTTGTGTTCCACAGTGCTGGCACGCATTCTCCTCCCGTTTTTCAATCAGTCAACCATGAGTCATCCGGGTATGCCCGATCCTCAACCGGGTCATGATCCTCTGCTCACTCGGATCCTTTATGTTCTTCCATGCGGCCGTAGATGGTTTAATCTTTTTAAGTTTCACATCCCGAGCTTCATACCACTTTGACCCCCACGCTTGTATCAAAACCTTCCTGCACCATCGAATCCTGTCCACTACTGGAATCTTAGTATTAATTATTTCGCTTTCTTTTCCTTTGTTAGCCATCGTATCAGCTTCGGTATTTCCTGGGATTCCGGTATGACCTGGTATCCAACACAATACAGCATCGTTTCGTTCCATTTCTATTTGAGCCGTTCTGATCCAAGTATGGTTGGTGATACTCCCTTGAATTTCTAAGACGCAGCCTGCTGAATCCATGAACATGAATGATCGATCCCGGACTTGAGCAACAGAAATTATTTGTTTCGATTGAGCATAGACCAAATTGATGTCGTAAATAGGGGCATTAGGGGCATAATGAGCACCCTAACTTGTTGGTTGATTTAAGCACCCAAAATGACTGAATTTTTAAAGTGTCGCCATTGCAAAACATACATTCACTATCGATAATCAAAGGTATACTGTTAACAAATTGAAAAATAATTGACATGATGACGAAAATTGCAATTTAAATTCATGCTTCCAAAACTAAAAATCGGGCAGTGTGTGGGGCACAATGAGCACCCCCTGGGGCATAATGAGCACCCTTATAAACACATGCTTGAAGGGTGTATGTAAGTACAACAACCACACACACATACACACACACTCCCACACATGCATAATCACATACATACACACATACATGCACATATACACATACACATACACACCCATACATACACAAACATAAAACGTGTAAAAACGTCGAAAGTTTTATTGATCACAAGCCGCGTAAAGCCAATTGAGCCGCGGAGGTTGCTTCTGGAGCACACAAGAAATGTTTCGGATGACGCTTAAGCTAGCTGTGTTTTAGTGTTGAAGACATATGCTTTTCCGTTTCCCTCTGCCAGGTGATATACGAGGGTTCTGATTTCACGGGTAGTAATACCGTACCATCGAATCTCCATATACAAAATATGGACCACCAGCTCTTATTCTACAGCGGGAACGAAAAAAGTTTTGAAGGTTTTGAATCAATTTGGTCCACCTCCTGCCCCGAGATTGCCCTTTCGTATGGCCCCACATACCGAGCTAACGTCTGTCGCAAAATGCCTTGGTACTTGGCGACTTGTTTTGTGGATATTGCGTCTCACCTTATAGTGGTCAAGGCCGCTTGCAAGGCCTTTTTTGACCAATTATGTTTTCCGGATTCCCTTGGCATATTCATACCATCACTGTAAACAAGCATTGAAGCGATAAACAAAGAAACTGTCAGGTTAGTTAATGCGACATAGTGCTCGTTTCACCCCACCTAAGGGTGCCCATTTCACCCCCAGTCAAGCAGTTAAAGTAAAAATGGGTTTTTACACTAATTATAGTATAAAATCAAAACTTCAATGAAGGTGAAATTTGAGATACAATGTATACATCATGTTGCAGTGTGCACTTGATAGATTAAGATATTTATATGATCGTAAAAGCTTATTTGGTAGTGCACCAAAATTATAATTTTTTCATCGTCTGAGAACCTAGTTAAGTTTTTTAATATAACTCCGTGTTTTAAAAGTAGAGATCACTCATTTTTTGATAAATTGGCACTGTAGTACCTACAGCAGTGTTTCGCATGCCATATGATGTTACAAAATGCGTACTTTCGTAGAAAAGAGGGGTGCCCATTTCGCCCCGTGTGCTCATTATGCCCCTAATCCCCCTAATTTTGTAAAAGTGATAAAACTACCCCTCCTGTATATGTATATGTAGGGTTATATCGTGTGAACATTGAACCTAGACGAACTTAATGTGCTGAATGTAAAATGTATTCGAAATAAAGAGCAACCAACTCTTCCTTACAACCGATCACTGCGAAATACTGAAAAAAAAACTCAAAACTCAAATCTTATATGAAAACAAGGTAGACGAAATGTTCGTGTATACAAATGATGTAACGCAGCAATTCTCAGAGTACAGAATTTATTTATTTATCTATTTATTTATTTATTACATCAATAGACTTGCATGGTCGCAATGATGGTTTAACTTCTTAAAACTAGTGGTCATGTTGTGTATAAATAGTAATAAATTAACATAAATATAAACAAATTAATTGGACCGGCTGAAGAAGCAGTTGAATCACTCATGTAGGGTTTGGCGCGATAGATGGATATTAAATATGGATGCTACTTTGTCAAACGTCCTCTGGAGACCGCTGAGGGCCCTTATGTACTGTAGTTCGCACCGGAGGTGTGACATTCTCACCATAGCAGTATTTCTAAAGGATCAAAGCTGCACATTAAGGTTGATTTGCTCAAGAATTTCATAGCAGTCTATTTTTCCTCGCAGAGTGTCGGCGACTAGCAGAGCTTTAGATGTATTCCTCCGTATGGAGAGAGTATCTAGAATCTAGATGGATCAGCAGAGATTGGTTTTCGTAGCTCGGTAAGTGGTACGGATTTCTTCAGGGCAACCAACGTAGAGCAAAACGTAGAAAGCGGCGCTGGACGGATTCGATTCGTTCAGAACTGTTGTGGTAGTTCGTGTGGTTCCAAACCGCAGAACAGTACTCCAGAGTCGAACTCAGAGTTGCCATTTTCACAGAATTTTCTGTAAAATCACAAATTTTTTTTGTCATTTTAGAGCACAGAATCTGTGATCACAGATGACAGATATTTTTGAAAATCACAGATTTTCACAGATATGCTACATATTGAAGAAAAGTTTATCAATTTTATCACTGGAAGCGAAATTGCACAAAAAATCGGAAGGTAAAGTTACAAAACTGAAATTACTGCAATTGTTTTTATTACCCATGGTTCCCCACGTTGAAGGGATTTTACCAATTCAATCCTATTTTATCAACAGCACATCTTTTCACTACACTTCTAATGAAACGGCAAGCATGCGTAATCATACAGAGTCGTATTATAACGGAACACTACAGCTGTAGCACATTTTTCCAACACAGATATCAAATTCGCCGAGTTTTAATCGTCTCGCAGTAAAGAATTTGCAATCTGTTGGGACAACGTACTTGTGTCATTTTTTCTGGCACGCTTCCCTAACACAGACATCAAATTGGAGTAGGTTTAATCGCGTTTGTAAGAAATCTGTTGGCATCAGGGGGCTTTGTCACTCTTTCTGGCATACTTCCCAAGCAAGGATATCAAAATGGTCTAGGTTTAACCGCGGTGTTAAGAAATCTTGTTGAAATGAGGAAACTTTGTCACTTGTTTTGGCTTACTTCCCAAGGACAGATATCAAATTGGTATAGGTTTAGATCATCGTAAAGAATCTTCCAACCAATCACGAAGCCAGAATTCTGGTAAAACATAGGATCATTATTTTCAATTTTTCAGTAGTTCAACATCGAGAATCCATACTTTTCTTCATTTGGGTCAATTCTTAGAAGATATTCCCATCGATTGGTGTAAGAATATTGAAAATCGATCGGAAACTTGCCGTAAGACGTAGTCCTACATCAAAAATATTAATATTAATGCCTGACCGCATTTCAAGGTCAAAGACTAAAAACACGAGTTTGGTCATTAAAAATGGTTTGGATCAATAAAAACTAATAAAAAATCAATCTTTTAACTTTTCTTTAGTTTTCGTTTATTCACGGTTTAGGCGTAATGCTTTCAATAAACCACACGTGGTGCACCCTCAACTTGTTGTCTGTTGCCAACAGGAACCGGTTGCTGTATGCCAGCAGCCGGAACCGACAACTGGAACCGGCTGCTGCATCCCTGCAACTGGAACTGGCTGCTGTATGCCGGCAACTGGAACCGGCTGCCGCATTCCGGCAGCTGGAGCTAGCGGAAGCTGGATACCCGAAGGACGCGGCTGCGGTCGGTCCAGTGCAGCCTCAATTCGGGCCAGTATTTCCAGCATCTGCTGTTGTTTCTGGGCTAGCTCCAGCTGCCAATATTGCAACTGTTGAAGTATGAAACCAAAGTCTTCCGACGCTGCTTCGCGGGGACGGGGTTTTAATTGGTTCCGCGGTCAGTGGCCCCATCCACGGTGGCTGCCCCGCCAGTACCAATATCCGTTTTCCATCTGCAAAAAAATTTGTCAAAAATAAAAAATTATTCTACATTTTCATTCTACAAATATAATATTTAAATATTTTTTTAATGCTATATGATACACGACCATCTGTGATCACAGATGACAGATATTTTTGAAAATCACAGATTTTCACATATACATGTTGAAGAAAAGTTTATCAATTTTATCACTGGAAGCGAAATTGCACAAAAAATCGGGAGGTAAAGTTACAAAACTGAAATTACTGCACATCAAAATCAAAATTTACGAAGCGTATGAATGATATTGCATAAACCATATTGTTCAAAAACATAAAAATGCTAATTTTTCTTCATGGGAGCATAATTATGTTGCACAGATTTAGTAACAGATTTTTTTCGATAGTTTTACAGATTTTCACAGATTTTTAAATTAGAAACACAGATTTTTAAGTGGCAACCCTAGTCGAACTGACCAAGGGGCAGTATAATGCTTTTAAGCAGTAGACGTCTGTAAAATTTTTGTCGATCCTAAAAAAGAGTCCCAGGGTCCTTGAGAATTTGTTGACGATATAAGATACATGCTAGATTACACCAAGGTCTTTGACATGACCGACTCGCTCGATACTGCTCGATAACAGTATGTAATTGAAAATAACATCATTTTTTACGTGAGAATGATATTACAGAGCACTTCGAGAGATTTACAACGATTCTGTTTAAGTTACACCAATTATTTTAGATCATCGGTATATGATAACCTTGGTCGTTCAAGCACGAGGGTCACGTCGTTAAAATAGGGCAGGAATATAAGCGGTCCGAGATCATTACCCTGCGGAATACCTGAGGTGGTACAGAATGTGCTGGATCTACAATCCCCGATGGCAACCATCAGCGGACGATCTGTTAGATAAGAACGGAACCATCGCAGGAAAGTTCCGCTTATCCCAAGCCTTTCGAGTTTAGCGATTGCGATTACGTGACTGAACTTATCAAAGACGGCTAACAGGTCGGTACATATGACGTCGGTTTTCGTCATTGCAAACATGTTGTCGACGATGTGCGTAGTAAGGCACAGCAAATTAATAGTAGTGGATCGACTAGGGAGGAATCTGTTGGGAGTGGATGAGCACCTTGCGTATCGTACCTTGGTACACTTATATTTGAAACCTTCGTAATTTTCAGTACATACTGGCTGCACTGCAGTTTACATATTTGTCATTCCACAATAAATCAGTTTCATGTACAAACGTGCTCTCGTTATTCTCCCGAAAGTACTAACGGTTATTTCTTTGGCTCTCTGGTGGTTTCTTTATTCGTTTCCCGGTAATTCCGTGTAGTTCTGCATCTCGTTGGGTGGTCTAATGCCCACAGAATCTATACTGATCAGCGCACAAATATTGCTTGCAATCTAATCTAATCTCACACTATCTAGGCCAATTCTTGAGAGCATCCTGGAAAATAACAATTACTTCAATCAATTTTTCTTGTCAATGGCCAGGCCAACTGCGCAGCATGTAGCGCAGAGAGAAATCCAAAGAATCGAGTGAAACCAAAAATAATAGCTAATTCCATTAAACTCCATGAAATCAAGGGGATGGAAGAAAGCATGGACCTCCCATACCAAACGCTTCCAATATAGATAATGATTTATTTACAGTCGTTGGGAATATCTTTGCTAATAATGGTTAAGTGATAGGACGCTCGGGGATGAACTAATGGCATTTAGACCAGAAGCCAGGCTGCAATCGGCCAAGTATATAGCGCCTTATTTCACTCTCTGAAAATAGATTAGTCTACCAAAAATATTATTTTTAATAATATAACACTTGAAAATGAAGTCGTGTGGTTCAATAGTTTCCTAAAACTACAGGTGTAAAGTTAGGAACTGAAAGTCACACGACCCCGCACCTCAATTACTATTGAACTACTCAATTAGAATTGAAGTATTTCCGGGTATGACCACGTGGAGGCGCTAGGTGGGGCTTGGGATGGCTAAAGCCTATGTTGGGCGCTTTTGCCTACTTGAAAAACCCGATTTAATCCACCTAGTGGTGAAAGGAACCTTTGTTATACGGTCTTACTTGCTATTTGAGATAGAAATCCACACGTTTTCGGAACATAATTCATCTATTGGTCAACGTTGCGTAATGCGTTGGTTTACATAAAATTTTTGAAAATTGAATAAGTTTACAAATTTTGAACAAAATAGGAACACTTTTAAATTTTGATAGATCCTTTTTTCATGAAATTGCTGAGTAAGGATAAGTAAGTTGTTATTAATTTGAGTAAGTGCAAATAAAAGTAAGTTGTAATAGGAAATCTTATTCTTTAACATATACATTGCCTAGTAAAGGTCTAGTTTATAGGTTTTTGAACTATGCATAATTTCCTGTAATGCCATTCTATTTGATTCACATCAATAGAGTTCTCTAGAATAATTTTCATCAATTTTTATTAACCTTCGGTTACTCACGCTGTTGTATTTTGTACAACACGTATAGGTTTTTCAACGCCATATTGTTATAAAGTTACAAATCGTTGTTTAACTAACGTATATTCTTCAATGAACTTATTCTGAGCAAAATGTCATAATTATTCAATGCATTAATAATTTAAATTGTTGGGAAAATAGATCAGCATAAACCGCCATCACAGAAACGAAGCAATCAGCAAGCGAGGTGTACCGCAATTGACCCCAAGTGGAATTTTGTCTCGTTTCTCCATATGGAAAAATGGTGTCTGTATGCAGCAAAACTATCCAATGTAAAATGTTTAAAATGTATCCGTCTGCTGGTAGTCGAGTAATTCGTAGTCAAAATTAGGGTATTTTTTATAATCAAAGTTCTACAGTTCCTAAACAAGCAATCATACAGGTACCGTGAATTCGGGTGAAATTGATCACTTTTTCGAGTATTTTTTAAATATCTTTGAATAGAAACATATTTAGGAAGATGATTCAATTTTAAAATAAGTACTGTAGTGCTGGCTACACGACAGTATCATCTATATCTTATATAAATAGTTTTATTTTAGATAAAACTTAATGTAATCGTGAAATTGGAAATTTACAAATAACGGGTGAAATTGATCACGTAGAAATCAAGACGATATTGCTATTAAACCATACGCTCTGACAGCAATAACCAAACGTGCAGTATAAAATCTGGCGTAATCGAGATATTGCCTGTATGTAGGCAACAATGTCGCGTACAGCAACTAGCACAAAAATCGAACAGTCAGCTCTACATTAGCATGGTTGATGCATCTGCTAAATAAATATGAACGATAAAAAAGATATTAAGCCAATTTTAGCATCGTTATCATTTGTTTTTGTTTAATTGCTGTATATATGTGTAAATGTACGATTTTCGTATACAATCTTCACCAATCTAGTGAAACAAATAATTTAATTCTCCTCATATACGGGAGCTTGACTGTCTCTTTGAATGTGTAGTTGCATTTCGCTATGTAAGCACAAACCGATCTCTTGCACTCTCATGCAACTGCCATATGGAGCGTTTGTAAAATTTGTGCGAAGTATTGTCTGTCTTTTGCACCCTTTTATAAATCTCCATTCTGCTTCACAGAAAGAATAAACTTTCGCAGGTGGCAGCTCCATTTCGCACCCATAGCGATCTAGAAATCTATGTTGCCTCAGTTCATGATGTTATCAATCGTTTTATTTCGTAAAAGGTCAAATCAAACAATTTCTGTCGCATAATTTTATTCATGGAAATTATCAAAGCACAGCCAGATAATTAGAGAATCGAATTAGTTCTATCAAAATTTCCTTCTGCAACGAAATTTGTGTTAACAGCAAGGAGTTTTATCGGGCATGTTGAAAATTGCGATTCGATCAAAATAGTAAATTTTAAAAAATCAAGCCATTTACAAGATCAATCTTGCTGAAAGCCAAGTGACTTTGACCTGTAACTCAATCTTTATATGGATGGGGGCATATTCAGTTTTATGAATCAGTATAAACGTAGAATAAAGAGTTTTTTACTCGTTGGTCCAAGGTGATCAATTTCACCCGACTGATCAATTTCGCCCGAATCGACGGTATACTGTTTTCAGCAAAGTTGTGTATTTTTACTATTTGTACAATTTTGTAGTACATGAAAAAGTCATACAACAATTACAAAAAGAGCAAAAATAGAAAAACTGATTTTACAAATTCATATACAATAAATAAGATTTTTCTATCTTCGCTGCAGAGATAGAAGGTTACTGTCTTTAGTAAAATATCTTGTAATAATATGCACTATAACTTTGCAGAACACATCAATGTGTTATATTAACACTGAAGAAAATATTTTATTTATTTCACTTTTAGGGGGATTAATCAAAATTTTAATTCCACCAAACGATAGAGCTTTTAATTTCAAGAAACTCTTCCAAAGGTTCGATAAACCTAAAACCAAGCTTACCCAGTCAAAACTCTAGTGCACACGTTTTCTTTGGTTTGCGGCTATTGTGCGCGCGAGTAACTGCGTTACAAAAGTTGGCGCGAGTGTTCGAGGGTTAATATCTTTTGACCGGTAAAACCAATTCTTATGAAATTTTGCATATATATTCGTAGTGTCAAAACCTCTCGTTTGATATTAAAATAATTGAAATTAGGTAAATTATCTTGGTTAAAATCATTATAAATTTTTGTTAATTTTGGTGTGGTGTATACGGTTGCTCGTAATTTTCAAATTGAACGTCCAATCAAAAAATCATTCAATATTGATCTATTAGGATATATTATCTTTCAAATGAGACTAATAGCGCATAAATCGGTTTGGCCATCTCTAAGAAACAGGCGATAATTATTACCCTGTCAAAACAGGTTTTTTAAGCATAACTTTTAAACTACTTGTTTGTTTTCAATTAAAAATTTCTGAATAATTTAGCTTTAATAAGAGCTTTCATTTGATACTAAGATTGCTGAAATCGGTCATGTAGTTATAGAGAAACCCGTGTCACGTATTTTTCACATTTTTGCTTATAACTTTTAAACGAAACGTCGTGTCACGAAGCAACTCAATAGTGATCTACTAGACAATAATACCTTTCAAACAAAAGTAATAGCGAACGATTCGGTTCAGCCATCTCTGAGAAACAGGCGATAGAAAAAATCATTACATACACACACACACACACACACACACACACACACACACACACACACACACACACACACACACACACACACACACACACACACACACACACACACACACACACACACACACACACACACACACACACACACAGACAGACATTGCTCAAATCGACGAACCCTATCGATTGGTATATGTGACTCGGATCAATTTCGTGTTTTTCGACCAATTTTTAAAACTTTGTTATAGTATAACAAAGGTAAAAACATTTCATCAAGAAGACTGGCATCTCTTCTTCGCGCCCATACAAATGACGAGCAACAGCGCACCCCTCCCGACAAAAGATGACAGCAGAAAGACAGCTCTGTGTACATGTATTGGTGGGAAAATATGTGTGCGAGCGTGGCATACGTTTTTGTGTGCATCTATATTCTAATATACACACACTAGTATGTGAAAGTTCAACTTTAACTCGGCAGATAGCATTGCCGTTACTGTCGCTCGACTTTTGGCAGAGTTGCCAGTCTTCTTGATGGGATGTTTTTGCTAGTTGCCTTCCTCATTTCATACCCCCGCGCTCAAATATTGCTTGCAATGTGAAAAAAGTGGCTCCGCTCCGAGACGATTTGCTTGAACAATTTCGAGATGGCACTCAAGGATGTAATTCCTCTGTAATTGACCACATCTCGCTTGCTGCCAGAACAGATGGAAACAGATGAGCATATTTCCAGCAAGACGGAAAAATACCGCTGGAGTTGGACTTCTGGAATACGAACTGTAGTGATTTAACCGAACAAGAGGGGTGCTTCTTCAGGAAAGCGGACGAAATTCCATCTGACCCGGGATTGAAGGAGGGCGTTAGCAAACTTTTCAGTGAATAAGCTACATATGTCTGTAAAATTTAAGGCTGCTTCATCGCGATAGGTTATAGAGGAGGACAGTCGCATTCCATCTGTTGCTCGTTCACAAACTTCCAGAAAACTCTGGGGTGCGACCTGAGCTTCGTCTGAATCCTACGTTGATATTGCTGAAAACAAACACGAGTGACCCACTTGAAATGGTGATTTACTCTAACGTATATGTGAGAGCGTACGGTGCCTGGAAAACTTTCGTAGAGCGGCTCTTTTTACAGTTGTATCAGCATCGTTAATGGTGTTATTCGAATCCATTGATGATAGGAAGGCTGCGATGCTGCGATGATCTGCTTTGAAGTCGAGTCGAGTCGAGAATGCTGGTAGCACCAGTACAGATAGAGTTGGATCGGGATACGTTATGTCAGGCAGATTGTATTCCCCAGTATCATAATCTGGTCAACTGCAGCAGCCCTTTCGATCACAGTGAAAACAGATTCGCAGTGCGCATTGATGAGAGCGATGTCACGAATCCGGCCAGGCGTGATATACACAACGCATAAAAACAAGGTCCAGATCTGCTCCAAACAGTCCCAATCCTTGTTGTCTATAGCAGCCGCTCTTAATCCCTGACGAACTGCTCTATAGCTCAGATCAGAAACGGCTATCCGATAGTCAGTGATGCGGGAATTTATGCCACCTACATTTTGGCAGAAGATCACGTACGGTCTAAGGCAGGAGCGTTGGCGTCTAATGGCCTAGAAACGCAGAGCAGGTCAGTGGTACGACATGGGCTAGCAAAATTTGTACTTGCCATGAGTGCAATTTTGGAAACCCCGTTCCCTGTAACCGCACGTAGGACGACCAGAATGACTGTTGAACTCCATTTGCGAAGAGCCCGGTTTGGTGTTGGCAGATAAAAAATCGGCGACCTCTATACGAGAAGTTGCCGGCATCGATTGGGTGGTAGGCAAAGCCCAATAACTTTTGGAACTGAAGTTGTCAAATTTCCGGAAAGCATTCCCGTTTGACCAGGTGCCTGGATCAAGTGCGATGCTGCGATATTTTTTTTTATCTAAACCAATGTTGTAGGAGATAAAGTTCATCGCATTTAGATCGGCATCCTTCTTCAGTAGAGGAATCACGTTGATGGGATTCTCACACTGGAAGCAGTCCCTAACCAACTCTGTTACGGCCTCGGACTTTACGCTAGGGTCGAAACATGTAGAGCCAAAAGAGCTCCTTTAGGCGTGGGACAATCGGTTCAGCCACCGATGTGATGGGCGGCAAGTTAGTCTTCATACGCTCTTCACGGCGAGTAAGTAAAACATTCGGGTACCAACCGAAAGAGCGTGGGTAGAAGCACAATTTGAAAAAATGATGTATGGGGCATTTGTAGAATTAGTTATTATCAGCAATATTGTTGAAGCTTTGCTATATCTTTTGCATTCATGGCGCTATAAGGCTGCTACTCCGTTGGTAGCAAATTAGCCAATAGAACGTACGAGGAGCGTCCAGATTTGCTTTTAGTCAGACTTTACTGCTAATGCTATGCCTTTCTCGTGTAGGAGCATTAATCAGACTGTTTTTAGGTGAAGCAGAAATTCCATTGAACAAAATGCTAGCTGTCAGCCGGAGCAAAACGTCAAGCGGACCTGTTGCACAGTAGATATATTTGACGTTTGTTTCAAACCCCTGGCTAACACACGGCCCCAAAGCGTGAACGTAAGACGAGTGAAATTAACGCTTGGGATCTTCAACTTGATGGAAAAAATTGGAGGTTGATGAGAAAGCAGACGCATGAGTTGTTCCAGGTATATCAGAGTGCAGACTACATTGGATAAACTTCATCAGCAAGGACAAAAAGTCTATTGAAATATTTTCAATAAATTAATTATGAATAAATCGAACATTTATAATATTCAGTTCAATTTGTGACTGTACGAAGCTTGCCAGGTCAGCTAGTGATATAAATAGAAAGAATGTGGTTCTTTCAGGTTTCAGGTTAAAAATAGCTTTTCAACTCGTTGGCAAAGATTCTGTTTAATGTATAGCCAAAATGGTTGAGTGCTTTCAAAAGCACCATCGTCAATCGCTAGTCTATTTATTTTCACTTATTGGCCTTAAGGCTATTAACCTTACCGAAAAATTCCTCCCATTAAAAGTGGTTTCGTATACCGCCGATTATGATTTAAAATTATGACGCATTGTCCTGGCCGTGAACCAGCTTCATCATACTGCTGCTGCTCTTATCCCGACAGTGAACTTGCGTGATGCAAGAATCATATTCAAGATTGATAAACCAAAAATGAACTTCCAGTGTGTCGCCGCATCACAACTCGGTTCGATGATAAATCTATTTTTAGAAACTGTGAATAATTTATTTCACATTAAGAAAAACTCTATGGCAGCAGTACTTTGGTTGCGCTTCGTAACATCAGAGAAAATGTTTGTATTTTCCTTATTCTTAGAATAATTGATGGTATTTTGTTCGATTAGTTGGTTTCAGGTTTATTTGTTTATTTTGTTTTGGAACTAATTTGGATAAAAATAACTAATTTAGATAAAATCATTTTAATAAAAACTGGATTAGGAGGAGTGCAGAAAGATTTCTACTTTAACGTGAAACTCCCATGTTCAAATTTTTTTATGACTTTCCATGATATCATTTCATAAGAGGAGAGTGGTAAACCCGACCGTATTGTTCTAATAGAAATATTTTTACATTGGTGTTTTTCTAAGCATTTATAACAAATGTGATACGAAAACTTGTAATACACATTAAGACTAAAATTGCAACAAGCTTTATAAATTGGTTCCTTTGGTTTGATCGGAAATGGTTTGCGGTTTTTGGGGAGAAATCACATCATTGGTCGCTCGGTGTTGAACGTTCTTTGCCAGTTTCCTCTGCACACTGGCTGCAATGTGCTTTCTACTATCAGCAGCAGTCAGAAGCTGGGCCGTGGGAGTAGAAGAAGGGCGATTGTTTTCCTTCCAGTTTAACCACGCGTCACGGCAATCTTTTCGTGCAGCTCTATATAGAGTCACAGGCACGAGGAAGCGGCAAAAAGCCTCCCATTATTGTTGTGGAGCGGTTCAATATGTACCTTACTGTCTGTCTATGGCTGATAGACGTTTGGCTCTTCTGCAAAAGATGCGTCCCCATTTGCTTCCACGTTGCGTAACGTTAGTCCTGTCTTCTTTTGTCTTCCTGGGGGCACTTCTCGTGCACTAGGCATGCTTCCGGGTTGGTTTGCACGCTTTATGCTGGATCTATTGCAAATTGATGAAATCCTGCTGTGGTTTCATTGAATATTCCAGAACAACGAGAAGTGAATGATTGCTGATATTATAAGATCAACAGCAGGAATTTAATAATTCAGTAAAAATGTTCGATGAAAATGCATATAATGGATAATAAAACAAAATAAAAACCAAGGTTTTTCTCAGCACGAAAATTTAAAAACTTAACATTTGAAGGATTCAACATGAATCATAACAACATCTATCAAGAAAGAGTAATTTATTATTCAATCTCCAGGATTTCGTTTAAATTAGGATACCGGATACCGAATTGCTCACAACCGATATCGAAAACCATCTCGACGTCACTGCAGATATCGTTTTGTGTTTTATCGGCACCAAAAATAAACGTTCCTTACCACGAGTTTTCCAGTGCGTTGCCATAAACGAGACACCATCGCAGCATATATGTTGCCTCCTTTTGTATTAGACTTCGCGCTGGCTGGGTCCCGGTTGCCGGTTCCGTCGGTACATGTGGCTTTGGAATGTGGCAGTCTCATGGCACGACAGGTTGTCTGGGGATTTACTACGAAGATGGGTTGTGCGCTATTAATAGACGGATCATCTCTAATGAAGAGAAACTTTTACGCAACCACATTACACGACGGTTATTATAGGGAATAATAATTACCGCTTTACATAAAAGGTATACTCTCAGCTCAGGGCGTTTAAGATGATTAGCCTTAAACAATATCACGATAGGTGCACAGGAAGATGAGCAAACAGGAGGTTTTCGTAATTGATTGCTTCGAATTGAGAAGCTTAAATTTCAAGATGAAATTTACTCAAGCTTGAATTACAATACTGCGATGTTAGCAGCAGGGGTGATTGGTATTCGAGCTCTTACCGGACAACAACAACTTTTGATGGACCTGGTACCAACTAGGAACGAAGTGTTTTATAGATGACAATAGATCTATCTCAGTAACAGTTTGATCGGGTGGGGCACCCGATCTATTAGAAGAATGTTTTGGCCTGGAAAAACGGAGTAATCGTAGCATGGCGAATCTATTATTACTTATCACAAAAATACCGCCCGATTAAATTGATATCTCCGAACTTTCGAGGACAATTGGATTTAAAATCAAAGTTAAAAACTATAAATTGGACGTGGCACTGGGCTAGAAATTAGAGTTGAAATTGAGCTTGAAACCCAACTTTACATATGGAATTTAATAAGACTTTAATTTAAACTAATTTGGGCATGAAGCTTTATTTCAAATTGGACTTAAAATTGGAGTTAAAATTAGAGTTAAATTTGAAGTAATTTAGACTGGAAGTCTAACTTGGAAGTAGATATGAAATCTGACTTAAAACCAGGCTTCATTTACGTTTTTTGCTCAGTAGATGCTCATTTGACTACAGTGACCTGTACTGTGACCAGTGACCATTTGACCTCAACGAAACAGAGTTCTAAAAACGGCGTTATGGGGCTACTACCCCATTGATAGCAAAAAGAGCGCTCATTTGGCTACCAACGGGGTAGCAGCCCCATAGCACAGCAAATACAAAAGATAAAACTGTGCTTTCTTCAACAATATTGAAGATAATAATTAACTTTATAGTTGCCCTTTACACTACTTGTTCGAATTCTGTTTCCTTGAGGTACTGTAGTCAAATGAGCATCTACTGAGCAAAAAACCAAAAATGAAGCCTGCTTAAAACAGAATTTAAGGTTTTTATTTGGAATTGAATTGAATTAGATTGGAATTAGACTTGGAATTGGACTTGAGATAAAAGTTGAAATTGTACTTGAAATTTGAAATGAAGATCAAAATTAAACTCAAGCTAAAATTAAAATCAGAGTCTAAATTTGACGTAAACTTGGACATGGCCATTAAATTAGCCACGAAGTTTTACTTGAATTTTAAATTGACAGTTTTCGTCTTATTTTTTCACACATTTTATCTCTTTTCTGTTCTGTTTCTTCTTTTTTTCAATCCCGCTTTTTTCCGTTTTTTTTCTTAGTTTTCATTTCCACTTCCGTCTGTTTTTCTTCTTTTAGTCTCGTTTTCCTTTTTCGCGGTCCCGTGTATCCTGTTCCAATTTTATTTATTTTCAGTCCTGTTTTTCGTTAGGGGCCATCCAGATACCACGTGGACAGAAAAATACCAATTTTCAACCCCCCCGTCCCCCTCCGTGGACAAGCGTGGACATTGGCTCAACCCCCACCCCCCTCCCCAGTGTGTCCACGTGGACATTTTTTTTGCTTATGTCAAATTTAACAAAACTGAAATGCATTCTGCTAAATTTTATTTTCAACTTGATTTATGCAGTATTTATTGAAAAAGCTTACGTGAATGGAAGCTCCAGTCTCCGACACAAGGCATACGGATTTTCAGTCGTTGAGGAAATCTGAGTTTTTCCATTGATTTTCCGTAAATTTTCCGCAGCGTATTATAATCCGTATGTAAGGTGTTAGAACCTTAATTCTTGTGATCTTGTCTACTGCAAATTATTATCGACTACAATAAAGTCCGTTTCAACTTGACTTTCGCTTGACGATTCATCTCTGTCCAGAGTATCTTTGTCTAACCAAAGCACCTTAGTTTGGCCGTCTACTTCAATACAACACAAGACCTTTCCGATGCGATGTGAATCATAAAATTTTCTGCAGGCGAATCCTTTTGGAAATACGTTGCCCATGGATGCCCTTGCATTTGATTTTGAGGCAAACTACAATCCACATTTGGTGCAAGCGCGACCTTAATGATAAATGAGTCACGTGACTGGTGAATATTCGTGGATTCTTCTGTTACCTTTATCATTTTCAAAAGAGGGCAAGGATTGTAAAACAATAATAACATCTTTATTACTGCATTACATCAAATGTCAGGTTCGGCAGGTTCAACAGCTATGTGTACTAACGCAGGCTTAATCTTTTCGATAAGATTTATACCAGATGTGTGTCTTTGTAATGATCGGTTCATGTGTTTAGGTCAACATATGCCTCAGAAGATAAATCTTTATTTGAGCTCAAAAACAATCACTGATCAATGGTTAATGCTAATACATATGTAGAATCAATTCAACATTGCTGTTTCTAATTTCTATTTTTTGTAAGAAAAAAAACTTGTCCACGTGGACATTTTCCATACCCCCTCCCCCCTTCCGTGGACAAGCGTGGACATTTTCATACCCCCCACCCCCCTCTAAGCTGTCCACGTGGTATATGGATGGCCCCTTATGTTTTTTACCCGTTTTTTAATTTCTTTCACGTTTTCAGTCTTTTCCTTTCTCTTTTTACTTTTTCTCGTATCCAGTTATTATATTTTCCAAATATTCTTTATCTCCTTTTCTACTCGTTTTCCGTCTTCGTTTTTCTCTTTTTGATACCCCATTTTTTTCGTTTTTTCTGCCCTTGTATTCGTTTCTTGGCTCCATTTTTTCTCTTCTCCGGTTTCTTTTTATTTCTCCCGTTTTTCGTCTTTTTCTCTTCCGTTTTACCTTTTTATTTAGTCCATTTTTATTATTCTTTTCCTCTTTGCCAGTCCCATTTTTCCGCTTTTTTCCTCATATTTCTTATGTTTCGCTTGTCTTCTTTTTCCTGTTTTTCTCATTTTCTCTAACGGTTTGTTCTTTTCACTTTTGGTTTCTCTTGTTTTCTGTTTCGTATCCACTTTCTTATATCATTTTTCCTTGTTTTTTCTCTTGTTTTTCCTTTTTTCTGTCCGCTGTTTGCTCTTGCTCTATTCCTTTTCTTTTATTTTCCTGTCCCGTTTTTCAGTTTTTCCTAAGTTCTGAATCTGCTCTTTTCCGTTTTTCGTCTTTCTCCTTTCGTTTTCCCCGTTTTTCAGGCCCGTTTCTCCTCTTTTCCTGTCTTGTTTTTTTTTTGTCATTTTCAGTCTCGTTTCAACTGTTTTTTCGGTCCTAGTTTTTTGTCTTTTTTACTTTTTCCTTTTCTATTCCGTTCGCTCGTCGTTTGTTTTTCCCCTCGTCTGTTTCGTTCTTCCTCTTATTATGTTCTACTTTTTCTCCTTTACTGTTTTTAAGAGGAAATGCTTATCAACTTAATTTTTGTTTTCAGGTATAATAAGTACAAGTTGTTATATGCTTTTCGATTTGATTTGATTTGATTTGATTTGTCTTTATTGATGTGTAGGCTTTGCCCGTTATCAGACTTAAAAAAATATAAATACATACAAAAAATGACTTATCAACATTAAATGGAATTGTTAAAATATTCCCTAAGACTAGATTTTAATTGAACACTAGACATATTAACAGAAATGACGGGATGAAGATTATTGTAAACACCCATTATCCGATACATGGGCTCGTTCCGGGCGTAATTCTGCGACCTGTTTGATGGGTGAAACGGCCTAACCCTTCTTAGGTTGGTTATACCTTCGTAGTTGGTCACCTGGCTGCACAAATATGGAGCACTGTATTTTCTAGAAACAACGTCTTTGAGAAACAACACATCTATCAAAATTCTTCGATCGCTGAGACTGTTGATTCCTACTAGTAAGCATAGCGATCGGTAGTCCGGCATTTCGTCTCTCCAACCAAGATTACGCACTGCATATCGCACAAATTTTTTCTGTACCCGCTCAATTCGATTGATGTATACGTTATAAATTGGTCGCCACACCACGCTTGCGTACTCGATGGTCGTGCGAACCAAACCATTGTATATAGCGATTATCGTGTACGGATCATCTAGTTCGCGGCTGTATCGCTTCACCATGCCAAATAATGAGTTCGCTTTCGTTACAATTTTCTCGACATGTTTACTAAAGGTCAGTTCACTGTCCATTTCCACGCCTAAATCGCAATGGCACGTTTTCCTTGGGACTAAATCCGCACCGAGATGGTATTCATACTCAATTTTGTTAGAATTGCGACCGAATGAAATCACGTTACACTTGGCAACGTTCACTTTTAACCCAAACAGTTCACAAAAGTGGAGAAAACGATTTAAATTCTCTTGAAGAAAAGTATTTATGTGATAATTCTGTTCCTACTGCCCTAAGTGATTCCGTATTGCAGTGTGACGTCGATAGTGCGCATGACATCACTCTCTATCTACAAAATGTACGCGGATTGAGGACTAAAATCGACGAATTCTTCTTGACGACTCACGAGTGTGATCTTGACGTAATATTTTTAACCGAGACCGGACTAGACGACCGCATCGACTCGCTTCAATTATTCGGGACATCTTATAATGTTTTCCGCTGCGACCGTAATCCACACAACAGTGACAAATCCAGTTTCGGAGGTGTACTTATTGCCGTGGCGCAATGCTATCCTAGTTCGATCGCCGAATCTGCTAACAGTGCCCACGTAGAGCAAGTTTGCGTGAATGCTACTATCCGTGGCAAACAGCTGTTACTTTGCTGCCTGTACATTCCGCCCGATAAGAGTCGTAGCACCGACATTGTCAACATACACGTTTCATCTATTTGTGAGCTGTGGGACAAATGTACTGATCGTGGCTCGCTTCTGGTGTGCGGCGATTTTAATCAGCCTCGCATTGAATGGGGATCGGATGGAAGTCAAAAAGTATCCACAGCACATCTGCCCTGTGCGAGTGCCGCTTTGATCGATGGTATGAATTTTCTGAACCTTACACAAGTGAACACAGAGCGAAATCATCTCGGGCGCACATTGGACCTGGTATTTTGCACCTCTGGATGCTTATTGTCTATCGACCGTTGTGTTACCCCGCTGCTGCCTGTCGACCCTCACCACCCACCGCTTGTGATGTCGATGCCTGTCTGTGATAATGGTGATACTGCTACTGCTCTGATTGATGAAACAAAAAAATTGAATTTCCGAAAAATCGATTTCTCTGCACTGGATCAGCACTTGCTCTCTATTGATTGGAGGGCTCTACTGGAGTATAACGATGTGAATGAGATGGCATCGAAGTTTTGTGAAACTATTTCGCGATGGTTGAACTCCAATGTACCTCTTGTGAAACGACCGGCTTCGCCTGCGTGGAGCACCCCGCATCTTAGGCAGTTGAGAAGGGAGCGCAACCGAGCACAGCGTGCACATCGGAAACGTAAGACAATGCTGACACAGCGCAACTTTAAACGTACTAGCGATGAATTCCGTCGTTTGAATGCGGTTCTGTACAAATCATATGTCCTGCGTGTGCAAACCGATCTCCGGAAACAACCGAAAAATTTTTGGAATTTCGTTAATTCGAAAAGGAAATGCTCCTCCATCCCTTCCCACGTGTGCCTTGACGGAATCGAATCCACTACCGTTTCTGATTCTTGTGAGCTGTTTGCAAACTTCTTCTCATCTGTGTTCGCCAATAAAAAAGCCTCTGATCGTGATGCACAAACCGCTGCTTCATACGTTCCTGCTGATCTGGTCGACTTGAATGTGTTTGAGATCACTACCGACATGATAATAACTGCTGCAAAAAAACTGAAGCGTTCTTTCTCTGCGGGGCCAGATGGCATTCCAGCTGTAGTCTTGAATCGCTGTATTGTACCATTGGTAGTTCCTTTACGCATTATTTTCAACAAATCATTCGAACAAGCTAAATTCCCGAATATTTGGAAGGAGTCGTTTATATTCCCAGTGTATAAAAAAGGCGACCGCCGGAATGTTAGGAACTATCGCGGAATTACTAATTTGTCTGCCGCGTCAAAATTGTTCGAAATAATTGTTAGCAGTATGATGTTGTCTCGTACAAAAAACTACATATCTCCAGCTCAGCATGGCTTCATGCCTGGCCGTTCCGTTTGTACGAATTTAATGGAGTTTACCTCTACCTGTATTTCGCAAATAGAGAATAAGAAGCAAGTGGACGTAATCTACACGGACTTGAAAGCCGCTTTTGATCGAATTGACCATACAATATTGTTGCATAAACTTATTCGACTCGGTGCCTCTCAACAATTAGTGCAATGGCTCAGCTCGTACTTGCGTGACAGGGTATTGCGCGTGAAGCTTGGCTCGTGTATCTCTGCGCAATTCACCAATACCTCAGGTGTTCCGCAAGGTAGCAATATGGGACCACTGCTTTTTTCACTGTTTTTCAACGACGTTACGTTGCTCTTGGATATCGGATGCAGACTTGTGTACGCTGACGACTTGAAACTGTTCCTACCTGTTGGAAAAACTGACGATTGTTGCCGCCTGCAAGCGTTACTTGATACATTTGTTGACTGGTGTAAACGAAACTGGCTCACACTAAGTGTGGCAAAATGTGAGGTGATAAGTTTCTACCGCATTAAAAACCCGATTGTATTCAACTATCAGATTGAGGGGTCTGAGCTGCGCAGAGTAGACTACGTTAGTGACCTTGGTGTGTTACTTGATACTAAACTAACATTCGACCTGCACCGTGAATCGATAATTTCGAAGGCAATGCGTCAGCTCGGCTTTATTTCGAAAATTGGTCGGAACTTCAACGATCCTCATTGCCTAAAATCGTTATACTGTGCCCTGGTTCGACCGCTGCTTGAAAATTGTAATATAGTTTGGTGTCCTCAGCAATTAACATGGATCCTGCGCATCGAACGAGTGCAACGAAAATTCATCCGGCTTGCCTTGCGACATCTACCTTGGCGCAATCCCGAGAACCTCCCGCCATACTCTGATCGATGCCGTTTACTTGATCTTGACTCATTAGACTACCGACGAAGAACCCAGCAAGCTGTATTCGTAGCCAAAGTCATCCATGGTGAAATCGATTCTCCCAGGCTTTTGTCACTACTGGATTTTCGTGCTTCACAACGGACTCTACGTTCTATTGGCCTACTACAAGTTCCATTCCATCGTACTGTTTTTGGATATAATGAACCAGTTACCGCATGTATTAGAACCTTTTTGAAAGTTGAAGAATTATTTGAGTTCGATGAGCCTTCGCATAAATTTTTGCAGAAGATAAAAGCCTCTAATCTGTTATAGTAATTAGACTTCATGTAGACACTAGTCAGATGAATTACAAATATAAATAAATAAATAAATAAATAAATAAGAATCGTACAATCTTTCAAGCCGCGCACAGGTATAAATATTTTTACGTCGTCAGCATAAATTAACACGAATACATCCACTAACGTATCTGGGAGTTCATTCATGACAACCACGAATAATATAGGTCCCAAATGACTCCCTTGAGGTACTCCTGAACTTGTTACAAACACTTTGGAATCAGTGTTGTGTAGCCTTACGTACTGCAAACGGTTAGTCAAGTATGAATGCATCCATTCTAAACAGACCCCATCAACTCCATATTTTCGCAAAACCGCAATCATTGCATTTATGTTGACCAAATCAAACGCCTTAGACATATCTGTATAAATAGTGTCCACTTGGTAACCAGCCGACATCCATTGCACAGTTCTGGAAACAAATTCTGTTAAATTTGTCACTGTTGAGCGTTTTTTAACAAATCCGTGTTGACAGTTTAGGATTAGAGGCTCGATCCACGTATACACATAATCATAAACAATGCTTTCAAACATTTTTGGAATAGCCGATAAAATGGAAACACCTCTATAATTTTCAACAAACGTTTTCGAACCATTTTTGTGAATTGGTACAATATGTGATATTTTCCAAATGTCTGGGAACAATCCTGTCGTTAAAGATGTGTTGAAAAGTATGAACAGCGGAAGCAGCAAGCCATCCACACATTTCTTAAGCAAAGAGTTCGGTATCCCATCCGGTCCAGGTCCTTTTGATACATCTAGCGATTTTATTTTATTACAAATTGTTTCGATATCTAAATTGATTACCGGCATGCTCATGTTGGGTGCGACAAATTCAGAGACATTGGTAACGGTTGCACGGTCGTAGATACTTTTAAAGAAATCAGCAAACAAATCGACGGTGTCTTGAACATTTTCACTTTTCCTGTTATTTAGAACAACGTTTACAGAAACACCTTTGTCTTTACGTTTGCTGTTTATGAAATTCCAGAAACATTTTGGGTTAGACTGGATATTTCTTTGCAGCCCGTCTAAATACGAGCGGTGCAGTAATCGGTTTCTTTCTTTGAAGTTGTCTCTTGTCCGATTATACGCAATTTCATCAGCTACATACCGCGTCCGTCGAAATTTGTTGTAGAGCTTCTTTTTTTCCCTAAGCAATTTTATCGTTTCATAATCGAACCATACCGGATATTTGCGGTTGTCTTTCACGTTTCTTACACGGCAATGGCGTGATAATATGCCGTATATAATATAATAAAACACAATCACATTGTAGTCAAGTGCAGTTTCGGTATTCCACGTATCACCGTCAATTATAATCAAAACGGAAAATTTCCGTAGAAAATCCAACATAGAAGCAACGTTAGGTTTCATATCGTCCCTATTAAAAGCATCGTTAGAAATAAATACTCCACGCCAGTCTACATCTTGTAATTCCTCGGTAATCCGTGCCATAAATCGAGCCATAAATCTCGCATGTGCATAGTATTTTTTCCATATAAATGAACAAATTATGGTAGTTTATGTGTACCATTACCATTATATTAGATTTATAATAAAAAGGATATATTTTATACCTTAATTTTAGTAATTACCGGCTCTACAAAAAGTTTTTCGAAAATCCAGGATAGTTGCATTCAACTGATGTTTATATACTTATACTATCCATCTAGCTCCTTTCATCTACTAACAACAATTCCTTTCCCGAAATACTTGTGAAGATGCAGAGGATTCCCTGCTCTTTAGTAGCAACAAGTATTAGACTAACATTCCTTCCCATCCAACCAGGATCTGCATTCGGACGTGGCTGGCGTCGGTATTGATCAGCATGCAGGAACCTGATAAGGATGCACAATGAGGAATAGCATGCTGTCCCAAGTATGCTTTTTCCAGTCATCATTTTGCAATTTTCATCGGTCCTGATCAATAACGGAGTAGCAGCACACGGGAGGTATCCTATGTTAATGCTTATGCTTATGCTTTACTGTCACGTTCTGTTTTTCTTTTCTGTTTTATCTCTTTTGTCTTCTGATTTTATATTTCCCCCAATTTTATTTTATTTTTGGTCACGTTTTTCCTCGTTTTCTAATCCTATTTCTCTATTCTCGTGTATTCTTCTCTACTCTCGTATATTCTCCTTTGCTTTTCTTCTTTTTCTATGTAGTCTTTTCTCCTTTGTTGTTCAATTTCATCTCTATTTTGTTTTCTCTGTTTCTGTTTTCAGTACATCATGGTTTTCTTACTCGTTTTCTTCATTTTTTTAGACTGCCTCTCTTTTTATGTCCAGTTTTCTCCTTTTCAACTTCCTTCTCTTTTCATAATCAGTTTCCCATCGCATTCAGTCACGATTTTTGTTTCGTTTTTTTATATGCCAGTTTTTAAACTGTTCTTTCTCGCGTTTGCGTTTTCTTTCTTTTTCTAACCCATTTGTCAAGTTCCTGTTTCGTTTCCCTTCGTGCTCGTTTCTATTCGTTCTCTTTCTGTCTCATTTTTCCTTTTTTACTTCTTGTCCCGTTTTCTCTTTTTATGCCCCGGTTTTTTGTCCTTTCTTTTTATTTTGTCTTTTGCTCCCTTTTTCCCTTTGCTCTTCGATTTTCCATTTTTATATCTCGTTTTTCGTCATTTTCTCTTCCTTTTACCTTTTTCTTTAGTCTGTTTTGACCTCTTTTTTCTCCCACGGGTTTCTTCTTATTATTCTTCTTCACCCTTTTGATCTTGTTTCCTGTTTTGTATCTCCTTTCTTGTCTCATTTTCCCTCTTTTTCTTTTTGTTTTTTCCTGGACGCTGTTTACACTTGCTCTGTTTATTATCTCTTTTCCTGTCCCTTTTTTCGCCCATTTCTTGAGTTTTAAATTTCCTCTGTTGCATCTTTCTCCTTTCGTTTCACCCGTTTTCAGGTTCGTTTCTCCGCTTCGTTTTGTCATTTTCTGTCCCGTTTCAACTGTTTTTTCGATCTCGGTTCTCGTCTTTTCGCCTTTTTCCTTATCTATCCCGTTTTTCGTTTCTACGTTGTTCTTTATTTTCTCACTCGTCTGTTTCGTTCTTACTCTTATTTTGTGCCGCTTTTCCTCTTTTTCAGTCACGTTCCATTTTTCTTTTCCGTTTTATCCTTTTGGTATTCCGCTTTCATTTTTTCTTCTCGTTTTGTCCCGTTTTTCCTATTTTTCTAATTTTATTTCTATTTCCGACTCCAGTATTGTCTCCTTTGCTTTTCCTCCTTTTCTATCTAGTTTTTCCTCCTTTTTTGTCCAATTTTTGTTTTCTTGTTTTGTTATCTCTGTTTCTGTTTTCAGCTTATCCTCATTTTTTACTTGTTTTCTTCATTTTTTTTGGAGTGCCTCCTTCTTTTCTCTCATTTTTCGTCTTTTCTCTCCAGCTCTTCATCTTTTGCTATCCAATCTCTTCATTTTTTCCCCCATTTCCCTCATTTTCTGTCCAGTTTTCTGCTTTTCTATGTTTTTCTCTATTTATGTTCAGTCTACTTTTCCATTCTGTCACGATTTTACTTCGTTTTTCTTTTTAATACCAATTTCCAAGATAACACAAGATCGTAATAGAAAGTTCACATTAAATCGTTTTCATGTCAATTTTACAATGGAATTGTATAATGATTAGAGTATGTCAAATCGAAGTGAACAATAAGTTGTTTTGCAGTCGTGCATGTCTTCATATACAATTCATGAGTGTGAATTATAAAGCAGTATAGACGATTGCAATATTTGATTATATCTTAATCATATATTCAGGAGTATTTAGTTGCGTGTTATAAAAACTACGCAAAATAGAATTACAAATAATTGTCAAAATTTCCGCACGTATATCGCCTCCACTTTGGTATATATATATATGTTCTTATATTGCGTGAAATATAACTTTTTCATTCAGATATGATTTCGTATATCTCAGTTGCAATCGAGATATACAAACCAAATGGTTTACTGGGTTGTGATAATTTCTCTCTCGCGTTTCCCTGTCTTTCTAACCCGTTTGTTAAGTTTTTGTCACGTTTAGCCTCGTATTCTTTTCCGTTAGTTCGCTTTCTGTCTCATTTTTTTCTTTTTCACTTGTTTTGCTGGATATACTAAGAAAATTTACTAACATTTTTAAAAGAAACTATTTATTTTGCGTTGTTTGGTCAATGAGATGTGAATTTTTGAATTAAGTAAATATTCAGTAAAATTCCATGTGATTCAACCTAGTTTTCCACCTTTTTTACCATCACTTAACTTGAAATTGGGCTTAGAAATGGAAATGAAGTAGTTTTAAATTGGACTTGAAACTAGACTTGAAATTGGATTTGAAATCGGACTTGCAGTTGGATTAAAAATCAAAACTTTTTGTTGACGTTGATCAAACTGTACATAGAGTTGTGTATAGAATTGGACTTCAAACTAGACTTAAAATTGGACTTGAAATCAGTGTTGAAATGAAATTAGAATTGAATTTTGCATTTGACATTGAACTTAAATGAGGTGTGAAACTAATCTTGAAATTTAATTTATTACTGGAATTGAGTCCAATAACTCGAACTACACTGAAGTCGCTTTGTACGCGGTTTGTTTTTTACGCGACTATTTTTACGCGAATTTCGAAATTTACGAAGTTTTTTTACGCGAATTTCAGAATTTACGCAAATTTCGGTATTTACGCGGTTTTTTTGGCAAATTTCGGAATTTACGCGGTTTTTTACGTGGTTTTGATTTACGCGGGACGTATCCTTCGCGTAAAAAGCGACTTGAGTGTATTTCTACGCAATTGATTTACTTATGGCGAAAATACACAACAACATACGTTGATTGCGTTGATGCGATTAGATGGTGCACAATACATCATATGCATTCCGGATTGTGCTATCGTGAAAAGAGACGGCTTATTCTGATTTCATTCAATTGTAGAGCGCAGTTATTCTAATTTCGAACGTTCATAAATGAGAATGGATTGCCAGCGCAATTGTTTCAAACCAGTTGTAAGGATTTATATATAACTAATTTTAGTCATAAATAAACTAAAATTGCTAATCGTGTAATGCTTGGGTTGTACATTACTATCACAAACACCCTGTTTCAGTTTTGTAATCAGGCCAATCATATTTCCATTAATGTTACGTTCCGTTAATATTCCATTAATATTACATTAATAAACGTAAATCATAAACGTACACAAATGTTCCTCAGCAAACTTACATATTTTTCCCTTCCCAATTGAAACAAGTATTCAATAATTATGAAAAATGCAGATTATTCTTCTTTTGTGCTTTTTGTTTGTTTTACAGTTTTACTTTACTTTATTTTGAATTGACTTATTTTTAGTAATAAGAATAATTAATAATCAAAGTGATGAATTGATAGTTCACTAACTACTTTAAGTTGAAAACCACTCTAAAACAGGTTATGCATGAAGCAGTAACTTCTCAGATATAAAACTGTTTTAGGAACATCAAACAACCCAAATCAACGGACAATGCGTTTATACAATTTATGGTGTGCTCTCTTCTTGGAGGCAATATTTCCCGTCCGGTAACGTCGTCATCTTTGCCGGACAGTTCACGAGACATCACTTTTGAAATTCGAAATGTAGTGCTTGCTCAAGCTCTTAATGGAATTCCTCCGTTCCAAGAACTTCTTTCAATCACTGCCAAGATTTTGTAAACTAAAACTGATGGAGCATGTCTAAAAATATCCTCCTACCAAACCACCACCGTATTCTCGGTCTGCCCTCACCCCGGTTGGTTCTGCTAACAGCGCTCGCCGAAACCCAAAAGGAAACGCAATTTCGAGGCGAACAACCATCTAGCAGTAAGTTTGTTTAACAGTATCGAACTGAAGGCACTTCCGAAATGTAAACTTTCCGAAGAGCACTAATTGTTGAAAATTGCTTTGCGCAAACAATAACAGCGTGACCTCCTTACAAAATTCCACCTCCACAGTTTTTTTTCTATGCTAGCCGAAACCAAAATATTGTAAAATTGATTGCGAATTTGGTTTAAAATTTTATTGAAGTTCCATTTACGGAAGGTCTTTTGTATACATCGTTTATCAAAAAAAAGGAACCATTCCATTCCATATCCCCCGTTGCTGATGCTGATGGGGTTAGTGCGCCGACAGTCCAACATACATTTCCAAACTGATTCTTATTAGGTAATTATTATTATTACAGTTCCTTCCAAGTAGTCTAAAGATAGCATTCAACTAAAATTTCTCCTACCATCCCTTCTATTTATATATAATAGCGTTTTTTCAGGTGTTATCCAACACTAAAAATTGTACATTTCATCTATTCAATATGAAATTCCCTCCTTCCACTAGTATTGAAATATGAATTTTTAGCCTGCTCACCCTGTTTCCCGTTGAGACAATTCATCACAAACGGGGTCGGTTATGATGATAAGTTTATTCAAAGCTGTGAATCGTTCGCCGTGTAAGGCACAGCTTTACGAACAATTCGAGAGCTGTCCAACAGTTTCGGCAATAAAGTGTGAGACAATCGTTTTTACTTGTCAATTCTTTGTAACCAATGGCTTTTCAGTCTCGTTTTCAATTGACTTCTATTTTTAGCCAATAGCTTCGCTTTTTTGTCTTTCATAACATTAAACCATTTTTCTGTTTCCATGATGCCTAACTACCTATAAAAGCGTTGTCTCAATCGCTGTGCCAGAGAAAAATCAATTCCGAGGCTTTCTTGTTCTCCACTGTGCCGATTTCTGCCAGTGAATAACTTACCCTGGCGAGATATTTTATATTTAAACTAATGCATATTAGATTAGTTTGTCTCGCCATGACAATAAGGAGGTAAATAACCTTCGATGGATCTAGCTCAACTACGAAGCGTTAATCATCTGAGTTGAACTGAGACCATTTTATGGCGTTTCAAAAATTGCTATTTTAATCTCATCGTTATTGCAGTACAGCAATGAGATAACTATGTGAGGAAACTATTCGATAAACTATTTTCATCAGTAGGGTTTTTATAAACTCCACATGCCTTGTTCGATTATGGAAGTGGGTCTGGGTTGAATTTATGATCGTTTTGTAACAGCGACGCGTGATGTAAAAAGGGTGTTACTATTAAAGTTTGGCCGAACAAGAATTGATTAATATTTTTTGGAACGGTGGTTCTACAATTGATGAAGGGACGATAGGGGAAAGTAATGAAGAATTTTTTAAAGGAGGGAAAAGAGAGGAAAGGTTAGAGGGGGTTATTGGTAGCTAGGCTTAACAAGTTGTCGTTGTGACTCCTACCTTTTGTCCAATGCTAGAAGGTGCATGACTCGATCCAAGCTATAATCTGAGTTTATAACCGGATTCAAACCCACAACACCCGCCAGGGCATGTGGCCCGCTGGTACTTGCACCTTTGAACCATAGAGGCGCTGGACAAAAGGAGACAGCGCAACCCCCCTTATTAAGCCAGCGACATGGGTTGGGTTATTTTAGACACAAATTGTGCCTAAAAATAAAAAATAAGAAAATTTATCCAATTTAATTCTACTATGTGTATTTTATTCAATGACAGATACGTATTTCGCCTACGACTTGCAGGCTTCCTCAGTGTCTGTTTTCGAACAGTTCGAAAACAGACACTGAGGAAGCCTGCAAGTCGTAGGCGAAATACGTATCTGTCATTGAATAAAATACACATAGTAGAATTAAATTGGATAAGTTTTCTTATTTTTTATTTTTAGGTTTCGTATTCTACTAAGACGCTCTAAAAACTTCAGTCACACAAATTGTGCCTCTTCCTCCATCTACTGTAGAAACCACCGACCGAGAACTTTAATCTAACCTTGTTTTTACTGACGGGACGACGACACTATGCAGGCCCTTGCGACTTACAAGGCACTGCGTGTGACGCTGTTCGTCTGCAGCGTGTTAGCCGCGATTCTCAGCGCGAGTTTCGTGGAAGGCAGGCAAGGTACAAATACCCAGCTAGCCACAAGCCCTGGCGGGTGTTGTGGGTTTGAATCCGGTTATAAACTCAGATTATAGCTAGGTTCGACCCATGCACCTCCCAGCATTGGACAAAAGGTAAGAGTCACAACGACAACTTGTTAAGCGTAGCTACCAATACCCCCCCCCCCCTCACCTTTCCACTCTTTCCCCTCCTTTAAAAAATTCTTCATTACTTTATTACTTTCCCCTCCCGTCCATAACATCAATTGTAGAACCACCATTCCAAAAAATATTAATATATGCTTGACCGCATTTCAGGGTCAAGACTAAAAACACGAGGTTTGGTCTGAGAATCGATTACATTTTCTTTTAAAAATGAAATTATTTTTCTGTTTAAATTTTAATTTTAGTAGTATAAGATACAACCTTTCATTTTACTCCTGGTATCGAACTCTACATTCATCCACTTTCTTCGCCACAGAACGCCAGTTTACCTTAAGCTGCTGCTCACTTTCAAAAGTTTTGGAGATTCCACTTGAAGATTGTCAAATATTTTTTGATTGGGCGAATCTCTGGCGTGTTATCTTATACATTGTTGATAGCATACCATTCCAGAAGGGTCTTAATTGCCTAATGCCAAAATGCGGAAAAATGCGTTCAGGAAAATTTCCTCGTTGGCAGTGGTTGTAATCAAAATGTCGCTTTTCAAGCCACAGGTGCAGATACTCTGCCATACAAGATATTTCTTATTGAGCTTCGACAGCTTCATATGTTTGAAAATAACAGTCATCCGATTACTGTATGAAACTTCTTCCCAAGAAACTATTCGAAGTCTGCCTTGAAACGGGTTTAATCATCCTTCATTACACAATCGAACTTCGTCGACATACGTCGGCGGCTTCTTATAAGTCGACACTCGACTTTTTGTTCCGCAGCGGAGTGGGAGACTTCCTGTTTTCAATGTCGTGCCAAGATATTATTTTGTTTGGGTTTCAAACGCGGCGCGTCGAGGTTCTAGAACGTGATGAAATTATATTTTCAAGTGGCAATTTCTGCAGAAGTTAACCAGTTCAAATTTATTGCAACACTTCTTGATTTTTTGGTATTCGCAACCCACACCAATTAGTCCTTTCCTAGGAAATCTAGGGTAAGAATGATTTTTCTTAGACTCTCCTGGAATAAACTTTTTAAGCATTTCTGTGAATGAGCATTTTGAGCGTTTCTTCAAAGATCGCTTCTTGCATCATCCGTAATTTGTATGCGGGTCTTGTCGAGAGCTCACAATAATCACACTTTTTCTGCACTTGCCATACCGTACCTGATTATGACTCTGGATAGCGGTAACCAAACAACTTGCATACTTGCAATTGAGGTATTTTAGCATTTGTTTCACAAAAAGGCATTAAATGTGGCTAGGCCAAAGCAAGTCCGGCAAAAGTCATTGGAAAATAATCTGTCGGGGTATACACATCAAAACCGCTGTCAAGTGAAACCTTATGCAATTGCTGGAATTCTGCCCAGCTAGCATTTTCATATCCCTACTAGCACGGTTGTTACAAAGTTGTTATGGTAACCGAAATATGACTAATTTCAGTCGTAATCCGGTTGCTACAACTAAATGGATTTAAATAGTGTTGCTTGGGATGTATATAAAAGGTAAAAATCAGCATTATGTACAGATATACATGCTAATAAATCGTATTTGATGCGCAAAATTGACATCTGCAACTCGGACTAAACACTACTTCGTAATGCTATACAATTTTGTGCTGAAAATCGTATAGTATGTATGTCAGTCATTATCCGTATATACGATAAAAAAATCAACTTGGGCCCACTTTATCAAGATTTAGTTACGATTTCGAATTTGTTAAGAGATATTTACAATAATTTTCGTACATAGATATACGAGTTGATGCTAGTTGGGTAGTATCTTTACTGGCTGGATATTGAAATTCTTGAATCGGCCGATCTCAAAATTCAAAACGCCCTTGATGGTCAGACTAGGATCGCTAACCTTATCGTCAATTTCCATTACGCGGGGAGGAATGTAGACGCGGCACTCCCGTGTAAAGAGCTCACATACAGCAATTTCGTGTGACTCAAAACCGAAACACGCAGTCTGCTGATGCCGGACGACTGTGCCATGAAATCTGTTCTCTTCAAGGACCTCACTGACACCAGAAATAGAGGAGCCAAACGCACTAAATGACTCGACCAAGTGGAAGCCGACTTCAACGAATTGGCAACAAGTAGCCCAGCACCGAGTACAGTGAAGAGGAATTCTTAATACGGCAAGAGCCACTCCGGCTCTCTGCTGGTAAAAATAAGTAAGTATGCCAGCCACGCAAGCTACAGCAAATCGAACAGCGGATTCGTAGCAGCACAAAGCACAGAACCACGGACGCTTCTTCTAGCCAAGTTCAAGTTTTCAGCGATTTACAACAAAATCCAGAAGAAGAAAGTCGATTTCTCGGAGGTTATTTTTTCCAAATTTTTTTTCTTTTGCTGTGTTTTGCTACTTTGCTCCTGCTGCAATGAGCACTTTTTTATTTATTTATTCAATGGAACAAATTTTTCCTTAATCGCCCTTCGGGCCTTGGCGATCAGCTGCTTCTCCGTTTTAGCCACGAAATTATTGGAGTAGAACCTGCTTCTGAGGTTCACCCAAAAATGTCGCAAAAATGTACCAGTCGCAGGTGGGGGAATAGTTGGAAGAGTTTATCTTTAGCCAGTCGATATCCTCTAGTAAGTTGCCTCTTGAAATAATGAACCGACGACCAAGTCCGGCCAAGAGACCATATCGTTCTTCGCATGATATTTCTAGTTAAAGGCGGCAACTTCCGGTAGGCACTTCGTACTGCATATCACACCGTTCACCGCAAGCCCGGAAACAAAGAACAGCGGCCTGGACTTCCCTTCTCGCTGACCATCGCTTTACAAGGATCTTCTTCGGGAACTCGGAATAGGTGTCGTAAGTACCCGGTGCCCTGCCAGTCGTTGCCATTCAGGGTCATGTAAGCCTCTCGCGCTTCACCGGAAAACTGTTTTTCACCAGCACCTTCAGCCGCTCCTTCCGATCGGCATCGACAGACGCTTCCGCATGAAAATGACTTCTTTACCCAGGTACTTCTTCATTATTTTGGCCTGTTGTTTTGACCTACCGGCCCAAGGCGCAGAAAAATGAAGCCACCATGCTATTATTCTTCAATTTCTACTGCACTTCAAGGTTGAGTAGCATCGGCGGATGACCGAAACTAGGCTTTCGTTCGACGCTCTCACCTTTCTCCAGAAGGAAGAAGATGTTGTAAATGCCGGATCGGCCATATTCGGCGGACACGAAGGTGAAGGGGATGTCCAAGCTCTTCGCTCCGGGATGGAAAGGGCAGTACGAATAAAGCATCGAGCGTAGTTGCGATACTGATTTTGCCATGGCTACTGCAAATTAACTGATAATGGTACTTAGTAGCTGCGAGAAGCGGATTTCTCTGTCTTTTTCTGCAAAGATGAGACAACTGCGCCTTACTGTTATACTGTTATACTCTACTGTACTGTTATACTGTTATACTTTACTGTAGGCCGAATATTAAGAAATATTGTGTCGCCAGCACTAAACTGGCGACTTCCGAAAAAACGGCAAATGATTTTTCTGTCGTACCGAACATTGAAGCTAGTGTCGGAAGTAGTGCGCTGTGCAACGCGTTTCATTAGGTATACAGCACGCTACTTTCGACACTAGGTACGGAAGGTACGGAATTTTGTGCTGAAAGCACAATATAATGAATGATTGGTAAAGTCAATATTGATTCCGTAAAAATAGGCTCAGGTTATAAATTTTGGCCGTTTTCGTTAGAATAGGTGTAACGAATCAAGAAAATTCATGCACTCTGTACGTAAAAATAATTACAATACAAAATATTTGGTTATAATTGATTAAGCTTGATTAAGCGTTGATTGAATCGTTGATGGAATTTGGAGTGAGGTCACTCAAGTCTCGTTTTACATACACTATTGGGGGGACGTAAAAAAATCGGTCGTAAAAGAAAGGACGTTAATTCAAATTTTGGACGTAAAAAATGAGGCCGTTAATACAAGTTTTGGACGTAAAGAAGAGAACGGCGATTCAAATTTAGTACGTAAGGGAAAGGACGTCATCGTTTTACCAGAATCTATAACTTTTCTTTGTGGTTAGTAATAATATTCGGAAAAAATAGAAAAATAATTGGCTATATGAGAAAAGTTAAAAATGCAAAGCCGTTTGCGAAGCAATTGTGATAAAACGACAGAATGGAAGAAATCTTATGTGAGAGTAATGTAATTGTCTGCAAACAACTTTAGAAGTTATATTGAAAATAATCGATTTTATATAATTTGTGCTATTTTTTAAGAATACGAAACACATAAAAAAACAAAGTTAAACACAATACAATCGTGGTCTAGAGGGTTTGAAAATCACCCTGTCTTGCCGTCATCATCACGAAAGATACATAAATTAACAAAACAGAGTTTTGAATTGGTAATAACAATTTCAAAGAGTTTTATTTTTATTCATACCAGAGGAAAATATTCTCTACAAGAAACAATTTCTACAGGATTATAATTACATTCGATAATTCGATAATCGTGAGACCTGATCTGATCTGATCTACAGAACGTAACTGACCGAACACAACACTAAGGAATGTACAATGAAAGGAAACAAAACGCAATCATTTACAGCTACTGGAACAATCAAAAGTCCTCGGATTTAAAGTTTTTAGAATTTTGGTGTTGCTTATAGCGTAGCTCGTATCCATTCTTTATCTAAAGTAGAATAAATGCGACGCCGGCGGCCATTCATCGACCACCTGTCTACTCCTAAGATGCAGGTTATTATCTATATTATTACTATCAGTAAGCTTAGTTATAGTAGCACTTAGTCTCCAGAACAAAGGTTGTTGTTTATTTTTCCACGACAAACAATTTGGTCGAATTGCAACGTTACCTTCGATTCGCGTTCGTACTTAGAATAAATTAATCGAAAGTTTTATCAGAATAATGGCACTTTAATCGTACAGGTTATCGCTTAAGTCGGAATGCTTAAACCTAGGGTCCACTTCGATCACTTTGGTATATGTACAAACTATTCAACGCAATCAACCTCGCAATCAATAGTAGAAACTATGGCGGGCATAAAACTCAGCATTTTTCGAAAGCCGCTTGCTAAAGGTACTGAATGCCAATCGAGATCTATCTTCGGTTTCACACGGTTAAGTGCATAAATCAGTCACTAAGTTCGTTCAACTGGTCTAATTTTCTTCTATCAGGAGAACAAGTCTTGCTCGTTTTTTTTTTGTCTTACAGTGCATGTTGATATGATATTTATAAAATTAAACTTGACAGAATCCTTGATTCCCAATCCGATGTTCTCTCTAGCGCCCGTAATAACTGCAGCATATTGATGACCTGGGAACACGCTGTGTGGGAAGGCCGGAGATACCTCGTAAATACGTATATGAAACTGGCCGACGGAGAATCTTCTTTGGTGGAGGTTTGCTGGGTGTACTGTTCGCAAGAATCGACGAACTGCTAGTACTGAATAGCGACGTTTTTGACTCGGTTTTCTGCTTTAAGCTCTTTTGATTGAGTATATTAACCGAAGTGCTGCTGCATGACAGAGACCGGGTTCTTGTAGGGGTATTAATATTTAAATTTTCCAAAAGTTTTCGCATCGATGAGCGCCTCGATGTTCTTGAGGTCTTGTCAACGTCTTGGGAAGAATTGCTTACCGAATCACTGGAAGTGCTAGACAGTTCTAGCGTTAAGATCTGGTCGGTAGATTTTACGCAAGGGCTTGACTGTCGTTTCTGCAGTGGCTGAAGGCGATCACTGAGCGAAGAACAGGACTCTACAGAAGAGCTTCGCGAATCCTCGTCTCGATTCATGGCACTGATTTCGTCACTTGACTTCAAACTAATTTTCCGATAAATGTTTTGAAAGAATCCATAGGATTTATCCTTTCCTGGCGAAGCAGATGACAATGGTGAAACACTCCTAGTTGAAGGCGTCGGAATATCGATATAGATGTTCTCGCTACTGTTGTTGTTATTTCCAGTTCCGGCGGTAATCCCAAAATTCGGCGATAGATTGTTGTTATCCAATTTGTCACAGGCTATCATCTTGTTTAATTTCACTGTTTTTTTTTAAACTAAAACCACAAACATATGCAGTTCAGATGCTTGAATAAAGCTTTTCTTTCGTCCAGAACGGTTCGAGTTTAGGCAAACTTGATTCGATTGTGGAAAGTGAGTGAAAATGGATGCGTGCCTTTCCTTTTATAGCTTCTCGCAAGGGCCACGAATGATTGGGATGAATTTTTCATACCGATGGCTTTCGCAAAAGGAGCTGCTGGGATGCTGAGATCTCGTGTAGCATGAAGCTGTGCGAACGAGAGAATTGGCTCTGCTCACGGAAATGTATACATAGAAAGGGGAAAAATGTTTATCATCCACTTTCTCTGTCGTACCATCATTAGCCGGCATGAAAATATTTTTATTTTGATCTGCTTCCAAACCGGGGAAACCATTCCAGAATTCATCGTTCATTTATCCATTTTCAACACAATGTGTTCAAATGAACATAATGTTGCTTATGCTTTATACCTATAGATATACTGAAATTAAATACTGCATCGTATTTTATTTCCAAATCTTAGAAAAATGGGTGTGACCATAAACATTCAGAAACATTTGTTCATAAGGTTGTGTTAAACAATTCTAATTGTTACAGCTACTAGAATGTGTTTACAATCAACCGCAGTGTATCCCCTTCCGCGCGTGTCCCGAGATCATAAGCAAGATCAAAGGACAATTCCTCTGAGTATTCCACGTGCCCATTATTTTACGTTTTCACTAGCCTTCTCCGCCGCCTCCAGACTAAGTAAATGCAAAAACAAGCACCTGAGATTTTGGTCTCTTGTAAAAATGGATTTTGCCTTGAAACTGATCTGGTGCGGTGAGCCTACATAATGATTACGAATAATCCTATTCCTATCCGTGTGGGTCTCAAAATAAATAAACGCTAAGAAAATAATCCGAAGCGAAGATTGATAATTTTCCAGGCATTCAAATAAATAAGAAAGGGACACAAATATTTTATTTTCATTAGTTAAATATCATCTTTTTACTGTGGAAAAAGTATATGTATAGGGTTTATTTCTAATTCCCGTCGTAGTAAGTAACGCCATTCTAATTTTCATCATTTGTTGAATGGATTTAATGAATACTCCAAAAGTTCTTGTGCTGATTTGACTCAAACACACTTTCTTTCCGATCCGCGAACTTTGAAAACACTGAAAAGCGATTATTAAAGCATATTATTGAAATAACGCAACTGACTTTATTTCTTAAATTCGTCGTACCGTTTTGAAATTCGTCCATTAAAATTTTTCATTGTCCGAACCAAAAAAATCACAACAATGTTTACGAAGCTAATGCGCATGTATTTGTGTTGGACGGCATGATAAATGTTATTCTGCAAAATTTCTGCAGGTCAGGCAAGTTTTCCTGTCTGTAGAATAACGACAATGCCTAGCGTGAGTTATTTTCTTTTATGAATGACGGACATTAAAACGATTAGTCCGCATTTTCTTCTTCATCGCACGAAAAAACGTAGGAAATTTATCTGGTAGGACTTCTTTAATGATAAAAAGCATTTAAATAGATTTCAGCTCCCTTTGGTTGATCGCGAATGATAGGCAACAAACTAAAATATTAGGGAATGACTAGTTTTGCATTGTGTGTCATAAAAATGCTGATATTTTTAATAATTTGTGTTGGATAGGACGGGAATAGGCAATTACGACGAAGCAGCAACATACCCTATATGCAGGAGATATATTTTTGAATTTCAATGCAAATTTTACATTTCTCCTTGTCGATTCTTTTATACTCACATTCAAGATGTTTTAAATGAAAAGCGCGTTTTTGATGAAAATCATAGGGCACTGGTGCGCTCAGGCTAGGGTACGTACCCCACCTTCTCTATGCATTTTTTTATAAAGCAAAATAATTCGTGCAACCCTGCAGTCCGCAGTTTTAAATTTAATCGGCAGTATTTTTGCGAAGAGTAAATAAATTGAGTAGAATTAGTTCCTGTTTTAGGTCCGATTTCAACTACGATTTCAAGTTTAGTTTAAAAATTCAACTTCAAGTTCAAGTTTAATTTCAAGTAAAGCTTAAAGTGCAATTTTGAGTCCAATTTAAACCCTATTAATAACCAATTTCAGGTCCAATTTTGATTCCTATTTTAAATTCAATTTCAAGTCCATTCTCAAGTCCAGTTGTCTAGTTTCATATCCAATTTCAAGTCCGATATGAAGTAAAACTTCAAGTTCAAGTCCAAATTATTCCAAATGTAGGGTCAAATTGATGTCCAATCTCTAGTCCAATGGATATGAAATGGGGAAAGTTACCTGTAAAGAGCGTCAAATATAGCTGTTTATGTACTAAACAGAGTGCGCCATTCGTGACTGTAAACGGGCAGATCTACCTCAAGGAGTGTCTACAGAAGCGCCTGCTTTCTCTGTTGAAGCAACACGAGAGCCCTACGATCTTCTGGCTGGATCTAGCTTCGTGCCACTATTCAAAGGATGTTCTAAAGTGATACGAAGCCAACGGGATCACTTTCGTACCCAAGGACATCTACTCCCCTCCTCCAACGCTTAGTTCCGGTACCCATCAAAAAATACTGGGCTATTATGGAGCAGGCACTACGGAAGCATCCCAAGAAGGTCAAATCTGAGGAAGACATGAAGGAAAAGTGGGTTCATTATACAAAAGAAGCTGCAGCCAGATGTTTCACAGAACCCTCTGAGTGGAGCGTATGGTGCGAGCACACGATTATGGTATTGAAGCTGAATGACATAAATATGCCAAAAGCTTACTACTGGGTTATAGTTTATTGTGTAAAAGTTTGAAAAGGATCGGTCAACTAGGTGATTTTCTACAGCGTTTTTCCGTGATGCAATTTGATGTGGGACACTCTTTATTTATTAACCGCTACCAACGATAACTCCATTGATGGTTGTCGAAGCTACATGTAAACTGAAGTGATGAACTGAAGCTTTCTCCGCTGGACCCGATGGACATTCTGTCGCTATTTTTTCCCGTTGCACATCAGAATTATCTGTGCCACTCTGTCGCATTTTTAATAAGTCCTTTACGCAAGGCGAATTTCCTGATAACTCTCTGGAAACAATCCTCCATGATTCCTGTCCATAAACGTGGTTATCGCCGGAAGGTTAAGAACTACCCAGATAACACAAGATCGTAATAGAAAGCTCACATTAAATCGTATGTATGTTGATTTTATATTGGAATTGTATAATGATTAGAGTACGTCAAAACAAAGGGAACAATAAGTTGTTTTGCAGTCGTGCGTGTCCTCATATACAACTCATGACTTCAGTTAAATCATAAAGCAGTGCAGATGATTGTAATATTAAGTTATAACTTAATCATATATTGACTAAAGTTTTTGGAGCGTCTTAGTAGAATACGAAACCTGAAATTAAATAAAAAGAAGAAAATTTATCCAATTTAATTCTACTATGTACATATGCCGTCCTACACAACTACATGCGCGCTAGCTTCGTAAACATTATTGTGACTTTTAGTTCGGACGATGAAAAATTTTAATGGACGGATTTTAAAACGGTTCGACGAATTTAAGATATAAAATCAGTTGCGTAATTTGAATCAAATGCTTTAATAATCGCTTTTTATTGAATTCAAAGGGCACGGATCGGAAGGTAAGTGTGTTTTTTGGTCAAATCAGCAGCAAAACTTTTGGAGTATTCTTTAAATCCACTTAAGAAATGATGAAAATTAGAGTGGCTTTCCTTACTACGACGGGAATTAGAAATAAACCTTGCTTGGTTTTCTCATCATCAATTATTTGTAATATTAACAAAACTCGGTCTTCTGCTTAGAAGCATTCTTGCACTATTCTACCGACTTCAAAGTCAACTAGTTCCGCAACTTATCGACTCTAAAGGCCCAGACACAATGCATACGGATTTTACTACGTTGCGGAACTTTGACAGAAAACCCATGGAAAAACTGTCAAATTGCCGCAACGTAGTAAAATCCGTATGCATTGTGTTTAGGGCTTGACAGTCTCTCAGTCGAGATTCGAACATGGCTTGTTAAATCAATAATGTCATTTTCCAAGGTCGAGTCGGGGCATGACTATAATTTTTCAAAGTATAATGAACTGATAATTTTTAAGTAATCGAACACCACAAATAGGTATAGCTGCAGTCGCACCGCTTAGAATACCCTTTGATTTTAATTGGTATTTTGTTACCTTTCTTGTTAAATGTCGTTGTATGGTTAGAATAAATATACCAATTACATTTCGAAAAAGATACAGAAAAGTCAATCAACAGCAGCCAGTCCTCACTGGGTAGGTACAGCTCTGACAGGCTATTTTCATAAGCTTCCAATCAACGTCACACTAACTTCACACGCCAGAAGGAAACCGAAAAAGCGCAAACTTTTTTACTTTCAAAAGACCGCCGAGAGCTGGGAAATGAAGCCCCTTGTTAAATTCAGTGCCAGTTACCAATCCAGTCAGTCAGTCAGAGGGTAAATTATTTTCAAAACCAAGATGGCCCTTCAAAGGATCACGTGAAATCCTGCCTCACGTGGTCTTCGAAGAAGGTGCAATGTGAGTTCACGGGCGGAATAATAACACGGTAACACATTGGTTTATTATCGTTGACTGTTGGTAGTTGTTCCCGCCTGCAAATATAGTATCAGAAGTAGGTATGCACCCGGCCGGCATCGTCTGCAAAAGTGTGATGCTATGGTGCAAATCTTGACGTCAGAGGTCGTGCAAAGTTTGGTCAGGTGTACGAACAAAAGTGGAGTTTTTCTAGGAAGAAGTGAGTTCATGTAGCGTGATTTATGAGGAGTCGGTAGCAATATTTAGCTGTGGCAGTTAAGCTAATGGAATGGTTAGAATCTATTGTAGACTGAAGCCTTCGCATGCTATTGTAGAAGTATGTAATTATTTGAGCGATGGCATTCCCGCTCGGCACGTGATTTGATATGTTTAATTCAACAAATGAGTTGAAATTGTAAACCTGTCATTTTCCCGCACATCTTAACGCATTTGCGCGCATCTGATTATGCCTGATTGCACCTCAAGAAAATCATTGTGCTACCTCACGGATTCAATTGCCATAGGAAAGAACGAGTAATTCTTCTGAAAACTCATAATTATTAACGCACTAGTGCAAAACAAATGGTACCGCAACTTGTCCAGCTAAACTGTAACGCGTAGTTCGTGATAGGTACAGTTAAGATTAACTACTAGCTTACTGTTGGTATGTTACTGAGTAAAGAAGATTAATCACGGCGCTAATCATCCTCATTTCAAAGGTCTTTTATCTAGTACTAGTAGCCAGCAGCAGTTAGAACTAAGAAATAGTCTTACCGGCATGACCGGATGACTATAAAAAGAAGCATCTTCGGCTGGAACGGATGATAAACGTCCGCAAGCATCCATACGCAGTGAAAGTGTAACTCCTGTGCTGCAGCAGAAAGCTTTTTCTGGTTTTTCTCCACTGCCTTTTGGAAACAATGTTGAAGTATATGTGAGTATTCAGTTGCAATGATTTTGCGGTTGTTTTTATTGGAAATCTGTGGTATTCCATACGATAACAGGATATTAATTTCCGCTATCCATTAGGGCAGACTTGGCCAGAGGGTAAGACTATTCTTTAGAATCTGCCGTACGCTGGCATACTGTCGAAGGACAAACTATACTCAAAATCGATACACCCAAAAGTCAAAATTGCAGTTTAAATATGAATTAATCAATTGATTACAAACAAGTGAAATATTATTCTTTTAATTCGATTTTCAGCTAACACTTACAGCTAATACTCCTCAGCTTGATTACCGTCGCTGTATGCAAATCAGCCATTCTGCTGGCTCCAATTACAACAACCCTCGAATATGCTCCGGTAGCGACCCTTTCGCTAGCAGCTTCTTATCGCCTTGGCTATGTGGCACGGGCAACGGAAATATCCTCGCCGGCAGCCTCTACTAGCACCAGCACAATTACCGCACCACCGCCGCCGCTGTTGGTGCCGGTTGCAGTCGATAACGGGTTTCAAACAGCGCTGCCATCGGTCGTCGGGTTTTACTGAATGGACGGTTAGCTGGAACCATTTGAGCGGATAATTGACCTATGGATTCGATGCGGAAACTGTGCAACAAAACAGTGTGTAATTCGATGAATAAACGAGTTAAATGCGCATTTGGTTCTCATAGTTGCATGATTTTATACTTCACTACTCAAAATAATTCTTTTTGATACGTTTTCAAAGCTTTTAGTTGTAATTAATTTTTACTTGATTGGTCATTGGCATTTATTGGATCGGGTGGGACGGGGTAAAGAGTGTTAAGCTCAAACTGTACTAGATTAAAAAATGTAGAAGCATCTGTGTCACAGGACACGAACGCAGGCTTGGCGTAGGTTTACGTATTGGACGTAGGATATTGATACTACGGAGCTTTCTATAAATTTCGAATAAAGATATATTCCAATAATTACCTATATTGGATAGGTTTAATGCCAGCTCTGTTTTGATATATTTGTCGCCAAGTTTTAAATCCAGCTATAGCCGCCACGCAATTTAATTGATTTCTTGAAATAGAGATCTGCGAAGCTTTCAGCGCATTGCGTACTTTCAGAAAAAATGCAGATCTACGTGTTAATTAACGAACAACATTTGCGCTACTGGTTAAAAAAGTTAACACAAAGAACCTAAATCACAAGAAAACATCATAGTTGTCTTGGTGAAAATGTGCATTTGGAAAAAAAATTAAGAAAATCAAGAACAGAACTAATGCTGTCCTCTTACCTTACGGAAATCAAAGATTACCAACCTTTCCCCCACGTTGAAGATATTTTACCAATTCGATTCCTTTTTATCAGTAGAACATTTGAATCGTTTGTTTGAGAAACCCCACAATAAGCGCTATTTGACATGATTCAATTTTCATGAGTATTTGAATCCTCGGGGATTCCCACATCTGCTCTCAATTTCTGGAAAAAGTTTGGTTCCACAAACCCCTTTTAGTTGGGGTTGAAAATATTTCGAGAAAATCAGTTTTTGTTGTTTTCCTACAACTGTGTCAAAAACACATGTGGGGTTTCTCAAACAAACGATTCATTTTCTTTTCACTACTCTTCCAATGAAAATTTCATTTAATGGCAAACGTGCAAACATATAGAATCATATTATAACCGAACACTACAGCTGTAGCGCACTTTTCCAGCACAGATATCAAATTCGCCTAAATTTAATCATCTGGCCGTAAAGTATTCGCGATCTGTTGGGACAAGGAACTTTTGTCATTTTTTCTGGCACATTTCCCTAACACAGATATCAGATTGGTCTAGGTTGAATCGCGGTAATCGTAAGCAATTTTGCTGGGACAAGGAGACTTTCTCACTCTCTCCGGCGTACTTCTCAAGCAAAGACATCAAATTGGTATATATGTAATCGCGGTACTAAGAAATCTTGTAGGGACGAGCAGGCTTTGTCGTTTGGTCTGGCTTACTTCCCAAGCACAGATAAAAAAAATTGGTCTAGGTTCAATCGTCACAAAGAATTTTCGACCTGTTGGGACGGAGGGGTTTTATCACTTTTTTCCAAAAAACACGTTAAAACTATAATGGCACATTTTCAACCAATCACTAAACGAGGATTTCTAGTTGGACAATGCTTTATATTCAATTATATTCAATTTTTCGAAAGCGCGTACTTTGAAATCAATAGGTTTCTTTATTGAAGTTGACGACTAGAAGATTTTCCGATCGATCGACGCAAAAATATTGAAAATTGATCTGGAAACCACCAAGTTAGTAGCGCTTCAAATCTTTCATTTTTTCGTGACGCTCGCCTTTTTCAGTTTTTTGAAATGACCTTATAACCTTAGAAACTTATAGCTTATCAGCCGATCCCCGAAAAGATGAAGACCAACGTAGAGAGCCTTTCCCGAGACACGATCCAACGGTGTGACCATGTAGACCGTGTTTAGACGAAGAGGACAACGCCGAGAGGCCCAGACGGAATGCCTAACGAAGCCCTAAAAGCTGTAATCCAAGCGTTCCCGACCAGACGGTGCTACAGAACTATTATCTAGAGTAAAGTCACTTCTCGGACAGAGGTGGAAGATACAAAGGTTAGTATTACTGCCAAAGCCGGAAAAGTTTCCGGAAAATCCAGCATCGTAGAGACCAATCTGTCTGCGGGATACATTCGGAACGCTGTTGGAAGGGATCATCCTCACTAGGTTGACGAAGTTTACGGAAAGCGCACACGATCTGTCGCAGATGCAACGGTTGATGCTATCCGAACAGTAACTGAGATGATAGAAAGCAGAAGCGAAGGGACGACCGGTATTGCGCCGTGGCGATAGACCTCAAAAATGCTTTTAACGGTGCCAGCTGGGAGGCCATCACTGCAAAGAATGAAGCTCCCTGACTACCTGTGCAAGATTCTGAAGAGTTACTTCCAGAACAGACTTCTGGTGTACGAGACTGCCAAATGGCAGAGGTCAGTGGAGTTCCCCAAGGCTCCATCCTTGGTCCAACGCTCCAAAATGGGATGTACGATGGGGTGCTGACGCTGAAGCTACAGAAAGGGGCAATAATCGTTGGCTTTGCGGACGATATTGTATTGTCGGTAGCAGGTGAGACATTGGTAGAGGAGTGATAGAAAATTGGATACAAGGAACAATGCTGCGAATAGCATTCCGGCTCATGGCCATGCGAGTCGTGAGTGCATACAGAACGGTATCATTAGAGGCAGTATGCAACATTGGGGGAAACTATAGGAGTTCGGAAGTGGAGTCCTTGGCTTAATGGCAACAGGAATGGGACGCAGCGTTGAACGGTAGATGAACGCACAGGCCCATGCCGGTCCTATCGGCCTGGCTGAACTGTTAACACGGGGAAGTCAACGTTATCCTGACGCAGTTACTATCAGGGGACGGTTGCTTCAGGAAATATCTGCATCGGTTCGGGTACGTAGCGACGCCTTTCTGCCCAGAACGTGAAGCAAAAGAAATACCGGAAAGCGAATGCTCAAGATTTGCTAGGGCGCGAAACGAGATGCCGCCCCTGACAGTGGAGAACATAGCGGGTGAAATGTGTCGGACGGAGAGAATTTGGAATTCTGTCAGCTACAGGGGTGTGAAACGAACGTCAAACGCATATGATTGCAGTGTAACCGTTTTTTCTGACGTTTCGGTCCGAGTGACGGCTAACGCTTTATTCAATGGTAGTTCTAATTGCCGGCGAACTAGTTGAAGGATGCTCTCTTCACTCCTACATGAGAAAGAGATAGCATGATTACATACCCTTGGTCAGCTACGCCTTAGCACACATTATGATGCAGCTGCAATGGAAGTGGATGGGCGATCAGCGAACAAGCAACGCCAATTAATGGGACTGGAAAAGAATGTAGAGCGGTGTGCTCAACGGAACTTGATAAGAAGGCCTACGAAGGTGTCCTTCAAGTGATAGAAGACTGGACGGTCGCCATTTCTGTATCGGTACACATCTCGGTGTACTAGAAGCGAAGCAGCCGGCGTGTTAAGAAATCCTGTGACTCATGTTGTCGTCATCTCTGGATCGTCTTAACAGAAGTTAAACGAAATTAGGTTGTGAATGATACGAAGGAACACTAAGTCTGTGTAAAAAAACCTGCGAGGGTGGCTGTGAAGAAATAACCGGGTCCGGGTCGCCATCTCCGAATCGGTACACGTCTCGACAGGTGTACGGCGCAGGGCGATGACACAGCCTCTTTCCGAAGCAATACCTCCCCGCCGGTGGTTCCGCGGAGGTTCTCGGCAACGCGTGAGGTTAGAGTCTCACACCGTAGTAGTCTCACACACACACACACACACACACACACACACACACACACACACACACACACACACACACACACACACACACACACACACACGCGCGCGCGCGCGCGCACACACACCCACATACACACATACACACACGCACGCACACACACACACACACACACACACACACACACGCACACACACACCCACATACACACATACACACACACACGTCGACTACGCTTGCGAGAAGGCGGCGAAGGCTATCAATGCGATAGCCAGAATCATGCCGAATTGTTACGGGCCGAGTAGTAGTAAGCGAAGACAGCTGGCTAGTGTGCCATCATCGACACTGCAGTATGGAAGTCCAGCCTGGATCGCAGTACTACGATCGAAGCGGAATCGCGTGAAGGTGAATAGTACCTTCCGACTCATGGCTGTAAGAGTTGCCAGTGCATATAGAACAATATTGTCGGAGGCAGTATGTGTTATCGCTGGAATGATCCCCATCAGCATCATGCTCGTGGAAGAAAACGACTGCTACGGACGAAGAAACATCAGAGGAGCCCGGAAGCTGGCGAGAGAAGAGTCGCTGAGCAAGAGGCAGCAAAAGTGGGATAGGGCCGAGAATGGTAGATGGACGCACCGACTCATACCGGTTCTGTCAACCTGGTTGAACAGGAAACATGGAGAGGTCGGGTTCCACTTGATGCAGTTTCTCTCGGGTCACGGTTGCTTCAGGCAATACCTGCACCGGTTCGGGCACACTGCGACTCCATTCAGCCCGGAATGCAGAAAGACGGTAGAAACACCACAGCATGTGGTTTTTGAATGTCCTCGATTTGCCGCGATACGAAGGGAGATGCCTCCCCTGACGGTGGAGAACATAGTAGACGAAATGTGTCGGGAGGAGAGCGTGTGAAATGCCGTCACCGGCGTTGTAGCACAGATTATGTTGCAACTGCAACGACAGTGGAGAAACGACCAGCGAACTAGCGAAATCCCGATTAGCAGACAATCTTGACAGACGCATCGGTGGAGTGACGAGCGCGACGGAGCAAACCAGGCTTGGACAGAAACACTACGAGGGCGGCCGTGAGAGGATAGATGTTATGTTGGTCGCTATCCCTGGATCGGTTCGCGTCTTGATAGATGAAGTGGTAGTGTGGTGGCGAACTCGACGGAGCAGTGCTGAGCCCAACAAGAAACCCTGCGAGTGTGGTCGTGAGGAGATGGAAGTCATGACGGTCGCCATCTCTGGATCGGTACACTTCTCGACAGGTGGAAGGAAAGTGGACGGTGAAAGAGCGTAAAGTAGCGTCAAGGATGGCAGAACGCTGCGAGGGTGCCTGTGAAGGAGTGGACGTTATGACTGTCGCCACCTCCGGATCGGTTCACGTCTCGACAGGTGTAGTACAGATTATGTTGCAACCGCAACGACAGTGGAGAAATGACCAGCGAACTACCAATCCCGATTAGCGTTGTCTCGACAGACGTATCGGTGGAGCGACGAGCGCGACGGAGCAAACCAAGCTTGACAGAAACACTAACGAGGGCGGCCGTGAGAGGATGGTTGTTATGTTGGTCGCTATCCCTGGATCGGTTCGCGTCTCGACAGGCGAAGTGGAAGTGCAGTGGCGAACTCGACGGAGCAGTGCTTAGCCTAACAAGAAACCCTGCGAGGGTGGCCGTGAGGAGATGGAAGTCATGACGGTCGCCATCTTTGAATCGGTACACGTCTTGATAGGTGCAAGAAAAGTGGACGGTGAAGGAGAATGTAGTAGCAACAAGAATGGCAGAACCCTGCGAGGGTGAATGTGAAGGAGTGGACGTTATGACGGTCATCTCCGGATCGGGGTGTACAGACACAGCTTCCCCCCGAAGTAATACTTAACGGTAGTTCCGGGGGGTTAAGGTCAGACGCCCGTGAGGTATTTAGTGGGTTAGAGTCCCACACTGTGCCACGTGATGTAGTAATATATCATTAGTGTGCCTGTCATTGAGCATTTCCTCACGTAAAAAAAATACACACACACACGCATTCAAACGCACCACACGCTCACACACGTACCACACGCACACACACGCACCACACGCACACACACACACTAACACACTCGCATGTACTGTTCAGTTCGTTTAACATAATCTATTGGTATATGAGGCTCAGGCCCGACTTAATTTCTCGTTGTACTTCACGTGTCGCACGCTTCTATAAAAGCAGCAGAGATTGCGTTTCACTAAGTCTTTTGTGGTTCAAGGATTACGCAATATCGGTGAATCGTGGAAGTTTTTTACGAATTCGGTTATAATTGGCGCCCAACATAAACGGACTCAACCTGCGGTCTCCTAGTTTCACAATTAAGCAGCGAACTGTGAAACTAGTAAGCGTTGTTTCAATGACCTTTTTTTTATCTAATTTTCTATTTTTCCCTTCACGTTTTGCCGATCAATAATATTCAAATCAAGAAGAGCGGAAAATCATACAAAGAAGTGTCATTGAAGCATCACTTATTTGATTCGTAGATCGTAGATCGACATTTACCAAGCGTGAAGAACCCAACTTGAATCACAATGAATTGGCAGAATAAAAATTGAATAATAGAAATCGACTTCTTCTTTTGTTTTCTGTAATTTGATAAGTTTTCAGGTACAGTAGATTGTCTGCCTAAGGTTCCTATTTCACTGATAAACCTGGTATATTAGATGTATTTAGTGAGCAGATACTGCTCTTCCTATACCTATTTTTGTGCGCCAAATATAGCCTTAAATGTTTGATTTGTCTTCTCAATAATTGTTTTCTCCGTGTTGTTACACGGTTTAACAACATTTAAGCCATTGTACTAGTTGCACTTACGAGTATTTTTGATCTATCCGTGCATTTAAGATGAACGACCTGGTTACAATTTCCCGTAAAAAAAAAAACTTCTTTTTTACCTCGTTTTTTAGGAAATGTTATAAGGTTTAAAACGCGGACTTGCTTTTTACTCAGTCACGTTAAATGAACTTACGTTCATATCAAACGTATATATACTGATAATGGTGACAAATGTACTAAACTGGCAATAAATGCCAACTCCCTGCATCCAGTCAAAGCTACTACGCGAGCCGCTTTTGAAATAGCTGCTGATGGTGAGTTACGACTTACGAGTTGTAGCTTATGTTCCGCCTACCTGAACACATTGCCAGGGACACGTGAGACAAAATTCCGCGTGACCATTTCCAAGATCAGAGTGCACTTTCTATTCAACTTAACTTGTAGTCGTATGGTTAAAAAGCAAATAAGTTGGTAAGTGTTTACTAGTCGTTAGTAGAAATTTTCACCCGCCAAGATATAGTTCATTTCTACAAATCGCAGCAAAGCAACAGAAAAGTTTGAATGACGTCGCCAGTAACACAGTGGAATTAACAAAAGCATAAGTAAATGTAAAAGCCTCCTGGCTGGCTTCGAAGATCGACACTTGTCTAACAAGCCAGTCGTCGTATGTTCGAATCTCGATTGTTAGACAATATCCTATTGGTAGCACTAGCCCCGAAATTGTCCTGTGCACTAACAGTTAACTGCGAAATCTGACAAACAAAAAATCAAATGATCAAATTCCAAACAGAATGTAGCGCCAGGACTTTGTTTCTAGATGAAAATAAATGAAAAAGGCGCGTTTCTATTAAGTTTAGGAATCTACTTATGAAAGTTTAATAGTAGATCGGTTGAACCTTTCTATCGATTGAGAGAAATTTAATACAAGTGTGACGAATACCGAGTCTTCAACTTTTTGGGCACCTGAGCATTCAACTATTAGTACATGATTTATCAATGTTCTGAAATAAGAAAAACAAACTATTCAGCTTTTGTTTCTCCTTCTTTTTATTTACCAATGACATGTCAAAACGAAACAATATCACTTGTAAAAGCAAACAACTGGTGAAAAATGTTCTATTCATATCGACGATGAAAACTGAACAAAAATGCGTCCTTACGATGAATAAATTAGTCTTTCACAGAAAAAACTCTTCTGTTCCCCTCAGATAGTAGGTACAGAGCGAAGCAGTAAAAATCTGCCCCGAAACTAGCTGCTACTAACCACCCATGGTTAGTTTGCTTTCTTCGTTGGTTTGGTGGCCAACAGTTCGTACTTCGTTTTCGAGCTGTACCACAGCGCATAGGGAATGGCCAAGGACGGTAGAGTCATAATGGCAAAGGCAAACCAATCCAAGTAATGGGACGAAAATTGTTTGTTGAATTGAGCCTCCGCCACGATGGCACCCTCACCCGGTTCCGAGCTCACGGCAAACTGCAGATTAGTTGCTTCCTCTGTGGGCTGATAGTTGACTTCCGCGGCAGTGAAGTTGAAGTAACCGTAGGCCTTTGGTCGCACAACGGCAATGTGAGTCACATTAGTTTGCGGGGCAATACGATCTATCGTCGCCGTCAACTGTCCACCAATAACGGCGAATGCTTCCGGATGGAATCCATTATCCACTGTAAACAGGGAAAAATAGTAACAAATTTTTAAATAAGCGAAACTAAACATACCTAACTGAACATTTACGGCTGCTCCAGATCCTACATTGTACAAGGTGTACTTAACGACAATGTCTCGATTTTCTACCAGATATTTATTCAAAATCTGTTTCGAAACCAGCAAGCGAGCAGTATTTTCTTCGTTCGCCACTATTACATGGCTCAAAGCAAATAGTCCTATTAGAGCTACGGCGTACGATAACCTGGTCATTTTGTGCCTGGTGGTAAAAAATGTGGATTTAGCATTCGATCGAGATTTAGTTAAATTATCTCAATAAAGTAGTTAAATTTACTACAGCATGTCTACTTACGATTAATTAGGCTAAATGCAGTATAATAAAATCTCAAGAAAGCACAAATTTTTGATATTTCTTCGAAGCCGTACACGTCTACCGACTAAAATACAGTGGAAACTCGAAATGGAAAGAGCAACGAGCAAAAGAAAACGCTGAATCCAACACCGCAAACACTTCAAAATACGTGTACGAAAGCTGTCAGAAGAACTGTCAAGTACTGTGTGAATGTGTGCGTTTTCTACTGAAGCGTTACGGCGTTACTTCCCAAAGCCAGCCCAAGGGTCTTTCAACAACCGTGATTACAAAGAATCGAAGCAAAAAATTGCTTCTGCCCATCAAGCAGCCAAAAGTTCGAATTTTACTTAGCAAACGAACTCGAAAGTTCACAATTCGCGACTATACGAAGTTGCTGATATTTGTTTGGTTTTTGTGTGAGAAAAAAGAGAAGGAAGTATTTTTGCTTTTGTTTTCACGCAAGTTTTGACAATTGTCGACTAACATTTGAAAGGGGCGGATAAGCCAACTGTCAAACAGAACAAGTGAGAGTTCATTTTCCTATGCTGCTCCAGCAAAAAATAACTCTCACTCGTTCTATTTGACAGTTGGCTTATCCGCCCCTTTCAAATGTTGGTCCACGGGATTTCGTGTAAGTGCGAACAGCCCTAAAAATCTCTTTTAGTTTCGTAGTCCTGAATCAGTTCAAATTCAGTTCCGTGAACTTTCTTGTTGGTATTTACATACGAAAAATCTATTACTTTCTTCGAGCCTGTTCTCTATGATTTGAAGCTATTAGGATACTACATAACATGAAGTTCTGAAGCAATCTTAGTTGCTAACGAGTTGCTAACAAGTTCTGTATGTATGTTTCTGGCACCAAATATGATTGTGTTTATTTTTTGTTGTTTAAATTTCTGATGATCAAGTAAGCACAACTTAAAACTAATTGAGATTAATCATTTTTATTCCTCTCATATTTAACCATCGCACATTTCTATATACGATACCCTACATAACGCAGCAGGGCGTGGGGGTATGTGGAATATCTGTTACAAATTATTACGCAATTTTATAGGTTAGAAGACTTTGAGCGATAATGTTACACGTCATATAGCGTTTTTGTTTTTTAACCTGGGTTTATTCCAACCGACCACTGAATAAACAAACATTTTCGCAAGCATAAACGAACGTTTTCGGGTTGTTAGTGCATTGCTTATTCCGAGGTTCAAACTGAGAAAAAACCAAGGGTAAGTCGCTGAGAACATTCCGTTCACCTCTTTCATGGAAATTTTGTTCAGTCTGTGCCTTACTGTGCTGCCGAGGTGCTCATCATGTGAAACCTGTCAAATTCGCCTGCGCTCAGCTTGACCGTTTGATCGTTTTGACATTAACAAACATTGGCAGGGCTGCCAATTTCTCACATTTCAAAAAATAATTGTCAAAAAGGATGGCCACAGTGTGCTATAAACTGTGAAATGAAGGTACCGCAATTGCAATCAATGAGGTCAGCTGTTCCCTAAATTGAGCCTGCCTCAATGTTTTAAGCGACTTACCCTTGGAAAAAACTCAGTGCGAACCCGTCGTCTAAAAAGTGCAACTCAGAGCGAAACTAAGTTCAACCTGAGTGAAAAAAACGAACGTTTTGACAGCCGTTCGATTGGAACTAGAACGAACCTAGATTGGGCCTAAGCAAAAACAAAAACGGTAATATAGATGATAATATTGGTAAAATAAACTATTCAGAATTCAGATAAAACCTAATCACCCGACATTGTGAGTTGAATTGCGATAAGCTGTACTGTGTCGCAATCATCGGTAGAGCGATCAAACATACACACAGCTGAAAAAGTTATGCGTTACGGGTATGGGTAAACGTGTAAGAAACAATTTATTGGTACAAATTATACTACAAGGGGGGGGGGGGGTTCCTGAAAATGGCGTTTTTGGCGTTGCGTAATATTTAAACGGCTCCTAAATAGAATTTTGCCAAATCTCAGCAGTGCTGGCAACGCGGATGCTTTTGTTTAATGAATCGTTTGTTTTTTTTTTGCTTATCGGTAAATATTTAAATTTGTATTAATGATTAATCTGTTAATAATGGTTGTAATTTGCTTTGCAAATACCAAGCCGTGAATTCAAGTGGTATCTTTTTATTTTATTGTATTAATGGGCAACATAATTTCATGTAAAACATTGTATGCTAGCTAATTGATAAGCAATATGTAAACAAGAAAACATTGTTATTCTTTTCGTTATCAGTCGAGAAGTGACATTTCGCTCTAGCGAGCTAATGATGCTTTTGTTTGTGAGGTTGAGCGACCTTCATGCGACATTCAAATCTGCTTTTTCATTCTGGCTCAAAACCTGCTTATTCATTTGCTGGAGCTCGTCTGCAGAAGTGGTGATTTTCTAAGTTGGCGGCTTTTCGTTATCAGAGCTAGTGATAGCAACGATAAAAAATTGCATAGGAATAGTAACGGTAAGGTGAGTGAAATACAGCGAACAATGGCCATCACCGTTAGCACGGTAGCTACGACTCCCTACGAAGGACAGAAGCCGGGTACCAGCGGCCTTCGCAAAAAGGTGACTTTGAATTGTGGATTACACCATATTTCTTAGCTATTGAAAACTCATTTTGCTTGTCTTCAAATATTAAGGTCAAAGTGTTCACACAAAAAAATTACACGGAAAACTTTGTTCAATGTATCTTGGATGCAAACGGTGCAGCACTAGCTGGATCTACGCTGGTTGTGGGCGGAGACGGCCGATACTTCTGTCGGGAGGCTTGCGAGCTAATTGTTCGCATGTGCGCCGCTAACGGTGTAGCGCGTATCCTAGCCGGACAGAATGGAATCCTTTCGACCCCGGCCGTATCGAGTTTGATTCGCCGTCACAAAGCTCTTGGCGGAATTGTGTTGACCGCGTCGCACAATCCAGGTGGACCAGAAAATGATTTCGGTATTAAGTTCAACTGCGAAAATGGTGGCCCAGCACCAGATCAGTTTACGAACAAAATTTATGATTTATCCGGAAAAATTGTAGAGTACAAGATAGCCGAAGGGTTAGCTATCGATGTTACGAAAGCGGGAGTCAATAATTACGAAATCGGTGGAAAACCTTTCGTGGTAGAAGTGATTGATTGTGTAGCGGATTACGTGCGATTAATGAAGGAGATTTTTGATTTTGACAAGCTAAAGGATTTTGTTAGTGGTAAATCGCGTAATGGTCAGCCGCTTAAAATGAGAATTGACTCGATGAACGGCGTAACCGGAAGCTACGTTAATGAAATTTTCGTCAACTGCCTGGGTGCTTCCAAGGACGGTGTTGTTCATACAACTCCCCTACCCGACTTTGGGGGCTTGCATCCCGATCCAAATCTCACCTACGCTAAAGATTTAGTGGACACTGTTCGCGCTGGAGACTATGATATTGGAGCAGCCTTTGATGGAGATGGTGATCGCAACATGATTATTGGCCGGAATGCATTTTTCGTAACTCCAAGCGATTCGTTGGCGGTCATTGCTCACTATCTTGAGTGCATTCCGTACTTTAAGAAGAATGGAGTTACTGGGTTAGCTAGAAGTATGCCAACTGCTTCGGCTGTCGATCTGGTGGCTAAAGCACTCAACAAGGAGTTGTTTGAAGTTCCAACTGGTTGGAAATATTTCGGTAACTTGATGGATGCCGGTCGGCTCTGTCTGTGCGGCGAGGAAAGCTTCGGAACGGGTTCCGATCACATACGCGAGAAGGATGGAATCTGGGCGGTGCTTGCGTGGATGTCTGTCCTACAACATACCGGAAAAAGCGTAGAGGAAATCTGCGTCGAACATTGGAAGCGTTATGGAAGGAATTATTTTACCCGTTACGACTACGAAGAGTGCGATTTAGCTCCGTGTAACGAAATGATGGCCACGCTGGAGAAAACTATTACCGATCCCAGTTTCATCGGGAAAGACTATTCTGCTGGTGGCAAGAAGTATACAGTCAAACTGGGTGATAACTTCAGTTACAATGATCCAATCGACAAATCTGTTTCGACTAAGCAGGTAATATTGCGTTACATAAAGGGTTTAATAAATTATCATCTAACGTTTTTATTGCGAATCGCAGGGGCTACGTATCGTGTTCACCGACGGCAGTCGTATTGTGATGCGTCTTAGCGGAACCGGAAGCTCCGGCGCTACTGTTCGACTGTACATCGATTCCTATGAAAAGGACAATGTCTTGGGTCAGGCTGCGCAGATGCTGAAACCGCTAATTGACATTGCCCTGGAAATTTCCAAACTGCCAACCTATACCGGTCGCAATGCTCCGACAGTAATCACGTAAATTACGGTTGGACAACAGCAACCAGTGTGTGTCAGCTCAAAAGTACTACCTTCGATATTACCTACCACATTGTTATCAAAAATCTAGAGTTTAGAACAAGTGTTAGAACTCATAGTTGCCATTTAGGTGGCCTTTGCTTACTTTTGTTTAGAAAAAATATGATAAGGCAGAATAAGCTGAGTTTTAACAGGGAAAATGATCATCCAGTACTAGGTACGTGTCGTCTGTTATGATTTCTCATGCAACCATTTTAATGTAGTGTGTTGAGAGCCCGTTTATTTTCGTTTTGTGCATTTTGTTATTTTGTATATGTATTTATTTGCCCGGCTGATCAAGTAAATAAAGTGCAATCGTTCTATTATTCAACATTTTATTATGATGAACGACGATGACCAGAGTCTCTTGATAAGAAAGTAACTGGCCTGACCAAATTTTAACGAAAGGGGTGACTAGTTTTGAAATAAATACCGTATTCGTCAGTTCGAGCTACCCAGAACACCGTTAGGTTTATAACATCAACCTTTGAGCAGGAGGTGCAAATCGCGAGCCTCAGCCTGAAGCTTGTTTATCAAACCACTAATAACTACTGTTTGATTTGTAATGCTTTACAAATGCAACAATTTAGATAACTCTATCGTTTAGGCAAAAATGCCACTCACCTAATCGATAGCTATAACATGCCTTCAAGTGCCAATTAACCAAAACGATTTTATAAAAATACACACTTTATTCGATCAATTTAACATCCCACTAACCGCAACTACCCATTAATAAGCCGGACAGTCATCGATGTGTGTCTCAAGGGATTGAAAATCTACGAACACCTTGTTGCAAAGTGAACAATGCGACGGATGCCGTTCCAAATGCCCATCATGCTGACTTATCTGAGCCGGTGCTGAACTCTCTCTGCTACTGTTGTTGTCTCTATGACCGGCTTGTTCCATGTGGCTGTAACGACAAAAGGAGGAAGTTGTAAAAAATAAATTGATTATCATTAGGTTAACGCTGTGGCTGATTAATTTTAGTCCCTACCCATTGAACGCTTCGACGTGCATGTCTTGATTCTGCTTCTGCTTCAGTAAGCCAACAAGTTGGTTATTTTCCAGCAATAACGCTTGATGGGCTACTCGTTCTTCGGCAAGGTTGCTCTTGTAGGTTTCCAACTGAACTTTAAGTAACTCGGTTTCGCGGCGAAGACTAGTGTTCGAGAAAGCATTACTTTCCTGTTCTGCGAAAAACTGATTTCGATATGTCAGCAACTCAGTTCTGCATTTCGTTAGCAGTTGCTGTAAAGCGTCTAGTGTGGCATCCATCGTATCAAGGTTTTTTAAGTAAGATCTTTTCTGAAATTGATACACATTTTGTATTACGGAAAATCCAGCAATTGACAATCTAGCAATCTAGTTATTACCACAAGTCGAATTCATTAATTAGTTCATTCTAGTTTTATGGATATAAGTCTTCCAGATTTGTTCTATTTAGCTTTATTTGAATAAGAATTTTCAGATCTGATTGAGAAAAATTGGAATTTGAGCAAATACTTTATCTAGCAATAAGTTTCTTAAATACGCTTAAATGTCCGCAATTTTGATTACTTGGGCGTTACTATTATACTCGGCAGAAATGGCATCAATCGGAATACGAGCAACCTTAGTGGAGGTCGAGTAAGCTACCCAGGTGGAAACTGTGGTCGTATACGGACAGGAACAGGGAAGAAGGCACTCACATGAATGCTGAGTGTCAGCACGAGGAGTAGCCTTGCCAGTCATGACCGTCTGTCGTCAGGTTAGGGGCGGCTCTTAACGGATCTACATTCCACAACCCGGTGAGCGCTTGAACTTCAGGTTAGGAGCGGCTCACGACAGCGTCTGACCCGGAGTAGGCGCCTGTTTACGAAATGTGGTGTCTCGGCTGAGATTGATGGTCCTGGTAACGCAACTTACCTAAACAATAATATTCAAGCAAACACGGAACGGAATACTCGGCATCGAGCTAGGCGACGATCTGTCGCAAAGGAGAGAAGGTTTGTAAGAAGGCCAATTTTACCCAAAGAACTGGAAACGGGCTTTATAGCGTTGAGCAGAATGCAAGATCGCGTGATAGATTGGAAGGCGATCAATGCGAGGACCTGTCTATTGAGAATAAATAACCATTTCTTCAATTACAGAGTCATCACCGTGCACGGCCCGCACAAAGGTAGATCCAACGATGGGAAGGAAGCGTTTTACGCGTAGCTGTACTACAACTTTTAGCCACAGGACATCAAAATCGTCATCACGTGTTATATTAAGAACCCGAAATGCACGAAATAACTGATTTGACGGGCAATGCCAACAACCGATAGAGAGGAAAAAAGACGCGACGAATTAGTTGACCACGAGAAGGAAAAAGCGCCAGAAGGAGGATTGAGGTCTTGCAGAAATAGAACAACTATTTCGGGCGAAGCCTGATATGTGTAGGAACGAGAAGGGAAACCTGGTCACAAACAAGCGCGAGGTGGTCAACAGGTAGAAGCAGTATTTCGATGAGCACCTCAACAGCGATATAGCAAAAGGAGACGCAACGAAAGTTAACCTCGGAGTACAAACGACAACCAGCTCCCGATCACGAAGAGATTCGGTAAAAAATCGGTGAGCTGAAAAACAATAAGACCTCCGCAAAGGATCGACTGATGGCAAAACTCTATGAAATGGTCAAAAAAGCACTAACAACGGCGCTTCACTGGATAATTTCAAGAATTTGATAGGAGGAGAAACTACCAGAGCAGTGGATGGAAGGTGTAGTTTTTCCCATCTACAAAATGGGCGATCGTCTAGATTACTGAAATTACTGCGACATTACACTGATCAACGCCGCCTACATGATGCTTTTCCAGACTTTGTTACGTCGTCTATCCCCAAGGGTGGCAGGCCCCAGAGGGCTCGTGCTACTGCAGATCAAATTTTCATTCTGCAAATCTTCCAAAGAGTTTGGTAGTACAACGGGCCAGCGCATCATATTTTCGTGGATTTAAGGGCAGCATACGATACAGTCGAGCGCGATCCAAATACCGACAAGCAAGCAACCAGTTGTCGTCGATCCTGAGTATTAAAAAGACCCAGAAGGATGACAGAGATCGTGAAGAATTAGAACAACTATTCCGAGTTTATGACACGATCAAGTTTTAAGAAAAGGTAAACCAATCTCGTAAGGACTACACACCGAAACCTGCGAGGGTAGGGAATCTGATCACAAACGAATGCAAGGTAATCGACAGGAACCAAACAAACATTTTATTTGAATAGTAGCTTATTCAACCGTTATATAGCCAATATTCAATTTACAAGCGCTTAATAAGCAATTATACAGCAAAAATGTTTGTTGGAAAGTAGCTGTTCTTCGATGAACACCGAACTGGCGAAGTTTCAGAAGGTGGCGGAACGAAAGTTAACTTAGGCGTGATTGAGGTTGTTTGTCCCAACCCATCCATCAAAGGCGACGAACAAGGTACTCTCCCAGATGATATTACATTAAGACCAGCTATGGTAGATAATTCACGAATGTTGGATCGAGTGATATTTTCGTGCCCATTTCAGAGAAAATCTCGAGTGCTTTGAAACGTGGCGAGGATTGGGACAAAGTGATTGGTTCTCTTACATGCTCTGGAGGCGGTGATCCGATGAAACGAAAGGCACGATTTTCATCAAAAGTAACCAACTTCTAGGCTTCGCAGACTTTGATATCATAATCAGGAATTTTGCGACGGCAAATGCAATCTACGCCAGACTAAAAATTGGAATCTAGGAGGATTGGGCTTCAAATAAATGCGCCGTAGATTAAATACATAATAGGAAGATGCTCGAAGGCATTACTCTTTTTACTTTACTTCAGTAGCGAGGGTTCATTATCGATCCTGTCCTGAACAAATTATGGTACTCCAGTACTGTCGGTCCTGGGCTGCCATTTTCCAATCCCGTCGAACACCGGCTGGACGTGCATCTTCCTCGACAGTGCACATCTATCGAGTCTCGAGTGCAGGCTCTGCACCGAAGTCTACGGCCTCTTTCTCTTTCGGCCTGGATCTCTGCTAAAAATAATTTTGACTGCTCTTTCGTCGGACATTCTGACCACATGCCCAGCCTGCCACATTGTACTACCTACACTATACCAGCATATTTATATACTTGATACAGCTCGTGGTTCATGCGTCTGCACCACACTCCATTTTCCATTTCGGCACCAAGTCTAGATCGCCGAATTTTACGCTTAGAAACCCCAAAATTTCGTCGATGAGCTTCCTTTAGCTTCCATTATTTATGTCCGTATGACCACCAGGAGAATTAGCGTTCTGTAGAGCGCCGCGAACCAATAAGTATGTGAGATTTCACGATGATAGTCCCGTTCCTTTCCACATTTGCTCTTCGTATTGCACTTTTGAAGGCAATGTTGAATAGCATGGTAGAGAGTGATCCCATTGCTCTTCAATCCATCCAACGTCATGAAAGCACCTGAGGTCTAGCCAGTTATTCTGATGCATGATTTTGACTCATCTAGCGTAGATCTATAGTGGCGCATTCAAGCAGGAAATCGGGTCTGAATACTTTGCTCTTCGCGATACGCTGCGATCAAAAAGAGCACTACATCGTACACCTGTCGCAAGTTGGGGAGTTATAATGATCCGGACACGTTGTAGGATTCCGGACGAAAGAGCGATGAAAACCGTTTTTATCAAAACCCCAACGTCCTAAGGAACAGTGGGACACAGCGTGCGATATGGTTCGATCAGGAAAAAGACTACCACTGACGAACTGACATGACATATTGAAGAAAATCCTTTAAAAACCATCGTCCTACACATTTTGCTTGCACACTAGCACCCTCTGTTATGCATGTCACGGAGTAGCTTGGATTTGCAGGGTTTTATGCTGTAGGGTTTTCACTTTTATATGGTTTTATAACGAAAACTCGAAGCAACACTTTCGCGCCGCAGAATGATCATGTTGCGAAACATGCTTTTTTGAAAAATGAGTGGTTTTTTATTGGACGATGGAATTAACGCGAGTGTCTCGTCTGTTTGTCTGTGAGGCTACTCTTTAGAAAAACTAGGGAAATTGGCGACGAGTGAACCAAGATCGAGATCGAGTTGAATTAAGGGGCCCTATTCTTACCTCACCTAAATTTTTTCGATGAGAGCACAATTTACGATTCTACACTGTACAACTCAAATGGGTACTATAAGGTGAGGTAAATGGGGTCTGTTCCGGCGCAGTGGTTAGCATCCACGCCTCGCACGCCGAGGACCCGGGTTCAAATCCCAACCCCGCAGAAGTCACGAATGACCCAAGCTGTTAAAGGGACTATAATCTAACAAAAAAAGGTGAGGTAAGGGTGACTGTCAGAATTCGGTCCGTGAGTGAATTTAGGTTGGAATAGTAGCTGATTCAACTGTTACAAAGTTAATATACGACTGAACACTTTTGAATTAATCGGGATAAATAATCGGTTGAGTCATGTACGCTATGACACAACAGTTCGATTAAAACTTGTAACGACGGGATCGACGAAGGTGAGCTGGTGCTCTGGCCAAGTAACCGCTAAGCACTGAATTAAGCTTGAAATCTGCTCTATATTTGCAAGTTACATGCTGCCAGTTATAATTCAGCATTGTCAATGCATAACAGTTTTAAAATGGCAGTCTCAATGCTGAATTAAAATTCACTTGAAGCACTATGAAAAGCTGATTAGATGCTCTATGCGAGCTTTATTGCCGTTACCGGCATCAAGAGATTTTGAACACTGCTCACACTGGCAGGAAATCTCCTTATGAACGTACGTGTGATAAAAGAAAAAAATACTTCTCTCTCTTTTTGTCTTACGAAACATCCTGCACCGCCGATAGAATAAACATCAACACGAATCTATATGGCATATGCATACGGATAATATGCAAGAAATATTTCTATACATGTATGCCATCACATAATTCTCCCAAATCGCAACTTATGGAAGAAATGTGAAAAATAAAATCCCTCCATTCCACCTTGATAAGCAAATCAAACATCCGAGTTAAGAATTTCGGTAATTTAAGTAGAGCTATTGGCAGCTGACTCGCAACTACCGTTTGCAGATCAACTGGTAAAGGCGTTGCCCTACTCCTCCAAGCCACGTAAACGACAGATTTGGCTGGCGGTTCAATTCTCACCGAAGAAAAAATAACAAAAAAGCAATCTTGAAACGTCAACAAAAAGTATAAGCACTGACGAACTGACATGACACTTAGAAGAAAATCCCTTAAAAACCATCGTCCCGCACATTTTGCTTGCACACTAGCAGCCTCTGTTTTATATAGTTATTATCTGCAGTTTTGCTGAATAAAGCAAGATTAGATCTTTCGATGCTTATGGTGTCAGACGGCTGCTACTCCGTTGGTAACCAAATAAACGTTTACTTGCCTACCAACGAGGTAGTAGCATTGTAGCACCGTAAATACAAACGATACTGCCTAACTTTATTCAGGAAAATTGTAGATAATAACCAGCTCTACAAATGTCCCATATATTACTTTTTAGAATTTTGCTTGGCTGAATGTGAATTGAGTAAAGGTGATCGTTCTGATCTTAACTAATCTTACCATTTTTTCGTATTCCATCATCTCTGCTTCAAGCAAACGATTTTTCTTCTCAAGAACATCAACCTGATCTTGTAACGCACTATTTTCTTGGGCCATCTTTGCATCCGTACTTGATGATTCCAGTCGGCACTGAGGTCTTGTGTGAACTGAGTGACCATAAAATGTCAACTAAAAAAAAGTCGCAGTTTGCAATCAAAGTCCAGCACTACCGAAACAAAGGCGAATGCGTTCGATTAACCTTAGCCTAATCATTGTTTTTCTTCGACGTCAACACGACGCTGAATTTCCATCCAACCGTTTCGTTGTGATAAGATAAAAGTGCGTCGATAAAAGAAGTCTTTCGAAAGTTAAGCATTACCCTAGTGTACGTAAACGATTTATGATGATATATTTCTTAGGTGTTTATTAAATTAATTAAATTAAATTAAAGTTTTAAATTGTTGTAAATTTGAATTCTAGCACCGGAAAACCAGTTTCTTGCAAACCAAATTGCATGTTTTATGAACCAGAAACAGTGAATTTCTGAGTTTTCATAAAATAAAGCAGCGGACATTTCCCAAATCGCACCTGATAAAACTAAAACCCATCTATAAAAATAATAGGAATATTAGAAAGGATTAAGAAATTTAAAATTTAAAAATCAAGATTTTATTTGAACATCAGCTACTTTAAGTTAAAACAACCATGCGTGTCCTTTTTATTTTGAATCGATGTAGGTGCATTGTTTATTATAATTACAATAAACTAGGCACTTACATTGATTCAAAAAATTGAGGAAACGCATGGTTGTTTTAACTTGTAGCTGATATTCAACAAAATATTTTATAAAAACTGTTCAATAACGTTGAAAATAATTAAAAAAAATACATCCTTCCATTTCTTTAAACCAGTTTCCCTTTACTTGAAAATAGATGAAGGAAATGAACTAAATTTTCTATTATTGCTCTTTGCAGTAAGATCTCGCATTGAACTTTCAATCTACGAGTCAACGCTGTAAGCCCACGAATAGCAAACGAAACTATTAACCTGTGACTAAGCAAATAAAAAAACACTTCACGATAATCAAACATCGCCGTTGTACCGTGAAATGCAATTTTTAGCTTTGCGATAATAATCGGTGCACAATCTACGACAAGAGCAGTAATATAATCTAACAATACCCGATAGCTGACTGTAGCCAAATGGTATATAGGTTAGATCCTCAAAGGCTGTGGGTGATTTTTTAATCCTGCGGTCGAGAATGGAAAATGTTAATTGAGCTGCATATCAATTAGTACAATAATAATGAAAATTTAATTTTTATGAAAAAGTTTAAAAGATGTTACTGATTAGTAAATCCACCCTGGAATCAGACAGTACATCAACGACGACGGGTTATCCGTGGAAACTGCTGAGAGACTCTCTTTGTTTTATTTTTTCTTTCAAGCCGTTCATGACTTCAGTTTAGCGAGCTGCGCTTCACAAATTCAGTCTACAGTGATTCATGGCGAGTGGCGAACGCGAGAGCGGTCAAGTCCAAACAACGTATACCTGGATAAAACAACGTAACGATTTTTTACGCTTACATTAAAAAAGCGCGCTTTCATTTTTTTGTTTATGAAAACAGTAAACCTAGCTTCCGGAGGTCGTGCTCGGTATAGTGAGTGCTGCTTTGTATTTAAAGCAGTTGTGTGGCGAGATTAAGGTCGACCTATGGCACAGTGCCGAAGGCCGGGTAACTTAGTCTAGTGTAGTGACGTTCCGGAATTTCTCTTTTCTGCTACTAGCATTGGCGAAACCTTCGGGCGGGGTGGCTACCTGCACTATTTTACTCAACACCTTCCTATACACCGTGCTCTGATTTCCTACCCATCAAGTTTTCAGTTCGGTCGAATACTTGCAGTTTTCCGAGTGGTCAGTGCAAGTGAAGCGATTCTGTACCAGGTGTATTGCGCAAAAAAAAACGCGTGTGTGTTGTTCTTTCCGGTTACCAAATCTTGCAAACTAGAAGCCAGCTCGGTACATTCTGCTTTGTTTAGCAACAAACGTCTACCTAAATTTAGTTTACTGATAACTTATCGCCGCACGATATTTTAATTCCGAAGCATTCGAAAAGAAATCGAAGGTGTTCAGAAGTTATTCGTCGCAATCAGTAACTAATTTATGGTATGAGTCTGCTAAAGTGCATGATTAGGAACGATAAAGCTGTAATATCGTAAACGTTTTATCAAGTGATTAAATTGGCATCTTAAAAACATAGGCAACAACTTCGCAAATCGATGGTCAGGCAACTGTTTTGATTCAGTTTCGTTTCATTCGTGAAACATAATTTGAATCCACTCAGCGTCTCGTTGGATTCGGATTCTAGAAAAATCATTCAATTACTTGAATAAATAGGTACCTATATGGATTAAAATCGATTGCCAGCCAGCGAGTTGCACGATTATCAGCAAAAGCTTTCATATTTTCTGCAGTTTCATCAGGCCGTTTACCTCAGCTGAAAGCTACCACTGAAAGAGCGCCAGCTAAAAGAAGTTAAATAAAGAGCTAGGAAATTATTAAATCAGTGATGGCTCCAACAACGCCAGCCTTGCAGGATGACGAGAGGTTCGCTCTGATGAAGGTAAGTGCATCATCTCGGTGAGATCGAAATATTTGATGTTTTGTTCACGACGATACATGCACGGCATATACATACCTACATGCATGTGACTGTGAAAAGTCTGTTACTGCATTAATTGCTGAAATGAAACACAGACACAGTTCAATACTTTTACCGTGATGGGAATAGTATTCACCTGTCTAAATGCATAAAATATTAATTATCCATACCATAAACGCCGTATAACCAATCAGTACTGTAGATAATCTGACATAACAATAAAACTCTAACATGGATTGGTACGCTTTTGAACTTAATTATTTTTTGAGACCTTCAAACAGTGATTTATGCGCTGCGGTTGATACACTCAACAACAGATATCTGTTGCTTTCCTTCAATTTTTTTGATTTTTAAAATTAAAAAAATAAATCTTAATTTTGAATGCACAAAATCATAACCACAGTACGCTGATAATTGTTTTGAAACTTCGTGAATAATAAACAACATTGTCTGGGAATTGTATACATACGAAGTAAATAAAGTGATTCACAGTAAACTTGGCTGACAGTAACGTCCCTAAAAAACGCTAAGCTTTAAATTTAGTTCTACAAACAGCGAGGGTTGGTCCACTTGAGCTGTGGAGCTGAATATTTGCGAAGTTAGATCATTGGTCTTCATAGAATGCTATAAATATACAATGATATAGTTTACTTGTCTGATCTTGATACCTACATTCTTTTTTATATTTTATCACCTTTTTAATACGCCGCGCCGACGGAAGTGGAAGATGGGTCTGCTTTTATAAGTCACGACAGAGGTGATTCTAAATCTATGTATATAAAAGCTGTCAAAGTTTATTAGTGGCGTTGGTGCTCTTTTCCAATATTTTAATATTTTTGTCGACAAGAATTGAAAGATATGGTCACATCTAAAATGCGACGAAAGTTGACAGTTTTTGTTTCGGTAACAGTTGAGAAAGAACCAATTTAATTGTCCAAAAGAGTTTAGTTTTACAAATTAACAAATTTGGTGAACTGGAAGGCAATAACATTTTGCAAAAAAGTCGAACACAAAGCATACTGGTTCATTTATTTTCATTTATTTATTTTGTCAAATATTGTAAACTAGATTTCTACTCTCTAGTTTAGTTGCTATATTCTACGCATCATATTTTCGTGGATTTCAAGGCAGCATGCGATACAGTGGAGCGTGAACAGCTATGGCAGATAATGCAGCAGAACGGTTTCCCAGAGACGCTGACATGGTTGATCAAGCCTATCCTGGAGTGTTGTGCTATAGAACTTTCCAGTGATGCGTATGTTGGAGCTGAAAATGAGGGCAACAAAAGGCCTTTAAAAATACAAAATGCATTCCTTTGTCACCAAGGTGCAGAATAAATTTCGTCTTCCGCTGACTTATATGTTATGTTTCGGGAGGCCTTCGAATCCTTTCGAATCGCACAGAAGATTACGCTAAAGGGATGGACTGACATTTGTTTATTTGTTTATTTGTTTATCTGTAGAAAAAATCATCGGACACAAGATGGTCTTCATGATAAACACATATGACAGTAAATACATACAATAGTACAATTACAAATTTATCATCTACGAGAGAGTCGTCGTTGAAAATTAGGCGTCATGTTGAAATCGAACCAACCGTAGAGTTCGTTGAACCGCATTGCCTTAAATCGGATAGGGTGGTACAGTCCGTAGTTTGCACTTCGTCCCTGCAAGTGCAGCAAATACCTAGTTCTAAGGGGTCGTTCAGGAGCATACAGATTCAGTTGATTCATGACAGCGGGGCTGTCAATATCTCCTAATAGCAATCTAGCCAGGAACGTGGCTTGAGCGTTGGCACGTCTTCTTTCAAGAGTCTCCAAGTTAAGCAGACGGCAGCGTTCCTCATATGGCGGAAGGTTTCTGGGATCGCGCCATGGAAGACTGCGCAAAGCATACCGCAGAAATTCTTTCTGCACTGCTTCGGTTCTAGTGATCCAAATTTGTTGATATGAACACCAGATCACTGATCCGAGTTCCAAAACAGACCTTACAAGTGCATAGCACAAAGATCGAAAACAGTACGGGTCACGAAACTCCTTGGCGATTTTAAAACTAAATCCAAGTTGCTTATTGGCTCTGGAGATAATGTCGTTGTAGTGTATACGGAAGGTTAGTGCGCTATCTAGGACGACACCAAGGTCACGAATGTGATAGACGCGTTGTAACAAATGTCCTGCCATGTCGTAGCTAAAAGCTATAGGCTTATTTTTACGATGAAAGGAGATGGCGAAGCACTTTGAGATGCTGACGGTAAGCATGCTATCCGAACACCAATCTTCAAATTTGTCCACAAGGTGTTGCAGTTCAATGCAGTCGGAGTCCATTTTAATTCCTTTAAAGATTTTCACATCGTCGGCATAAAATGTTAGGGTAGACAACCCCTCGCTACTTGATGTTCCAGCATTTGCGAATGCTACCTATATGTATAGTTACGATCTCATATACCTTTGCATACATTACATTGTATCACTTTGTTTACTCTGAAAGTTATTCTCGTACAATAAACCACGTTTCTTAAATTCGCTGTTTATTTTCTGTACGAGTGCATTTCACGATCCTAGACCCGTTTTATAAAAAGATCGACAGCCTGGTGGCAGAAGAGCTGATGGCTCGTTTATAAAAAGAGAAAAACGCAAACGTCCAAGGTTGCTCCCCTGTGGTACGCCAGAGATGTTGTTGAACGAGTCGGAAAACTCTGATCCGATCTCCATACTCAGCCTACGGTGTGTTAGGTACGAATGTATCCACTTGCAGAACGGTGCGGAAACTCCCAGCTTCTCCAGCCTAGCAAGGAAGATGCCGTGATCCACAATTTTTTTCACAAGCAGTTTTCACAATCTCCTCCGTTACACGAAAGACGTTGAGGTTGATGACTTCGTTAGGTGTGTTTTTAACAGCATAAGTAATTTGTTTTGAGGAAGCAGGAGCACGTTTAAAAGCCTGCTTGAAGTGAGAAGCAAAGAGGTTGCATTTATCGCGAGCAACGTTGGATTTACGATCATCCAGAAACAGATCAACAGGTAGGCCGTCTTCGTTTTTCTTAGAGTTGACAAATGACTAAAATTTCTTCGGATTTCTGCGGAGATATCCTTGCATTCCTAGTATTTATTGTTTATACAAAAAACGGTTGTACGCTCGAAAATCACTACAGGCACGGTTAAAGTTTCGCTTGGTGGCTTGGCAGCGTGATCGCTGAAATGTGCGCGCAGAGCAGAGGATCTAGCACGTTTTAATCGACGGAGATGCGCGTTTCCCCATGGAGGCTTGCGAACGGGTATTTTATAACTTCGATAAATCAAATATACGATAGGAAGCGGCGCCAGAGAAAACAACATTCGCTTCCCACAGACATGGACTATTGATTACCAACCATAATATGAGTAAGGAGAAACAACGACGCATTCAAGCTGAAAGTCGGGTCTACTTTTTCCAATGCAAGATGCTACGATCAAAGTGCCTCCCAAAGCCTGGAGGCTTTGGTGGACCAGTCACGTCGCAAGTTCTCTTCAAGAATCCCACCGACACTAGAAATAGGTGGGTCCAACGTGCTAGATGGCTAGATCAACTTGAGGCGACTTGCGGGTGGCGAGACCCTCAACGAATTCGAGACAAGTTGTTGTTAGGTGTATTAGGGCGATACAAACTTTTGTTTTTTTAAAAGCATCCAAAAAAATGCTTTTTAAGAAAACTTGTAGAACATACTAAAATGAGCAACTTTGCTGAATGTAGTAACTATCTATCACTTACTGGTTACGAAATATAATATATATCAATCAGCCCAGAGCCGGCGTGGCTCTTGCCGTATCAAGAATTCCTCTCCATTTGTCCTGGGCTATTCGTCGCCAATTCCTTGCGCGTCTCGACACACCCAAGTCGGCTTCAGCCTGGTCGAGCCATCTAGCACGATGAGCCCCTCTATTTCCGGTACCCTCAGGGTTCTTGAAGAGAACGGATTTCACTGCACAGTCGTTCGGCATCCTTGCGGCATGGTCGGCCCACCGTAGTCTCCCAACTTTCACCAGGTGTACGATGAGAATCTCTCCAGAGTGCTTGCAACTCGTGGTTCATACGCCTACACTTTTCGTTTCGCTTTTCGTTTATACTTCGCCAAAAATAATCCACAATACCTTTCGTTCAAATACGGAAAGTGCACGTTGCCTTCCGTAAGCAAAGTTACTGTTTAAATCCGCAAAGGACTATCGGTCTGATTAACGTTTTGTACATTGGCAGCTTTGTGCGGCGACGTATGCTCCTTGATCGAAGCGTCTTGTGGGGGGAAAAGTAAGCTCGATTTCCAGCTTGAATGCGTCGTTGAATCTCCTTACTCGTAGTATTGTCGGCGGTGACCAGAGATCCTAAATATACGAACTCATCAACCACTTTCAATTCATTGCCGTCAATAGTTACTGTCCGTGAGAGGCAAACGTTACTTTCTCTGGAGCCCCTTCCTACCATATATTTGGTTTTCGAAGCATTGATATGTAACCCTATCCTCCCGGTCTCCGTTTTTACTCTAGCGTAGATTGCCTCCGTCGTCTCAAGTTTTCTAGTAATGATGTCGAGGTCATCTGCAAAGGCTAAGAGTTCCTCTCGTTTCGATGCGCGTTTGCCGAAACACACCTTCAATAGCGATATTGAATAACATACAGGACAGTCCATCCCCTTTCTGCAATCCTCCGCAATTTGCTCAATATATCCGCACAGTCGATGTTGCCTCCTAGGAGGTCGAATATTATCATACGTTGAAGGAATGGAATACTCGCCTACTTGACAACGTTGGTAGGCCGATCAGCAAGCAGCGACTTTCATACGGTGGTAGGTTTAGCCTATCCCTCCAGTCAAGATTCCGGTGTATCGAAAAAAAAACTGCCTTTGCATATGTTCGATGTTCGATTGAACTACATGATACGGTGCCCACACTTGCACTCCGTACTCTAAAACACTGTGTACAAGCGAGCAATGCAAGATCTTCAAACTGTAGATATCTATAAAAAACTTCAAATTTCTAAAAATAAAAAATAAGAAAACTTATCCAATTTAATTCTACTATGTGTATTTTATTCAATGACAGATACGTATTTCGCCTACGACTTGCAGGCTTCCTCAGTGTCTGTTTTCGAACTGTGTCTGTGTTCGAAAACAGACACTGAGGAAGCCTGCAAGTCGTAGGCGAAATACGTATCTGTCATTGAATAAAACACACATAGTAGAATTAAATTGGATAAGTTTTCTTATTTTTTATTTTTAGGTTTCGTATTCTACTAAGACGCTCTAAAAACTTCAGTTCAAATTTCTATTCAAGAACCCCCACATTGCGAATGCCTTAGCCGTAACAGCAGAGAGGTGTTCTACGAATCTTAGTTTGCTGTCGATCGGAATTCCCAAATCCTTCACAGTTGTACGTTCCAAACTGGTTACTGTCTTGATGTAATCAAACGAAATTAGATTAGAATTTGAATGATATTATGCAGCATTGGTTCATGTATGCTTCCATTCCGTTCAAACTGCACCAACCATGAGCGTGTTTATATCCGTTTGAAGCGCACAACAATCTGTCAGTGTCGTGATTATTCCACAAATTCGAGGTCGTCAGCGTATAATAATTTTGACGATTTCAATTTTCAACATAAATCGTTAATAAATAAAACGAATAGTAATAGCCTCAGTACGCTGCCCTGAGGTACACCGCGTTGAATTTGGAAACCCGCAAACCTTCACTGTTGAGCTGCGACCCGTAAGATAAGACAGGATCCATTATATTATTCATTCTGGTAACGTTATTCTTTTGAACTTTTCGACCGCTAGAAAGTGTGTTATCAAAAGCTTTGGCGAAATCGACATACACAGCGTCGATCTGTTGTCGTTTTTCTATTTTGTACACAAAAGCCGTAGCCGAAACGTAGCACATCAAGATTTAACAAATTGGTAGAGTTCATTGTGCACCACACTAGCAAACACTTTATGTAGAGAGCTAAGAATAGAAATCCCGCGATAGTTCTCCACCTCGTTGAGAGAACCAGATTTATGAATCGGTGTGATTGAGACAGATTTCCAAATGGTTGGAAAGTACTTCTCTGTGATCGAACAGTTGAACAAGCTCCTGACGGGGTACGCGAGAGCATCAGTACAACTTGGTGGTGGCAACTCATCAGGACCGGGTCCTTTTGATCAAACTAGTTTTAGCAATCATCATAATTAATTTCAGACCCTAGGAATGCTGTCCAATTTATTCATTGTCATAGAACATGCCAATCACTAAGGATTCAACTAAACCAGTAAAATATTGCTGACTCATTGAGGAGAAACACAAATCTTGTATTAACAATAGTTTTAACCAGCCTTGAGAATATCTTTCGATTGTTACGAGAACAAAACACAATTTTCATATCATGAATAAGTTCATCAAGTGAAGATATAACTATGTAGATAGGCTGCAGAAATACCCTACAGACCGTCACGGCCATACAAGCGGCCATTTGAAGCAGAAAATGCATGTGCAGAATTTCCCAACCGTTAAAGGAACTGTGTCTATAGGCATAGCGGCACGTGTGAAAAACACCGTCCAGCAATGGCTATGTGCATTATTACCAACTGCTAAGTAAGGAAACACACCTCATGCAAAAAGTAAAGATTGAGCAAAGTAAGTGCTAAGCGATATTTATCTTTCTACCTCCGCGGAGCTCGATCGTAACCGTGCATTTTATTTTCGGTTTGCTGAATTGCACAAGTTTATGACGTAGATCTCTTATCAAAACTAATAAAATGTTCATGGATCATCTCAGGATTTTTAATGTGTGTCTAAGCTTTCGCCGAATAAAATTTTATTGTCTTTAAAGATGTCATGCAACCGTTTATATCTTTCTAAAACCTGTTACCAGAATCAATTAAAGCAGTAAACCTGTTTTCATGCATTTTATTAGCGTATGCACAACCAGCACGAGAAGCTATAACTATGTCAATGTTCGTATGATATCTTGGAAATATTTCAAGTGCAAAGACAAAGCATGCATACGTGTGACTTTGAACGACATAAAGAACGATTAGCGTTTTAGTCACAAACCAGTTTCAAGGACAATTAGTCATTAACATTGCCGACAGCGTGTATCAACGGATCTATTTTAGCTGATTGTTATACCCGGCAAGCGTGACGTGCAAGCAGAATCTGGATCTTGTTCTAAATTTTAGGTTTCGTAAAACAGCGTTTACCAGAAGGCTTGTTTAGTAATTAGTTTCTCTAGAAAACATACCTAACAAATAAACACAAATGAAACGGTTCACAATAAATAATGCTGGTAGAACAGCCACCATAAAACTAATTACCACGTGCTACTCATGGCAACCGCATCATAAAAATATCGACCTGCTGGCTGCCAATCAGTAGTTAGCCTTACTGGTGACCAAGCGAATGATATCACGTTTGACGGCTCAACTGTAAAAGTGACATGATAATTTAACATCCGAAAGATTTTGATCACCTCAGCTCAGGCGCAACCGGTACCCTTTACTTTAGGCCGTGCGCGTTCAGGGGCATCACTTGACCGTGAATTTGGTCGACAGCTGTTGTTTTTCTGCCTCTTTTTTGTTTCAATCCAGATGCAACCGTGGAATAAGACGCTTTTTTGGGAAAATTAAGTTTCTATTTAAACTTTTCGTGAAATTGGTTACAGAATAGCAGTAACTACTTTAGAGGAACTACTTTAGACTTTACAATCATTATAAGTAATATATGATCATCTTGCTTAAGTTATTTCACTTGTCCGCTACTGATTTTATCCAAAAACAAATGTTCATTGCAATGTGTGAACTCGACCATAAAAGGCGCTAATTGCATAGTAAAACTTATCTAAAGACAGTCAGCGTAAAAAGCTGAGGCCAATCGCTTCTTTGATGAATGATACCGATCTACTAACTTGTATCTCTAAGTCTCCGAATCTGTAAAAATTATCACTTTTTAATTTTTTAGTTCCATACCCTTCCGAAAAACAAACTTGTTTGTAAAGATTGAAAGCATTTTGTAGCCTCAATAATCATGGGTTATGTTAATAAAATTTCCTTTCAAGGGTTCGTCGTTCAATAAAACGATATCTATTGATGCCAAATGTGCGACCAAAGAAATCTTGAGCATGCCCATAAAACCCGCCCGTTTTAGTTTCTAAGTTGAAAATTTATAACAGAGATTGCAAAACATGGACCAGATTTGATAACCAGTTTTCTGCAGAGCTGTTAAAACATCCGATAGATCGATCAAATAATTGATTGAATGTGGTTCAAACTGGCAACAACAAAAAATCGAGAAGCCCCTTGAGGGGCAAATTCACCTTGATTTTGAGCTCGATGAAGCTTGTAGGTTATATTTACAACAATTAGCGAACTACTCGAAGCACTGTTTATTCTTCTATAACATTTGAAGCGGCAAAGCGAAAGGGAATATATGATTTACCATTGCTTATTTTCCGATTTCAAGGCGATATCCTTGATCAAAATGAATTCAAACTAGGAGTTTTCAATTATTTGTTTTGTTGTTGTAAATGGTTGGATTTACTTCATGTTTTTATCTGAAATTGTCCATTGTTTATTTGAGCGTTTTAGAAGAATACCTGAAAAAATAAAAAAAAAAACAAGAATAAATGTCATCCTTTAATTCTACTACCATGTTATCATCTAGTGTTAGATACGTAAATTCGTCTCTATCATTAGATAATAACATGGTAGTAGAATTAAAGGTTGTTATGTGATTTTTTTTTCTGATTGATATTCTTTGTCGACGCACCACCCACATAGAAAATGTTTTTCTAATGCGCGAATCATCGTAGCCAAGTCTACTGTCTGGTGAGAAAATTGAAACCGCATAGTATAAATCCAATAATCGTAAACTAGAGGCCATATATCGCAGTTACATGACTCACAATTCTTGCTATACTGTATGTTTCTTCTCTTCGAATGATTATTGTTTTATTTAAATTCTGCTTTGAAGATGGTTCATTCACATTCTTTCCAAATCCACAAGCTTGACTCGTATACATAGTAGGGTCGTTTGGGGTGATTTGGACACCTGGGGTAAAATGGACAGGTGCTTTATCTCGGAAAGTAGCAGTTTCTCTGCATTCACACTATTCTCAACTTCTTCCTCATCTTCTTACACCATTATTAACGTAAAAAATTGGGTTTAACTTTGACAGGTGTTGCGAAATGTAAATGTAAACAAAACAACTGCCTAAAACGACACCAAATGTAATTTTGATGCTCTAGGTTTTAAGGTTTTTCCAGTGATTTAACAAACTTTTCAAATTATTGTGCAGTGCAGTTCTGTTTGGCTACATAAGAGAAACTGTTTGATAGAAAATTATAGCTAGATTGTATAAAAATAAATCCAATTTTTTAAATTCATATTGTTGTATGCTGTGTGGGGTGAAATGGACAGTTTTTTTGGGGTGAAATGGTCCAGTTGATTTTAAACCATTTCTTCGGTCTCATTAATTCTAGATACCGTAAAAGTACAAAAAAGTTGTTGAAGAATCCACCGAAAAGATCATTATAGACAATCAAGAATGGGTTTTGAGTCAATGTCACATTCATTTTGTTATCCTAACTATTTTATCCCAATCGATATGTCGAACTATCATTTTATCTTCAGATTTAGGTTTGACCACCCTTTCTGAGTCACCAGGAACTAATGCAGGAGCACTTGCATGTGACAAATGTCGAATTTGACTTTAAATGAGATCTAGATTCATCGAAGTATGGTTTTGTTTACTTGCGAAAAAACTAAAGTGATATTGGTATAACTTATGAACTGGCTCTTCCACTCAGATAGACGGAATGGAGCTCGAAACACTATTATTAGTTGATATGTGTTCCTAAGTTATCTGCTTTGAGCCTCAGTATGTTATTTCGTTAAAAACAACCGTTTTTTACACATTGTCCATTTCACCCCAGTGGGTGTCCAAATCACCCCAAACAAAATTTTGGTGCCAAAAAATCATTATTTTTATTTTAACCTGTTTTGGCAAAACTAAGCTAGATACAATTGTTAAACTCCGCTGGTAAACAGAAAACAAGTAAATCTCAGTATACGATTCAACTTTTTTGAGTTTTGATGCATAGATTTTGGGATAATAGGTGATTTGCTTAGGGTGTCCAAATTCCCCCAAATTACCCTACATTACATAATCGGAAACTACTTTGGATGAGCATAAGTCTTTCTATCAATAGATGTGGTCAAAATTATCATATTTACGGCTTCATTTATCAAATTCTTTTATGGGCTACTATGTTCAAGGGAATCTTGTCAGCTGTAAAAAATAAATTAAATGAATCCGATAAAATAAGCATAAACTGTGATTCAAGGTCACAAAACATCCACCAGTTGGCCTTGTAAAGCCCTACCAAATGCAGTGAATGAGCCAGTCTCATTTTTTCGACTTTTTCAGATTGTCTCGTCGCTTCTTTATAAATTCCGTCTTAATGAGTAACTGATAATAATTCATTGTTAATTGAAGACAATTTTTTTTATTACCATTCAACTCTCAAATTTTCCATTCAATTCGGTCTTGACTTGAACTAGTAGCCGCCAATTTTTCAGGCGTCTCAAAAGCCATATGTTCCCTTCGACCTGGTCAAGTCATCTTGCTCGTTAAATGCCACTGTTCTTGGTGCTGTTGGGGTGGTTGATGAGAACGATTTTCGCTGCTCAACAAAGTTAGGACACGTGTCCCACCTTCTCTTTAAAATTAAATGTAAAACAAAATGATTCCTCATTGTGTGACGTGGGAGTCCAAGCCCAATTTGGCGTATAATGCCAAGTTCAATTTTAAGTTATATTTCAAATTAAATTTCAATAGTAGGGGGAAGTCGTGTATGGCCGGACAGGTTTCTATGCCCGGACACTAGCGATTTCTCAAAAACAAGAAATGATAAAATTATTTGAGAAAAATAGAACAATAGCACTTTTAAAGTATTATAATTTCATTCTTTCCCAATATTTTTATCATTTTTTGTTTTGTTTTGTTGTCTGTCTGTCTGTCTGTCTGTCTGTCTGTCTGTCTGTCTGTCTGTCTGTCTGTCTGTCTGTCTGTCTGTCTGTCTGTCTGTCTGTCTGTCTGTCTGTCTGTCTGTCTGTCTGTCTGTCTGTCTGTCTGTCTGTCTGTCTGTCTGTCTGTCTGTCTGTCTGTCTGTCTGTCTGTCTGTCTGTCTGTCTGTCTGTCTGTCTGTCTGTCTGTCTGTCTGTCTGTCTGTCTGTCTGTCTGTCTGTCTGTCTGTCTGTCTGTCTGTCTGTCTGTCTGTCTGTCTGTCTGTCTGTCTGTCTGTCTGTCTGTCTGTCTGTCTGTCTGTCTGTCTGTCTGTCTGTCTGTCTGTCTGTCTGTCTGTCTGTCTGTCTGTCTGTCTGTCTGTCTGTCTGTCTGTCTGTCTGTCTGTCTGTCTGTCTGTCTGTCTGTCTGTCTGTCTGTCTGTCTGTCTGTCTGTCTGTCTGTCTGTCTGTCTGTCTGTCTGTCTGTCTGTCTGTCTGTCTGTCTGTCTGTCTGTCTGTCTGTCTGTCTGTCTGTCTGTCTGTCTGTCTGTCTGTCTGTCTGTCTGTCTGTCTGTCTGTCTGTCTGTCTGTCTGTCTGTCTGTCTGTCTGTCTGTCTGTCTGTCTGTCTGTCTGTCTGTCTGTCTGTCTGTCTGTCTGTCTGTCTGTCTGTCTGTCTGTCTGTCTGTCTGTCTGTCTGTCTGTCTGTCTGTCTGTCTGTCTGTCTGTCTGTCTGTCTGTCTGTCTGTCTGTCTGTCTGTCTGTCTGTCTGTCTGTCTGTCTGTCTGTCTGTCTGTCTGTCTGTCTGTCTGTCTGTCTGTCTGTCTGTCTGTCTGTCTGTCTGTCTGTCTGTCTGTCTGTCTGTCTGTCTGTCTGTCTGTCTGTCTGTCTGTCTGTCTGTCTGTCTGTCTGTCTGTCTGTCTGTCTGTCTGTCTGTCTGTCTGTCTGTCTGTCTGTCTGTCTGTCTGTCTGTCTGTCTGTCTGTCTGTCTGTCTGTCTGTCTGTCTGTCTGTCTGTCTGTCTGTCTGTCTGTCTGTCTGTCTGTCTGTCTGTCTGTCTGTCTGTCTGTCTGTCTGTCTGTCTGTCTGTCTGTCTGTCTGTCTGTCTGTCTGTCTGTCTGTCTGTCTGTCTGTCTGTCTGTCTGTCTGTCTGTCTGTCTGTCTGTCTGTCTGTCTGTCTGTCTGTCTGTCTGTCTGTCTGTCTGTCTGTCTGTCTGTCTGTCTGTCTGTCTGTCTGTCTGTCTGTCTGTCTGTCTGTCTGTCTGTCTGTCTGTCTGTCTGTCTGTCTGTCTGTCTGTCTGTCTGTCTGTCTGTCTGTCTGTCTGTCTGTCTGTCTGTCTGTCTGTCTGTCTGTCTGTCTGTCTGTCTGTCTGTCTGTCTGTCTGTCTGTCTGTCTGTCTGTCTGTCTGTCTGTCTGTCTGTCTGTCTGTCTGTCTGTCTGTCTGTCTGTCTGTCTGTCTGTCTGTCTGTCTGTCTGTCTGTCTGTCTGTCTGTCTGTCTGTCTGTCTGTCTGTCTGTCTGTCTGTCTGTCTGTCTGTCTGTCTGTCTGTCTGTCTGTCTGTCTGTCTGTCTGTCTGTCTGTCTGTCTGTCTGTCTGTCTGTCTGTCTGTCTGTCTGTCTGTCTGTCTGTCTGTCTGTCTGTCTGTCTGTCTGTCTGTCTGTCTGTCTGTCTGTCTGTCTGTCTGTCTGTCTGTCTGTCTGTCTGTCTGTCTGTCTGTCTGTCTGTCTGTCTGTCTGTCTGTCTGTCTGTCTGTCTGTCTGTCTGTCTGTCTGTCTGTCTGTCTGTCTGTCTGTCTGTCTGTCTGTCTGTCTGTCTGTCTGTCTGTCTGTCTGTCTGTCTGTCTGTCTGTCTGTCTGTCTGTCTGTCTGTCTGTCTGTCTGTCTGTCTGTCTGTCTGTCTGTCTGTCTGTCTGTCTGTCTGTCTGTCTGTCTGTCTGTCTGTCTGTCTGTCTGTCTGTCTGTCTGTCTGTCTGTCTGTCTGTCTGTCTGTCTGTCTGTCTGTCTGTCTGTCTGTCTGTCTGTCTGTCTGTCTGTCTGTCTGTCTGTCACACAAATTTCCTCATAACTCGAGAACTAATCAAGCAAATAGAATTGGCATGTGGGGGTTTTTGAAGGCAAGATTTTTTTCTATGATGGTTGGAGACCCCTCCCCTCGTTGCATAACTGAAAAACTAATCGAACTCTTGGAATTTTAGACTCTTCCATAAAACATTAGTCAATAGACCATCAAAAACTGACTATAATGACACTAGATGAGGCACGAGAGTTGGAAGCACATCCTCCCCCCGCAGAAAACACTTCTGTCTAGGTTTATTTATTTTCTTTCTTAGGTCTACCTTAGGTGATCCCTATTATTTTCCTTCACTTAGATCCGAACGAACAAGAGCGAGTAAGGAGGGGATCATACCCTCGAAATGGTACTTTCCGCAAGTGTTATGCTGATTGGTATTCCAATTCCGCGAAACACTGTATTTCGCGTGATGATCAACCGAGATTTGGTTTTCCGCGAAATGGTATTCGGCGAAATGTTAGACAATCACGGCGTATATTTCAATGCTGTCAGCTTTATTTTATCTGGCGTAGCAATGGGGGGAGTTGTTTTCTATTTAATTGTGAGGAAAAATTGAAAATTTGTATATTAAACTACCTATGGTTTCATCACAGACTAACAGTTACGGCTGTTAGTAACACCTAAAACAAATTATCCACCAAAACGTCGTTCAAATGATTATTCTAAATCACGCAAAAAATACTAGCATCACCTGGTGCAGTGTCCGCGCTACGCAAAGCGGCTGGCCATAAATTTAGCAATGCTAAAAATTTACTTGTATTTTATCTGATAGCAGCGTCAGCTCAGGTAATCGATGTTCTCGGGCAGCGACTGTTTGAGTCTCGGCTAGAAAGGAAATTTGAAATGATCGTTTTTGTTGGCGATGGAATTATGCTTCAGTGTTACCTCTGTTAGTCTATGGTTTCATAGTAATGTAACTGCCAAAAAGAATCATCAAAGGTTGAACTGCTCAGAAACTTGCAAAACTTGAGATGGTGACAAAAGTCATCCAAAGCTTACAATTTATGTACAGCACAGTCTAATTTGTGGCAATACGTAGTTTGCCGGGCCAGCTAGTTTGAAATATAAATTTCTAGCTCAACAGATTTTATGTTATAGTCGTTTATTACAGTTTGGGTCAATATGTAGTAAAGAAATTTCATATTAATTCAATTTTAGCTCTAATTTCATGACCAATTCAGGTCCCATTTTAAATACTATTTCAAATCTATTTATTTATTTATTTATTTATTAACTTTTTTATTGGGGTCTTCAACCAGTGGTTGATTTGCCCCAAACATATTTCAAATCTAATTTAAAGTCCCGTTTCAATTTTAGGTTGCGTTGGCAAGCTCGATGCAGAATATTTCGATTCATTTTTGCTCGATTGTTAGTACCAATTTGATCTAGCTAGGTAGCCTTCTTTGGCCACGCAGCCGAATCTTGTGATTTGGTTGCCATCTTGGTTTAAGCATCAGAGATAACAGTTGTCTTAATTAAGACAGTTGAATAAATGTTTGAATTCGAGCTACGAGTCAGACGCTGTCGTGAGCCGACCTTTATAGAGTGTGCAAACGTTGGCTAGAGAAACGATGTGGAACCACCGTCAAGAGCCGTTCGTAACATCGGATCAGAATAACGGATATGATGTGCTGTACCTTAAATAAATTTACACAGCGGGGTCTCAGGTTAAACACTTACAACTTTACCAGACATTTTTACATATAATGGCAATAAAGGGCTATCTCGCTTAAAAAGTCACCGGTTGAATTTCTGTGTCATCATCACGTGCCTAGTCACGTAGGATCGCAGCCTTGCAGCTTAAAAACTCACGCAGCATCATCGAAGCTTTAACTTGGGTCAGTTCTATGAATCTACGGACTCTAAAAATCTATCCCTTTCGCCTTGCTTGTTAGACAGGTATATAATGCCTGGGGGGAGGCCTAACGCGTAAGTTATTCCATTTTGATAGATTATAAAATAGTATGCAAAAAACATATAAATTATTAAGATCTAAAAGTGAAGGATAGATTGTGTAACGTATAGAAGCAGCATTACTAAAACAAAATAAATATTTATATCGGAGCACAGGGTGAAGGTCAACAACTCTTTCCATTTGCCACTCCGGACAACCGTTTACCATCCTCTCAAGTGGAAGTTGTTTTGTCGTTACGCTACAAACCAATCATTAACTCATGACAGTTTCAGAGAGATATTAGGGTGGAACTAAATATTTTAAAAAGAAGCAGTTCTTAGCTACGGAATTAAAATTGCGTGCTATTTCCACACGCAACCAGTGAGTTTTGTATTTGACTGGTTGTTAAATAATTTATTGCATACTATTTGTTATTCTTTCAAAGTTCATGATTCATGGTTTCCGTGGAAGGCCAGAGTCATGAATAAAACTAATTTTGTATGCAGATTAGTTCCATCAGTGCTCTATATTATAGAATTTAAACAGAATCAAAGTTTACAAATTTAGCTATTTTAAAGTGACAAGTCAGAATTGTTGGTTAATTGTAAGCCGTATTTACATGACTTTCACATTTTCAACATAGCTAGAGACAAATCTGCATCCAACATCTGTTTCGAAACCAGTTGCAATCCCACTGAGTGCGTCTTAAAGAAGAATCCACGTACCTACCGGTGGCAATGCACTGCGATTTCTAACAAGCTGCAAAGCGGTTTACCTAGTGATTGACTGATTCACGACTGACGCGACGACGACCGGCACAGACTTAAGTGGTGTTTCTATATGAATTGCATCGAGCAGCCCTCAGCAGCTTCGAACCTTCTGTGAAGCGGCAAAACTGGTTTAGCCTATTCAGTAGCACGTGGAATTTTGCTCACGGTAAGATTAACCAGTCTACTTACGAATCTAGTAATTTTCCGTCCAGTTTTGATTGGAAAATTACATGTCTGCAATTTTTTCACTGTCAGTGCCAAGGTCGCCATGCTAAAAGTTGAATTCACGCAATATTTGCATCTAGGCACAATGGCGAAAATTCAACTTGCTGTTCGGTTCTGAATATATGCCGTGTCTAGAGCATTAGGAACTAATCATTTCCTTTTCTTAAATCATGTGCTATCAATCATTCGACATATGACCCAAAACAACTTTTTTTCTCTATCGCTTGGTATGCTAATATAAGCATGTTGTAACACTGCGTTTCGTAGTAAAATCGAATGCGGATCTATCTTTACTTGCTACATCGCTATGCACGTGTCTCTCGTTACAAAGTGCAATATTTCGCAACGCTGCATCTTACGTTTTATGCAAAAGTAGATGTTTTATGTGTGATTTTTTTATTATTCTTCATTGTTAGGTATTAATCCTAATGTTTATAACAAATTTATAGTCTTTTGGAAGAAAGTAGTTTAGGCACACACCGGAAATAGGTCAAGTCACTTTTTCCGCATCTCATAACTTTAAGATACGCTAAAAAACGCGACTGTGCAATTACCGATGTCAGTATCTAATCGAAGGTTAATCTGAAAATAATTAGCAGCTTGATTCTGTGTTTACACTGGTTGCGCCTTGCAAGAATTGCACACTTATACAAAATGCAGTTCTGTACAAAGTCCGGCGACTCCTAGATGCCGATCGTGTGCTGATGATCGATTTATTGACTGTAATTTTGTGCTGTCTTTAAACACTTTCAATAAATCACACAAATTGTGTGTTTCCTATGAGGCGGCGAATGCGGTGGTATACCTATTAATTAGCTACAAATGACTCTGAACTCTGGCATAGCTTAAAGATCAGGGATAAGCTGTCGAGTAGGGAGTAGGCATATGTTTCGATTATCAGATTTTATAAATTAAGTGTGACAACACTTACAGAATTAATTAATTTTTATAACGATAGTTTTTACAATCGACGGTGGGACGGTAGAAGAAAGTAATGAGTGATGAGGTGTTTAAGGTTTAAGCACTTTAAGTAATGAAATAAAGGCAGGTCCAAACAGATTATGACAAGACGTGAAGGGGGAAGAGCGGAAAATTAGGTAAGGGAGTATCATTGAAGCAACGCTAAATAAAAAAACCCGAATTAATCCACCTTGCGGGGTAATCTGGCCTTTCTACTCGATCTTTTTTTATTTCTTAGTATCTGAATATGTATCTATAATTCAGTTAGCCATATGTTTAAACTTCCATTTACTGCGAGCAACTATTGTATTTTCTTTACTAGACTCCAGAATGAATAAATGTAGTAAATCAATAATTCCAAAACCGAGCTGGAATGAAAGAAATACTGCAAAAGTAGCGCCACACACATTTCCGATTGCGGGTAACAGTAAGAGAAGAAAATTACCATTGAATTGTTTCAGAGCACTTCCTACTAACTCCGCCTGCAAATGATGGTTCTCAGTAGAAGCATGTTCGATGAACCTGAAAATACTGAGAACCGGAGCAGAGGATCCAAAGCCCCAAAAAAGGAGGATGGTTTAATAGCTGTTATCCATGGCTAAAAGTAAAAGCGCCCTCCATAATAATTAGTCCTTACCGCATCATGAGCGGTTCTGATGCGGCGGACTCTTCTTTTCCCTCAACTCGCGGGATTCTATATGAATATACAAAATAATTCAAAAACAAATTTAACTTTAGTGAGCGTAGACGGATTAGATAATCCGTTTGCAAGAGGCGGTATCCAGAGATCTCCACCGATGGATACGAGCAGAAGGGCAAGCGTAAGCGGTAAGGGAAGCGGCACACCTGTCGCTCCAACTGCTTCTTCGCCGGACGCAGCGATGAACGTCCCGTCGTTAATATAAGCAGTGGAAAGACAGAGAGACATGCTACCAAAAGTGGTAGCGGCGTCTCATCAGCTCGATGCCATTATCGAGTTCGCGTCGGGTCGCAGCACCCCGGCGAAGGACCTGAAACAAAGTCTGCTCATGCTTCGGGGCACCACGCGTGCTGCGACGAAGGAGCACAGCGAACTCGAAGCGCGAGTAAGAGTGGCAGAGAAAGAGACCGAGAAGGCGTTTGAATCGAGGTCTGCACAAACGGATTCCTGCCCGTCAATGACTGACCACACCGTGGCCTCGCGACTACGGAGCAGTCCAACGACAACAAGGTATCCACCAAACGTGCAAGGCAGTCACCAGGAGAACAAACCCCCACGGGCCCGAAGAAGCGTCTGATCGCAAAGGGTCGCAAGCCAACCGAAAACCCACTGAGGGTAACGAGACGCAGTCCGTCCGTCCGTCAATCAGTAGGAATTAGTGAAATAAAGAAGACCAGGAAGAAAGAGGAAGATCGAGCTCCACCGAAAGTGGTTAGAAAAAAGAGGAGCAAAGACGATGCCCTTATCTTCAAAACTGAGGGGCCGAAATATTCGGAAGTTTCGAAGGCCATGAGAAGGGACGTTGATCAGTTGAAGGGTCTTGGCGCGGATGTGCGGAGTATCCGCCGCTCTCGCACGGGCGACATGATCCTTGAGCTCAAAAAGAATGCCACTGAGAAGGGTTCTGTCTACAAAGTGCTGGCAGAAAAGGTCCTCGGCGATAGCGTACAGATTAAAAACCTAAACGAGATCACTGAAGCGGGCAAACTAGCTCGAGCTCTCAAGGAACAATGTAACATGGTGGTGACTACCGAGGCAGTTCGTCTGCGTAAGGCACTGGCGGGATCCCAGGTAGTAACTATAAGACTTCCACTGGTAGACGGAAATGCAGCCCTGAAAGTGGCTAGCTGAAGGTGGGATGGTCCGTATGCCCACTGAGCGTGTTCCATCAGCCGGAGGCCTGCTTCCTGTGCTTTGAGCTGGGGCACAAGTCCTGGAGCTGTAAGGGGCCAGATAGAAGCTATGTAGGAGATGTGGCGGTGCGGGTCATATAGCGAGGGACTGTACTGCGTCGCCCAAGTGCCAGATATGTACCGACCAGCGGGACGCTAAGCACACAACAGGAGACCCAAACCCAAGCAACAATGTGAGTTTTATTGTGCTCTAAAGGCGGTTTTTATGAGCAATTTTGGTCTTAAATGCCATCATAAGAGTGTAATAAAACCAAAAACGTTACTTGGGAAGTGCCCGGCAGGCGCGCCGGCGACTAAAACACGGACGTAGTGCAGGTAACGCAACTAAACTTGAATCACTGCTACGTGGCCCAGCAGCTGTTGTACCAAACAGTTACTGAGTCGTTGACGGACGTTGCCATCATCTCGGACCCATACCGCATCCCTGCCGGAAATGGTAACTGGGTCTCGGATAGGTCCGGGACGGCGGCTATGTTGACGACAAGCAGATTCCCGGTTCAAGAGGTTCTGTCAACCGCAGACGAGGGTTTTACGGTTGCCAAAGTGGGCGGAGTGTTCTACTGCAGTTGTTATGCTCCGCCGAGTTGGTCTATCGGGTAGTTTAGGCGGATAGTAGACCGAGTATCAGTTGTGCTGACTGGTCTAAGGCCACTAACCAATAAAGTTGATTTTTGGTACATTGTTAGCATGTGGTATAACCTAGTCAACCTAACTAGCCATCACTGAATAAAGGCATGGACCAACCTCATGTTTTGTTGTCTTAAAATTTGTTGTTTTAAAGTTGTTGATAGTATATCAGTGGTAACTAGTCGGGAAGGGGAAAGAGCAGAAAACTAGGTAAGGAAGGGTCATTGAAGCAAGGCTTATTAACTTTATATAAAATGTTTGTTTAAGAATATCCGAGAAAATTGAAAAATTTCCATTGGAGCCTTCCGTTAAAATTGGTGACATCGAGTTTTTTAATTGTTCTTTTCATTTATAAGTTCAAAATTACATAAAACTCTAAGACCCTTGAGCACAAACGGTACAATTACTCTGTCCATTTCTGAGGCCTTGAAAGAACTGTCACTTAATGAGACACAAGGTTCCATCCTCAATTTCTTATGTAAGACATCAAATTTTAAATAGAAGATGGGGCAGGTGCTGGTGTATAAAATGCATATTTGTTTACGTTATTTGGCCCTAAAATTTAAGTGATGTAATGTCTGAAAACCTTACGTCCGATCAAGCACCGCTGCCTGTCGTTAGTTGTTTATCGACCATAATCGAAGAACGGAAAAAGCGCTACCTGTCATGAAATTTTAATCACTAAAAGACGAATAAAAAAAAATATTTAGAAAATTTTCCATGATGTAGGAGTAGAACACGCAGTTTTCCCGATTTTTCCGATCATATAAAATTTTGTAGAATACTTACTATAATATCTACTAGATAATATTATCTTTGGATTGCTGAGCTTATGAGTTTTATGCAGGGGGCTGATATGACGTCACATTTTCGTTGCTCACATGAAAAAGGCGGCAAACGCAAAGCGATTTTACAAAACGAATTTACCTAACCATTTTTACAGTTTCATGTGTTTTGCATCAATTGCCTTCCTGGTATTAGCTATGTGATGCTAAAACCTTGGCTAAAATCAAACTAAAACTAACAAAATTTAACAATTTATACATCCGACTCGGTTGTCAGCTTGAGCCCATCTATGAAGCTGTCAGCTTGGGCCCGCTCTATGTTGGCTACGTTTTTTTTGTACAGGTTGGTATTGGAAGTGTCATTCCCGTGGTTTTATGCAATGTGCGAGGAAATCGAAAAATTTCCCTGGGAGTTGTTTTAGAAATAGGGGACCTTAAATTTTCAAATATTGTTTTCATATTTTTAAATTGTTTGTTTAATTCAGACATTTCTTGAAATTTTGGATCCTTCGGCTCAAACCTGTACGATAATCTTGAAAAATGTCCTGTTACCGGTTAAACTGTGTTGTTTTGAATTAAGGGGGCATAGTACTTTTTCAACTTAAAAAAAATCGAAATTTTTTTTATTGATTATTTCGAAAGATTAACATTTTGACCCTATGTGTTTCAAGTCATTTCAATGAATTCCAAAAATTGACAAAGTTACAGCTATTTGTACCGCGCATGTCTGGAGCGATTACACGGCGAATAAAAAGTTCAACGTCGTTTTTCTCGAAACCAGGTTTTGAAAGTCGGTACCATAAATATCTCAAGAACGGCTCAAGCAATTCTCATGATTCTTTTTTTGTTTTAAAGCCAACAAAATTATCTAGTGTTTGACCCATCCTTTTTTTGATATTACTATTTTTGAATTTTTTAGAAATGTTTAAAGTCAATTTTTTCGACTAAAAACCTTACTTTTATGTTTGAATGTCCGCCACTTTGTTATGCGTTTGAATTTTAAAAAAGGATGGGTCAAACACGAGATAATTTAATATACTTTCATGTCGTTTTGGAATTTTTCAATTCGGATAAGACCCCCAGCGCCAATCCATGGTACCGCAAATCATGTTTTTTTCGAACGATCATGTTCAAGGAGCCGTAGGGGAGAGGGGAAGAGGTTCACATATGCAAACAAAATTGTAAATATTAGTATAAAGTACAATATTTGGAATGCAAAAAACCAGAATCGATTCGCTTTTCGCGTTATCGAGAATAAAATATTTGAAATTAGGCAAAAAATATGGTGTAAAAAGTACTATGCCCCCTTAAAATACAATTGTTTCTAAACTGTTTAGTATTAGGTTGAAAATAATATTCTACCGATAAAGAATCCATTCCTTCGGCTATAGATTAATATTGGTTACTAATTCTTCGTTCTAATTCTTCTATTGCAGTTCCGAAGACAAGTAGCAGATATCCTGAGACCTGAACACGACGATTACTATCTCTTACGATGGTTACGAGGTAAATGCAGGAAAATATTGTATGAGCTAACAATGTGCACGAAAATGAAATGAGATCAATAATGCATTAAAGATACTAAGGCTACACTTATTATAATTAGTGTTCATCAAAACGCAATTGTGATCAATTTCCACTTCAAGTAGATAGTAGTAGATCAAATCAAACAACCGTGAATACAATCTAATCTTTACAGTCATGCTTGAGAGAGTAGACTAGCATCGCAGTAGATTATCCACGAATTAAACATTTTCACGCACAAGCCAGTATATAAACGTTGAGCACATACAACATCGTTATTGAAGCAAATCCGCTACGGACAGTAAATATGTTTTTAATCGCTGAATTTGGTCGTTACAGCACGTTCCTGGAACCCGGAAGCATCCGAAAAAATGCTACGTGACTCGATGAAGTTTCGCGAACGCTGGAATGCTGACGAAATCGACAAATGGCCAACGCCTCAAGTGCTACTGGACCTGACGCCACACGGCCTCTCCGGGTTCGACAAAGAAGGCTCCCCTATTATTATTATCGCATTCGCCGGCTTTGACATCTGGGGTCTGCTGCATACCGTTTCGCGGGCGGATATCGTTCGAATGACGCTTCAGGCCTTGGAAGGCTACATGAAGTTGGCATATGAACAAAGCAAAAAAACGAATAATCCCGCCGCACGGCAGGTTGTTGTAATCTTCGACATGGACAATTTTAATCTAAAGCAATACGTCTGGAGACCCGCCGGGGAGGTTGTTATTTCACTGATCAAAATGTATGAAGCCAACTATCCCGAAATTCTTAAGTGCTGTTACATCATTAACACTCCAAAAGTGTTCGCCTTTGCGTATAATATGGTCAAAAAGTTCCTCGGTGAATACACAATCCAAAAGATCAAGATCTACAAGTCGGACCAGAGCAAATGGCTTCCGGCTATTCTGCAACGCTGTGATGCGTCTCAAATCCCCAAGTATTTTGGTGGAACAATGACGGATGAAGACGGAAACCCCAGATGCGTGAGCAAACTCCGCTGGGGTGGTAAAGTGCCGGAGTCGATGTATACCTCAAAAGAGGATAGTTTTAACAACAATTTAACCTTTTCCGAGACTGAAATACGCAAAGGGGGAAAGCTGAAGCTGTCGTTCGACTGCGAGGATGTGGGCTGCTTCTTGAAGTGAGTATAATAAAACGCTGCATAGCTGCACATATATACGACCGGCTTGTAAATCAATTGATTTTATTGAAGTGAGGCTTCAACTAGGTTTAACATAGTACAGCTAGTTGTCATTTAACTCTCATTGAAGTACTATAATGAACCTCTAAGTCTTAAATCTTTCGAGAGGCAAATAGCAAAAGAAACAGTAAATGCTTTCCGTTAAGCAACAATTTAACCGCTCACATGAGTCGAATCTGTGATACGAAGTATTCATCAATAAGATAACTTTAAAAAAAACTCCAAAAGTGTTCTCATTAAGCACAACAAGTAATAATCTCACCAACTTTTAGATGGGAGTTCCGCACCTTCGATCATGACATCAAGTTCGGCATCAAATGTACCAACAAAAAGACTCATGAAAGTGAAATCGAAGTACCACTAAAACGGGTGGCCTCCCACCAGGTTGACGAATCGGGCTTCATCACTTGTCAACCGGGATGTACTTGTAAGTTGAATAAACCCTGACGAACGACTGCAGATAGATCCTTCAAGACACCTCTTCAATTTCAGATTCCGTTCTGTTCGACAACTCGTACAGCTACTTCAAAAACAAGAAAATACGATACTCGGTCTTACTGACCACCCCGCTCAGCGAAATTGAACAAACGGCCAGTTCAATCACGGAGGAAGCTGCAGAAGCTACAGAGGACTAGGCGATTTTTTATAAACACCTGTACCTGATGTAGGTTCTACGTGATCAACTGTCTTCTAATGGTATCTTTTCAAGAAATTTTCACATTGGTGGGAGAGTGACTAGGTATAGAATATTTTACATTCCGGTTACGCCTTCGGCAGGTTAAATATTTTATTTTCAATTATAATTCTTTCGCTCTTTTCATATCTGTGCTATATTGTTTTAGTCAGATTTCGACTTTTTTTAACCAAAGAACTTAGCATTGTTTTGCTAGAACTGTTCTTTTTTCAGTGGTAATGCCCTCGAGAACTTGGAAAAAGAGTAAAATGATTGGATATACTGATAAAAATAAACTAGCTATAATATTGAAAAGTGTGATCTTAGGTATATAAAATAACTATGGTAGTCTTAACATCCGAGGTACTTTTTCTGAGTTAGCAACTGAAAGAAATCCATTGTATTATAAAACGCTACTAACATAGGCTTTCGTTAAGAGACCATATACCGTTTCATTTATTTTCAGATACTTTTCCTCGATCAATTTTTTGTGCATTTTTTTGGATACTTGATCAAAAAAAAATATTTATACGGGTTGGTCATTACAGACATCGAGGGTAGAAAGAATTTGTCTAAATTGGTCGCGTAAATTGCACTTTTATTTACTTATTACGTATTTCTCAATAAATTCGGAATGGTAAATTTGCAAGCCTGATAAATTTCTCATAAGTTGATATTCAATCGTATAAATTCGGATTTGATTTCAGGAGCCAGTTGCATTAACTTACTATTGTATATAATACCCAGGTAACCAGTAAGTACTAATATGAGCAGTAAAGCAACCGTTCATTGATACTTCTGGTACGATTTGCTCACGTTGCTGTATTTTAGCTTTTTGAATGCATAGTTGTTGTAAGTCGTTGTCTATTCAAATTCTTCTTGTCATTAATCATCTGCAAATAGGCATAGCCAGCACTAAGCAGAAAATCATTTCGTACATTTCGCCAAAGCAGTTAAATGGACGTATTTGAATTGCATTGGTAATGCTATTTGGTTACCCGGGTCTTTATAGGTAAAATTCGCTTACAACTATTCCCCAGCGCAGGTTTTGAGCTTCGAATTTTTCTGGATACATATCAGTTCGTAGTTATTATTTGTTACTTAAATATTCATATGAAATTGCCAACTGGGAGTTTTAGGCTACTATCCTTTACTCGCCCTTACATCCGCTGCTCTGGAATTCTCGTCAACAACCTAACAAACATTTTTGTTGAAGATTAGCTTACTCAACTATTGTATAGCTAAAACGAATGGAACAAGCGGTTAATAAGCTGCTGTACAACAAAAATGTTCCTTGGGTAACACACATCCAACGAGTACGGGGTCTGCCAAAAATTCGATGATTTCTTTTAGGGTTTCTGTAGAATACACTGCAGCCTTTACTGGTAGCTCATCCGGTATTCTCGCTATATGTCCAGCCCACTACAGTCTACCGTGTTTTGTTTGCTTCACAAGTACGTCAGAAACCTGGCTGGTTTTTTAGCGTGCGGTTGACCAAGCTGGCGCCTACCAATGGCGCAAGATTTTGGGAGCACCAAAAAGCAGGCGAGATAAGGCACCAATCATATGTTTAGTAAATTGCCCAATATTTCTCAATTCCATCCTATTGATAAATATTGGGCTTGACAATCGCCCAAAAGTTCAAGAAGAGAGGAAATGTGACTCGGGATCCGCCAAAGATAAAGACAACACAAAATGACCGCTTAGTTTAGCTAGCAGAGTATTTCAAATATGATGAATAGTATCCCAAGAAAAGTTCGATTTCACTAAAACCAGATCGAAATATTTTTTGATATTTTGCAGTATCATATGCTCAAAGACACCACGTGTTCACCGATTCACTTTGTTCAATTGTAAACTACGTTACCTTAATTGCCTAGTGATGCCCTGTTGTCAGCCGCTACCCGTGTCTTTATCTCAAGGTTCATCTAGTTGTCACTTATGTATGTGGGTGTTTAATTGGTGCCGTTATTCGAAGTTTTGTATAGCTAATTCGTTTGATAATAACGACGAGCGTCGTCAACAGCATAAAGCCGAGATGGCTCGTGTTGAGTCAAACAAGGGTCTCCATTCAACTCGATCTTCGGCCACTCGCGCCAATTTCTAAGAAGTACCAAGTCGCTTACTACTTGGATCTCGCATGTTGGACACCTCACAGCTCTCTTCTTGGTGGTGGTGGTTGTCACATCGCTGAAACTTACTAGTATTGTTGTCCGCGGTCATCTACTATCCCAAATACACGAGCTCATCTACCAATTCTTCTAGTTCGTCGCCGTCAACGGTTATCGTCCGTGAGAGGCATGCGTTTGCACACTTTGAGCCTGAATCGTAAAAATTTGGTTCGCAGTAGTGCGAGCTCCCATGACTACTACTTACTACTTTACTAGCCGAGCGCCAAGGTGGCTCTTGCCGTATTAAAAACTCCTCTCCATTGTATTCGGTCCTGGGCAATTCGTTGCGCGTCTCGACACACGCAAGTCGGTTTCAATCTGGTCGAGCCATCTAGCACGTTGTGCTCCTCTATTCCTGGTGCCGGTGGCATTCTTGAAGAGAACGGATTTCACTGCACAGTCGTTCGGCATTCTTGCGACATGGCCCATCGTAGTCTTCCAACTTTCGCCAGGTGTAAGATGGGAATCTCTCTAAGTAGTGCCTGTAGCTCGTGATTCATACGCTTCCGCCACTCTTCGTTTTCCGTTTGTGCTCCTCAAAAATAGTCCGCAACACCTTTCGTTGAAATACGGCAAGTACACGTAGGTCTTCCGAAAGCAAAGTTATAGTTTCAGGGCCGTAGAGGACTACCGGTCTGATTAGCGTTTTGTGCATCGTTAGCTTTGTGCGACGACGTATGTTCCTTGATCGAAGCTTGAAGCTCCCATGAAGCCCGCTTGATAATTCCATACAAAACTATGTGTTATCGGTTACAACCGGCGTAACGAGATCTGGGTGAATGCCGGTAGACGGTGTTTATACGCGTTTGCTGCAGCAGTCTAGCCGATATCACCTTTCTTGTAGATGGGTTTAACCAAAGCGAGTTAAAATAGATGATCTATAGTTTTCACAGTTTGTAGAACAGAAGTGCGCGGAACGATTGGTTAGCAACCATCGACGTTGTTTATACATTCAACAGTTGCAGCTTTGAAAATTTCGGTGATCGTCAAGGGTAACCCAGCGGGGGTGAAGAACAAATTTGAACATCAGAAAACCTCCCTTGACTAATCTTGGGTTGAGCCTGGTTTATCTAAATTTGCACAAATTTTAATCGAACTCTTGTTAAAGTGTTCATAAATTAATTCACTCAGGTTAACTCAAATTATTTTTACATACGCAGTTTTGAACCGCTTAGCATGCTCTTGTACGAATTAATTTATCAAGGTACGGGCATCGCTCATCTAAACAACCTAAAGTTCAGATTAAATTAAAGCAATTAATTTACCTTCTAAAGCGGGGTACGCTGTTGAAAAGAAAACAGCTCAAGAAAAAATCTTGTTATTTACTGAAGAAATTTTGACAACTCCAATACAAGCAACCACCTGACATTTTTTCTTGTGGTAATAATTGCGCGTTCCTATTCGAAGGAACGAACAAATATGAAACAGTGACTTTTCTTGAATTCCCAATCCCAGCCCTTTCAACCCTTTTGCTTGGGTTATGCGATCGGGCCGAATTTGTTTGATGTTTTACACAAATTTTGCATGCAAATCATGTAAATACAAAGCTGTGTAACATATACTTTATTTGGAATAAAAATGCCCAAGCGTGTAATTCTTTTTGACAACACTACACCAGCGAAAAAATTGCATTTACATTAAAAAACTGGCAGCTCTGACAAATCCAAGGCATAAGTCAAAGTGAAAATGCGACGGTGTTTTTGCTTGATTTCAGTGAAACAGCGCTGATTACAAAAATTAGAGCATATAATAATCAAAAACGGAAATTGAGCAGTTTTAAAGTGTTCAATAATGTGTGCCTGAAAGTTTAAGAATAAAATTTGCGTTTTCAAAAGTGTTTTCGGCACTGAAAAAGACATTTTTCTTCGGGCTATTTTGCCTTCGTTTGCATCTGCAGGAAGCGTCACAATTTATCTAAAAACGATTTCAGCGTAAAAAAATTAACTATGGCACCGCAACCACTCGAACAGGGTGGAGCCGTTACTAGCTTCATCCCTACCGGACAGGAAATGACCCAGCGACAAAATCTAATTCCGCTGGGCAGGCTAATCGACTTTATCATCCAGCGAACGTACCATGAGTTAACGGTACTGGCGGAGCTGTGAGTATAATTAATGAAACATTTGCAACTAGAGCATATTGATAATTGCTGGTTCCGGCTTTTTTAGGCTGCCCCGCAAAACGGACATGGAGCGCAAGATTGAAATCTACAACTTTTCTGCTAGTACTCGGCAGTTGTTTATTCGCCTTCTTGCTTTGGTAAAATGGGCTAATTCAGCATCCAAGGTTGATAAGTCGGCTAAAATCATGGGGTTTCTTGATAAGCAATCACTTCTGTTTATCGACACCGCTGACATGATGTCTCGCATGGCTCGCGAAACATTGGTCAACGCCAGATTGCCCAATTTTCACATCCCAGCAGCGGTGGAAATTTTGACTACAGGAACCTACTCGCGGTTGCCATCGATCATTCGGGAACGCATCGTGCCTCCGGATCCGATTACCCCTCTGGAGAAACGACAGACTTTGCAGCGACTGAATCAGGTTATTCAACATCGATTGGTCACGGGAAATTTGCTTCCGCAGCTGCGAAAGTTTAAAATCGAAAATGGTCGCGTTACCTTTAAAGTTGATCATGAGTTTGAAGTTTCGTTAACTGTTATGGGAGATGGACCGAACATTCCCTGGCGTTTACTTGACATCGACGTGTTGGTAGAAGACAAAGAAACTGGAGATGGTAAAGCATTGGTGCATACTCTACAGGTAAACTACATCCATCAGTTGATTCAAGGTCGTATCGTGGACAGCCCGGATGCGTTGGCGGAAGTCTATAATTGTTTGCATTACTTCTGTCAATCTCTGCAACTGGAAGTTCTCTACACACAAACGCTTCGATTGATGCGAGACAGATTAGATGATAACATTCATGTTGACGAATATATCCCTGGGACAAAGTTGACTGTTTCATACTGGCGTGAACTAACTAATAAGGATCCAAAATCGGAGTTAGGATATCGTTTGATGATTCAAACGGACCAGAACGATACAACCAAACAATTGGCTATTTTACATATTCCTTCGATTGGCAGTAAGGAGGCGGACATTGCTGATCGCGCCGTTCGGTCCGATCTCCTTTCAATGGAACGTCTTCTTGTACATACTGTTTACGTCCGTTCCCTAGCTCGTTTGAGCGATCTAAAAGCTGAATTCCAACTTTTCCTAAAGGACGTTGATTATAACATTCAAGGAACACCGGCAATGCTTACGGTTCCGGTGCTGAGTCCATGTCTACGGGCAGAGCAAATTTATATAACTGTCGATACACACACCGGGATGTTACGCTGTCATGTTCCAAAACATTTAGATTGTCCGATTATGCCGGAAATGCAGCTAGCGCTAAACAATGATCGTAGCAAATTGCAACACTTGGTTTCGGAATTGCGCTTTTGGATTACGCAAAGACGCTGTGAGAAAACCCTTCAACATTTGCCAGCCACAACACAGGAAAGGCTTCCACTGGTGTATCCCGCTGGCCATCCTATCGAACGAATCAATCCACACAAGGTGTACATTCAATTATATCGGCATTCGAATGTTATACTGGTAAGATTAGCTGGTTTTCATGTTACGTGATTTGTGTACAGCAAGTCTATTAATTACAGATTGTCGAACTAAAGGAACGTGATGGTTGTCCCAATGAAATGACCTACATTTTCTATTTGGTATTGGTTAAGCCCTCTTCGGTGGAAGATAGTCAATCGCAAGATGCAGACCATCACTCATCTAGCGGAACTGTTGGTTCTTCCAGCCAATCTGGCCCCGGATCGGTGCCCTCTGGGGGACCGCCGAGTGTTTCAAGTACAACAGCTGGTGCTATTTCTTCTTCATCGGCAATTGTTACAGCCGAGCATGACGGAATGCCGAAAATGTATCTTAAAGTACAATCGTTAATCGAATTCGATACATTCGTTGCCACCCATGGTCCAGGCACCTATGTAGAGGAAACAGCCGGCGGTATGAAAAGAAAGCTACTGAGCGGAGAAGGTAATACTCCCTGCAAACAGCAAAAAACCATCTACCCGGCGTATTTCATTCCGGAATTGGCTCACGTGGTGGCAATGTGTGACGAGAAGCTACCATTTGTGGCATTAGCCCAGGAGCTTACTCGCCGCAGAATACCACACGGTGGTTTGCAAGTCGAAGCCAATGCTACATCTTTGGTGCTTAAACTGTTGACTTTACCACAACCGAAACCTCCGCTCGTGCCGGCAACAGTGGCATCCAACAGTTCTCAAACTCAGGGCAGCAGCCAGGATCAAAAACCGCCGGTTGAACCGAAAGTTGTTAGCGTACCGAAAATTGAAAAGGATGTCTGGAATGCGCTTCTTGGACGATTGCTTTCGGTATCTGTTCGAGCTCAGATTAATAAAGGTAATCAAACACGATTGTGGACCACGGAACTGGTATTCTATGGCACTCCGTTACCGAGCACTCATCATAAAGAGCAAGGAATGAGAAGAGCAGTCTACTTGCAGTATGACATGCTCCCGGTAGATTCAGTCGATCGTATTGTGGATATGATATTGAACGATTGGTCGAAAATCGTCTATCTCTATACACTTGTGCATGATTTTCGCGAGCAGATGCGAAACGACAAATATAACCTGCATAATATTGTAACCATCAAATCTTACAGCTACACCAGTTTGCTTCTGGCCTATGGACCGAATAAGGAAGTCAACGTTAATATTTACTGGGATATTGAGGCAAAGGAGTTTAAAATGGTGTTCACGGGAGGAAACAGTGCCATCAATGCCCATTCGATGATGCGCGATCAGCTGCAGACACATTTGAACCACAATTACGACCTTGCTCAGATTGTTCATTTACTGCACGAGACCTACCAACCATTAAGCTCGATTGCTAAGTTACCAATCATCCCGCATTTGGCGATCCTTCAGTCGCCTAAGATACCGGTTCTATCTTTCTGTATTATTCCGCAGTCACCAACTCTGCTGAGGATATCCTTTCAAGGAGTTTATTGTCTGGAAATTCGTTTCCGTGGCAGTGGCTTGTGTTCGATTCGAGATGGTGCTTGTAGTCGCTTTGATCGCAGTCACGTGGTCGAAGAATTTACTCCAACTCAAGGCTTGAAAGGTTTCCTGTCTAAATACGTTGATGAATCTGCTGTGTACCGAAGACGATCGCAATCCGAAGATGATAACCCACCATCGCCAATCACAATGGAAGATCCTCATGGGGGACCGTCTTCGGTTGGATCCGCTTTTCTAGGCGGTGGTGGTATGCGAGGTCCTCAAAGTCCTCGCGATCCCGGCCTACGATTTGCTGCCCCTCTTACACCGCCATCTGGTTCGAATCCGCACACGCCGGCCTCACCGCATCCCCAAGGAATGGGAGGGGGCAGTCAAGGCAGCCAAAGTCATCCCAATTTCAACATGACTTCTCCACCAGCTTCGCATATGCCACATCCGTCACCAAGCGGAGGTCTCATGCCATCGTCACCGTTGAATCCGCAGCCGAGTCCCATGGCTGCTCATTCGCCCGGCCCCAGCAACATGCCATACATGCAGTCCCATACTGATGGAAGCCCATTTGCAGCTTTGTCGCCAGCTGCTTCCAACTGGCCAGGATCTCCCGGAATGCCTAGGCCTTCTCCACGTCCCGGGCAGAGTCCGGACCATAAACCACAAAGTAAACTTCTTATTATTCTTGACCAAACTCTTATAATATTGATTTCATTAATTGCAGCAACTCATCACAACACGTCCCGTGTCCTCCCGGCACGTTCGTGGGCTGGTGCAATGCCAACACTGCTGACACACGAAGCATTGGATACTCTTTGTCGTGCAACCGTCCATCCACAGAAGGAAATTCCTGGCCCGGAGCTAAGTCCTTTAGAACGGTTTCTCGGTTCGGTTTTCATGCGCCGGCAGTTGCAGCGAATCATCCAACAAGAAGAGAATGTAAGTTTCTTATTTCTTCTAAAGACACAAAACTGGCATTATAATTGTAACTGAACAATGCAATTCACGTTTTTTTTACAGCTTACAGCTATCACATCCAACGAACCGGGAGTCGTTTTATTTAAAGCGGACTACCTGCAGTATCAGGTGTTCTTGAATCCGAACCACATGCAGTCGCTACACATGAAGATTTCTCTCGCCCCGTTGGGCCCTATGGACAACAAGCCGTCATACCAGTGGACTCCAGAAGATCTACAGATTCTTGAACAATTCTTCGACCAACGAGTGGCCGCTCCTCCCTATCGGCCAGCCGTCGTTACCAGTTTCACTCGCATGGTAAATCTCCCCGCTCAGGTGCTAAAGGATTTTATTCAAATTATGCGACTGGATTTACTACCCGAGCTCGGTCAAGGAAACAAATGGAATGTACAATTCATCCTGCGTATGCCTCCATCGGCGACCCCAATTGTTCCGGTTGGAACCACCACGATCTTATCTCATCGACAGAAAATTCTATTCTTCATCCAAATTTCTCGGGTACCCTACCTGCCAAACATGGATTGGAAGGACACAGTTACTATGCTGCTCCCGATGGTCTACGACATGACAGTGAACCACACACAACTGGCGGAACGTCGTGAACAGGTCACGCAACAACTGACGAGTGCGGTCAGTGCTCATCTTCGACGATTTGTCGAGTGTACTGTGCTCCAACCCGGGGAATGTTCCCTCTTTCCTGCTGTACGAGATTTACTTATGAACCTAACACTTCCCAATGAGCAACCACCGCCAGGACAGATGCCCAATCAGGTACCTAACTTTAAATGCGTTTTTTATGAGAATCTATAATGGTGACAATTTATTATAATAGATCGGTCCGATGGGTGGTATGGCTCCAGGAGGCGGTCCTGGCCAAATGGGTGGTCAAATTGCGCCTTCGCCCGTTGGCGCACAGGTTGTGTCAAGTCCAAATACGATGATGCACTCACCGATGCAAATGGGAGCTGCCGGACAACAGCCGAACTACGGTGGCGTGCAGTCGGGAGGTCCCGGAGCTGGAGGACCAAATTGAGAAGTACTTGAGTGGAGGTTCTAGCCTGTGGGCCCATGCGAACGTGCGAATCCCAAGATTATACCACCAAATGGTAACGTATGAGCAGGGATAAAATAATAATATCAAAACTTAGCTACTAGTGTCAAACATCGTAAATAGTTTTTCTCTGAAATAAAACTTACCTATATCAATTAAAAATGGCTCAATGTTTTATTTCTGTAATAAGTTCTACCAGAAATCACATCACATGCGGCACTGATGAAGTGGAAATCGATAAACGAAAGAATATCCGTTGCCAGATTTAGAACACGGGTTTAGAAATTTAATTTTACTACAATCCGGTGCTATGCGCCAACAGATACTGCCGACCTGCAGAAGAAAAAGAGCTACGTCAGCTGAACAGCGTGGTTGAGAAAATCATGAAAGGGGACGTTCAAATCCACTTGGGCGACTGCAACGCGAAGATTGGCTCAAACAATGCGGACCTTGTTCGAGATGGTGGACGAATTTGCATACCCCGGGTGTCGTTGATAACGTCGGATAACAACTACAGCAGAGAAATACGCAGACTTACTCTTACCGGAAGTCGTGCTTACTGCGGACTCCACAAGACCCAAAGTCTGGTAAGCTTCATCCCTTAGGACCATCTTTGGCGGTGTATAGAGGAGAAAGATGAACCACGAGCTAACGCTGGTAAAATGGGCAGGATATGTTGTGAGAATGCCGGATAACAACCCCGCAAAAATGGTTTAAGATTCGATCGAATCCGGTTGGTACCAGACGCAGAGGTGCGCAGCGTGCTCGATGGTTAAACAATTTGGAGCATGACCTGGAAAGTGTGGGACAGTCAAGAAATTGGAGACGCACAGCCATGGACCGAGTTAGTTGGCGGAACATTATATCAGGTCAAACCCTGAGGGACAGCGAGCCAGGATAAGTAAGTAATCCGGACCTTGCACGCATTATGGGACGCCACAGCCTAGAAGAGGTGAGCGAAAACAGGAAGCTGTTTACAGAGTTCTGTAATAATAACTACATACATGGTTATTGACGCCCGCCCAGTTAGCTCCGGGGTACGATGCTGGCCTAACAAGTTAGCGTGGTATGTTTGAAGCTCGACTGGGCGGTGCCGCTACAGAGTTAATAGGATCTTTGCACTAGCCCCGTAATTTTCCAGTACTCTAATAACCGGCTACGAAGTCTGTCGATAAAGAAGGGTCAAGTTCTGAAGGACGTTTATACCCATGGCTTTGCTTTTAGGATCATTGGTGGATCGCTTTTTCCGTTGTATTTCCTGCGATGGCCGAACAGAAAACCAAACTAACCAGAACCACATCTGCAACAGCCGTGAGAATCCCGAGGTATAACGGGCTTTTGTCAAACATCTTAAATCCCGAGCCTCAAAGCTGCCACCTGTTGTAACTGTCAAAAAGCAATCCAGCTTTTTACGAACCATAATGGCGGACGTGTTCGTAATATTTGAACGGTATTTTTGACAATTCCCTAATACATCGCACGTTTTTTTACGGTAAAACTAAAGGAACGTATACGGAAAGATAACGTGCGATATATTAGGGAAATGTCAAAAATGCTGTAAAAATATTACGGACACGTCCGCCATTATGGCTCGTAAAAAACTGGATAAAGCGGCATTAATAACGCCTTCACCAGGACCAGGCACGAAACCCTCGACTATGTTTGCTCTTTGTAGTAAGTTTGTCATAGAGGATAATTCAATTATTATCGGTGTAAATATCCAAAATAGGACACTGCCTCTAACTTCTGATAATAAATAACAGAAGTAAGCGCAAGTGTTTCATCATGCGCCATGCGCACCCCATCGACATCTCTATATCGAGCTGCAGTGAACGTCAGCGACAGCATGTCCTGGGCTCAAAATTTGACAGCGGGCCCAAATCAGACTGCTGGCAGTTGAGTGAAACGTAGTGCTTACATGCTGTCTCATTTTCGCACACACGAGATGTTGGCGGCGAAAACATGGTTGCCTGCCGATGGGGTGGCCATGCGTGAGAGTATGCTTGAAACTATCAATGTTTCCCTGTTGAATACAACAGATGTCGTTACTTTTAATTTTTTCGAATTAAAATGTCGCAAACAGGGCTTTTCATAAAGCCCTGTAAAGGTACATTTATAGCTTTAGCATCTTTAGCTTTTTAGGGCACTCGTATGGCTGCCCAGATAACACAAAATCGTAATAGAAAGTTCACATTAAATCGTTTTCATGTCAATTTCATATTGGAGTTGTATAATGATTAGAGTATGTCAAATCGAAGTGAACAATAAGTTGTTTTGCAGTCGTGCGTGTCTTCATATACAATTCATGACTGTGAATTATAAAGCAGGATAGACAATTGCAATATTTGATTATATCTATATCATATATTCAGGAGTATTTAGTTGCGTGTTATAAAAACTGCGCAAAATAGAATTACAAATAGTTGTCAAAATTTTCGCACGTATATCGCCTCCACTTTGGTACATATATGCTCTTATATGGCGTGAAATATAACTTTTTCGTTCAGATATGATTTCGTATACCTCAGTTGCAATCGAGATATACAAACCAAATGGTTTACTGGGTGGTAGTAAGATGCTATGGAGAGGTATCCAGTTTTTCACGAGCCATAATGGCGGACGTGTTCGTAAAATTTTTACAGCATTTTTGACATTTCCCTAATACATTGCACGTTTTCTTTCCGTACGTTCCTTTAATTTTACCGTGAACGCGTGGAAAGAAAACGTGCGATGTATTAGGGAAATGTCAAAAATGCTGTTCAAATATTACGAACACGTCCGCCATTATAGCTCGTAAAAAGCTGGACAGATCCGACTTATTTACAAGTATACCCAGGTAACCAATAAGCATTAAAATCAGCAGTAAATCAGTCGTTTATTAGCATTCCTGGCGTTTTAAACTGCAGGTTGTTGTTTATCAGCTTTTTGACTGCATAACTGTTGTAAATTGGCATCCACAATTCTATTTAAATTCTTTTTGTTGGTAACTAGCTGCAAATAAGCATTGTCAGCACTATAAGAGGGCTAGCAGTAAAGTAGCCGCATATTTTGCCAAAATAGCATTTAAGTAGCATTTAAGGCAACTTTAACGCTTATTGGCTTGCTTTTAAATTGCATTGGAAATGCTTATATGGTTACCTGGGTATCCAGCTTTTTGCGAGCCATAATGGCGGACGTGTTCGTAATATTTGAACAGCACTTTTGACAATTCCCTAATACATCGCACGTTTTCTTTCCGTGCATTCCTTTAGTTCTACCGTGAACGCGCGGAAAGAAAACGTGCGATGTATTAGGGAAATGTCAAAAATGCTGTTCAAATATTACGAACACGTCCGCCATTATGGCTCGTAAAAAGCTGGATTACGAACACGTCTGCCATTATGGCTCGTAAAAAGCTGGATACCTTCGAACATTGTACACCGGTTATTTCATGACAGTTTGTCTGCGCTGTCAGTTTGGCGCTGTCAAAATGGCGCCGAATGTCGACTTTTTCCGAACATGAGTCGACAAAGCGAATAATAAAAAAATAATTTAATGACATGGCTGACTGTGTCGTTAGTGTGTGCTTGGTCGTGGTAAGTATTTTCTTTACATCATATCTAGTAGAAATAATACAATTTGGCCATTAAAATGTATCGCAAACAGTTGCTCGTCGAATAGTGCATCGCGGCATTGTATTAGTTTTTGAAAAACGATCTTTTTTTGTGGTTTTTCGAGACTGCAAAAACGAAGTTAATTTTTTTTTACATTCTGTCGCAGATTTTTGTTAACGAAATCTGTCGCCTCTTTCCTCTGAGTGCAGCCTGTGCATTGCACTGTAAGTGAATTCTCTGCATGCAGGTAGAAAAATTTGTTCGCTTTATCAAAAGCAGAAAAAAGTTCAGAATGTGCATTGCAAGAAATATGGAGAAATCTAAACTTTTTTTTTTGTATTTGTTTTTTTTTGTCTGAATCAATAATTTATCCGACAGACGAATCGTGCGATTAATTTTTTTTCTCTTTTTTTTCTTTGCAGCTTGTGTAACTAAAACCGCTATTTTAGACTAAAAAGCAGTATAATCGAATCTACACCTACAAAAGCAACCAAACAGAAAATCAAACACTACTCATCAATATTTTTTTTACAAATCAACCACGGAAAATACTCAAAAAATTGAAATCTTTCACCGAAACCAATAAATCGCGACATTAATCTTAGTGTTATCGAGAAAAAAGCCTTAAAGAAAAAATTGTAATGCAATTGTGATCTCCAAGTTTATTTCTTTTCATTTTTTGTTTGAGAACAAAAACAAAAGTAAAACAGTGTTTTAAAAACGAAAAAGGTATTGAGGAACAGAAGTTATAACAAAACAACTCAGCACGCATTTACGACATTTCTTTGGAACCAAGAACGAAAAATATTAAAAAAAAATCCATCACCATCGGACACAGCCTGAAATCAGAAACGGAAACACCGACAGTCACATCCGCCCGGTGGAGCAGCCACCAGTTGGCACCGGCAATAGTAGCAGCAGCAGCAGCGGGCCTGGCTTCTGACTTGCAACGGGACGATTCAAGTGAGCTATTTATTTCGTTTTATGTATGTACATAGCAATTCTTTTACAACTGGTCAGTAGAAGAAGATTTAACTTGACTTAGCAAGACTGTTTCAAAAAACGATAAGTTAGTACGTAAAATAAAAAAAATGCTGAACGATGTTCTAAAACTATGTTTTCACTTTTGTAATATCTATTATAACAAATGTTAAAACATTGGTTGAAAAGCGCAATCGGCAGATTCGATACTCGAAAGGTCAATTATAATATCCTACTACGCTTATAGTTCGATGAATTTCATTTTCTATGCCAGTCTTGTTCCCATTTGTTAGTAATAGTTTTTAATGACATAAATCATGTTAAGTAAAAGCTTTACATGATTGAATACATAGTCAACGTAGGACTACGTTCTGGAGGCTTTTGCTATAAAATCTTGAATAAGAAAACTTGCAACTTTCGCCCATATATAGTCACCATAGCGAAAGTAGTCAGACCATGTACAGTTGTATCATCTGTGCTTAGAAAGTGGATAAATGAAATGAGAAAATAACTTTAAAGGTCTTAACATAATATGTTAAACGACAAAAAAAAAAACAATTCACTTCATCCAATTTTGTTCCGTCTCGATTAAACAAGTCCTGTTTTCTTTTGATCTTTTCACTAAAATTAATACAAACAGTTAAACAGTCAGTTATGTATGTTGCCTTTATGTACTAAAAACTTATGTACACAGTCAAACACACGTTTGCCTACAGCTCGCTGACAGTGGGACATCTGCGCTACCAAAATATCTCGTTTTGTTAGCAAATGTATCTACTGCAAATGACAAATACTTGGCATGACATTTGGCTATTCTTCAATAGTTTTTTATTGGAGTCGATGCATAAAAGGTTTTCCGATCAATGCAACAATATTAAAGATCGATCATCGAATCAGGACGTTATTAACGCTCCAAATCTAACCACGTTTCCAGACGCTCACATTTTAAATTGTATCATTTCATTCTACTTTCCTATAAGCCACAGTCCTAGCTTCAATTTGGATAAGTCCTCTCAGTCATGCCAGTTTTATAGGTTTTATGCCCAATTTTGCAAAAAGCACCTGCGTGCTTCATTCAATTTTCTACACTTGGCCTATTTTTATTCGACAAACTTTGCTGTTAACATCCAGGCTACTGGCTAGTGCTATGCACACTGTAACAGTTGCTCTTAGTCGTGATTTCAGCATACGATTACTGGATTGTTAGACCAATGTACCTTGAGGCCAACTAGGAGGCTCTCCATAAATAGCAAACCAAACCATTTTGGTCTACCTGTAAGTCAAAGAGTCATTTGAATCTCTCGGATCTCTTGGAGATTTATCAAAGCCTTTTCCACGACAAATTTCATGATTAAATTCTAGTTCCATGAACAAATTGTCATGAGAAAATGTACTGTCGAAATGGACACAGTTTTTTTTTGCGACGAAAAATTCTTGAGCTTCAATACATAATTTTTTCTATGATACTTAATCAGGAAAAATATAAGGAATTAAAATAAATATTTTACGGATCTCTTTTGTAATGTCCACTTAATTGAGTGATATTTCGAGCCGTCCACCCTTGTCTCAGAGTTGAAAGATGCGCTCAGGGAAGAAGAAACGAGACGCTCAGGAAACAGCATTAGATAAAAACAGAGAATTATCTGCTATGATGTGTTTGGATCGAATGAAATTCCCAATATAGTTCGGAGAGGCTGTTAGAGTTAATAGGATCGTAGCACTAGCCCCGGTACTGTACACTAGAAGCTACCTGCGAAGTCTGTCGAATGAAAATCATCAAGCTCCGAAAACGTAATGTGTAGTACTGTATCGAGTGACAAACAGAAGATAGATACTGTTTCATAAGCTAATGCATCTCCGGATAACTCCAACATCGTATAGACCCATTTGCTTCCGTTAAAGAAGTTTCTCGGTGGGTGGGATAGAACCAGTTATTTAGATTATGATTGGTGACTGTCGGTCAGGGCTGTCCTGCACTCACTGCACCTATTTTGCTTTGTTAGCTGTAGCACCTCAGCTAAATAAAATTCGAAAATGTATTGGGCATTTATAGAGTCAATTATTATCTATAAGATTGCTGAACTAAGTATTGCAGAGAGCGCTCTGGATGCACCGCCCTGTGTGAACTGGGAGTGCGCCGTGAATACTTTTTTTTTTTCCATGTGTGCACTCATTACTGCGACCAGTATAGTTGATCTATTGTAATATCGCCCGGGTGTTTGCTGTATGACCTGCACTACATTTCTTTTTGCTATAATCGCTATTGAGTGAGCGATATGCTTATTAAATTTTATGCGTGCTTGCGTGTGTTGGGGTTTACCCTTCCTTCAAAGCTTGATCTACTTTACCCACTTATTCCTCGCTGCCAGCACTATCCCATATTATAGCCGTCCCTGGCGAGGACTCATTCGTACCTCTGACCAGTACACTTAACTATAGAAGGGACATTTGCACTGTCAAGAGGCTTCAGAGGGTAAATATAGAATTCAGCACGAAGGAATGGTAAATGGAGGGGCCTGAGAATAAACCCATGCTAAAGTCACTTGACATCGAATGGCTTGATTCTACTAAGATTCGAACCCACGACCACTCGCTTGTCAAAGCAGACTCGGTAACCTTGCGGCTACGGAGCCCCCCGGAGCCGTGAATACTTAAGATAGAGCAATACTTACTTCAGCAATCTTATGAATAACAATCGACCCTATAAATGCCCCATACATAACATTTTCGAATTTTGTTTGGCTGAGGTGCTGCAGCTAAAAAAGCAAAATACGTGCAGTGAGTGCAGGACAGCCCTGCTGTCGGTCAAAGATTTTTAAAGATCTAATGCTATCAGATTAGATATCCTAAAATACAATGTTATTCTATTCTAGAATAACATTTTTGCATAATCCTACTTACATAGTTGATCATCAGTTGCGCCTTCCACTTTGCCAAACATAATCCTAACTAATCGCTCGTTTTTGTTTCTCTTTTTCTATATCCCATTTCCAGAACAGAAGTAAGCGGTCAGCAAAACCAGTAGCTGCAGCTTACGAGTAACAACAACATCCTTTGGATCGCGTAAGGGCATAAAAGTGTAGAAAAAGTGAGTGTTTCCAATAGATAGGCAAAGACTAACCAGAAAAGTCATAGTGTACAAGGATAACACCAAAATTTGATAACCAAGCTACGCAAGTGACTACGATTAGAAGTAAACATAAAAGAACAGAAGCCAAAAAAGCAAAGCAACAAGTATTGTTTATTGATTTTTCTATAGTTTCGCTATCGCCAACAACTACTGCACTACATCTGCTCGAGAACTACTAGAGTTTTGATTTTGGTGTCGTGGGAACTATCGTTATCTGGACTAGTGGAAAACTAATAAAAAAATAAACGTTTTATTCAGTTTCGAATATTGTTCGAATAGAACTACCACAAAAGACAGTTAGCAGCGGCAGTGCTTTCACGTTTGCATAAACAGATAAGCAACGCGCGGACAATAGTGAACGATTCGGAAAAACTACAACTAGTACAAAGCATCAGAAAAAAACCGTTTCAAACCAGCAAAAATAACATTTCATTAAGTTAAATTCAGTTTTAAATCGCTAAGACTAGCATAGTTTGGTGACATCCTTTGATAACGATAAGACTTTAACTTCTCAGTAAAGAGAAGCAAGTGACGTGAGCGAAGAGTAAGGAAATGTGGACAGTGAGCTGCGTTTGAAAAAAAAAACATTAACGTGAACGTTCAGTGAAGGAATAATCCGTTTTATACGAAGAAGCATCATAGGAAATATTTAACAAAATCGTAAAAGTCTAAAGTGGAAAAACAAATGAGAAATTTAAAATTCTGAAATATGTATAAAGAATACAAATAAAACCATTCTGTGATAAAATTTAAAAAATAAACAAGTAAACAAAAAATAAGCTACGTTTATTGATGCAAAACTAAGTTTAAGCTACGAAGTAAGTGAAAACCCCCTCCCCTGCAATAGGGTGCCACACGAAACACAAACTGTGAGAACAAAACGAAAAAAATAACTAAAAGTGACTGTAAAGCAGACAAAGAACAATAACACTTCCTACCGTAACAAGGTGTGAACCGTAAAACTTGAAAGACTTGAAGTGAATAGAAGTGATTAAACTAAAAGTATAACAAAACATTGAAGCAAAGAAAACAAAACCATAACCGGACAGTGATTCCTTTTACATCGTAGAAATTATTTGCCGTTAAGTAACCTACTAGCTTTTATTTAAACGAATTTCCTCTTGTTTTCTAATGGTTAAGTTGTGTTTGTGAGTTTTTTTTATTTTGGAAGACATTTTGCCGTGAGAAGAGCATACACAAGTGGCAGGCGAAAGAATTTTATATCAGCTAGTTCCGGCAGGTAGAATACAAACCGGCAAAGTGGACGCATTATCACGCTCTAGACGTGTGGTGGGGCCGATTCCTGAGACGCTGTTGAACATGGGAAGTCAAACGAAGCCTTTCCGCTCCGGGGATGGTAAGTAGAAGACTTTTCTGTTAGATCATATCCTCATCATGCAACACATAATCCTTCGTCTTGCTATAAGAAATACTTGTTTTTCGGTCGCCGCTTCCGATTTATTTTGGAGTCATGATGGTACATTTTTTGCATTAAATTAACTCGGTCACAGCCTCAGCTTGGCCATATTTACGAATTTATTCTACAGTCAATGATAGAAAGCTTCCTCTATTTTTTAATCACAAGATTATTTGGTATTTATTTCAAAACATAAAAAAAACTTATACTGAATTTGACTATCATATCGTACCTTTTCGTCCTGCAGTTTCATAAAAACCATCAAAATTTAAGGTGAAACGGTACTAAATTCCAACACGGCAAAATGGCGTCCATGTGAGGATATGGGTGCCATCGATCCGGCCATGTTGGGATTCAATATCGTTTCACCTTAAATAAGCGCGCCCCAATTTTGTTTAAATTTTGTGTAATTATTTCTTTTTCTGGAAACTTTAGACATGTATTTTATTTGGTGATTTTGGCGACCATTTCTGAGTTGGGATGATCCAAAATCGCCATTTTTGCCAACCGTTCTTTTTTTAACGCTCAATTGATAAAAAAAATTCAACGCAATCTAATGAACCGGGTATTCACTCTGAAATTACAACAGTAAAAAGTGTTCCGACTCTGTTCAAACTTTGTTCAAACAATCATTTTTACCCATATATTTATTAGGCAATTATGGACCGAAATACACGTATCCAGGGCCCGGCATCGTCGAAACAAATAAATGAAACTGACTTTCTCTTACCTTCGCTTCTTACATGAAGTGACTTGCTTCACTTGTTGAACAGAACGTTTCAAGCAAGCTTCAGTTGAAGATGTGATACTTGAATGTCTTGCCCGCAATAGGATCTACTGCTCGGAATTCACGTTCTCCCGTCTTCGGCCATCTCACTTTCTGGATGGCTGGAACCTCGACCTTCATCTGCTGCGGCTCTCCTGCCACGATGCCCGCGCATGCCGGTTCAAGTAGAGTCCTGGCATTCCAACCAAGCACCAAGTTTCCAATAATCGTTGTCCTTTTTCATTTGTCTGGGTCCATACCTATTATTCCTTGGTAGTGCATTTCCAGAATTTTTCCTAGTTTTTAAGCATACTGCCTTATTAGGGTTGCGATGCCTAGTCTCGCGGACAGGGCTGCCGTCTTGGGTATAGCTGGCAAGACACAGCGATTCATAGGTCAGCCGCCCGCTCCGGATCAGTCGCTGTTGTATGCCGCCCCTTTCCTGGGTTCAGCCGCATACCTGGTACGGAAACAGCGATTCGCCGTGTAGTAGGATCACCATCATGAGCCGACCCTAACCTGGGACGCTCACGGTTGGCAAGGCTGTTCCGTTGTTTGCCAACACTAAGCAGAAGCACTTTGCCTGTTGGTTTCCACCGGGGTTGATTATCCGATCTCCATTAAGGTTGCTCGTATTCCGGCTCGTACCATGTGGAGATATGGATAAGAGTTGCTGGATAAGAGGCTAATGATCACTCTGAGGTCTATTTTATAACTGCAGATACGCGAGGTACCGATGTTACGCGTTACCCAGCCGTTCACTAGCCTTGTACATCTGTTACCGATACGAAAATTCGCATTCTGTGAGTAAAAAAAATGCTTTCTGTTATTTGAACGTCCCCCTCCGTGTTAGGGACCATTTTCTCCCTCTGCTGATTCCCTTATACCCTAAGGAATATGTACGTATAATTCTGGAAAATCCCCGTCACTTTTAAGGTATTTTTGGAACGATTCAGGTGGTCAAAGGGGGAGAGACATGCCCCAGTGACGAATTTAGGTTTTCGTTTTATTTCCAGCATTATGGAAATTTTCAGAACTAGTGACTAGCGACTGGGAAACAAAAACGGGGTGACCTCGAGCAAAATCGGGCACTCTTTTGTTTTTGTTTCGGAAAGATTGTAAGCCCTGAATAGCATTAAAAATTTCTAGGACGAAGAAAAGCAGCCAATTAGGGGGAGTATCATATCCAAGTTTTAAAGGTTGTTTTCTCCTGCCGTCGTCGTCAGCAGCACAGAGCTGGGGTGTTTCAAGCAGTCTTTTAGCTTGATCTTGGGCCACTCGTCAATTTCTTAATTAGTCGCGTCAGTTTATCCTGAAAACCGTGTTCGTGAATTATCTGCTACAACTGGTCTCGATCGACTGTATCGAATGCTGCTTTAAAATCAATAAAAATATGATGCGTGGGCACGTTGTTCTCCCGACATTTCTGTAAGACCTGTCGGATTTTAAAAATTTGGTCAGCTGTGGCGTGAGTCTCCATAAAACCCACCTGACAATTCACTACAGGATCTTGTGCAATCGAGGACAGCCGGCGTAACAAGATCTGGGAGAGTACCTTGCATTATACCGTTTATTAGCGTTATGTCGCGATAGTTGCAGCTGTCGAGCCGATCACCCTTTTTGTAGACGGGACATACCACTCCTTCAATCCATTCCTCTGGTAGCTTCTCTTCCTCCGAAATCGTGGAAATTACCCAGTGTAGAACCGTTGCCAGCGTTTCTCGGTCACGTTTATAAAGCTCTGCCAGTAGCCGGTCCTTACCAGCGGCTTTGTTGGTCTTCAGCAAGTTTGTAACTTCGGCAATGAGGTGTTCATCGTAGAACTGCTTCCTTCTGTCGACCACCTCGCGTTCGTTTGTAATTAGATTTCATCCCTCGTCCCTACACATGTCAGGTTTCGGTGTGTTGCCTTACAAGATTGGTTCAGCTTTCGGAAAACTAATTGTTCTAATTCTTCACGATCTCTGTCCTCCTTTTGGTGCTTTTTATTCCTCAGGATTGTGGTCAACTGGTTTTTTGGTCGTCGGTATTTGGCCAAGTTTTCCCTAGTGGAAATGCTTAGATTATTTTACCAAGCAATTTTCTTTCTCTTCACCGCTGGTTGGCATTCCCAGTCAAACCAATCATGTGCCTCAGTGCCTTATCCAGTATTCGCGTGTAGTTCTCGACAGATTGCGAGTTGTCTGGCTGGCTAATGTTCAGCCGAGGAGGACGGCTACAACGGAACAACGTTATATTTATTTTCGTCGGAATAAAATACTTTCTTTTATATTACACATTTTGGGAACATGGATGGGCAAAAAATGGATAGGCCAAAGTAAATATTTTCAAAGAAATTCCAGCTCAACTAGCAAAACGATTTGACTCGACTATTTTTGATTGAAATGAAATTTTTCTGATATGTTTCATGCCACGCAAGAATTATGTACTTTTGTTTCAAATCATAATATCTTGAAAACTACTTATTTGATCAAAATGACGTCAAATGACAAGTTGTAAGAAATTAAGTGTATTTTTAGGAAAAAATTACGCTGAAAGAAAACCCTTTTCGAAACCATGATAAAAATCATAAAATGTCCATTATCTCAAAACCATCCCCACCGATTTGCCTATTTTTTTTAAAGATAGCTTAAATTATAACTTAAAATCTGGTGAAGAGCTGTCGACCCTCTTTGGGATTTCAAAAAAAATATGAAAATTTGACAAGTTTTTCAAAAATATCCAAATTCTACAGGTTTTTGTAAAACTCAAACTAAATCAAATGCTACACTTAATTTCTTACAACTTTTCCTTTGACGTCATTTTGGTCGAATAAGTTGTTTTCAAGATATGATTTTTTTAGAAGTAATCTTTCTCTAAATACGCCCTGTTGAAAAGTTACTTTTGACGAAAAAAAATCACGTCGTGGAAAATGAATTCTTGCGTGGTATCCAACATATCAGGAAAATTTCATTTAAATCAAAAATAGTCGAGTCAAAAATGGCCTTTTTTCAGCGTTTTGAGCTGGAATTGCTGTCCAGTATTGTAAGCAGTAACTTTAATTCAATAATTACAAGCTTTTAAACATTAATGATGAAATGTAAAGTGGCTAAATTGCAAAAAAACATGCGAAAATTGTTTTGCAATCGGTAAATTCTCAGATGCAATGAGCTGAAATTCTCCTTGGTCCATCAAATCGATGTTACAATAAAGCTTTTAAGATATCAAGTATTTAATTTCCGTAATTTAAATAATCTTACTTCAAAAAGTGGATTTTTCTATTGCTTGTCTACTACATAAACGAGTATACAGGGATACATCGATGTAAGACAACCTCGTTATAAAACGACAATTTTTACCTCGATATAAGACAAATCTCTTTGACATAGCTGGCAACGATACCGGAACTAATTTTCCATTCCAAAATCGGCGCCATGAAGATGTTCATTATTTCAAAATAACCAGAATATCAAGTTATATGTTCAATAGACCAAGAATAGCCGCATACGCCAAAGTAGTCTCGTGCGCTATCGCAATATGAGTAGAATATAATTTTTATGCGCATATAGAAATGAATACCTTTAGTGTAAGAATAGCACTTTTCTATTTAATATTCATAATTGAAATTCCATCCGTCATTTTTACTGCCAAGATAGGAACAAAAAGTAAAAATTAATAATTTCTGAAAGTTAATATATCACAGAAGCCCAGCCATTCCAAATCGTTGCATCTCTTTTCAGTCTTTGCTCTGCCTACTTGCCTAATTGCATACTAAAGCGTTTGATGGCATTTTTGCCATAAAACACGTTGCATTGTGCCAATTAATTAATTTAAAATTGTTGATTGTAGTGGCTGACCAGTGAAACTGAATTATATATTGAAAATTGATCCAACCGCATTTAATAACGTAAACTTCGTGCTACCTAGTTCCCGTGGTACCCAATTAACATCACATTTCGTTCAATATGTTGGTTTTCGTGTAAAAACGATTCCCGCTGCGTTAGCGTAGCCGTAGATTATCAATTAAATAGCGTTTAATTCAGTTAGCCAAATTTATCACTTTGCTGGCAATGTACAGCTACGGTTAGTGGTTTCGCTGTTTCCCGAGAGGTCAATTCATTTCTCTGCTGAACGTTTGTTTTGTCTCAATTTCATCTGGTGCACACACTGGAAATGAATGCCAGTTTTACTCTGGGAAAATAAATTTAGTGACATTTTAATTGAATACTGGAAATCCGAATTTTGTTATACTGATTAATAGAGTAATACTATCATGCATGCTAATTCTGCATAGCAGAATTATTAAAAGTTTATTATCCCGCACGACACATATTTTCAATTGTTTAAGGCGCTTAAATTTGATTCCTTTCAGAACTTTTACATTTATCAATAATGCAATTTAGTAAGTAAACTTAGCGTGCGGGTCGCTATATCTCTGCATATTTGTATTGATAGGGGAAAATACTTATTAACTTAGAGACTGTGTTTTCCATGAACTGCCGGAGTGTGGTAGTAGATGTAGATGTTGGATGTAGAGGATCAGATTTCAAAGATTTTTCCTCGACGATTAATATTTCATTTTATGGACGATTTAGGAATCAAATTTATACCAAAAAGAAATCTTTTGTGTCGGCTATTTTTTGGTTTTTTGCTCTACATTCTACATACATGTTGTTTACCGCAAGATGCCTTATTTTAGAAATATCCCGGAGATTATCGCAACTATAGCATTCAATAACTCCTCCTCTTTCTTTTGTAGCAAGAACTTCATATTCATATTCATATTCTTCATATTCGGTGCTGGGTCACTTTTTGCCAATTTGTCGAGCGTCTCGCCGCAAGTCAGCTTCAACCTGGTCGAGCTATCTAGCACGTTAGTCCCCTCTATTCCAGGTGCTGCCCCAATAGGCAAAAATGAGCTTGTAATCCCAATTAATTTAAGCCGCTAGTTTGGTATTTTACAAGATACCTATTTCTGTGTTAAAAAATTCAAGATTTTTTTTGTCTGAGTCCCGAAAAAACGTGAAACGTTTGCTATAAAAATAAATAACTCCATTTTTCGAATAAATTTTAATAAAATAATTAGGCCATTACAAATATTTTATAAAGTTTTTGTCCTTCCAGTGTTGGGCCACTGAAAGGGGGGGCGAAAAAAAACAAAGAGATTTTTTTAATCGAGCAAAAAAAAAATATTGATTTTAGGCATTTTTATTTAAAGTTTAAACGTGAAAACCAAATTCATTCTTGCTTTTAAAATATACGTTATTATTTTCCATGCAAAAATCTACGAAAAAAGACAAAAACGAAAGAAAAAATTTTCGGTCCATTTTCGGAAATTTCGCTGTTCGAATTCCATTTTTGTTTCGTGCTAGAAGCATTAAATCAACTCCAGTTTTTCGAGTTTTTCAGGCTGTAGAGCCCACAGGCAACTGATTTTATAAAAAAAATTAACTCATATCCTACAAATTATTTCTTTGCCCCCCTGATTTTTCAAGTCAAGTTGCAAGGGGGGGGGGGGGGGGGTGACAAAAGTTTGAAAATGATTTGCAATGGCCTTATTGTTACGCAAAAAAACTTAAGTTATTTTATTTAAATTGAAAAATAAGACAATACCTTACAGCTGAAGAATACTTATTTTGAATAATGGAAATCGTAGAAACATGGAAATAGAAGTAAATATTACGTTTGCGAAATTTTACGCGAGTTTTCGCGTAAACGTTTTAGGCATCTTATAGGTTTTTTTCCATCGTGTTCGGGGAAATGTTGTACCTACTCCATCAAATCTGATTTCAGACGGTGGAAGATATGTATGTTTGGTTATGGCAGCTTTATCGTGGCTAGATCCAATACATGGTATACTAAGCGATTGGTTTACTTAAAAGTTTTCATTCGATACCAACCAACGAGTACGTTTGCTATATCCACGGCTTCCATGACCTTATTGTAGTGATGGGCGATCCGCTCCTCATCCATGTAAAAGATCCGGATCCGTAAAAAGAATGACTGATCCGTGAATCTTCTCTTTTAAGACACGGATCTTGCCCGTGCGACTTTTAGTTTGCAGCGAAGTTAATTAGGTATACCTAATTGTATACCCGTACACCGTGGTACACCGATATATTCTTTGGTGGACTGGACGAACCGAGGCACAGTCGCACATGGACCTATATTTGAACTACAGCCCGGACTCGATTATCCGGGTGTTCACTTTTATTTTCAGCCCGGATAATAGAATCACCTGGATAATCGAATCATATTTTTGGTACCGTCATCCGGGGATACTTGCAACACCGGGGTTACTTGCAACACTTTTGCGCATCGCGCTTTTGACAGCTCTAACGCATTTGTTTGTTAACATAACCATTTGTAGTCAATGGGGTTTTAAAGAAGGGACGTTTGCCTATTGTTTAGTTAAGTTCAATCCATTATATCATTGATTTGCTTGTTTTTATACGACTGGAAAGTAATTTCATTTCCAGAGTAGGAAAAGTGGATGCGCAAAGTTGCGTCAGTGCATTGACATGAAATTATTTTTTACCGTTTGGTTCCTGTACACAATTAGTACATCATATAAGCTAACAAATAGCAACTTTGAGCTTTATTTATATTTTGAACTTGGGGAAGTAACGATGAATTCGTGTTGTTACTTCCAATATGGCGCGGCTTGCAGCACTTGTAAAATAGATAATTAGAGCAATAGATAGTATGTAAACAGTATGTTTGCATCTGTACGATGTTATTTTGTCTATTGCCATCTCCAGAAAAATTTATATTGTGAAAAATTCCACGTGCCTTGAAACGGCAATTTGAAGTTCGCCGACATGCTGCATTTTCACCGAATATCTTTAAAAAAGCGATAGATAAAAGTGGGAAACAAAACATGCCTCCAGTGTCACTTGTTTTACTAGAAATATACTCAAAATATCTAAAAATGCTCATTCGCGGTTCGAAATCAAATTTAAAATCATAAGAAACGCAAAATCAGAAAAGTGTTGCAAGTAACCCCGTTTACTGGGTAACTTGCAACACCCCTATTTTCGGTTCATTCTACAGGCTCTGTTAGTTGATAATTTTTCTCATAATCATAAATCAAAAGTACTGACCACTATGCAAGTTTTGGCTACTTACACTTGGATCTAAACGGTACACTTCGAAAGTTATACCAAGTCAAAGTTCAAAAGTGTTGCAAGTATCCCCGGATGACGGTACTAAAAATTTTTTTGATTGTCATGTTTTTTGACTTGTAGGTGTCATAAATCTATTTCTAGTGTTGATTAATCTCCCCTAAAGTTAGCAAATTCCTTTCTTACGATTTTTTTCACTGATGAATTTTATTTTTGATAAAAATTTGTTTTTGCATGTCAAGTGTTTTTTACTTTTAGGTATCATAAATGTTTTCTATTATTGAATAATGTACCCTAAAGTTAGAAAATTCTTTTCTTTGATTTTTTCCACTGATGATTATGATAATGATGGTTGATCGTGATGATGGTGCTGAAGATGATTTTGATAATGATGATGATGATTTTGATGATGGTGATGGTTTTGTTGATGATGATGTTCTTGTTAATGATAATTATTTGATGATAATTATTTTGATGATGATGATGATGATTTTGATGATGATGATGATAATGATGAACATGATGATGATGATTTTGTTGAGAATGATTATTTTAATGATGATGATGACGGTGATGATGATGATAATGATGATGATGATGATGATGATGAATTATAAATCATACAATACAATTTAAAAATTAAAAATTGTTACCAATATCTGCACTAGTCGCTGATAAAAATATATAGGAAACAAATTTTTTACCTTTAGCGAGATAAATCAGTATTTGTCATGAATTATTATGACCAGGCTTGTTATTTCCTCACTCATTGTGCAAAAAGTGCAACTTTTTTGTTCAACACAATGAGCAGAACTGCTTTCAGAAATGAGAAATAAATCCACACAATGAGAAACAGACTAAACACAATGAGAAAAACTGACGCGCAGAAAAACTTCTTAATGCGCTCTTTAAATGAGCAACTTTCGTTTTTGCTCCCGGTCCTCTCGGTAGCTACAGCAGTAAACGTGAAAACAAAACAACCGTACAGCAACTATAGACTCAGAGGCGTCAAGACAATCAAAAGTTGTTAAATTTTGTATCTTAGCGGAGAATTGCCTTTGTTTATAATGGGACTTTCCTGTTGGTGCGCGTTAAGAAGCAAATGTATGGGAATTCAAATGTTGCCATATCTAAATAACATTTTTCGCACTGTTGCCGTTGTGACATGCCTAACCATATGATGCAGTTGCGTTCACGGGCAGCCAAACTCAACTGAATATACTAAATGTAAGAATCATGATTCAACTGCATTAATGGATTAATATTTTTCTGATGGCAATGACCGCTACTGACAATCGTCGTTTTTTCTCAACGCACTACCCATGTTAAAACTACCCGTAGTTGTCATACGTCATACTCCTCAATGAGTAGCACAGTGTGCGGTTGCTCGTACAACTGCGTTCAGCAAGAAAGAGAAAAGTTAAAATGAAACGGAGCTGAATAAATCGCGTTGAAGACTGAGCACAGTTTGAATTTTTCTCTTCTCTTTTTTTCTTCTGAGGAGGTGCCATCCCTGATTATGACATTTGTGTTTGTAATAAATTATTTAAAAAAAAGATTTCTTTTCACCCAGAATCGAATCTAGAAACCCGGATAATCGAATCCCCGGATAGTCGAGCCCGAACTATTTTTTTTCTAGCAGCATCGTGGTTCTTACCGTAGTGAAAATCATCTCCACTGTACTCGGTCCTGGGCAACTCGTCATCAATTCGCTGAACATCTCGATACACGCAAGTCGGCTTTAGACTGGTGGAGCCATCTAGCACGTTGGGCCCCTCTGTTCCTAGTGTCGGTGGGGTTCTTGAAGAGAACGGATTGCACTGCACAGCCGTTTGGCATCCTTGAGACGTGGTCGCCCCACGGTAGTCTCCCAACTTCCGCCAGATGTTCCAATGGAAATCTCTCCAAGTAGCACCAGCGGCTCGTGGTTCATACGCGTTTGTACTTCGCCAAAAATAATCCGCAACACCTTTCGTTCAAATACGTGCGCGTATGTCTTCCGTAAGCAAAGTTACTGTCTCAAATCTGCAAAGGACTACCGATCTGATTAGCGTTTTGTACTCGTCAGCCTTATGCGGCGACTCATGCTCCGTAATCGAAGCGGCTTGCGGAGGGAAAGTAGACTTGACTTCCAGCTTGAATCCGTCTTTGAATCTCCTCACCCGTATTATTGTCGGCGTTGACCAGAGATCCCAAATATATGAAGTCATCAACCACTTCCAGTTTATCGCTGTCTATAGTCACTCTCCGTGGGAGGTGTATCTATCCAAACAGATACAGAAACAGTTGTATTTTCAAATATGGCAATGTATTCAGCCAGATAACCACGATCTTCCTATTGACGTCCGCATCAGTGGGTAGCTTGCTTTTGGGTATTCTATTACTCCGAATATCACCTTCACATATGCTTTGAAACTGTAACCATTGAAAAACCATCAGGGTCTTATATAACATGTAACTTAAGCCCACATTTAGGTGATTTGTTTGATAAGTTGGGTTTTTCATTTTTGTTATACAAATTTGCTCATTGACACAAACCTATTGAGCGGTGTACATTTTTTTTGTTTTGTTTATATAGTCACTTTAACCAGTTTAGGGTCATTCGTGACTTCTGCGGGGTTGGGATTTGAACCCGGGTCCTCGGCGTGAGAGGCGTGAATGCTAACCACTACGCCGGGACTGACCCAGCGGTGTACATTAAAATTTACGATTCAAATGGTGTTTGATAGATCCCATTTTGAATAACTTGCTTGTCAAGATTTTATCTTTAAACTGCAAAATTCACAGGGTTTCATTGAATCTGTTTCTTGGTTATAGGGTTATGGTATTTAAATACCATAAAATGCAAAAATGTTTTGTAATATAGCTATATAGTGCCATATTGCAGCTTTTCAAAAAGGCGCACTGGGACTAACCGGAAATGTTCCGATTTAATTTATCGCTGTGGGAAATGGCTTGTATCGAACATGCGACACATCAAATTACGCTAGAATTCAAAAATTAGGTCAATCAAAGTCAGATCAACTACCTAGCGCCACGTTGGTTATATCCGGACAAGTTCCGAGAACTTCCAGGAACACCCGGACAAGTGGCCAGTTTCGTCCATGAACAGAAACTTATGATGCGACACCTTAAATCACACTAGAATTCAATAACTATATCAATGGAATCCAAATCTGTTATCTAGGATGAAGTTTGGTCATATCTGGACATGTTTGGGGGACTCCGAAAACCCCTAGGAAATGACCAATTTCGAAAATGAACAAAAACCCATCATATGACACCTCAAATCACACTAAAATTTTCAAAATAGATCCAAGTAAGTCGAATTGAGTACCTAGAACCGCAATGGCCACTTCCGAAAATGTCTATTATCAAAAAAGTGCCACATTGTGTTATTAACTTCCCTAGGGGTTCCCAGAGTCCCCTAAACATGACCAGATATGACCCAACCTTACCATAGATAGCAAATTTTGCTTCCATTGATCTAGTTATTGAATTCTAGTGTGATTTAAGATGTCGCACGATAAGTTTTTATTCATGGACGAAATTGGTCACTTGTCCGGTTGTTCCCGGAAGTCCCCGGAACTTATCCAGATATAACCAACGTGGCGCTAGGTAGTTGGTCTGACTTTCATTGATCTAGTTTTTAAATTCTGGCGTAATTTAAGTTGTCGCATGATAAGTCATTGCTCATATTCGATGTTGGCTATTTCCCACTGCGATAACTTAATCCGAAACATTTCCGGTTAGTCCCAGAACAGTGTAAAACTCTCGTAAAAATATCTGTTTCCATTTAACGTACTAAAACAAACAAATCATTCGAATAGTTAGATTAGACTATAATGAAAAGGTATGGGTGTATATCAACATAAGACGAATAAGCATAGTAGATTTATAAAGATTTTCCTGAGGTCCGCCAATTGGCAGAGTTGAGAACTAGAGGGTTAATAGGGTTTGCGAGCTCGTTTTTGCCCATTGTGCACCCTGGGGTTCTTGAAGAGAACAGATTTCGCTACACAGTCCGGTATCCTTGCGACGTGGGCGGCCCACCACAGCCTCCTGACTTTCGTACGTTGTACGATGGGATTCTCTCCAAGTAGGAAACTCCATAAAAAAACGGACTGTTATACGAGTAGCGGCAGTGTAGCATTGATCGTACGCCTGCCAGTGTTGCTAATTCTTAATAGCAAAAAACTCATTGAGATCTCATGCGTACGGAATTGCAACCAAGATTATAATGGAAAGCTCACATATGAATTTCTCTCGCTATTACATGCGATGTTTCTGTTATGCAATGTGTACCAATGGGTTTTGCTTTCTTCTTCCACAGTTAACACAGCTTTTTGTAACGAACCAGAGAGCGGAATAGTTTGCCTACCATAAAAGGCTTCAGCAGCGAAAAAGGTCGCATGTTCTCAGGAATTAACATGGCAAATATATTAGCAACATTTGCGTTTTTCTTCACGAGAATCAACATTTTCTTGACTAGATAAAGGAACGCTCACTACTAAGACGCTCCAAAAACTTAAGTCAACCACGTTAGACGTTACTGCCTAAGCGGACCCTATCGCGCTCGAACCCGCCTGGCCAGCATTTACTTCATTTTAGATGTATTTATCTTCAACCCAATCTTCTCTGCTTCGCATTTTGGTCATGCGTACTGATCTTCCACCACCTCAAATGTTTTGCCGACAGCATCCACGTCGTCAGCAAAGCAAATAAATTGACTGGATTTATTGAAAATCGTGCCCCGTATTTCGATCGCCGATCGTATTATAACACCTTCAAGCGCAATGTTGAATAGCAGACAGGAAATACCATTTCCTTGTCGAAGTCCCCTGCGAGATTGGAATAGGTCCGACAATCTACCCGGGACTCTCACACATGTCTGGATCCCATCCATGATAAGTCTAATAAACTTACCCGGAAAACCGTTTTCGTCAAGAATTTTCCCTGGTTCTTGTCGGTTTATACTGATGCGTGGAGGCTTGGGATTCGCGAAACTTCTGGAAGATCTGCCGCAGCGTGAAGATTTGATCCGTTGTAGACCGACCCGCCATGAAGCCAGCCTGATAAGTTCCCACAAATTTATTGGCTATTGGCGATAATCGATGGAAGATGATTTGGGAAAGCACTTTGTAGGCGTCATTCAGGATAGTGATCGGTCGGTAGTTCTCGCAATCCAGCTTATCGCTTTTGTTGTAGATAGTGCAAATAACACCGTCTTTCCACTCCTCCTCTAGTTGTTATCACATAACCCAAATCTTGATAATTAAGTGATGCAAACAGCTGGCCAACTTATCCGGGCCCATTTTAATAAGTTGCACTCCAATACCATCTTTTCCCACTGTTATCGATGGGGGTGGCACATCTCCGTTGCTTGCTGCACCAATGAGGACACTTCCTCCTCTATCCGCGTGCACGCCATTCAGATGCTCATAGTAGTGCTGTTTCCATCTTTCACCGCATGGTTGTCAGTCAAAACACCTCCATCTTTATCTCTGCACATTTCGGCCTACGGCACAAAGCCTTTGCGAGATTCTTTGGGTGTCTGATAGAACTTCTGTGTGTCGCGAAAGCGGTACATCTGCTCGAGTTATTTGCACTCCTTCTCCTCCTGGTGGTACTTCTTCTTCTGGAAGAGTCGACGTTGCTGTCTCCGCTTCTGGTTCTTTCGCTCTACATTTTGATTCTACGCAGCATTTGTACCTGCGCTGTGTTCCTCTCATCAAACATCTACTGGCACTCCCTGTCAAACCACTCGTTACGTCGATTCGGTGCCACACGGCTTAAGACGTTCTCCGTTACGCTGTTTTTACGGCATTCCAACAGTCCTCAAGAGGGTTTTTTTTACCAGCGCACCCTCTAATCGCATCGTCTAATGACCGGGTTAAATTCCTCCTCCTGATCAACCTGAGCATTACAGTCCCCAATGATGATTTTGACGTTATGTCTTGGGCGGCAGTCGTATTTGCGCTCCAGCTGCGCGTAAAATTCGTCTTTGTTCTCTTCGGTACTTCCGACGTAAGGGCTGTGCACGTTAATTATGTTAATATTAAAGATTCGGCCCTTAATATTAAATCGGTGGCGGGTTTACAGTTGATAATTAATAAATCATATAAATACCAAATATTTATTCACATATTAAAACGTAAAATGTAAAATGTGTTTTTTAATATTTGTCAGAAGCAAAACTATAATCTATAAAATTATCATTTATTACATTCAAACAAACTATATTATTTCTAGACAATTAAATGAAATATTTAAATCACACTTTTCTCCAGCCTCGTTCTTGGACTACGTTGACTACAGTCAGCGGGAGATGTTCTTCAGCGGCCAGGGCAATCCACCGACTGCGTCCAGGACCCCTATGACACCGTCGAACTCGTTCCCGCCAATCGGCACTTTTACGCTCGAGTCGGCTAGCATGGGAGGCGCATCGGCTCCTCCGAATCAGAATGCCGTTTTCGGTGGGGGCGATTCGATGAGCGTTCTTGGCAATGCGGGTGGTAGTTCTGGTACTACCATTGGCGTTTTCAGCGCTAATCCCATGATGAACATGTCTAGCAACGTGGGAAGCGGTGGCGGCGGAGGTGCTGGTAACTCTAACAACTCGTACGGTAATGGTCCTCCGAATAGTAACGGGGCCGATGCAAACCAGGGTACTCGCGAAACGGGTATCATTGAGAAGCTTTTGGTATTAAAACATTTGCTTATTGTGTCTTGTAAGTACCGGATTAATTCAAATGTTATTTTTTCAGCATTCGTACGGATTTATTCAATGCTGTGAACGTCAGGCAAGACTCTTCTTCCACTTTTCTCAGTTCGGTGGTACAATCGAACACCTTAAGATTGGCGATCCGGTAGAGTTTGAGATGACATACGATAGGCGCACAGGGAAGCCCATCGCGAGCCAGGTGACTAAGATTGCACCGGAGGTTGTACTGTCGGAAGAGCGCGTCACCGGAACTGTTACCACCGAGCTCAAGACCGAGTTGTCTAATGCATCTTCGAGTGACACAACGACCGGTCGGATCAGCTACGAAAACCGGGGCGAGTGCTTTTTCCTACCATATACCAAAGATGATGTCGAAGGGAACGTAACTCTGAGAGCTGGCGATAAGGTCAGCTTTCAGATTGCCACTAATCAAAGGTAGGTGCGACTCAGATATTTTTTATGCATATTACACATTACTGTTCATTTCAGGGGTAACTTAGGAGCATGCCATATCCGACTGGAAAATCCAGTTCATCCGGTGAAATACCGTGGTGTAGTTTGCTCGATGAAGGACACTTTTGGATTCATTGAACGAGCAGACGTAGTCAAGGAGATTTTCTTCCACTTTTCCGAGACTGATAATACTATCGAATTACGCCCGGGAGATGATGTTGAGTTTATAATTCAAACCAGAAATGTAAGTAATGTAATCAAACTTTATTTATAAAAATAATAGTTCTATTATTCAAACATCATTTAAACCTCGTACCCGTCTGTTTTCAAGCAGGGCAAAGAAGTCGCATGCAACATTGCCCGTCTTCCGCCGGGCTCTGTCATCTTTGAAGATGTTGATTCTACTATTTACAAGGGCCAAGTGCTGAAATCACTGGATCGCAATAATCAATTGCGGCAACAGAACAACGATCCGCTACCAGGACGAATTAGATATAGAGCTGCCGATCATTCGGAAGTAGAAGTGCCATTCGGGGACAAGGATCAGAAGGGCGATTTTACACTGCGTCATGGTGACTGGGTCCAGTTTCTGCTGGCGACTGATCGCCGTGATCAATTGCAGCGGGCTACATCAATCTCGCTGCTAGATGAAACTTTCCAAGTCTCGGGAGAAAAACGTGAGCAAGGAGTCGTTGCATCACTGAAGGAAGGATTCGGTTTTCTTCGTTGTGTCGAGCGTAACCCAAGACTGTTTTTCCATTTTACTGAGGTTTTAGATACGGTATTGTTTCTGTAAGTTGTCTTAAGAAGTGAAGAAAAGTAATGTTTTTTGCTTAACAGAGTCGCGAGATTTGCGTCGATGACGAAGTGGAGTTCACCGTTATTCAAGATCCTGGATCTAGCTTTGCCAACACTCGCCAAAGCGCAATCCGCATTAAGCATTTGATGCCGGGAACCGTCAAGTTTGAAACTTTGATTGAGGGAAATGTTGAAGGTATCGTTTCACGAGAAGCTCCTAAAAGTCCTATCAAATCGCAAGAACGCACCGAGGGAGGTGTCATTTCCTATGGCCAAGGCCCCAACAAAAAGACTATAATGTATTTCTTGAAGGATTGTGATAAAGCGCCGCGAGTGGGTGATAGAGTTAGATTCAATATCTGTCAAGTAAGTTTCCTGTTGAGCGCCATTTGCAAAGTAGATTTATATTCATCTTTTTCTTATTTCACAAACAGGTTAAGCGAAATAAGGAGTTGATTGCTACTAACATTCAGGAAATCACCAACAACCCCCATCAATTGCAGCAGCAAACATCGCTGACTGCCACTGGAGCTGATCAGCAACAGCTGCTCCAGCAGCAGCCATCGTCTCAGCAGCTGCAGCAACTAGCTTCGCTTCAAACACTCCAGCAAGCGCCACATTCGCCAAGTGCTGGCATGAATAATGGAAACCGTACCATGAATAGCAACTCCAACATGTTAAAGGCTAGCTATGCTAATGGTAATATTAAATCTGGCAAAATTCAGCACGGTTTCATTGCTGTGTTAAAGGTATTTATTAAGATTTTCTTTCTATAGTACCTAATTGATTATCTTTTGGCTTTGGGAAATTGCAGGAAAATTTCGGCTTCATCGAAACTATTGAACATGATCAGGAAGTATTCTTCCACTTTAGCAATTTTATAGGCAACACCAGTGCTCTAGAGTTGGGTCAGGAGGTGGAATATTCACTATCAACCCGCAGTGCCGTCAACGCCGGTAACTGCATCCCGGCGGAGAACGTAAAAATTATCCCTAAAGGTAGCATCCCCCAACCTAAGGTTCTGCCGGCCCTCTACAATGGTATAGTACTGCGTCCTCTGCGCTGCATCAATCCGGATCAGCTGGAATATTGTGGATTGGTTCAGGTGCGCAATGAAAATGGTGATGCCCTATCAACACACGAGTTTGGTATTACCAGCTTGAAAAACAAGCGGGACTTGCTTCAGAAAGACGATGTAGTAACATTCAAGATCGATGATCAGAATCGTGCTGTCGAGGTTAGTTTGCTGCAGAGTTTTTTGTCGAAAACAAAAATCTTAATACAAATTGATCTTTTCAGATTACATCCATTCGTACCAAGAAACAAGCTAAGGTCGACTCCGTTAAGGGGCTGTTTGGCTTTTTGGACTTTGAGGTCGAGGAGGGCAAAAAATTATTCTTCCATATGTCTGAAGTGCAGGGAGGGGGCAGTTTGTATCCCGGCGATTCGGTGGAATTCTCCATTGTTACAAATCAGGCAAGTGTAGAGTGATCGAACCATTTTTATTTATTTCGTTTTTCGTACGTTCAAAGCTGTCTTTCACTAGTGTCTAACATTATAATTTTTTTTTCTCTAAATTTGTTTCTATAGCGCAACGGTAAAACATCAGCTTGTAACATGATCAAGGTAGCGGACATGAACGGAATGCGGGCAGACAGGTTGCTGTCACGTATCAAGCTTAATTCTGTTGACGATAGCGGACCACGTTTGACAGTTACACGTGCACCGAAAGGACCAGATGGTACAAAAGGCTTCCATATTTCAGTCAGAGCTCCACGTTTAGTTGGTGAGTATGTATAGAGTTTGTACCGTATGGTCGCCACTTACCGCTCATTTTAAAATGGTTTAAAGTTGCTTTGTTTGTGTAAAATCAAAATTGAGTTTCGTTAAATCAAGTCGCAATATGTTATAAAAGATAGAGAAACCAATTTCGTGTTTGTACGAAAAATTTATTTGGCTAGTGAATATCGAATGATAGTAAAAAAAAATAAAAAAGCAAGTGCATACCCCTATTTCATTTCTCACCTGAAATGTAAAGATCTATAACCCGCTTCTTTTTCTGATTGAACGAATAAAACCCATATTTTTAATTTCCTAATCAAACAACTCACTTTTAAGTTTTTTTTGTCTTTCTGTTGTTCTTTGTTCTATTTCTGCTTGTTGTTTCCCTTCGTTTTTCGTTTTCTTTCCTGCTCGTTTTCAATTGTCTGTTTCTCGTTTTCCTCGACATCTAAGTATGGGTTATTTGTTTTTGTATCGGGTTTGAGGTTTTTTATGTTTTTATGTTTGTATTATGTTTGGATGTGAAGTACTTCCTCAACCTCAAGCGCTTTCTTTTTTCTCTCAGGCTGTGTTTTCATATTTGAATCGTCATAGGGATCTGTTTATGTTAACTCTTTCTTTTAGGAACGCTTTTTCTATCGCCAGTTGTATTGAACTCTTCTGCCTAACAGCGGAAGGTGATGAATGATGTAACTTATTTATAGATTATGTTGATAATATGAAATAACTTGTCAATAATTTGGTACGTAGCTTTAGTTAATTTATATTCTCATTTCTGGGAAACCCAAGAAAATAATTTCGTCATCCCTTTCCATGCTGTTTTGTCGCTTTCCTCGTCTTTTCATTTCTTTCTTTTTTTTTCAAAACAAACCCAAATTTATGTCTTCTATCGAACAAGACCATTTAAAAAATTCTAGCTTCCCTAGCTGATAACATATAAGTCATGCCTCCAAGTCAACGAAGCCAGTTGTGCTCACATTGTTCAATGGCTGACTACAATTGTTAATTGTTGGTAAAGTACTTTCATCGGCATTGTTTGAACCATTCATAGCTGCCGGCATTCGGATCCCATTCATTAAGTCCACTTCTATGAAATCCACTTTCTATCCATATATTTTAAAATTCGCGTGTGTAGATTTACAGCCTTATTCTCTATGGGTTAATATCGATCGAAAAAGGATGCTATTTCTCATTCCGCCAGCAAAATCAAATAAGCAAATTCGATTGTTTCGATCGAAATAAAGATTTGTTGGAATAGAGAACAGGGCTGTCAATGAGCGGACACATTTCTGTTTTTAAAACCCGCATTTCATTTTTTAATGGAATTCAAGAAGTGTATCTTGTCAGCGCTTTTTCATCGGCCTATAACCAGCGGTTTTTCAGTCGGTTGCATCAGCCCTTCCTGGCGTTAGGTTTTCTAATCGATACTGTGTCGGGTGTCGTTTTAAAAACAATTGTACCCAGTTACTTTCTGGTATGTCGTTCGTACTGGCAAAGACTTCGGATGTGAAATTATCAAAAAAGTGTCCCAATGTGCTGCTAAATGCGGCTTCTCGGGAAGCAGTTACTGAAAATGTAAACAAAACTTTGAATAGTTAGCGAATAGTTACGGCAGATAATGCACGAAAACGATTTTCCGCACAAACTGAGGCGGTTGATCATTTCGAGGGGGTTGATCATTTTGCCGGACCGGCAGAATAAATGGCACAAAATAAGCATCTCAAACTAATGTCAGATCTGAGCACGGTTGCCCCTTGGGATGTATTAGACCTCTTCGTTAACGACAAAGGCCTGGTGAGTCCGTTGTGGTCTGATATCGCAACTAGTTTATTCGAAGCTTCAAATGTATTACGTCGCCTGTGCCAATTACTGAGGGATGAAGCTACCCAAATAAAGATTTCAGAGTTCCTGTTACAGAAGAGAATTAAATTGAATTTCGTTTCAACCCCATTTTGGTGGCTTGTGGAAAGCTGGAGCAAAGAGCCTCAAAAGCCACTTGAAGGGAACTTCTCAACCAGCTGTTCTCAAGTTTGAGGAGCGTTATACAGTTTTTCCGAATATCGAATTCATATTTCACTCACGCGCGCTGTATGTTTTCTAAGAAAATCTCCCCGATCCTCTCCATACTACTCCAACACACCTCTAGCTCGGAAAGACACTGGAGTCAGTGTCCAAGCCGAAATTTTCTGACGTTCCGGTACATCATCTATCCTGATGGCAATACTTGAATTAACCGCGTGATAATGGTTGGAAAACCTGGTTCAAGGAATATTTATCCACTCTTTAAACCAGAAGCAAATGGACAAGGAACAAAGATCTTTTTGCAACCTAGTACAATTGTCATCGTCGTTGAAGACAACGCTCCAGCAAAAACATGGTATCTTGAAAAAAAAACAGCGTAAAGGCACCAGTAGCCGCGCATTCAGTACGTCGTCTGATATATAAATGCATGTATAAATATATATATTTCATATATTATTTTGTAATATCCATCTTCATTTGATGTTTCATGTATGCATCGTCATGTACATGTACCAATCTCACACAAAATTTTGCCTTGTTTGAAACATACAGACTTGGCAAAAGGATTGCAATAAAAGTGGAATTTCATAATTTTATAGTTCGTGATTAAATAATTAATTAGGAATTAATGTTTTCGGATAAATGGCTTTCAGTTAAATGGTGGTACGAAAAATGCTTTTTGAAAAAATATCTCTCGGAGACACGAGTTTCGAAAAATTGTCTATTTGATTTTTATTGGAAAAACCAATTTGTTCAAAATCAGAATAGTCAAACAAAATCGACAATGCCCTATTTTAATTTAAAATTCTACCTATGAACGCAACTGTTCGTCAAAATGTTAATAAAAATAAACAAAAATAATTTTCAATTGAATAATTATCCTCAGAACTAATCGTCAACTGTTTATTAATTTCAGGAATTTGCTTGGAATAAAAAATACTTTACACTATTATTAATGGATAATAACGCTATTTTTTGTTTTATTTTTCTAATGATTTATTATTTAAATTATTTAAACAAATCTTTTTATTGCAACCATATTATCGTGAACGTAAACGCTAAGTAATTATTATTTATAATCGACAAAAAAAAAAAACAAAAAAAGCAAACGAAACAGAATAATTATCGTGTATACACATAGAAAGAAACAAATGTGAAGAAATTAGAAAAAGAAAAGCAACACAACAAAACGTAACGTATTCAGATAAGCAACAAATAGAAAACAATATGCGCATAAATAGACGTGTGAGCAACGGTTAGCGGAAGGCATATTGGCGGAATATAGTATGCTGGGTTGAAAAGAAAAAGAACAAAACTACATTGTATAATCAAAACAAGCTGCAGAAAAAACAGAAGCCGAATTTTTGTTTCAATATTCTTATTGTAACTGTATTTTTTCTTCTCTTATTGCAAACCCTATTGTAAAACAAGTGAGGTAAAGGCAAAGTTATGCATACAAGATTATGTAACGCCAACTGTGAACAAAAAAAAATAACATAAGAAAAAAGTAATGAAATATTGTTTGCTATTTTAAAAACACATTACAGAAAGGTCGGACCGTTCTGTTCTCTATTGTCAGCAAAGTCTTATTTGTTATCAATATTGTTTGTAAAACATAAATAATTTTTGCTCTGCGACAGAGACGAGAAAGAATATGAGAAAGCAAAGAATATCCTTTTTAAATATTTGTTTCTACTTACACATACCCGCAAAAAAAGAACATTCTGAGGCCACGATGTATTGTCTTATTTTGTTTGCCAATTCAGCTGTATCAGTTAGTATTTAATTTTCTTCACGCGCAAGTGATCTATATTGATTGCGTGCAAAGTTAAAGAAAAACAAATCGTGCGCCGTGTAAGCAAAATACATGATGAAAATACATCATTCTTAGAATAATATTATATTGGAAACAAACATTAAGACATGAATCTAATTCATTGTTCAGTAAATCGCTAATTGTAACATAAAAACAAGTAAAGAATACCAAAACCTATTTCTTTAAAATCAGAAATCTTCAGACTGTTAATGCCCACGTTTCAAAGTGTCTCCTGTCTTTAGAATTTATTCCCTCAACTATAAGGCAAACATATTTGCTTACTTACACCGATAGCCTCTCTGAAAACAAAATATTAAATGTATTTTTGTTGTTTTTACATCTAACTATATGAGGCCGTAGATTTAGAATGGCACTGGATTCCTAGAGGAGTCGAAATACGAATCGTTAGTACCCGACGAATGTGATTTTTGCTTCCGAAGTGCCGCCCGCAAGCGGCTTTCTGGCAAAAACCGCATTAGTGAACCCCTATCCAAAGGAACCTCGCCTCGGAAAGAATCACATTCTGCTAAACTAGGCAAAACGCAACACACACATATACAAAAAATATATTGCTTGAAACGTAAACGTACTATTTATAAGTGTGAAAAAAAACATGAAACTAAACTAATTTAGGGATTCTAATGACAACAAGGATAGAAACGGAATAATAAGCAACTACAGAAAAAGTGGAAAATAAAGAGCCCGAAACTAGCTAGGAGTGAAGCCAATAGGAGTGGGAGGCTATCGTTATCAAGTAACAAACGTTTAGAAAAGCTCCCTGTTTTTTTTAATCATCAACTTGATCTAGTCTTCGTAAAAAAGCAAGCATATAAGAAGAAAAGAAGCAACAAACCAGAAGCATCAACAACACACATTACTAGACCCTTCACAGCTGCAACAACTGAGCAAAGTAACAAAACATTCACACCAAGTACACACAATGAACTATTTTTCTTTCCATCGCCGAAGAAAACATACTGAGTAATTTTCCTGCTTCGACTCAATTCTAGTTATGTTGAGCATCATACATTGAACCTTACAACAAATTATCGTACACAAACATAAACTAAAAAAAAAGAAGGAAAAATCATAAACTTCATGAGACTACGGGATCAAAAATTGTATGTGAAAGCCATTGAGTGTTAACTTTTTCACCGTTAAAAAGCAAACATACATAAAAGTAAACGAAAGATAAAAATCCTTTCGGAAAATGTAACGAAACGCTTCTGATTTTTGTCCCGTATAAGCATATAACAGGAAAGAAAAAATGCAGAAATACATACACACAGAAACAAACAGATAAAGGATAACAATAAACAAAAAATGAACAAAAAAAAAAATTGAAAAAAAAATTAAAAAATCCAATGCCAAAAAAATGGAATCAATAAACAATATAATTTAAACGAAAATCTCTACTGTAACCAAGTAAACATAAAAGATAAATGAAACATTGTAAGGCTAATTACGCAAAAAAAATATAATTCAGACAACATTGTGAATGCAAGCAAGGAAACAAAACAAAAGGAAACCAATAAAAAATACAAAAAGAGATATGTAAAACCAATATGTTGTCGTCGGTTATTATTTGTTTTTCTTTTTCTTCTGCAAAGTCCGAAAGCAGCCAGAGAATCACAGGGTGACGAGGGTCGCATGTCCGTGTTTTTTTATTGAAAGTTGATATTTCAGAAAGAGAGAAAATCAAACTTTTGAGACAAGCCGAAAAACATCGGTGTCAACGAGAGATTTATCTTTTGCACCATAAGAAAGGTACAAAGAAATGTAAGCAGGAAAACACATGGGCCTCCGCCACGGTTCAGACCAAAACCATGATAACACGAATAAGGAAGCGAGTTCGCCAGAATAGTTCGCAGTCCGGGCGATTCCTGTAGCATAACAGGAAACCGTGCGTTCCAGCTGTGATGCATTTCATAAACATTTTTGAATGGTGATTATAGCAAAAAGAGAGATATTCAGCCTTTGCAATAGTTAACCGATCTATTCACCAAGAAAACCTGCGTATGTTAGGAAAACAAAATCTGTCCACCTATTGGTAATCTTTCCACCATTCTACACCAGAAAATTTTTTTTGAATCGACGTAATTTGTAGAGAAAACGATGAATCTAGGTCAGTTTACAATCGTAAGTAGTAATATTTACTATGAATTATCATCTGCTCTCTGTTTCCTGTTTTTTGTTGGCTTCCTTATCACGCCTCTAGGAAAGGTTAGCTTACCATTCTGATTACGTTACTTCGAGTAAGGTAAAATAAGTCACACAGTCACAAATGTATAGAGTTCATCTTTATTTTATTTGAATGAAGTCTGGATCATTTACAGTTCATCTCGTAATACAGAACCAAATGCGTTTGAGTAGTGTTGTGATGTAAAGTACTTCCAAGGAAATGATCTGCTATGTTAAATACCTAGCCGATAAATGTCATCCTCTAGCAAACCTTAGATCTCTGGTGTTAGATAACTACACATTCATGTGGGAATTTGGTTCCAGCTGTTACCTGCTCTGGTCTCGGACACACTGAAAGTAGAGTAAAATGAGAAGTTTGAGTCATCCGTATTATAGGTAGGTACTCCAGGAAAAAACTCACATCGCTGACAGCGGTTACCCCAGTAGCCTGTTCCTTCGCAACGGCACTTGTACTGTGGCATTGCGGTAACCTGCGTACACGATCCTCCGTTCATGCATGGTGCCCTGCTGCATATGTCACCTGAGCGGCCCTAATTAATTTGAATGCTTCATTAGGTCAGGCAACTACATTACCTTAGCTGTAACACAAATGTACCTTTAGCGCATCTTGACATTCTTTACGAGTGGCGTATCGAAATTCCGATTTGCATCCGAAGGCGCACGTGCATTGACCGTTGTCTATCCGGCAGCCGTGCTGAGTTTGATCGAGCTCGCAAGCGTGAGTGTAGTAGGACAGTACTGCAGGCAAGAATAAGAAAAGTTAAAATCACAAAGCACCACATTTTTCACGAGTTGTTAAAATTTAAGCATATATTTTTCTGCTCCTTAGCGATATAGAAGCAGGAGCAAAGCTAACCAGTACTTAAATTATCGATGGGGGTTGCAGTTGTAATAATGATGATACTCGTACCCACAATAATAAGTATAATTCATAACCTATGACAATTCTTTTGATGACGCAGTCGCCATTTCCAGCTCTGTGTCTAACCTGAAGCTGGCCTAATGAGCCAGTCGTCGTTTGTTCGAATCTCGGGTGGTAGAGGTTGTTAGAGTCAATAGGATCGTAGCAACTGGCCCTGCAATTGTCCTGTACTCTAACAGCTGACTGCGAAGTCTGTCGTATAAAAACAGAAATTCAAATTTCGATAACGGTATGTAGAATCTAGACTTTGCTGTTTGTCTGAACCGCGGCAGAACTTCTGCAATCCGATCTACTACCAGAACGTGCGTGGACTTCGAACCAAAATCGATTACTTTTTTATTGCTGTAACCAGGGTTTAAAAAGGGATCGCAAGTTGAATGTGACTGCCGTGAATGCGAACTTTCCGCATTCAAACTCTGCTTTTTGAACGATCATTTGACTGTTTTTTGAATCCAGTCAATCTGCCGCTTGCGCTGCTGCCGTCTTACAATTCATGCGGCATCTCAGCAAAAGCGAACAGTCGATCTCCCGTTTTGCTTTGCGCTTTGAGAATATAAACTGCAAACTGACTGGAAGCATACGGTGACGTATTTTTTCGTTCCTCTTTTTGTCTCCAAATCGGCTGCTCACAGTAATAGTTTGTCACCCGGACGTCGGTCCGACGAAAGCAAAATATTCGTTTGTGTTGGACGGAGTCCGACCGGCTTCTTCCGTGCACATATAGTGGTTGTATTTTGTAGTATTGAATCATACGATTGTGCGGTTGCTTTTCGTTAGCGTGGTGATTGCCAGTCATTTGACTGTTTTGCAGTCATTCGCTACTCCAAACGGTAAAGGCAACTTGATCGAAACGAAAATGTCAAAAAGCTCTACAACGCGTTCATTCTGCTGCGTGCCATCGGCGTTTGACTGAGCAAACTGCCAGTTGTGTTATGCATAGCGTTCGTATTCCACCTCTAAACGGACGGTGTGAACTTGAATGCGCGTTGGTGTGACTGCGGTAGAAAAAAAAGGATCGGTCGAAGCCCTGGCTGTAACAGTCAAACTTCGATATAAATATGTACGCATTCGCCGACCTGCTCGCAAGGGAAACCGTCGACCTTCGTCGAAGATCTTCTGGCCTACGCGCATTTCAAAAATCGCGCTGCCAAGTCACCAAGCTATACTTTAACCTCAAGTGATTTTCGAGCCTGTAATCGTCTTTTGTATAGACAGTATACTCTACGAATGCAAGAAAACTTTCGCAGAAATCCGAAGAACTGTCAAATCTAAGAGAAAAAAAGATGGCTTGCCTGTAAATCTGTTTCTGAACGATCGTCTTCACTACTGTTTAATGCTTCAAACCAATGGCAGTGTATGTTCCCTACCCTATGAAAAGACTCCGCTGTACAGAAGAGCAGTGATAAGCGCAACGTGGAAAACCATCGAGAGATCACATAGTTGTACTCCTGCTCTAAAGTGCTATAGATAATCGTAAACGACGCTAGCTCATTCGTGTCATTCTGCCTGCGTAACACGAATGAAGAACCAAGCGGGCCCTGTCGCGCTCAGTCCCACCCGCCTGCATATACTTCGTTTTAGACGTAATTATCTTCAACCCGGGTATGGAGAGAGTTACCTGGAAGGAGCGTCAAACATAGCTCTGGTTCTCTCAAGCTCCCACCTGGCGCCTCCACGCAGATTTAAGTCAAATGATGACGGTCGATGGCCTTACCCGGAAATGCTTCATGTACTTACTGAAGCAGCTAAGCTAGGAGGTGCGAACTAGAGCGCTTGTTCTCCAGATGAGGGGCGGTTCACACAGGGTCTGTCTCGTAACGGGCGGCTGAATATGAAATGCTGTATCCCGCTAGCTATCCCTAAGATGGCAGACCCATCAGCGGGATGTAGGTATCGCGGCCCCGGTGAGGTAGTATACCGAAAACTCAATTACCACGAACAACGAACAAAGAAATTCAGGACGGAACAATCGGTATAGGACACGGCAAGGGACAAGGAAACGATTAAGGGATAACGATTGGAAACTTGGTACCTGGCATGTCCGAAGTCTCCATGAACCGGCACGGGCTAGCTGGCTTGCTCGAGAGCTGCATCAACTCGGAGTGGAGATCGCTGCTATTCAGGAAGTTCGGTGGCCAAATTCCGGAGAAAGGGAGTTCCGTACAGTAGACCCTATTGCAGGCAATTTCAAGTACCACATCTACTACAGTGGCGGTAAGAAAGCAGAACATGGAGTCGGTTTCGTATTGTTAGGAAAACAAAAGCAACGAGTTATCCGGTGGAGGCCCGTAGATGACCGTATATGCGTGTTGAGGATTAAGGGCAAATTCTTCAACTATAGCCTAATCAACTTATACGCACCGACAAATGATAAATCCGATGATGCTAAAGACGAGTTTTACGACAGGCTTGAGAGGACCTATGAAGAGTGCCCAAAACACGACGTTAAAATCATCATCGGAGATGCAAACGCGCAGATAGGGAGGGAGGAATTCTTCCGTCCAGTTATTGGAAGACATAGCCTGCATCTGTCGACCACTGATAACGGCCTGAGGCTCATAAATTTTGCCGCGGCCAGAGGGATGGCCATCTGTAGCACCTACTTTCCACGTTTGAATATTCGGAAACACACCTGGAGGCATCCAAATGGAGACTCTAGCTCTCAGATCGATCATGTCTTGATTGACGGTCGACACTTTTCGAATGTTATCGATGTACGGTCTTTTCGTGGACCAAATATCGGCTCTGACCACTATCTCGTAGTGAGTAAGATTCGCGCAAGGCTGTCGAACACGGCGAACGCTCGCACTGAGAGGACGCTGCGTTTCAACATCCAGCGGTTAACGGCAGACGGCGTAGCAGTGGAGTACGCCAGGAAGCTCGACCAGCGAATCGCAGAACAGCAGGTAGAAGAAGAAGATATAAATGGGCTGTGGAAGGAACATCCATGGTGCCATCCAAACAGCAGCGAGAGAGGTGGTAAGCACGACGCGTGGAAGACAGCGCAACAGCTGGTTTGATGCCGAATGCAGAGAGTGACAGATGAAAAGAACCAGGCCAGGAGTCGCATGCTCACTGCGGCAACGCGTCAAAACAGAGAAAGATACAGAGAGACTAGAGCTGGGGAAAAAAGAATCCATCGTCTAAACAAACGCGAGTACGAGGAGCACGTGCTCGCCGGCCCAGAGGAGCGATACGCCAGCAACGACACACGGAGTTTCTGTAAAACGGTGAGATGCAGGAATTTTGCCATGCCTGTGATGTGCAATGGTAGTGCTGGCAACCTGCCTACCGACAAAACGGCGGTAGTAGCCAGGTGGAAGGGCCACTTTCAGACACTATTGAATGGAGAGGAAAATGCGGAGATCAGCAGGGACAGGATAGAAATTGTAAGCGATGGTCAAGCTGTGGAGCCACCAACACAGTAGGAGGTTAAGAAGGCAATCAGTGAGCTGAAAAACGGTAAGGCTGTTGGGAAGGACGGGATCCCGGCTGAACTTCTAAAAGCGGGGAGCGAGCGGCTGTACGAAGCAATCCACCGGATCATTGTCAGGACCTGGGAGGAAGAACAAATGCCGGAGGAGTGGTTGGATGACCTCATTTGCCCAATTTTCAAAAAGGGACATCGAATTGAGTGTAAAAACTATTGAGGAATTACATTGCCCAATTCTGCCTACAAGGTGCTTTCCCGTATCCTGTTCTGCAGACTGAGACCGTTAGCGGAGTCCTTCGTCGGCGAGTACCAAGCTGGTTTTCGTGAGGGTCGCTCCACGACGGATCAGATGTTTACCCTGCGTCAGTTGCTAGACAAGTTCCGGAAGTACAACTTGCGGACACACCATCTGTTTGTGACTTTAAAGCGGCGTACGATTCAGTTAAACGAAATGAGCTGTGGCAGATAATGCTAGAACATGGTTTTCCGACGAAACTAGTTACGCTGATTCGTGCGACGCTGGACGGATCCAAATCATGCGTTAGAATAGCGGGTGAGACCTCAGCTGCTTTCGTGACGTTGGATGGACTGAAGCAAGCAAGGGGATGCACTCTCTAACCTGCTATTCAACATTGCCTTGGAAGGTGCATTACGAAGGGCAAACGTGGAAAGGAATGGAACTATCATCACGAAATCTCACATGCTTATTGGTTTTGCGGATGACTTCGATATCATCGTAATCAACCGTAGAGCTCTTCCACTGCTTCAGGAAGGCACTGCACTGCCTTCAGACCCTTTAAAAGGGAAGCTGCGAGTTTGGGACTTACCATTAATACCGCCAAAACGAAGTACATGGTTGCTGGTAGGGAACGTGGGAGTCCAAGTGGTGTTGGTGCCGAGGTGGAGTTAGATGGGGAACGATATGTAGTGGAGGAATTTATATACCTTGGTACACTCGTGACATGTGACAACGATGTAAGCCGCCAAGTGGAACGACGAGTTGCAGCCGCGAATCGGGCTTTCTACGGAATACGTAACCAGCTGAAGTCCCGTAGTTTGCAAATTGGCACAAAACTAGCGCTCTACAAACACTAATCCTCCCGGTGGCCCTTTACGGACACGAATCATGGACGCTAAAGGGTCCTAGGGAAGGGACGCTAAAATTCTGCGATCTATACTTGGTGGCAAAATCGAAAATGGAGTGTGGCGCAGACGCATGAATCACGAGCTGTACCAAGTATACAAATATGCTGATATATTGAAGGTAGTGCAATGTGGCAGGCTGCGGTGGGCTGGACACGTGGCCAGAATGCCCTATAAAAGAGTAGCCAAAACTATTTTCAGCAGAGAACCAGGAAGAGGCCGTAGACTCCGAGGCAGCTCTTTCCCCATAAACCAGCACATAAAGTCACGTGGGTTTCCTGCGATGACTGACCAGAAAGCCAAATTGACCACATCTCCTTCAACCGAAAATGAAGAAGTAGTATTCTTGATGTACGCAACAAACACTGCACCGATATTGCATCCGATCATCATGTTGTTATCGCTTAGACATGCTTGCGTGTCGCACGTGCAGGGTTCTCAACCGTACCATAATTATCGTGCCTGTACGATAATTTAGGAGTTTGTACCACTGACAAAAAACGTGTACGATAATTATCAGAAACACGATAATCACGTTTATGGACCCTATTCTGTAAGTCACATCAACCGGCTCGACTCGAATCAAAACAGCAAAACAAGTTAAGTTGAGACGTCACTTGATGACAGCAGATTCACTAGCTGTCGTTGAGGTCAACGATTTGAAGCAAACAACCTTTAAAAGTACTCTGTACTGTCCATAAATGAAAAATTGGCTAATATGCCATTTTTTCCAAAATTGAGATCATAATATCACATGATAGCATACACTCCAACCAATGTTCCCACGGAAGCCGATTGTAAAAAAATGTATTTTTGGAGGCACAGGACGTGAAACAATTTTGGCTAATATCCAAAATAAATGAGAAGTTGGCTAATATCCATAATGATTTCAAACCGCATGCGCAGCAACCGTTTCTTGTTTCGCATTTTTCCATCACACATTAAAACTGATTATGTGGTGTGGTGGTTCAGACGTAAGGTTAGCAATCGCAAGGTTTTTGGATCGAATCTTTATTTTTTCACATTTTATCTTTTTTTTACAATTAAGACGGTAGGATTCGCAGCTTCCATTGATGCCGGCATGGAGTAGCTGCTTCTTCCTTCTGGCTTCAAGCGCTTGAAGCACACGCTTCGTTGGGAACTTGTTCGGGGTGCACGGATTACTTGTTTCGTCGTCCACTTCGTCTTCACTTGTGCTTCCGTACTGTTTTAGGTAGTTCAAAGCCATTTTGTAGACTCACTAACACGAGATAATTCACAACGTATGGACGTTAGCCAAATTTGCTCCCGAATTGTAAACTCTACCTGTGTTTATAAATGAAAAACTGGCTACTGCGTTAAAAACGTCCGGCGGAGGGAATTTGGCCACATCTATCGCTGTTTGAACTCAAAGGTGTGGTTTCGGCGTGTATGAGGGGTAATATGCACATTAAACAGGCTGCCATTACCGCGTAAAACATCTTTTACAGACCAAACTAATAAAATTGCATTTTCCTCAAGTTCATGTCGGTGGCATATTAACCAATTTTTCATTTATGGGCAGTGTAATTGTTCGTTTTCTCAATGCAATTTTTTGCGTGAATCTATGAAGTTTTAAGGGCCGTGCAGAATTGGTACGTTATGGTAGCGGTTGCGGCAAGTTGACAGTTCTCCCATACAATCTGTCAGATTGACGCAACCGCTACCATAACGTACCAATTCTGCGCGGGGCTTTAAGGCTTCCATGCACGTACGTACATGTTGGCTGAAAATGTTGGTCAATTCATGTTCGGCCAACACGCTCGCCGGTGTTTGAGTGCCACGAACCAAGCTGGCAGAAGAGGATGTTGGGCGCGGCGCTCGACCGGAATGACCCTCCAACATTTTGTTTATCTCCAACCCAACATATGCGTACGTGTAAGGGGGCCTTTGCGGTTGGAAAAAGGCACGATAATTTCGACACAAAACCGACAAAATTACAGCCCTGATACGATAACTGTTTTCTGCGATGTTGAGAACCCTGCGCACGTGTTCAACGACCAGAGGAGCAAAACGTCCGTCAATTATAGAATCCTGAGGTGAAAAGGGCCTTTGTCGAACAACTTGAATCCCGAGTCTCGGAGCTGCAACCTGGTGGAACCGTCGAAGAGTGTGCAGTGGGTGAAGGAAGTGGAGTTCGGACGAACGACGAGCGGAGAGAGGCGAAAGCTGTATTGAGCGAGCGCGAACTAGAGCGGCTAAGACAGCTTGCTGTCAACAATACGCCGATCTTGTCAGGGATATTAAACGAGATTGTAGGCGAGACCAGAGAACCTGGACTAACTCTTAGCCGAACAAGGAGATACCGCCGCCGCCAATGAAGATATCCATTTATTGTACCATATTTCTCACTGCCTTAGTGGTGGCAGGATGAATACTAACATACCGCTAAAGAACAGAGCTGGTCCGTTACTGACTGACCGTACAAAACAGCTTAAGCGATAGAGTGAACAATTTAAAAAACTCTTTCGAGTTTGAAATGTCAGCGATCAGCGAAACCAGCAGCGGAAGATGCCAATAGTTCGTCGCGTTAATCGTATCAACTCTGAGGTGCCATCACTGGATGAAATTCGGGTAGTAATCAAAAGAATAAAATCCAACAGAGCGCCAGGGATAGGCTGTATTTCAGCTTAAATGCTGACCTATCTTCGTCAGCTCACATGATGCGTCAACTATACCACAATGGGCAAATGCAACATTTCCGGTGGACTGGATGCAGGGCATATTGATCGAAGTCCCTGAAACAGGAGATTTTACTTAGTGTGGTAACTGGCATAGCAATTAATCGCTCTGCAAGGTAATCCTGAACCGGATCCAGAAGAAAAAAGATGCTACTCCAGCGGCTGCAGGCTGGATTCCGTGTTGGCCGTTCATGTGAACCCTATCACAGGACTCCGCATTATATTGGAGGTTGGAGCAGATCCCTGAATTCCAGGGCTCTCTTCTGTTGACTTTGGAAAAGCGTTTGACCGACACAACCACGAAAAAAGCTGGGGTGCACTTAGGCGTAGAGGAGTTCTAAATAAGCTAGTCCATCTCATCGAGGCTCAGCTCGAGGCATTCTTTGGAAAGGTGTTGCATAATGGCGTCTTGTCCGACTCTATAAGGGTTACTGCTGGTGTGAGATAAAGCTGCATTTTATCCATTGGCGGAACTAGGGGGGGGGGGGCAAGGGGGGGCTAAGCCCTCCCTAGAAAAGATTTAGCCCCCCCTAGAAAAATTGACCAAGTTTTTTAATTTTTGAAAAACCAATAGTTAGATAACTATAGGTACGAAAAACTTCAGAGTAAAGTTTATTTGCATGACTGTTATAAGATTCCAGGCATTAATGTGCATTAAATTTTAATATGCCGACGAAATAAAATGGTTGAAAAAAATTCCGAGGGCTATAGCCCCCCCTAGGAATGAGCGCTAGTTCCGCCAATGATTTTATCACCACTGCACTGCGGTTCTTCATCGTTATGGATGAGATATTAGGTGGATCAATTGACAGTAGACCAACTCGAGGATTGGCCTGGAATCCTCTAACGATGGATATAATCTCGACCTAGCCAACAACATTGTCTTGTACGCACAACGTCGAAATCAATTGGAGAGCAGGTTACATGACCTCTCCAAGACCGAGAACTCCCAGACACCAGGTCTAACAGTCAATGTAGTAAAACTAAGGCTGTGGTAGTGAACACTGACAATCTGGACATGGATCAAAAAGTGTGGCTAAGTTTCGAACTTTGATATACAAAAGCTCTACGAAGCTACTATACTAAAAAATTTAGAATTAAGAGTTATTAATGTTCACGATTTCGAGCACTCAAAACTGCACAGTGATGAAAATGCAACGCTCTTCTCTCGAATCTAGGGAAAACTAGATACTTGAGCTCTAAGAAACAAAGAAAGATTGCGAAAAAATTTAATCAACCTGTTTTTGCTCAAAGTTCAGAAGCTACATAAAACAAAACTAAAACTTTGTAAGCGCAACAGCTCTTGCTGCTTTTCAGCCAGCTCAAACTAATATTTTCATTCATAATTTCATCGGGCACGAACTGGTTTAAGAGAAAGTATAATAAGTACAAAAATAATAACCACACTGAAGCTAAAATTCCGTCAAAAAACGTTATAAGCTTTATCAATGAATAAATGTTACTATGCGCCACTTCTCTCACATTCATTAAACTTTAACTTCAGTACCGCAGCCTCCATATTAGCCTTTCTGTTCATTGAGATTAAGCATCACACAAATTACCTGCAATGGTGAAGATGACGAAAGCGCCGAAAATGATCCTTCTCTGCTGCATCGTCTCTGTGTGTGAGTTGATGAACCGTATTTCCTCGTTTCGTTAACTCACGCGTCGATACGACGATTTCTGTTTCAAACTGCTATTTTCGGCACTAGTTAGAATTGCAGATTTTTCCTGACACACTTTTTTTTTTGCTGGAATTGCGGTCGATAGTTCAAAATCAACGGCGATTTGATTTATTGAAATGGAAATATACCAGACAGGAAGCAGCACTCTTTCTTGTCTCAACTGATAACACACTTGAACCTCTGCTGGGTGTGCGCTATCAGTATAGAGCTTCAATCCGGACTGGCTGTTTGGCGCTTCACTCTTCTGCTGTGCTGCTCTTTTATGCTGCTGATGATGCTGCTTCCGAGGGCTGCGGCGGTGTACACTCACGCGCGGTTCACGATCAACTGACTGCACTGATTAAGAACTTGAGAACTTTCATATTCTTCCTGGTCTGGCGATCGTTTTCTTTTTATGTATGATCTCGTAACCGATCGTATAAGCTGCTTGCCTGTGTATGCACATATGGTTTTAATAATTTTTAGAATTTAGGGCACAATTATGCAACTATGTTCCAGCGGTTCGTAGACATGCAGAATGCGAAAAAAATTTATACAGATAATAAGAAACAGTTTAGGAAGTATTTCTCTTAATATGTTATTCATTATGCCAATATAAAAATGTTGATTTAAATTTCTAGGAAGATCAGCCAATGAAAGACTTGGTTCTTTTGAGAAAAACTTCATTCAATACTGTTTCTGCAACCGTCCACTGAGAGAAATGCAGTCAAAGTTTGCGTATACGTTTCCAGAAGCATATTCATGTGATAAGGTACGTTTCGATAACGCTCTGTATTTGTACAGTCCATTGCCCTTGCTGCATTTCTTCCGTTCTGTTTTAAACGTTATCAATAAGCAATGTTATGTGCTATTTATGCACATGCATATGATTGTCAGCAATATGAAATATGACATTTTTTTATTACTATTTGCTTGAAAATTTATATCTTACTTGTTTAATCTGCTTTGTTCATTTAGTTTCAGAACTAAAAAGGCACTGGTCCGATCTTTTATGTTTTTATAACGATATTTTTTCAAGTAGAAGAAATTATATGTGTATCCTGTTCACCTTATGTCCTTAGAGCAGCACAAGCCCTGCAGGGAAAGAGCGAAAAAAAGATAATGGCAAGGGTCATATGAAACTTATTAGGTTCGTAGTTCGTTGCATTTTGTCAAGCTAGGAGGCTCGCTATTGGTTGAACTAGCTACAATAGGCCCCTATTATTCCTCAACAAACATTAAAATGTGGTTAAGTCTGTTCTAGAACTGAAGTTTTTGGAGTGCCTTAGTAGAATGCGAAATCGACGAAATACGAATCGTATTCCGGTTCAAAAACAGACACTGAGGAAGCTTGCAAGTCGTAGGCGAAATACGTATCTGTCAAGAATAAAATATACACAGTAGAACCACGACCACCCACATTGAAAATTGTCTCTAATTTATTTACAGTTCGTTCTATTCAATTTCGTTTTTTAAAAAGAATTTTGCATGAAAATGCAAGCTTTAAAAACCGGTCATTGCTAATCCATATTGGTTCGAATAGATGAAAACAATTTAAATTGAATTTATTTGCGGCATATTTGTAGTAATTGTCTCATTAAAAATTGACCGTAGTTATTCTGAGTATTTTTGGGTCAAACAAGTGCTATCTTTGTTCCCCGTAATATAACAATCAGTAATACTCAGACTCAGACAACTAAGTAGAAACTAACTTTGAAGCATAACCGCATAACTGTGCGGTATGAATGGTGATTCCACAATCAATATTTTATATATCATTTGCGAGTAGGATATGAAAAAATACCAACATTTCTACTAGTTTTTCTTCATATTTTACTTTCAATATTTTTACAATCAGACATAGAAAACACTGCAGTCAGGCCATATTTATCTAGTTACACACATAAATTGAGTTTGGATCTTAACCTCAGGCTTTATCAATTATCACCTAAAATATACTTATGTTACTAAACCAATCTTCTCCAAAAAGAATCAATTCATTTTAAAGAACTGTTTGTGCCCCCGCCCGTTTGGAATTTGTCCCCGTGCCCGCAGCCGTCTAACCGCTTCCCTGAGATACTTCGGTTGGATGGCCCCGGTTTCTTCCGTTCCTTCCATAACGTCGAGTGCTTCCTCGACCACCTCGCCGACAAAGACCTTTGCTATACCGGACATGGCGATAACCACATTTTGTGACACCGAGCAACCAGTAATTGTTTGCATTAAGCGCTTGACGGCCGCCTTCGGGAAGGCAGCTCGCCGGTACATTTCGTACCGATCCAGCTGTTCCTCGGTGAAGTTAGATACAAGAACTCTAAAAATGTAAATCATGTTATTTTCACGATAGGTGATAATTTATTTTAATACATACTGCATTTTTTCCAACTCTTCTTCCTCCATTATCTTTTTGCTTTTCATCTCTTTCCGTTTTACTCGATCCAGATTTTTCTGCTGCTGTTCTTTACTCAGAGCTTCGTCGCTGTTATTTTGGCTCTCCCTGCCGATTTCCGGAAAGATGATATCTTCGAACTCGGTTTTCAGGGAGTATGAAGACGATCGTCCTTCTTCCTGGAGCTGTGTTGATTCGATCTTTATCGAAGATGACGGTGGCCCATCGAAAATATCCTCTTCCGAAGACAGTAATGCATGCATATCCTTTTTGCTGTCTGAAGGCATGTTGTCATCGGAACTGCTTGGCTCCAAGATATTTTCCATTGATAGTTCAATCTATATAAATTCAGCTGGAAAGTGGAAATAAATGAAAATATAAATGCAAGCTACGCTCCTTCAGTATAGTGATGTTTACTTTTTAATGTTTCTCGATGCTGAGCTGACGGGACGGAGCTGATGAACGAAAAGGCTTTTCAGCGAAGCACTGTAAAAAATCAAATTTTTCCAATATTGACTTATTCGACAGAAACTTATGCGCTGACGGTGGTGGTCTTTGGGACTAGCCGAACGGTGAGACAGTTGACAGTTTGCTTGAACAATCGGAAAAAAGTTCACTTTTTTAATTTCCTTAATGTAGTGAAACAATGCACAAGTGAAATTATTATTACAAAATGTAAGAAAATTGTGTACTTTATTTTTGGTATATACTTTGTCAATGGTTGTTACAGTATATAAGAGAAAAACTACAAGGTATACAGCCCTAAGGGTTGTACGAAAGGGTGACGTAGGACTATTCAGATCATCAGATCAAAGATTAATGTAAACCTAGATGTAAACTGCATATTTGGCATATGTATGTTTATAAGAATCTGTGAGTGCCATAGGCCCTTTTGATAAGCAACCACCGCTTGGAGGCGCTGCTTGAAAAAAAGTGATGAAAAGGATACAAGCTGTCAAACTCCATACAGTTTGAAAATTATTGGCATAAAATACGGTTTTTACGGAACCTTTTCATTTTTCCGTACTTTTGATTGTGAAAAATTGGAAGAAACTTGTTTGTTTATGCCAAGGTAAGTGACAATATTCGCTATATTTTTGTTACGACGAAAAAATATTCGTATTATAGTTTCGTTGAGATGAAGCATAATCGGAAACGTGCAACTGGTAGTATAGTTGCCAATTGCTGGAGGAAGAATCGTCAGTTATTTGCAGTACCACACAAGGAAAGTAAAGTTTTCGGTAGGTGGAACAAGTTGTTGAATTTAAATGGACCGTCTAGAAAGCAAATATGCGATAACCATTTCAAGCCAGAAGATTTCATTATCGGTAAAATAAGTTTTGTGTTGTAAATTGTGCGATGTTTCATATATCTATTTATTTTCAGTCAAACGCAGAAGATTAAAAAACACGGCTGTTCCGTCGATTCTGCCAGTGAAAAACAAAATAGTAACCTTCAAGCCCGGATGCCGGAAAACCAAGTCGTTTGTTCGGATTCCTCCAATACAGTCTTATCCAGCCCATCGGCAGGCAACCATGTTTTCGCTGCCAACATCTCGTGTGTGCGAAAATGAGATAGCATGTCAGCACTGCGTTTCACTCAACTGCCAGCAGTCTGATTTGGGCCCGCTGTCAAATTTTGAGCCCAGGACATGCTGTCGCTGACGTTCACTGCAGCTCGATATAGAGATGTCGATGGGGTGACTCTATCCCGCTTAGGCGCGTCCGGCAGAAATCGAACAAAAATCTGGCAGCGAAAAACTTTTTCTGCCAGGCATTGTGCCGGATTTCTGGCCGCCGTCACCCGTGAAAACTAGCAGAAATGCAACAACCGATTCTGGCAGAAATTTCGCCTAACGGTTTTGTCTGCCAGATTTCTGTTCGATTTCTGTCAGCCATTTCGAACAGAACCGATACCGAAACCGATTGAACCGGTTTGTGTTTTTTGCGTAAGTTTTTGATTAAAAAAGCTGTCATCAAAAATAAATACACATACATTTGCGCATTTTACACTACTTTATTGTTCATTCTTACGTTCAGCTTATTTTTGTTAGTTTTCGGTGCATTTCAGAAGCTGAAACCAGATGAGCGAGATCTTTGGTCTGAAAACAAAAAGAATGCACAGAGCACGCACGTTATTGGAATCGACCATTTAAAATGTTTCGTGAGGCTTTAAAAACAGAAACTAAATCCCGAAGAAACAGGTTGAATAATATTTTCTTACCTGCACTGCAGAACTGCAACATTAGGCAGCATCGTGTGAAGCACGTATCTCCCGTTTTAAAATGTCATTTTTGACATACATTAAAGCGAGCGAAAAACAAAGAAGACGAACCGGTTCTGAATGTCAAATTTTGCCGGCGCCATATTGATTCTGTTCGATTTCTGCCGGGCATCCGAATTTTTCCTATATGCGGGATATTTCTTTATTTAATTGGGACGTCTGTTCTGCATATGCCACGAAATCCGTGTGCACACGTTGTTGAAAATGACTATAGCCGAAAAGTCCTTTTTGCTACAGTTTCCTCCAACTACCGCTGCTGTCATTTTAGCGCTGATTGATGGTGAGACTGATTTTACGCAGACGTCATTTTTTTCTTTGCACCGTGTCAAGTTGCATTGTGTATCCAGCTCGCAGAAAATAAAGAAAATCTGTCCTCGGCTTGCCTTAGTCGTCGTGTTCTCCGTGTAGTGTTATTTTGCGTGCATTTATTGGTTCTTCGCTTATACCAGAATATTTGCGTTCGGCAGATAGTGCTGCAGGTTTAGTATCTATCACCATTGATACATTGAAAAAAAAATTAGTGGACTTCAATACGTCAGTAACAACACTTTCTCTGGTGCAGCAGTACCCACTAGATCCCGTTAGATAATCGTGTTTTCTCAGACATTTCTGATCTCATGGTGAAATTTGAAAACTCTTGATATAGCACGAATGAAAGTAGGTATCGGATTGATTCCGTGAATATGATTTATTTGAACGCAGTGGCACACGAAAAGTGATTATATAAAAACAAAAAAGTGCTCGAGGAGGTGGCGGAGAAACGTAGAATTTCTGTTGACAGTGGTGTTCCCAATTTTTAGTCACTGCATTAGCGTTTCACTTTTTTCGTGGTAAAAGTAGGTGCGGAAAACGCTACCATTCCGAGGAAAACCATTGTGCAACAACGTTGCACTAAGTGTTGGCGGAACGAGCCGAGGAAGGAACAGAAAATATTTTCGTTGAAAATCACGTCATTCATTGTAGAACCGTACCGTGTGACGAAGACGGATAGACGTCGTGGAAGTTTAGTGCAGAATTGGTCAATCCGATAAAAATAGAACACGCGTCGATCAATTATCGGCGATTGCGAAAGGACTATTAATGAAATCTTAAATGAATTGGTTGCAGTAAAACGCGAAAGGAACGCTGTGTTCTATTTATCTAGCGATTGCGAAACTGATATCGTCATTGCGTTGAGCATCAGTCAGTCAGTGTAATTGCGCGACTGGCAGCCGTACTGGGCAAAAGTAGGCTGACGACGACCAGCGAAACATAAACTCTGCAGAGTCATCTGGATCATCATCAGCCGACGGTGACGGTGGCGAAGGCATCAGTCGATCAAACACAGAGGAAAAATCGTTGGAGCACAAACAACAGAAAGGCGAATTACGCAAAGGTGGGACAAGGTGAAGCGCAGAGAAAAACAGAAAATCGTTGTTGTTTTTTCCTTCGTTATTTACCTTTGAGTACTTTGGGGCTAGCTCTAAACTGTGTGTGGTGAGTAAATCTGATTGATTGAGTAGCGTATATGGAGCTTCTCGGAAGAAAAACGGGCATGTTGCGCTCCGCAAACAATTAGTGCACTGCAGGGTTTATTCGCAGTACGTTTACTATTATAATGTAAAAAGAACATGGGTTTTGTACGAAATAGAGCATAATGATAATTTAGACAGAAATTAAAGGTCGAGTAAGGTGCACAATTAATATTTCTCTTATCAAGGTTACTGCCTGTCTTGTATTATTTATTTAGTTTTGGATCAGGTAGAATGAGCTTATCGGTGCGTCTTACCAATGGTCTATTTACGCTGTAGATTAAAAGATAGATAATCATGCAATTCAAATAATAAGCCCTGAATTTGCTGCGACCAAAAATATGAAATAAATTAGTGTTTTTAACAAAAGTTTTTTATATGATTCGAGTGGCAAATTTTGTGTGTTCTTAAGTGTTGCGTAAACAATTTTCAATATTCCAAATCATTAAAAATATTGAAAATCGGTCAAAAAACCGTTGGGTTATATGCGCTCAAATTCTTTATTTTTTATTCGTGACGCTCGCACTTCTTCAGTTTTTGGAATAGCACCACCTTCCATAGCTGGCCGTAAGACGTACTCCTACGTTAAAACCATAAAGGTTGTGTTCTAGACACGACCGTATGGCTCACGTAGCACTATGATAGACTGTTGCACCGGAACTTGCACTCAGATATGAACTTGGAATTGGGATCTGAACCTGTTCTTATATCTGAACATGGATTTGGACTTCAGTTAGGACTAAGGTTACGGAACCATCTAAAACCGTTGGAAACAACCAGTTCAGAACCATATGAAGTAGAACCAGGTATTCCTGAAGGTATCATCAGTCAAACTTGTGGAGTGTGAATTAGTCGAAGTCTACGTTCATCTTCCCATTACCACTCGACACGAGTTGGCTGCAATTGAATTCGAAATTAATGACCGTTAGATGTCCAGTATCCTTTTGATGGGACCACCGAAGACGTATGATCGCATGATCAAAAAGCAAAGCATTGGGCTTAAACGTTTTCCTAAGACTTGACCCTTCTTTATCGACAGCCTTTGCAGCTGGCTGTTAGAGTGCAGGTCAACTACAGGGCTAGTGCAACGGTCCTACTGAAGTACCGAGATTCCCGAGATTTGAACTGCCTTGTTAGACCAGCTTCGTACCTCGAAGCTAACTAGGCGGTTAACGATCGCATGATCATGGGTTTAAGCGTCCGGGATCAAACTGAAGGCGGATACTGTTAAAGCGAAGGCCCTCCAGGATGTCAAGTGGCAAGATAAGTCGTTAGGATGTGATGTTAAACGGCCGTTCTATGGTCAGAACAAGAGGGCCGTGAACGTGAAGTTGGACAAGTCCAAGGTGAAATGTTACCGATGTAAGCAAGTCCGACACTAGGCGTTCAAATGCAAAAAGGAACCGGAAGTTTCTAAGGAACCACAAAAGGGTAGGAAGAAATTGCATACGCACTCGGCATTTGCGGTGACGAACTGAGGAAGATTGGATTTTCGTCCCGTATGTCACATATGATATATTGGTATTAAATCAGATCGGACCAGATCGCAAAACTTAAAAAAAGAAATTAATGACAGCCATCGATCACGAATTTTCTAAGCTACATTTTACTCTAATCAGATTACATAAATGTAGCAAACAGCCAAAGTTATGAGATGTTTTCGAACGAATAATAGCTGTAAACCATACAGAGCAGCTTTGAACGCGTTATTTTCGAAATCAGAATTCTGTCATTTGGTTCGGTCTGATTTAACACCGTACACCGACCATATGAGTTGTGATCTTGTAGAGCTGGAGAACCGTAGTTGGTGTCCGTGTGTTTAATGGTGACCTGGAAGTAGAAGCTGATAGACGAAGCAAATCTATTAATAAATTATGGCTAGGTCGAAGACTTACGGAATTGATCATCGAGTTATCTTATTGAAGGACTCGACAGGTGTGAATAGATCAATCCGGCCGGCCGATGTGAGTACTATTGGTGAGCAACACGGCGGTCTGTACAAGCTGCGTCTGAAAAGTATAAATCATTGATGATTGCAGTAGGATATGTTTCGTGTACTTCCTGCGGATGAAAACAGAAGTGCTGGATTGCTTTAAAGATGTTCAATCTTATGTTGCGAAGCAGTCTGATCGTTGTGAAAGCGATTGATGTTTAGCTTGTGCATATGAACTGTGCAATTGTTGAGCGGGTACGATGTCTTTCATTCGATGAGTGTTTGGGCTGAGGCAGTTGTTGAAGAAAAGTTCATCGGAAAAAGGCATGATCCGTCACAGTTGCATGTTCCAAAAGTGTGAAGGAAGAAATGAGATTCCAAATCCAATGCTGGAGTAATCGTTGGAACCCTGCGGGAGATGATATTGCTGAGCATGGTGCTGAGCCAGAGAAACATCTTAACTAGGTTCAACTCTTCATCTTAACTCATCCACAACCAGAATACTAGCTTGAAACAGTTTGGCGCAGTGTACGGTAGCGCTGGATTACAGGCAAATACCTTGATGTTAAAAAGAGTTTCGGTACAGCATCTCAAAAGACTGTCGCGTCTCAAGTGCACACGAAAAGCGAGCCTGCTACGTACCACGAGGCGATGCGACACGACGACAGTACCTTGTGGCGAGAGCCCATGCCAGTAGAAATCAAATTCTTGAGTGACAACGAAACGTGGGAGCTCACATACCTATCGCTAGGGAGGAACGCGCTCAAGTCGAAGTAGGTCTACAAGATTTAAATGAAGGTAGACGGGTCCCTGGAGAGATAAAAAGCCCATTTTGTCATTAAGGGCACAACTAGGTGAAAGGTGTGGACTACCAGTAAACCTACGCGCCTGTGGTGCGGTATGCGACCGTCCGTTATATGAAATCGGTGGCGGCCGAGCTGAATTCGGGGGTGACTCAGCTGGATACAGTGATTGCATTTCTTCAACGTGACCTAGCTGACTAAGATACCTAAGAATTCCTGTGTATATATCCTGGTTGACAACGCGAAGATATTGTAATTGCGGTTTTCTGTTGACGATCTTCTGATATGTATTTTCGAACGACAAACAACTGGTCGCGATGGTCAAGAAACAACTGAAGGCGACATTCTTAGTGGAAGATCTCGGCGTTACGAAGCTAATCGGCATCCGTGTAACTCGCACGAAGGGGAAGATTATGCTGGAGCAGGAGCGTTACGTGAATAAAGCTGCAGTAGTTCGGCATGACCAACTGTAAGTCCGTGTAAACACCATTCGACCCGAATTACCTAGAAGATGTATCCGATATTTGCCGAGGAAGCTGAGCGAATGGTACAAGATCAAAAGCCGGGTCCTGGCCGAATTCAGAAGCTTTAGCGATACAGACTGGAGAAATAATGCGGAAATCAGAGGGTCTGTAACAGGATACGTATTTGTCCATATCCATACTGTAAGAGTGATAGCGTGGAATCGTTGGAGAAAACCACCCGTTGCCTTATCAACAACTCAGGCTGAATATGTCATCATTCAGAAATCTATGCTTTCTACGAACCGGTACGCTGAGGTTTCTGGAACCGAATCATCAATACCACTGTATTGCGATTACCAGGACTGCCAGTTGCCTAACCTTTTCCGCGTTGGTTATTCTGCAAGAACGATACACATACACAAATATTTATTATCGATTTTCACTATTTCTCAATTGAAATACAGTTTTTTATTCCATGCGAATCGACTGGTAGAAGAATTTCATATCGATTGTTGCAAATATCCTTTTTTTATTCAATTTAATTCATTGGTACAGCTCAACTGTGGAGTAAAACCTTTCAATTGAAATAGGGAAAGCCAGCGGGAGTGATAATTCCAATGCAAAAATCTTTTAACCTGACCGCTTTTTCGCCGACGATGTTCTTTTGTGATAGGATTGAAACTGCTCAACGCAAGAGAAGTTTTGAAAATAGTCTCAAAGAACATATTTCGCAAGCAAAGAAAGCAAAAAAATATAATTCAATTATGATTCAATTTAGGTCTTTGCAAATCATTTTCTAAGTTATTGTCACCCGCCCTTCCCCCCCCCAGTGGCCCAATACCGGAGGGACAAAAACTTTTTAAAATATTTGTAAAGGCCTTATTATTTTATGTCTAAAGGACATACCTACACATTTTTAAATAGAACTGTACAAATTTCCCTCGCAAAATCAATAACTATTGGAAATTAGATATTTCTGAAAGTCTGGATATTTATAGACATATATCTGGGTTTTTTAACAAAGCAGTAGGTTTCATTAATATTGAAAAACTAGGATAGTTTTTAATTAATTTGCATTAATAATGAATTCCCAGAATCCTATAATCCGTTCCTACCGTAACCTAGGGACTGTCTAAATTTATCAATTCTCCGTGTGTTTCTTCAGGCAATCCAAGAATTTTAAACACCTCTCGCGGATAGGAAAAAAAGCGACCAAAAAGCGCAGCGAAAATGACAGCCACGGACAACACGATCCGCTTCAGTGATCACACGTTGGACAAAGCGACCAAGGCGAAAGTGACGCTGGAAAACTACTACAGCAATCTGATAACCCAGCATGGCGAGCGCAAACAGCGTCAGGCCAAGCTGGAAGCCTCCCTGAAAGACGAGGCCCTATCGGAATCCCAGCGGCAGGAGAAACGGATGCAGCACGCTCAAAAGGAAACGGAATTCCTGCGACTAAAACGATCCCGACTAGGGGTGGAAGACTTTGAGGCACTGAAGGTCATCGGTCGGGGGGCCTTTGGTGAGGTGCGATTGGTACAGAAAAAGGACACGGGGCATGTATATGCCATGAAAGTGCTTCGGAAAGCGGACATGTTGGAGAAGGAGCAGGTGGCACACGTTAGAGCCGAACGCGATGTACTGGTCGAAGCCGACCATCAATGGGTTGTAAAGATGTACTATAGTTTTCAGGTTAATTGATTTGAAAGTAAGCTTTTGGGGTGTTATGCTACAATCTACTGATTTTAGGATTCGGTCAATTTGTACTTGATTATGGAGTTCCTACCGGGTGGCGACATGATGACTCTGCTTATGAAGAAAGATACGCTTTCGGAAGAGTGTACTCAGTTCTATATCGCTGAAACGGCCCTTGCTATCGACTCTATCCATCGGCTGGGTTTCATACATCGAGATATAAAGCCAGACAATTTACTTCTGGATGCTCGCGGTCACTTGAAATTGTCCGACTTCGGCCTCTGTACTGGATTGAAAAAGTCTCATAGAACGGATTTCTACCGCGATCTGTCGCAAGCGAAACCGTCGGACTTCATCGGGACCTGTGCCAGTCCGATGGATTCGAAAAGAAGGGCAGAAAGTTGGAAAAGGAATCGCCGAGCATTGGCCTATAGCACCGTTGGTACACCGGACTATATCGCACCGGAAGTATTTTTACAAACCGGCTACGGACCTGCTTGCGATTGGTGGTCCCTCGGGGTTATTATGTATGAAATGCTAATGGGCTATCCACCATTTTGTTCGGATAATCCACAAGACACATATCGGAAAGTGATGAACTGGCGTGAGACACTAATCTTTCCACCGGAGACACCAATCTCGGAGGAAGCGCGGGACACGATCGTCAAATTTTGCTGTGAAGCCGAGCGTCGGTAAGTTGATTCTTTGCTTTTCCATCAGCGGCAATTGTTATAGCGATTTGTTTTTCAGATTGGGTTCACAACGTGGTATTGAAGATTTGAAATTGGTTTCGTTCTTCCGCGGAGTCGACTGGGAGCACATTCGAGAAAGACCGGCTGCTATTCCGGTAGAAGTTCGTTCAATCGACGATACTTCTAACTTCGATGACTTCCCCGACGTTGCTCTGGAAATACGTAAGTAACAAAGTATAAAATGTTATGAACTGATGAAAAAAAGATTTTCTCTCTCCTTTTTCATCAGCCGCTCATCCAACACCGGAAGGAGAGGTACTCAAAGATTGGGTCTTTATCAATTACACCTTCAGACGGTTCGAAAGTCTCACGCAGCGTGGTACTCCGACGAAGAAATAAGCTCGTTAAACTTTCGTTCCGAATTTCCCCGACATCTCTTGCTATACTAATCTTTACCACACAGCTTTTACTAAGAAAACCGAGTGCAGTTGGCGAACCTAACATATAGAAAGAGAAATAGTGCAGATATATTTAACTACGTAATTATAACTTAACAACCCGCTCGGACTCTGGGGCAGGGCATTAACAAAGTGACTCAACACGTAATTAAGCATCCTCTATTGTGAAGTACACAGGTAAAGATTATGAAAAAATTAAGAAAAAAAAACATTCTCACACGCTCGTATATATCAAAGAATATTGATACTACAGGCTCTAGGGAGTTATAGTGCAAGATAGTCCTTTCCATGTTTAGATTTGGTTCATATTGTGTATGTAGTTTATTTCCAGCCTTCACAGCCAAGTAGACTTATGAATTATTTTACGTTAACAGCGATTATATGAATGGAAACGCTTGCTTAGCAAATACGATGAGTACGATAATGATTACGCGGCGTAAAGAAACCCGTAATCGCAACGTGGTGACACGAGCATCCAAATAATAGGAATGGTAACACTAACCTTTACATCCACGCCACCCTACCCCCCTCCCCCGCCCCTCCCTCCTGAAAACAATATGAACAAAAGCATTGTACCGTATTCCGTTCTAGCTCTGACGCTTAGGCTAGTAGAAAGAGGTGTTCATTGTGCGAAAACAGAACAATTATTTAGTGAAAAAAGCGAACTATGTGCAACTTCAGTAGAGACGTCCTGGTACGGCAGAGGAAATCTGTTCCTGTACTACCTATAGCGTATTTAAAAAAGAAAGAATCTAAAAAAGCACTAGTGAGCATTTCAGACAGGAGATGAATGAGTTGGATTAACAGCTAAATAGTATTAATAGGTAGTTATTATTTTAAAACCGTTTATCCTAGTTTTAAGTTTAAATGTTTTAGTTATAGTAGAGCAAACCATTTACAAACCCACTAGTTTTGATAGGCAAAGGAAGTCCGGATGATTTGTTTAGTTTTGTACATATTCGCATATTCAAAAAAAGATTATAAAACTATTTACGCGCCTTGCAGTTTTTTTCTAAAATTTATTCTTTGGCTACTATCTACTATTGTTTATTTTGCTTCAAGCATTGTTCGGCCAGCTTATGAAAAATACTTGTTTTGGTTTTTATAGATGTTTAGTACCTACTTTTATTGCTGTGGTAATAAAAAAAATATTTAAAGGCATGACTTTTTTGCAGTCGAGTGTCCAGAATGAGCAGGTGTATCTTCCATGATCTGTTTTATCACTATAACAAAGAACAAAAATAAAACGTCAAACAGCAACTGAGTGTAAGCTAAGTACCGCGTGTTTTAGTGTAATCAATTGATTGAAAATAGCTGTAGTTAATTTTTACCTTTCCTTCCTATCCTTACAGTGTATTGTACATGCATTGCGCTAGTTTATTACCTCGGCACCTTTGCTTTTGATTACATTCACACAAAGAATCTACACACACAGCTCCATACTGTACTGAGGAATAAAAGTGATACATAGAAGAACCGACGAATTGCATATTGTATGTGATAATATCAACGAGCGATGAATTTAAGTTTCACTATTGTTATCGTAGAAGTTTGAAATTTACTCGTGAAAATCGGTCTGCTATACCAAATTTTAAATTTAAATTTTCCATAAGGTATAACAGAATCTTTCCTGCTTTTTGGGTGATAGTTTTGCTGAGAAAATTTGTTTGCATTTCTATAAAAAAATTTAAAATAAGCGATTTCCCTTAGAGTTTTCTGAGGAGATAGAAGGAATAGAGGAGATAGAATGAAGGCCTCAAAATTCTCAACCGATTAAACCCCATGTTTTTTCTAGCAAAAGTAAAATGCTGAGACTTTCTGGATTTTTTTTGATCAACTAAGAAAAGACCGCACATATCCCAACCAACAATGTGAGTTTTATTGCACTCTTATGACGGTTTTCATGACCAATTATGGCCTTAAATGCCATCATAAGAGTGTAATAAAACCCAAATTGTTCCTTGGGATGAGTTTTTAATTTTGCCCATATGGTCCGATTTATAGCGGGCTGGTGGAAAGAATACAGCTTTTACATAGCTTCTTCATCGCTTCTCAACGGTTATAACATTAGATTTGGATACAGGAATGCTTTCATTGAATTTCGGATGAAGAGGTGCTCCAGAAAATAGAAATAACGAAGAGAATTACACAGAACACACATGCCATCCAACGCCTTGCACGCCAGGGAAAGAAACTAAGACGATCACCGAAACAAGGATAGTTGCAACAGAATGGCTCAGGACACTACCTACATTGGATCAAGATGTTACTAGAGGATCTGACTTCGCTTGGGAAACCACCACTAAAGCAAGGCGAAGATGGGTACACTTGATGAAGGCACGGCTCTAATGAGAATGGGAACTCCTGTTGAATTGAGGTAAAATTCATCATAAAAGGGTAAGAGAAATGGAGTATGAGCACCCGAACAACAGGTATGAAAAACGTATATCTTTATTTCTTAGCTTCAAACGTACCATTTTATATAACATTGATAACTAGACTGATACATGACTATATGACCAAAACTTGACGTTGTCTGATCTTGGAACCTGCAGAGTCAAATCGCTACTGCGTTTTATATGCTGTCGTAGGCTGTCTCGGCAGGCAGAAATGACTTTCGGAGGCCCCAATATAACATTACCCCTCGGGCCTAATGTAGAAATAATGCGCTCATCAGCGTCCAGCTAGTCAAACCCCCACAGATTACAGATTACAGGAATGCTTTCATTGATGTTCTATTTTAGGTTTCTTTCAAATCTTTCCCGTATTCCGGGAACACAGTTACTAGTTTGAGCTGGCTGCTAAGTAGCAAGGTTTATTATTTTTACACAGCTATAATTTTGTTACATCTTAACGGCTTTTGGCTAACAGATTTCGAAAGTCGAGAAACAACGGTGGACCGGTCATGTCGCGAGGATGCCGGACGACTGTACTACGAAATTTGTTCTATTCAAGAACCCCACCGGTATCGACCAAATTTAAGCTGACTTGCGAGTGTTGAGACAATCACAAAACCGGCAATGAGCAGCTCAGGACCGAGTGCAGTGTAGACGAATTCTGGATGCAGTACAAGTCTCTTCGACTCTAAGTGTTGTTAGATCATCGTCAAAGCAAAGTGCAGATCGGAAGGGAATACTTTTCCGTTCTGTTATTGGAAGACAGCCCTCGTTCGTTGACCAATGATAACGGTTTGTGGCATGTAAAATTTGTCATTGCCAACAGTAGCATTTTTATTGCGACATTTGCCCCTATTTAGACTACCCCGATTTACACGATTATCACAGTCGAATCTCGCACACGATTTCGCTCAAAGAAAATGAAGTGAAAAAGAAGGGGAAGAAGGAAAAAGAAGTCAAACTCATTGGTAGATCAAACTAAAAGCCACTCTAGTGTCAGATTAACAGTGGAAAATGCGGTACGTTGCATTAAATGATTATCACAGTAGTCCAAATAGTCATAATAGGGGCAATACTTCGCATTTTTTAATACTGGGAAGCACACTAAAAGACCGATAAATACTGAAGCCTGCTTCAGAAGAACAGGGGGCTGTAGATGAACGTTTATGATTGACTGATGTTTTTGGAGCGTCTTAGTAGAATACGAAACCTAAAAATAGAAAATAAGAAAACTTATCCAATTTAATTCTACTATGTGTCACATACACATAGTAGAATTAAATTGGATAAGTTTTCTTATTTTTTATTTTTAGGTAACGTTTATGATATCAGATAATTGCGAGAGCTTTGATAGAGGGGACGACATGATGCCGAATCAAAGAGTGATAGACGAGAAGAGCCGGCCCAGAATGTTCACAGCGGGGAGCGTGCGACTGTATGAACAAATATCGGACGAATCATAGGCTGGCCTTATATGCCCTATCAATCCAAAACTTTTGGTCTGCAAAGTAGGCTTTTTTCCTCATCGCTCATAGCAGCTAGCACCATGGCAACAAACGCAAGCCTAAACGTTGAAAAATTAAATGATTAATACTACGAGCTATGGAAGCTTCATATGGTGCTAGTGCTTTTGAGAGAAGGAGTGAAAAATGTTGTCGACGAAGAGAAACCGGAAACACTGACTACGTCCTGGATCCACTAGGATGGTCCGATTGTAGTATTGTATTCATGTTTGACATCGTCATTTTGGCTATCGTGACAAGCAAGCTGTGGAGAAAATCCTCCGAGACGGCCTCGGAACTGGCCGAAAATATACAATACAGGAACGCAGCGTGAAAACTAATTGCGGAATGGTCTATGAAGAAAAAATATGTCGTGAATCTTTTTCAAGTAAATCCGTATTCATTGAAGATCGTTGAAAAGGCATTAAGACCGCCATCGGGAGTACTGCTCTAACGGCATAAGGTGCAATGAATCCGAACCGAAAAAACGATTGGTTCGACGGCGAATGCGAGCAATTAGTGCAGGAGAAGAATGTAGCACGTGCGAGAATGCTGCAACATCGTACGAGGGCGAATGTGGAGCGACATAAACAAGCACGGAACTCGGTCTTCCGGAGGAAAAAGCGCCAACTGGAAGAACGAGATCGCGAGGCGATGGAAGAACTGTACCATGCTAACGATAAACGGAAGTTCTACGAGGCGTTAAACCGTTCGCGCAAAGGCTGTGTGTCGCAGGCTGATATGTGTCGGGACTCAGACGGTAATCTTCTCACGAACGAACATGAGGTGATCGAGAGGTGTAAGCAGTATGACGAGCATCTTAACAGTGATGTAGCAGAACATGAAGGTGACGAGATGGCAATAGATCTTGAAGCACGTGCAGAAGACGACAGAATACCAGCCCCCGACCTCCAGGAGAAGGCATCACCAGCAGAAGAGATCTGTCGACTGAAGAACAATAAAGCGGCTGGGGCTGAAAAGCTACCCGGCGAGCTGCTGAAATACGGTGGTGACACACTGGCTAGAGCGCTGCATTGGGTCATTGTCAGGATTTGGGAGGAGGAGCTACTAGCGGAGGAGTAGACGGAAGGCATCGTGTGTCCGACTCACAAAAAGGGTGACAAGTTGGATTGTTGCAATTACCACGCAATCACACTTTTGAACGGCGCCTACAAGGTACTCTCCCAACTTTTATGTCATCGATTATCACCATTTGCAAAGGAGTTCGTGGGACAATATCAAGCGGGATGCATGGGTGCCCGTGCCACCACGGATCAGAATTTCGCGCTTCGGCAAGCGGCAAGTGTTCGGGAAATGTCGCGAATACAACGTGCCCATGCATCATTTATTCATCGACTTCAAATCGGCACGGTATGACACGATCGATCGAGATCAGCTATGGCAGATTATGCACTACACGGATTTCCGGATAAACTAACACGATTGGTCAAGGCGGCGATGGATCGAGTAATGTGTGTTGTTCGAGTATCAGGGGCAGTCTCGAGTCCCTTTGAATCCCGAAGAGGGTTACGGCAAGGTACGGGATGGGATTTCGTGTTTACTGTTCAACATCGCTTTGGAGGGTGCGATAAGAAAAGCGGGGATAGACGTGGATAGTATTCACGAAATCCGTCTAGCTTCTTGGTTTCGCTGACGACGTTGACGTCATTACACGTACCTTTGAGAGGATTGCGGAAACGTACATCGGACTGAAAGCTGAAGCCAAACGGGTTAGGCTTGTCATTAATGTATCGAAAACAAAATACACGAAAGGAAGAGGTTCTAGAGAAGTGAGTGCTGCCCTCCCTCCCCGGATTCATTTAGACGATGATGAAAGTGAGGTGGTAGAAGAGTTCGTGTATCTGGGCTCACTGGTTACCGCAGACGACTCCAGCAGAGAAATACAAAGACGCATTATGGCAGGGAATCGTGCCTACTTTGGACTCCGTAGGACGCTGCGATCGAACAAAATTCGCCACCGCACGAAGTTAACAATCTACAAGACGCTGATTAGACCGGTAGTTCATTACGGCCATGAGGCATGGACCATGCTCGTTGAGGACCAACGCGCCCTTAGTGTTTTCGAACGGAAGGTGTTGCGCACCATCTACGGCGGAGTGCAGATGGAAGACGGAACGTGGAGGATGCGAACGAACCATGAATTGCATCAGCTGCTTAGGGAACCACCTATCGCTCACACCGCAAAAATCGGTCGCCTGCGATGGGCTGGGCACGTCGTGAGGATGTCGGACGACAGCCCGTTTAAAAAAGTTCTCAATAACGATCCGACTGAAACGAGACGGCGGGACGCGCAGCGAGGAAGATGGATCGATCAAGTGGAAGGCGACCTGCGGACCCTACGCAGACTATGTGGCTGGCGAATTGCGGCCATGGAGCGAGTGCAATGGAGACGACTTCTTCGTACAGCAAAGGAAACCACGGCCTGGACCTGATTAAGTCATATCATATAATCTAGTCCGACCAGTACAAGGATGGTTTCGTAATTAATAACACAAACAGATCTCACCTTTTCTTCATTTTATCACAGACTTTTATTACCAAAAATTCAATGAAAAGTTCATTTGTTGTAGTTTGTTTTAAGTATGCCTTTGTTTCGTCTCTTGAACATTTTGCTTGAATTTACCCGACCTGCTTCTTCAAGAGACTCCACACTGTAATTTGCGACTGATTTTCTTTTATCTAATGCTACAGAATGTTCACTATGTATTTATATTGTTTGCAAAATGGCTTTAAGTAACAAAGCTATCTTGGTTTGTTTGTATTGAGTTTCATTTTTAACTTTCCCGCTTTCTAATTATGCTGGCGCGTATCGATCGATCAAAAATTAAAGAATACAAGAGAAACTAAATTATAGTACGGTGTAGTTTCTTTTTTAAATTTTAATTTCTCCTCTACGTGAATTGAAACCAAAAAAATATCATCGAGTTTTCTCAAATGAACAAGCAGCTTTGCTGAATAATGGCAATCAGATTAGCCATTATTCAACAACAGCTGGTTCTGCTGGTTTTAACTTGTTGTCCTACCGTTAAATGTCTAATATTCAGCTTTGAAAGCAGTAACTGTAACAATAAATTGTACTAAATTGAAAATTGTGAACAGTTGTGCATTAATGGGTACAGCCCTAAGTTGTTTGAAACTTGTTTCAACAGATATATGTGTGTGTATGAACCGTAAAACTGTAAGTGTAACAACCGAATACACAATACAAAAGTGGAATCTATTTTAGATTGGCTAACTTTCTTCTCATTTTTTTGTTTGTACATCAACCAACCATCGGATTGAGTTTATATAGGGAACTGTAACAAAACTTTAATATATTTGGAAACTCTTTTATATGCGCTTAATAGCAATATAGTTTGTAATAGATGTGTTTAATAAAATCTTTTGGCATTAGGTAACAAAATTGTTCTAGATTTGAGTTGAATATTCTCGTGGTGGTAATTGTACTAAATATGAACGTTGACTTTTTTAGTTCGTGTTTTTTATTCTTTAAGAAATTTTTCCTAACAAAATTCAAAGCAACCTTTGAAACTTGGTGTAGGTTCTTAGTAGAGTTCTGGAAAGCGTGCTCTAGTTAGGTTTGTTTCGAATAATTGCGTTGAGCAAGTTTTGCGAATGCAAGAAATTGCATTGCATGTAAAATAAGCGGAATGCTGGTAAGCGAATCTGGATGAATTTTGAGTATGTCGATATGAAATCATGACGAAAGCCTTTGCGTTCAGTTCTATCGATACTACCGTTTGTCGGTTCCGTCGTTCAGAAGTGATACAAAACTTAGATACTAGTATAGGTTCAAGTTTCTTCTGCTGTTATTTTTTGTTTGTTTTCGTTATTTTGTGTGTGGGTGGCACTGGTACAGACTAACAGGCGTACCGGTCATGCGATTTACATTGTAATTGTCAATTTTCATATTGAAATTTGAATCAAACAGCTATTAAATGTTGTTCGTTGAATTATTCCGCGGTACGAATTTTGGTGGCATTGCCCGTTAGTCTATGCTAGTGCTTGGTATCTGTACAAAATCTTAATCGCGGCTAATGTAGAGCTGTACTAACAGCACCGTGGCTGCCAGGAGTGCCATGTTTGAGCCGATAAGAGTTCCTCGTCCGCAGAGTTCTATCACACTTTCCTGTAAAAAAATTGTAGTAAGCGCATTTTTATTTGTTAAACAGGCAAATAGTTCTATACATTTGCATGCTTGTTGATGCAGGTTAGAGGACGCCTCCGGGGAAGCTCCGCATTGCGTGCTTTATGGCAAGCTAATGTGTCATTGTAGTCGTGTTCGACTGGCCACGTTGTTATCTGTGGCACCTGACTTGGCAGCGGACACAGAGTGTCCAGTACTAGCAGTATAAGGTTACTGGAGGGGATTGGCACTACGACATATGGTCTGAAAAAAAAATAGATTAAAATTGTGTCCGTTGGAAGAACAGGATCAACTCACCGCTCACACTGATGAGCATCCTTTCGGTACACGGCTGGATCGATGTCGTTGTTCAGCTCGTATAAAGTAATGACATGGTCGCACGGTTCCGGCCGTGTTCGGTTAATCAAAACCTTATTAAACTCCGGCTCTTTGTAGCGTCCGGCTGTGGGATCCTCGAGATCACCCATTTCCGCAACAACATCGTACGCGCTGCTGTCATATATTACTAAAATTCAAAAGATTAAAGCTATTCGTAGCTCAACGTACATCAATGGAGGCGCATGTGCATCCAAAAACAGACAAAAACAATGCGCCTCCATTTGCACGTTTCTTTTAGAAGAATCTTACCTTCATCATAAGCTTGTACAATTGTGAGGAACATCTGATACATAACCCAGAAAATATACGACACAGCATTCGTCATCAACCACCATATCAGTTTCAGCGGCTGTAAACGACACAAACGAAAACTAGTTTAGTCCCGAAAATGTTACCACAAACCAACGGCAAACTAACCGTCTGTATTATGCTGGCCATATTGAAGATGTGCTTCGCCACAAAGCACACCGCCTGATAGTCGTAGATGGTGACATTTTTGAAGATCCCATCGTCGATCAGCCTTTGCATGAACGCCGGTTTCACCTCACCGAAGAAAGCCCCCGTTTCCTGTAGCTGTTCGCTGATCACAACAAATCCGTTGTTATCGATTACGTAGCACTGGAAGTCACCAGTAAAGCACGTCTTTTCACATTGATGATCACTGTGCAGACACTGGCTTGTGGTGGTTTTGAACAGAGTATACATGGCCGAGTGATGGAACTGGAAGCCAACCACTGCGACCGGAGTCTCCTTGCCACCGTCCGTGTGGAAGATTGCATTGCTAGCCGTCACCAAAGTATCGTTCCTGTTTCCTGCATCGAACGGTACCGAGTACACGTAGCTGCTCTTGTAAGCATCATCTTTCCCATTTCCATCAGAACTTTTCTTATTTTTGTTGTTATAGTACAACTCGACTGCCCGTTTGTACCAAATCTCATCAATCGCTCGATTATTGGTTTCACTAAAATCAGGCCTAAAACAATAAAATTTTGATTAGCATATTAATTATTTAAAAAAAATTAAGAACCAATCACATACTCCGACTGTTTGGGCTCATTCATATGGTCCTGCCACCTGGTGAGTCCACTGTGTGTAGCTAGAAATGAAACAGTGATCCCGTAACGCTGTCTCAACTCAGCTCTGGTTCAGATTAACCCAAAAAAGAAAAAAACGAAAAGGGTAAACCTCATTTAGTTGATTACCGAAACAAGTGCTTCTATGTAAAACATCCAACCAACAAGAGAAGAGATGATTTTGGCGCAGCGATCCCATCTGTTGTTATTTACACACAGCATTAATTACCTTGGCAATAGGCCCATCAGAACGGCAATTGGACTAGGGCTATTCCATCGAGCGATAAATTAGGGAAATAAGTGCAATAAAATTGGCGGGGTTCGTGTATGGTGAGATTTTTATTCGGTTAATCACAAAATAAATCAGTTAGTCAACGGACATTTGGTTTCAAAAATTACCGGTGCATGTAATGAGTTTCGTGTAAAGTGCGAAAGGGGAAAAAAGAATGGTAACATAATCATCGTAAGCAAATGTTGCATAATCAGTTTCGCTCCGGTAGCCAGAATGAATTTAGCTTCATAATTTTTTTTACTAGATTTCGTGAGCTTAACTTGCCATCTATTGATGGCAGTTCGATTTCGATACTTACCCATCCTTTTCATCCTTGTTTCCGGCTCCGCCGCTGCTAGAATTGGCGGAAAACCATTCCGTCACCTTAGCGTCGTATACCAGAGCTTGCATCAAATTTCGATCACCTGTACGCATGCATGTAAGATAACAGAACCGAACATTTTTTTAAGGATTTTAAATTGAACACGACTTTCTCGGCTAGGCTTGGGATTTTTGTTATATGTTGAGTTGGTGCGATTTCGCTAATCGGTACTTTGTGATTCACACATGGAAACAGAAGAGTGTTAGGTTAAAGTGGAGGTAACTAGGAGCCGCTTAGAAAAAAAGATGATTTAATTCATGATATTCATAGTTACTTTTGTTGTCTTATCAATTTAGTAATTTGCTTCTACACCTTCATTAGTTAAAGCACTAATTTTTTTTCATGTCACAAGCACTGTGGAGATTGGCTGTTTATTTCTAACCCAAACTATCTTGGGTTACTTGACGGACTGAAAGAGACTCGACAGTAGGGATCAACAATATCACCATTAATTGAGTACTGTTTAAATTTATTATATAAAAATTGTACGATTGTCTTGGACATCGCTTGTTTTGAAAATTCACAACTCTGGAATCAAACATTGAAGAACTATTTTTTTTAATGTAGGTAAATGCAAGGTAATTTTCTCAGCAATTTTAGAAAAATAAAATTTGAAAACAGTTTTCCACAAAATTTTGCACGGTGGCGCAAAACTCTGAAGAAAAGTTGGAAAAGATCACGTCGTGTTTGAAATGAACGTAAGGAAAACTCAGTTTAATTTACTTCTTACGACGATGTCGGGCCCTACTTGAGGGTCTCTCCGAATCTTGCATTTACTCTGAACTGCAAAAATACACGCATGTTTGTGCCTCGACATGAAGAGGCTGTAAGAATCAATAAGATCGTAGCACTGGTCCCACAATTGTCCTGTTGTCTCCCAGCTGGCCGCGAAGTCTGTCGTATATAAACAGAATGCCAAGTTTCGAAATCGGAATGTAGCACTTTGCTTTGCTTTTTAAATAGGGTGCAGATTCCCGTATCGTAAAAAATGCATGCTAGGATTTAAGGTCATCTGAGCTGCGTCGCTGATCTGGACAATCATTTTACAAACCACGATATCCTTGAGCTTCGCCTATGTTGCCTAAGCTGCTCTCCCTTTTATCACCCAGAAACATAGCCGAGGGTAGTCGTTTAAATTTTCGCTCGACTTTTGTCAGGTATCTTCAAAAGCAAGAACAACTCAGGCGTTTGTATTTGGTGTTGATCGACGGTCGGTGGTGCAATATTTAATTTATGGAATATTTGTTGACTGGTAGTAACGAGCAGAACTGGATGATGCTGAAAACGACTGACAAGCGTGGAAGACGCCATCGTCACGACGGGAGAAGAAAGTTGGATGCCGTTACGACGTCGCGACGTCCGCCGGTTGGAGAGTCCCGAGGTCCCTACTAGCATAGTTGCTAGTAACCGGCTAGTAACTAGTTGTGGTAACCGATTAATGGCGAATTTCAGCCATAAATGGGTTAGACCAACAACCAGAAATGACAAAAGTGTGCTTCTTGGGGTGAAAAGAGCCTTTGTCGAATAACTTAAATTCGGAGCCTCGGAGCCGCCGCCTGGTGGAGCTGTCGAAGTGTAATGGACCGACTTCATAAACGCCTTAATTACGACCAGCGATGAAACTTGGAGGATGATCGACGAGCGGAGAGAGCCGAAAGCCAGCATTGAGCAAGTGCGGACCAGATCGGCTAATGATATCTGCCCGTCAACGATAAGCAGAACTAAAGGATTGTCAAACGAAGAAACATGTGAGAAACCGCTGCCAATGGTGACATCTGTTTGCTGTATTTCTGGTTGCCTTAGTGGTGCCAGGATGAATACTAAGATGCCACTAAAGGAAAGAGCTGGTCAGCTATTGACTGACCGAACAGCTTAAGCAATAGGCTGAGTATTTTGAACAAAACCAACAGCGCGTGGCCCAATTGTTTGTCGCATTAATCACGTCAATTCTGAGGCGCAATCAATCAAAAGACACTACTCTCCGGCAGCAGCAAGCTGGATTCCATGCTGGTCAATCATCTGTTGACCATATCACAACACTTCGCATCATATTGGAGTTCCAGGACTCTCTTATGCCGGTGTTCGTTGACTTTGACAAAGCGTTTGACTGACGCAACCGCAAAAACTCAGGCGTAGAGGAGTCCCAGATAAGCTAGTCCATCTCATCGATGCCCATTGCGGGGCACCCTCGTGCAAGGTGTTGCATAATGGCGTCTTTTCCGACCCTCTCAATGCTAGTGTGAGGAAAAAGTTGCAATTATTCAGAGTTTCTGTTTCGCATCGTTATGAATAAGATATTACTTAGGGCTATTGACAGTAGACCAAATCGAGGATTGTCCTAGAATTATTAGCGGAACAAACGCTCATTGGAAGAGGATCAAAACGAATGAGGAGGACGAAAGGGGAGCGAACGAGATATGCAGAGAAACACTCAACTGAGATCCGCAAGGACAGCGTAAAAGAGGCAGACCCAGAGCAACTTAGCAAATGACATTCGAGCTGTTGACGATAACCTGTACTGGTGACAATCGCAAGCCATGTCGGGTTACTGTCGGCAGTAGAGATCTCTAATTTCATCCATTCGTTCTACCGGATAAGCGGACATGGGCCAATAAGTAAGTAAAAACTTACTCAACGAGCAACCAATCGTCGTTTTCTATAACGGAGGCCTGCTACTGGCGATGAACCACAATCAAAACTCTGACTCCTACAACTTTTCGGCTATTGTGCATACTTCAGTCACAGTGAAAGATCTCGTTATTAGACCGGCAAATCTATCGAGAGCACGTATGATTGTAAAGCCAGTCAGTTTCGGTCAGCACAATTATCTCGTACGGACTGTCGGCACATGCTAGTATGTAGTTAGGAACACTTATGTTCAAGCCACCATTGCTCTCCTAGTATACGGGGAAAAGATGTGGTTTTGAGAGGTTCGATGGCGATGAGATTGAAGCGAAGAACAGATCAACAGTAGGGCTGAGATCAGCGAAATCAAACTTGTCTGGCAGTCGTTTTCGAAAGCCTCGTTCACTGCACCCGCACATAAGACCGGGTGGCTGCTTGCCGCTGGCTAGCATAGCCCGACTACGGTGGGAGGTCAGGGGTGTCTACGATACCAACTATAGTGCGCTTTAGTACCATGTTGGGCGGTAAAGAAGCGGTTACCTAAGATCACGAACGTTCTGGTAGTATATCCGAGGTCCAGTAGTAGGAGCGGCGTCAGTAAAGTTTCGTTCAATAGTACCAGAAGTGCGGGTCAGTGGAGGAATGAGAAAGGGCGTCCCACCTCAAATTGCACCACGGAAGAAACGCTGTAAAATATTACCCATTGGGTATTTTCTCTTGAAAATTTGAATAGAAGTAGTTTAGGGTGTATTGTTTACACTCTATTTTTATCGCGGTCGATTTTTCGAAAATTTGAAAAATGGTGTCACCCGAAAAGCAACGTTGCGAATTTATTTTGCGCAAGCCTCAACTCTCTCATCACAAATGATGAGACTTACATCAAGGCGGACTTCCGGCAGCTTCCGGGGCTACTGTACTTCATTGCCTAGTACAAGTTTGATGTTCCGGAGGAAGTTAGGATGCAGAAAGTTTCAAAGCTTGCCAAGAAATACATGATTTGGCAAGCGATCTCCCTCAGTAGCAAACGGAGTGCACCGTTCGTGACTACCAGGAATGTAAACGGGCAGATCTACCTCAAGAAGTGTCTATAGAAGCGTCTGCTTTCTCTGTTGATGCAACACGAGGGCCCTATGACCTTCTGGCCGGATCTAGCTTCGTACCACTGTTCAAAAGATGTCCGGGAGTGGTACGAAGCCAACGGGGTCGCTTTCGTTCTCAAGAACATGGACCCCCCAATGCACCGGAACTAAGGCCCATTGAAAAATACTAGGGTTTTATCAAGCAGACATTACGAAAACATCCCAAGGAGGTCAAACTTGAGGAAGACATGAAGAAAAATTGAGTTTCCGTACAGATGAAGCTACAGCCAGGTTGTACAAAACTTTTTGAGTGGAGTTAACCGTAAGGTGAGAGCATACGCTTATGGTATTGAAGTTAAATGAAACAAATATGCCAAAAGCTAACTAACGGGTTACATTTTGTTGTCTGAAAGTTTGAAAAGGATCGGTCAATTAGGTAATTTTCTACAGCGTTTCTTCTGTGGAGAAATTTGATGTGGGAAACCCTTTATTAGCTACCAACTAGCATTTTCATACGCATATAAAAGATAAAAGTCAGTTTTACGTACAGATATGCATGTTAACAGATCATATTTCATGCGCAAAATTGGCATATCCGTACTATTTTGGAGGCGATATACGTCATTAGGAATATTATAAGTGTTACGAATCGATTACGACTATATTAAAATTTATAAACGAAATATCCGATTAAGCGCGATTCGCTTTGTAATGCTATTCAATTTTGTGCTGAAAATCGTATGTATGTCAGTTATTAGCATTATATACGATAGTAAATCAACTTAGGTTCACTTTATCAAGCTTTAGATACGATTTCGAATTTGTTAAGAGATATTTACGATAATTTTCGAACATTGACATACGAGTTGGTGTTAGCTGGGGAATATTTACTTGCCGTAAAGACGATTTTTGAAGCCTCTTTTCCCACGCTCAGACGTGGGACTGAAGAATACTGACGGCAATGACGCGACTACGTTGAGGGGGTCGGAGAAATCCATAATACCAATATAACCGTCACCCGCGATTCGTCGTGTCGTTACGTTGTTTCCTTATCACTCACCTTTACCCGTGATTCGTTTGCCACTTTCAGTAATTCTTGCACAATATCTCAACGTTGCTTGCTAATACCACAATATATCAATGGTCGCAGTGGTGTACATCTTTCGGCGCTTTGAGATATCCAACCACTAAAGAGGTGTACCGTTGCTTTATGGAAGAATACGAACATCCAAACTACATGGTGAAACCCATAGAACCTGTAGATAAAAGACCATCCGATGTTCGAACGATCCAGCATCACCACCAATGTTCGAGGCACTACAATGCGTCATGAAAGCGGTCATCTAGATTCTTCGTGAATGACTTATAGTTCGTGGAACCCGTTATCCAAGAAGATCTACTGCGATCCACACTATTCACCAGATTGCGTTTAAGTCGTGCTTTCAGCGGCAGACATACTGTTGAGGAAGTGGATATCAGGTTCATCTTACGCTCCTTGCGCTAGTTTCGGATAAGAACGTGCTTTTGGGTAGTACAATGATCTCCAGGACGATCAAGCAGTATCCACTTTTTGGCTTACATGAGACCGGAAATCGGATGTAATGAGCCTCAAAAAGTTGAGCTTCTGCAACCACCGCTAGTTCTAACTAAACGGAAAGTCAAGTCATTAGTCACTAATACAACCTCGTTTCAGTTTCATACTATCTTCGATGCCCCACTGGGAGCGTACAGAATATGCTGCTTACAACAAACCTTTTCACTTTTCTGTTGGAGTGTTCTGCAGTAGTAGAAATTCCCGCCATTTCGATGGAAACCTTTTGTAGCCAATCTTCAATCTGGTAGGGGTAGCTAAAAGCTATGATCCAAGAAACTACCGAATCTAGTACCAGGAGCCGTTTTAGCAACTTCTAATCCAGCTGATCCTCTTTCCCGTGGAGTCAATCCAGTTGACTGTTAAGCAACATTCGCCTTGTCGGAAGGGTGTGGGGTGGTTTTCTCTGCCTCCATCTGAGTGACCCGTAAGTCAGTTGCCTTGCTGGATGTCAAAAGCTAAAACAACCGTAATCATGAAGGCTACAGTCGACTCAAAGTTTTTCGACCTACTGTTCAACCGATTCTCCAGTTTCTGTCAGTCTCATTTTGCTACTATATTGCATATTTGATGCGACATTTTCGTGCCCTTAATGCAACCTCCAGCAAGACTAACGCCGAACATTTTTTTCACAAATTGTTTAAAAAAAACTATGAGCCCAATTATTTGAGTCAATTCGAGTGTAAGTTTGCTCGACGGATCTATTTTGGTATTTTAGAGATTTAATATGTAAGTCGAGTCCGGTAAGTTGTATTCGATAGTTGATACTAGTCAATGGAGTAACGTGACTGCTTGAAAGCTACTGATCCAACTGCCGTCGAGAGAGTGTATTTTGTTTTTGAGGATTTTCCGGTATATTTTATATTCTTTTTCATTAGGACACCCAGCGGAAAAAAAACCCGATGCGACTTCTATCATTCGAAATTTCTCTTAACTCGACAGATCATCAAGTCGAGCAGAGTTTTTCAACCACATGGAAAAATGTTTTTATTAATTTTAGTTTAAAGTGTGGTGTGGAAATGCGCAATATAATTCAAACATAGTAACATTTCGCCGTGTTTAGGTGGGGCGATTATTCTATTTTGGACTATTTACTATTTTTTACTTTTTTCTGTGAATTAAAATATTTCATTCTAAGCGGCTGAGAGGTTACCAAAATGATAATTTTACAACTGAAACTAGTGCAAATTAGTGGTTACAGGTTACATATGTAGCGTTGATATTTAATGGACATCGAGAAGCTAGTGGAGTTCAATGAACACTGCGTGGTAAACCTTAGGAAAAAAGTACACATCTAGTGCTTTTGAACAGATGATCAGAAACTGGGTTCATGCATATCGTTTTATTTTTTCGGAACACAAATAGAGATTAGCATAAGGTGATCAGGGATTGGTGACTGTAGTAAATGAACATCAGAAGAGAAGAGTTTACACACTGCAGTGAATAAGATGATCGGATGTGTTCTGAGGTGTCCTGCTGTGTATGTTTGTTTGTATGTATGTATGTATGTATGTATGTATGTATGTATGTATGTATGTATGTATGAATGTTCTTTTTGCTCATTCCTAGGTAGTGCGGCTAAGGGTTACGATTGCTGTTTTTGTGATCTTGCTGACTAATCAGCTCCATATTTCAGAAAGGGCAACTTCTACGTGATACTTTACTTCAGATGATATTCATCTAGCGCGACGATTATTATTTGAACGACAATTGGAAAATAACATGACAACTAGAATAGTCGATATAAAATATTAGGTATTTATCATGTCATCAATAAGAAAAATAAAAATTAAAAAAACTTCAGGGACAACGTGTGGATCTGAGGGAAAGGTTAGTTCTCATTCTAGTATCAAGTCGGTGAATATAAAAAAATAATTTTTTTCAAAGACACAAGCTCTAAAAAACATTTTTTTTATAAAAAAAAGTTCATAAATAGATCAAATATGTATTGTAATGGCATACATATCTTGCAATATAATTTTTACTAGGAAAAATACTCAAAATTTTTGATTTTCATATTTTGTAATCCCAGCTTCGAAAGTTGTACGCCTTATAAATGGTATAAAAATTTAGATATAAAAAACAGAGCCGTTTTTCGAAGAAATCTAAAAAAAAAATTAATGAAATTTCCAATACGAATCTATTAGTTAAATCTGGTTCTAAATTGATTCGATTTGAATGTTCATTATTCAGCTTTCCCTCAATAAGGCCCGTTGCAATTGTTACAAAAATGTTAATATTAAAAACAGTGTCATTCTCAATTATTTAATTGTGACAAATTGTGGAACCTACAGCAAAAGATTTACAGATTTACTTAATTTTACAGATATTTAATACCGTGATATCGAATACTGTGAGATTAGAACAGCTATCCAACCTTAATAAGGAAAGAAAAGCGTTTAAGTTGCCTTTCACACAAAAAATCCATAAAAAGTTTGATTTCTCAGTGTATAATTTATATTTAAAACCTTGTTAAATATTTAGGATTTCAGATATTGTTTCTAATATCTCTATTGCAACGACTTTCCGCATATTGTAATTATATTGGATTCCAGTCCTCTAGAAACGCGTTAAAAGCAAAAATAGTGTAACTGCGCTGTTGTTCTGTGGAGCTTTTTTCTGATATGTGTTATTTGGCAGTTGTTGTTTAATGTAGGAGTATACTTATTCCTGCATATGCAACTCCTCAGCTAACAAATGAACGATTTTTTTTTTTGTAAATTCTGTGCAAGTGAAAAATACTTTGCAAAACTGTACAAAGAGAAATGTAAGTAAATGTAAGTAATTGTATTGCTGCTTTTACTAAACTGGTACAACTGAAAAGAGACCGGAAAATTTCCTAAACTTTTGATCGGTATCCTAAACAACGCAATGATGACAAAAGAAAAGGAACGCTAAACACAACAACTGAGATTCTAACGTGAAACCAGAGAACCAAACCGAAATCAACAGCTATCGGGAATCGGAAGCAACACAAACTTTCAATATTCACTCTCTTTTTCTCTTGGCTTGGAACTAAACATAACCAACAAATTAAAGTTTATTCAACTAAGAAAAACAGTCTGGTGCGCTCAAAACGTGCGGTTCATTATAGGACAGATCGAAAACGACAAAATCTGGCTTGACCCAGTTTGGGCCCAATCAACGCAACGATTTAGTCGAAATCGACCTGCAAATCGAATCTGTGCAAGTTATATCGGGTGAACGTGGTAGACTAATAAATTGATTCTTGGTGAGTGCATAATATTTTGGTCACTAGATAAAAAAGTGCTCAAATAAATATAAAAAACCTTCGATTCGTTTGGTACTGACTAGTTAACGGATTGGCGTATTTTGGTAATAAACATTTCTTTCGGGTAGAAAATTTTACTCACAGTAATAGTAGTCCTTTTCAGGTATTCTGGTTGAAATGTTAGCTGCGGATTTGCAATTTTTTTGTTTGATTCATATGTTTGGTTTGGCGCAGAGGTTTGATCATTTGTCATTGGATGATTTGCGCGCGTTTAGATTGTCGGTTTTCGACGGAAGAAGCGCGAATAATTTCGACAACATGTGAGATTTCAGTTGGATGATTATCAGACACATCGAAATTAATCGAAAAGGAAGAAAAAAGAAAACAGTTGGTTAATCAACAAAATCTACGCTTCAGATGATCGCTGGCAATAGGTGTTGTTCTTGCTGAAGACATCGAGTGGTATCATGATTGTCCTAGAATAGATGATTATCGCAATCATAATGGGGAGCGATGAGGGAATGGTTTAGCTGGTGGTCGATGATGGCTTTTCGCGAAACATGAAGAAAATGAGTTCGATTACAGACACTTCACAAAAGAAGAGAAACGCGCTCAAGAAACCTAATTCGCACTGCTTAATAACACCGTTATTGTTTTCTGTATGGTAAAAACACTTATACAAAGACAGAGACAGACACGATGATAGAATGGCAAACAACACTTACAGAACATGGCATGCTCCGGTGGTGGTGGAGTGCGAAGGGCCGGCCACTTCCAGCCGCCCTGTTTCATGCGCTCCAGGAAATGTTTAAGCTCCAGTTCGGGTGTGGCAAACGATTCATTCACGTGTTCGTTGAGATATTTGCAGTACACCCTGAAAGATAAAAAAGGAGATTTGAATTAATACGATTTTTGTTATGTTTATAACAAACACTGCGTTCTCCACTTAAACATAACATAGTTTGACCGCCCTTGTGTCACCCACGATCTACAACTGTCTACAATCGAGGTAAATAAGTTGAACAGGTATCCGATGTATCCAAGATGTAACCACGCAAAATGCTACGTATAGGATTACGATTAGTGTTTTCCTGCCGAAATGTAATGTATGTTGTTCCTGAAAAGGACCGCTTTATTTTACTACTGCTTGCCAATGCCGCACCACCCGTGGAGTGATTAAAGTGATTCCGTCCAGCGATTGCATTGGTTCGCTAATGGCTGCTCTAAAATTTCGTACGCAATGTTACAGTTTTAAATCTGTAGTAGAGAACTGCCGATCTGATTAGCGTTTTGTACTTGGTTAGTCCGGCGCGGCAGCATAAATATGCTCTTTGGTCGCAGTGTCTTGTGGAGGGAAAAGTAGGCTCGACTTCCAGCTTGAATACGTCGTTGAATTCTCTTACTCGTATTACAGTTGGCGGTGACCAGGGATCCCAAATATATGAAATCATCAACCAGTTTCAGTTCATCGTCGTCAATAGTCCATAAGAGACTCTTCCTGCCATATATTCGTTTTTGAGGTATTGATTTTCAACCTAATCCTTCTGTCTCCGTTTTTAATCTGGCGTTGTTAGCCTTCGCCATCCCAAAGTTTAAAGTCATGATTTCAAGAGCATTTACGAATGCTAGGAGTTGGCTACTATTGTCGAATCGTTCCTTTCGTTTCGAAGCGCGCTCGCCGGATCATACCTTCAATAGCAAAATTAAATAACATATAGGATCCGTTTCCTCGCCGCCATCAGCTGCACAATTCGAAAGGACTCGAAGTACCCAGAAACCACACGTAGCACATCGCTTCAGTATAGCTTTGATCTGCCACGCCAGTTTGTCCGAAAAACTGTTCTAGTGAATTATCTGCCGTAGCCCGTAGCTCTTCGCGCTCGACTGCATCGTATGCTTCCCTGAAATCCACGCTAATATGTTGCGTAGGCATGTTGTACTCCCGACATTTCTGGAGGATTTAATCCGCAGTAGCACGACCCCTATAAGGCCCGTCTGATATTGTCTTAGGAAATCTCTTGCTGTAGGAAACTGATTACGTAATAAGATCTCGGAGAGTACAGTGAAGGCGGCGTTAATCAGCGTAATGTCGCAGTTCTTGAAATTATTCAGTGAAGTGTTTCTACTCTACTGGTTTTCCGATTAGTTGCCGCTTTTCTTCAAGATCGGAATTCGGAACTTCTAGGTTAACTTTCGTTCCGTCTCTTGATGTTATATTGACATTCAGATGCCTATCGAATAATAAGGTGATAAGGTTTTTGTTCTTGTCCTTACAAATATCACGGTTTGGTGTGTATCCTTTACGAGATTAGCTCACCGTCTCGTGGAACCATAGCTCGGAATAGTTGATTTAGCTCTTCACGAGCTCTGTCCTTTTTACTCCTTAGGATCGCAACAAGTGCTTGAAAAAATTGACAGCCCTGCATGAAGGTGAATATAAAATTTATAGAATATAGTATTCTTTTATTTATCAGCCCATGGACATGCCTACTGAACTGCTGACAGAGTTGGTCTTTCTCAGTTTTTTATCCTTCAAAATAGTTCATTCATTAATTGCAGTGCTAAAACATGCTCGAACATTCGAATAACCTGTCAGTCAATTTTCTTGCGCTTGACTGAATTTTAGATTCCAAAGTTTAGTTTTTTAAACTGCTTGGTTTTCAAAATTAACCGGACCTTGTCAACTCCTGTTATGTGCAATAACAAGAAGAGGAACCGAAAGATCGGAAGTGGCCAGTAAATAAAATACAATATTTCGATGGGATGTTGAGTGGAAAACAAGATGGAGCTGTCGACGTGATGGACAAATAATCAAAGAGCTAAAAACAGTAAAGCAGCTGGAAAGGACACCATCCCCCTGAATATTTGAAAGCCGGGAACGACCAGCTGTATTGTCGAAGGCAACCATTCAAAAGTAGCTTTACAATACAAAACGTAACATTTCAAAAGGACCGAAGTAAGAATGCGAGATTCTCTTCGTGTCTCCTCTCTTTCGCATATCACGACGATGCAAAAGTACTATAACAGATCGGCTTTGCATGAATCCGTTGCTGGTGTCAGTAGCTAGCAAACCGGTAACAAAACTTTTGTTGTAATGCAATTATATCGCCGTAACAGGTACTCAGAAAGGAAGAAATACCCAAGAGTGATTCTCATTGTTACTTTGGTCCTTTTGAAAAGTCACATGAGAATTAGCGGAACATAACTCTTTTAAATACTGATAGATATATAAAATTTTCTTGTAATTTGTTTCATAGACTGAGGCCGTTAGATGAAACCTCTTGAGCTTGTTGTGGTTTTCGAGAAAGGCACTCCACAGCGGACCAAATGATGTTGCGAGTTTAAGACGTTGTACGATTTAGTTAAGCGAAGTGAGTGATGAAAATGCTTGAATATAATTGTCTAACAACGTTGATTAAGCTGATAGAAGTTGGACTTCCTGTTGATTGGGCTACCAGCTGAGGTCGCGTAGCCTGCCACTTCAAAAGAAACTCGTGCTCTACAAGACTCTGATTTTCCCGGTAGTGATCTACGATCATGAAGCGTGGACGTTGAAAGTAAGCGATTGACGACTTCAGGGTATTTTCAAGTGTAAGATCCTGTGAACAAATCTTAGCGGCGAATTAGATCATGAAGTATGGCGCATGGGGGTGAATCACGAGAGATACCACTCGCATACATACGGAAGTCTACAGTCAGCGGGCTGGTCAACTAGTAAGGATGTAGGATGAGCGACCGGCGTGAGTAATATTCAGCAAAGAACTCGATAGAGGCCGACGATGTCGCAAGATGGTCATAAGCATCTTATGTTATACTAAAGTAATGCTCTATTTGGAAATTTGGAATTTGACAAACTCTATTTGGAAAATACTCTTTCTAAACTGGGAAAAACACTTCTTCACCAACCGCATGATGGGTTGACCTCTTCACATTCCACAGTTTAGAACACTGAATTTGCAGACAGCAAAATGGGCATGCTTGGTTTCACGACGTAGCATACTCACCAGTCGGGATGAATTTTCCAGTTGATGCCACTAAAAAAGTTGACAACGTTACTGCCCTTTGCATGAATACGGTGGATTTCGTCCTCCGTACGGATCTGGAGTCGATTGACCCCGTGCGTTTCCGGATAGGTCACCACCAAGGTAAATGGTGTATTTTTGATAGGCGTCCAGTAGTACTGGCGCCGGGTACGCGAAACGCGTTTCTAGAAAAAAAACGCGAATAGTTTTTGTTGGTGGTTGGCGGTTTTCTATACCGAGACTCGGTACTTACCATTTCATCGAAATGATACTTCACATGGACCCATTTTGCTCCGGTAGACTGATTTATTATAGATTCTCGTATCTGTAAAGGAAAATGATTTTATGAATTTTTTGTTTAATTTTTGCTCTTTCTTTGTACTGCTTACATGCAATAAGGCAGGGTTAAAGTCTCGTGGTCCACGGTCGTCATCGGTCAACTCCACCTCTATCATATCGACCGTGTTGTAGGCTGGTTTCAAAATGTCTTGGAACTACAAGTTCAAGCAGTGGTTTTTAAGCTATATCGTAATTTGATTATTGAATTGTTTACTTACAACTGGACGGAAATCGGGGTGCGTTAGAATAAAGCCGTTATTCGTAACGATGAAGGCGTATCCGTTGACTCCGAGCTTTAAGAAGATAAAAATAATTTAATTGTTTTACCGTAAGGGTATTGAAATGATTTAACACCTACCAAATGAGGCTTGAGATACTTTTTGATCTCAGCAATTGGTACATCGGCTCCCGCCACTCCGAGAAGATTAGCCACTTTGGTCTGCATGGAAATGATTAATCAGACTTTACTTTGAGCGAACAAGAATATGGTGGGGTTGGATTCTGCTAGCTATCATCTACGTTGGAACTGGGAAGTGATCAAATAACTTTTATAACCAAATAAACTATTCTCAAATATAAAATCTAGTTGCTTGTAAAGGTTATGCACGTGAATATGGCAACGGAAAGCATTGTCAAAATGGATTAGCAGGCAAACTAATGAAAAATAAGGTGAGTCAACTCTGCAAGGTTCTAAAAAGACAGAAGAGAACAGGAGGTTTGATAACTTTTCAGAAACCACATCATCACAATAACGCAGAGTCGTTTCAAACAGTTTCTGATGTGAGTCAAAGGATGACCAACTAGCATTACACTATTCTTTATATATGTATCAACAAATGAAGCTATTGGGTTTCGGTCTATAACCTATCAATCCTATTCAAAAATCGACACACAAAGTTCAGGGAATAGTTAGTACCTACAGTTCAACACCAGCATAAAATTGATGGATGTTGGAAGAGTATACTCTACTAGAGCACTATTTGATTATATATGATATAGAACACACTCTTTAGAATAAACAACAGCTAGCAAAATTTGGGTACACTCTTCCTAAAACAATGTATTCATAAAGTATACATCAATTCAACTCCTTAGAACATAACGCACACACGCATAAAATAATCAACACTAAGGCATCGATTCACTATGTATTCTCTGTGATTAACTGGAAAGCATCTTTCCGGTATTTAGACTATCTGCAAAAAATCGATTTATCTGCATGGAGTTACGCTAAATACAACTTCGCTAGGTGGTTAAATACTGGTTTCCTATAAAAGAACAAAGAAATACTGGTTTCCTAGAAAATAACGCCCTAGTCACTGGCTCAAATTGTACTGTATACTGAACTAGTAGTAGCTACGAATCCTCCAAATTGAAGTACCTCACGTGTGATCGTAACCCAGTACGCCTCATTGACAAGGATGTCTTCGGTGATGTTCTTTTATTTATTGAGACATTTGCACGTACACGCGCATAGTATTTGTAGTAGTGGTAGTAGTAGAAGTAGTAGTAGAACGGGTGGTATGCGATTCAAGTTGATGAAGATATAGTTTACAGGTGTTGTTGGAAATATTTTTGTGCAAACATAAGTGTTAAGAAAAAGAGAAACAAGCATGAAATCATAGTTTGATGAGTACGCAGCGTTGCTGCGTTGAAAGGTGATTATTACCCTGCTCAGATGAGTAAAAGTATAGTCAGCAGATATAGTAGAATAATAAACGTGGCTTTACATTTACCTGACTGCTTGTAGATACCTACAAATACTAAATAATCGGTAGTGCATTACTGAATACTTACAGCGTTTTCTCGACGATCGAAAACAGGCATCGAAACGGTTGTCATAAAGTTGTATTTTTGGTTGTTGGAGTACGGATCTTGGTTCTAAGAAGCAAAACCTCATTAACAAATATTTTTTTGTGAAACTTCATCCATTACTTACCATTCGCTGTTTCATTATCATACGTCGATGCTGTTCTTCCGGGGAGAAGAAAATCACGCGATTTTTTCTGTAATCAATGAACCGTTCCTTCTGTTCGGCTCGCTCCTTAATTTCCCACAACCAATCTGTCATTTTCGGGTCCTGTATATGAAGTAAATCCGGATTAGCCGAAATTTGTAGGTTGATCAATTGTAAAATACCTCAACATCAGCGTACACCTCAGACCACACCACCGGATGTTCACGTTTGTTCAGCACTAGTGGCCTCGCAATAACCGGAATGTAGTTCAGAACCTCTTCTCGTACCTCCGCTAGGGTACTGAGATGTACATAGTAGCCTTGATTTTTGCACGCCATCTCTTTAATCTCCTTAACGTCGGCCACCTCGCGACCGATCAGGTAAGTGAATATCCGAACCGGAATGAACGGAAGCTCCTTCCAGTTGAACTGCTCGAAAATTTCGTCGAAGCTGTACGGCACGCCATCCGAAACCAGCATGATAGCCTGATTGCAGCGAGCCCCATTACGACTCTCCCGGAACGTTTCCAGTAGCTCGAAAGCCCTGGTTAACGCGGCCGATACGTTTGCGATCTCAGTCGTCTCGATGTTATCCATTCCTAGCTTCAGCTCTCGGATATTACCCATGTTTGCTTGGACCAGGGTTTCGCGGAAGCATCCAACAACTTCGGTCACTTCTTCGGAAAACGTGAAAATGTTCACATAATCGTTCGGTCCCAAAGTGTCCAAGATGTTGGATACCACATGCTTAGCGATATCTTTCCGCTGGCCGGTCATGGAACCCGAGCTGTCTACTAGGATAATGACATCTTTCGGACTGTTGGCCGCCTCTATATACCACGAACGCAGCCGACAGTCGTACAGATCGACTGGATCTTCCTCCCATTTTGTCGCCGGAAATTGGCGCAGAAAGCCTTCCGAGCTGCAGAAATACTGCCACGTAAGCGTTGGATCTCCGATGTAGTTGTTGTAGAAGATCGAGTCCAACGCTTCGGACCACTTGATCGCTTTGATCACTTCGTCAGCTGTAACGGGATTGGAACTAAATTAGTTGAGAAAAATATGGTGAATTAATCGCGAGCCACTAACCTCTATCGTACACATTGGTAGGCACGTGCACCGAGCTCACCGAAGTATTGACCGCTTCGTTGAAGAAATGTTTCTTCTTGGTCAGTACGATCTCCTTCGGAGGAATGGGCGTGGTGATGTCGGCCGGATCTTCATCTATCATCGGGATCGGTGTGGTGATGATTTCTCCCGGTTCGATCATCTCCTTCGCGTTGTAGTACTGGAAACTCACGTTCACCTTGTCCTCGCCGAAGGAGATGGCCGTATTTTCGGCCGTGTCCATGATTCGCTGGAAATAGTAGGTTTGAGTCGTTCAATTAGTGGCTTCGAGTTATGAAACAGTTCCACTAATAGGAGCTGTTAAAATTCTCAGCAACGAAGGAGCATTTTGAAGCAATTTATTTACAACAGTATTTTCAATTCTCGCTGAAATCCCACTAAACTCATATTATCAGCTAAAAATAATGCGTTGAACAAGAAAACTCAAACATCAGAAGGTTTTATGACTGGTTGATGTATCCTTATAAATCTACATAGTTACTAAGTTTTATTATGACTTGAAAAGCAGCCGCCATAAGTTCCATTTTGTATTATTGCGTCTACTCGTGGTATTACCTAGAGCAGTCTTATAAGTCTTCTGCTTTCAGCGGTTCCGCTACGTCACGGGATCTATGCTGTACGGTTCTCATGCTTTCAGCCCATTCGACGTTCTCAGCAAAAAATAATTTAATGTGAGTATCGGCGAGTCATCGTCGTCCATAGGGATATCTATCAATGACCGTGAGTTAGTCGTGTTTTCGATCTCCAGCAGCATGTTATTGAGGATTTCATCAGTCGGAAACATTTTCCATCGCAGTTTGTAGAGGTTGGATTTCACACTCCGGATCAAACGTTCCCAAGTGCCGCCTATTTGCGCTGACTTCAGTTGGATAAAAGTCCATTCCGTGTCGGGTGTTCTGAGGGCTACTCACTGATGATAAAAGGGTCTGTTTTTTGGGAAGCATTCGCCTGGATTTTCCGTCCCGTCTCTGAGTTTTTGGAGAGAAAGGCAACATCGTCTGCGTAGGCTGCCGTTTGTACGATGCGAGACAAGCAGCACTCGGCGTTGACGATTTCCTCGCTTTCCAATGGTTCAACTTCTTATGTTCTACTAGGTTTTTTATTATGTACGAATCGAAAGACACGTGCAGTACATCGGAGTATCTCCTGGCAATAGGAGAAACGACTAAGAACTTCGGTTTCGATGTGGTAGTTCTTCGGTGGTTTTTCTAACAGATTTATCGGAAACAAGACAGTATTTGGATGGCCTCCACAGGAACTGTTGTCCTCGAAACCAATGACTAGCGGTAGATAAGTCCGGATAGCCTTTCCATTTAATGCTTACGTCGACGTTCTGTTTGCTTGGAATTCACTTTCATTCTCGTATTCGGTTGCCCCGAAAATCTCGTTGACGCGTTCAGATAACGACGACACTGTTCGGTAACATTGTGGGATTTTAATAGTCCTTATTTCTGGAAGCGTTGCACACCAATTTATCCACATCATGAAATGTGCGGACTAATGTTGGGAGTTTAGCGATACAACATGAACGGCTGCCGTTGCATCCCATGGCTTGTTTGGGTTTGCTACCGGAAACATAGGTAAGCACCAGACGCGAGAATGCCTGTACCTCTTCTTCCGTCAGCTTTTGTATACGTATTCTTTTCGAGTGTGATCTTCGATTTTACTTTTTACTGCCTTTGCCAGCTCTGGTCCGTTATCACCGCTTTAGGGCCATAGCTTTGCTGTCTGGAAGTCCGGCGTACGGCGACTTCCAGAGAAGTCCAGTCTCGTAGCATCTAGTTGTCGGTAACTTTAGTGTTTCAAGCAGCAGATGCGCACGTCGATCTTCTAGCGACTGTCGGAGTTTCTTGGGCTTGCTAATGCCGAGACTGTCTAGCGAGAAGTTTCTTACGATTTGAAGGTCCTTGTTGCATTTACAAACATGCAGTTTCATATAATGTTCATAATTCAGGTGCGGATCTGTCAAACAAACATCGTACAACCAATTCGCATCTAAACGGCAACTGGTTCGTTATTTCGTCGTTTCCGACATTTCTGGACATTTACGATGGCATTCTCGTAAGATTCAATCGGTGGACCCGAAAGGTAAGGGTATTTTGTCTAAAGTTCGGAACTGAAGTGTCTGCAGCCGTATTTCAAGATATTCCACTTGTATATGTATAGACACAGCTTGTACTGCTACGGTGCCTTCTGCTGCAGCTCGAGATTTGCAAATTCACACGCTCTGGAAAAGGTCTCCACTCGGTGTGCACCGAAGATAAAAGGATTTCATTGGTCCAATGACACCCAGACACTTCTGGCAAATGCTGTTCTATCAGCGAGAAGTTATTTAATTCCGTCGTCTGATGAGAGCTTCCACTTCCTTCCAATTACAGTACAGTTTTAAGCAAAAGAATTGCTAAATTCTGCAATCGTGCAACTCGAAGTCAATTTTATAAAAATAGTAACAAAACTAAGTAATGAGGCAAATGCGCTAAAAGAAGACGATTGTCCCGAATACCACGCTAAGATTTCATTTAGTTTGGCAAACGTTCAAACAAATCATAAATCAGACTTTACAACCACATGTGTCTCTTGCACAGCAAGATTCAGTAACCGCTAGATGGCACACTGCCCTATCTCAGCAGCAAAAAAATCGATAAACATTTAAAAGTGAAAGCATCCCGTTGTCCTATCTACCTATATGTTTGTATCTATGAATGTAATATACATACCTTTACAGCACTAACTTTCGCATCCATCATGTACTTAAGATCTTTGGCCATTTCCTCCACAATTTTTTGTCCATTTTTGCTAACTACTTGCGCTTGCTTAAAACTCTGAAATGAAATGAAAAATGATAGCGTAAGGCATGCAGCGTCTTTGGAAGACACGGATGACACAACCGAATGGAAAAATCGATAAATGAATGTGTCATTCATGCGTCAGAAGGTGACTTCCATTGTCCGATGATAATGATACTTACATCTTCCACTTTCATTCTTCTAGTTATAAAATCGCCTAAGATCGCTAACTCTCCGCCGATTTTTGCCGCCCATCCCTGGACACTGAAACAAACGGTTGTGAAAAGATAAATTTCACTAATCTGCAACATAATTAAGGTGCAAAATACCTACATGCTATACTTGATTGTTGCTGCGGGCTCATCTGCACTACGCGTCACCGATACAGTCAATATTAACAGAACGGAAAAAGCGATAAAACTCGAACGATTTTTTATGTACATGTTTCTCAGCAACGGCTAAACTAGTTCCTAGCGGTTAATCCTACAAACTAAACGATTCGGTTTGCATTCGTACCAAAATAACTTTCTGGTCCTCATCCAGAAATGTTATCCCTTGAAAGCAGCACAATATCGACCACCACCCCACTGCACTGATGTACTACTACTGGGTACCAAGCAGAGGCTTATGCAGAAAAAATATCTTTTCGCTGTCGTTAATCGACCGAAATCCTTATTTTTCGTCACTTATAGTTGCCCCGTATGGTCCTCTAGCATTCGCTTCCAAATTTAACAATATTCTCCCTTGTATTTCGCCATTTTGTGCAGTTTTCTCACAGCTCGTCTGCACTTGTAACAATGGCTTCCATTTTTTTCACTTTCCTGCCAGACCTGCCAGAATTTTCACCAGTCTCGGATAAACGGGCTCCATTTTCGGTCAGTCCTGCGCAGACGATCCTGCAGGTGAGCATGTGCTAGGGATAGCTGATGGTAAACAATGCAACATGTGGTGCGTCCGAGCATAGCCTGCACAACCAGTCTCCAACCCCCCCATGTAGATAAGGAGCACGTGCTAATGGAAGCATGCCGCTTTGTTGATTGTTTACGGACATCCCGCGTGGGGTAGGCATGCGCCCAACAGTACCGTTTATCCGTAAATAAGAGCCATTTTCGGCTACGTTATGTTTATAAACATGCCTGTTGCGCTTGGTGGGATCCGATTTGTAGTGCGAGTATCCCAATATGAGGGACCAATTTTTTCAAGGGGTATCGCTTGAAGTTACATGTTCAGTATTTTATATGTTGCTAAACTAGCAAGTACGAGGCTCCATGATCTCTTTTTCATGCATAGAACTGACCAAAAATCTTTTTGTTCCATGCATTCTGTAGCAAATTCCTATCCTTGCTTCATTCATAAAACTATACTTCTACAGGTGGCAGCACGCTACATTCGCAGTCGTTAACGACTGTTTTAACGATTGGTAAAAGTAGGACGTACCAACGAAACAACCAACATTTTAACTTAGTAGCCGTGGAGCAGTAAATCACCATAATCTTGAGTCCAATCGAATTGTATCAATATGCCAGTGGCAGTTCGGCTAATTGAGTTTTTGACAATCGCAACGCTCTTCGTTTTGGTATCCACCGGAGCGTTTCTGCTGTATTTCGCCGATAAGATTATCCATTTCACGTGTTTGCTCTTAGCGGTACGTATGAAAGCCCCGAAAACTTACCGAAATATAAAAATTAAATAAACCTATACCTGGTTTCAGCCTATCGCCGATTTATTTATGTTACTAATGGCTGCGACGGAATATTTTTTCTACTGGAGCACTAGGTATTTGATGGACATACTCATCTCTATTGGGACATGTAGCGGCATAATTGTACCAAACCAAGAACAAGAATGAAACTTTCATATGTAAAGAAGAATAAATTTATTGCTTAACGAAAATATTTCGCCAGTCATTGTCAGGTGGTGAACACTCCAAAATAGCCAAGGAAGCGGGCTAGTACACTGCGCAGCAGTTTAGTTGCTGTGGCCAGGGTTATAGAATAATTTTCATTGATAAAAGTCTGAAAAGTGTAAAAAATGAAATAGAAAACGGTATTCGAATAATGTTAAAGGTCTTACCAAAAACGCGAAGCATATTATCAGCGGGAAAATGATTCTTATTACGAATCCCACGATATGCGAAATGACATACCAGACAGCAATAGCGCAAACAAGGAAGAAAAGGCAAGAACAGACGTCGTCTGCGTTTTTGAAGTTTTCCCGTATTAATGTGTACAGGTTTCTTTTCACAAGGCACTGTAATTGATGATTTATTTTAGTTATTTTGGGGTCAAATTTGGCAATCAAAACAATCTATATAAAATGGGAAACGTGAATAATATACAGATCCTTACATATCTGACTGAACGAGCAAAAAATAAACTGTATGGTAAATTTTCAATCCATTCCAAACGCATAAAACTTGGTGCTGTTTGAATAGTGATTGTTCACGGCACGTGCATGCTGCTAGCAGCTGCTGTCAAAGGGCATTTTACCCTTGTTTCCTCGATCTAAAGAGATGAAAAACTCATATCTCTAGATTCCGCTGGGATAATCGAATCGAAGGTGTTTTGGCCAAAGAAACGGCATGTCACCTTAAAAGGTGTCCCATATCAAATTGCATCGCGGAAAAAACGCTGTAGAAAATTACCTAGCTGAGGAGGAGCAACTACCAGAGGAGTGTATGGAAGGTGTACTCTGTCCCATCTACAAAAAGGGCGACCGGCGGAGATCAAATTGCATCGCGGAAGAAACGCTGTAGAAAATTACCTAGCTGATTGATCCTTTTCAAACTTTCATACAATAAAAAAAAATTCACTTGTTAATTTCAAGGATTTGGGAGGAGGAGAAACTACCGGAGGGGTGGATGGAAGGTGTAGTCTGCCCCCTCTACAAAAAGGGCGACCGGCTAGACTGTAACGCGGCATTATGCTGGTCAACACCACGTACAAGCTGCTCTCTCAGATTTTGTTGCGTCGTCAATCCCCAATAGCAAGAGAATTCGTAGGGCAGTATCAGGCGGGCTTTATGAGGGCCCATGCTATTACGGATCAAATTTTTACTCTCCGACCAATCCTCCAGAAATGTCGAGTACAACGTGCCCACGCATCATATTTTTGTGGATTTCTGGGCACCATATGATACAGTTGAACGCGAACAGCTATGGCAGATAGTGCACGAGTACGGTTTTTCCGGACAAACTGACGCGGCTGATTAAAGCTACTGTGGAGCGAGTGATGTGCTACCTGCTATCTGCGCGTTTCCGGGACAGCGCAATCTAAAAACGGAGGCTAGGAAGATAGTTTTGCAATCAATGCGTAGGAAACCAAATATATGGTAGAAAGAGGCTTCAGAGAAAGCAACGTTTGCCTCCCACGAACAGCGACTATTGACGGCGATAAACTGGAAGTGGTTGATGAATTCGTATATTTGGGAAACTGGAAATCGAGCCTACTTTTCCCTCTGCAAGACACTTTAATCAAGGAGATTTCACAGGCGCACAAAACTGACAATGTACAAATCGCTCAGACCTGTAGTCCTCTACAGATTTGAAACGGTTACTTTGCTTCCGGAAGACATATATGCACTTGCTGTATTTGAACGAAAGGTGTTGCAGACCATTTTTGGCATAGTACAAGCGGGGAGTGGCGTAGGCGTATGAACCACGAGATGCAGGCATTACTTAGAGAGATTCCCATCGTACATCTGGCGAAAGTTGGGAGACTACGGCCAGCCACGTCGGACGGCTGTGCAATGAAATCTGTTCTCTTCAAGAACCCCACCGGCACCAGGAATAGGGGGGCCCAGTGTGCCAGGTGGCTCGACCAGGTTGAAGTCGACCTGCGTGTGTCGAGACGCAACGAATTGGCGACGAGGAGTCCAGGACCGAGTACAATGGAGAGGAATTCTTGATACGGCAAGAGCATCCCGGTGGCAACTATGACGTTTGCGAACAAAATAAGTGAAGCCAACATGGGCTGGATCACTGGATCACTTGTATGCAAGCATGCATGCAAAAGAACGAATCACAGGGTATTTCTGCAGCACCAGCAGTAATCTTCGTAAATTATAATTATCACTGAGCTGTTATTTAGTCTGGCTGGCTGGCAAAGAGTGAACATGTGCATTCCATAACCTCTGTTCATTAACTCCTATTCCTACCTCCACGAGGTGCCGGCTGGGGTACGCAACTTCGGTTGTCGTATGCTAACAGGAAAGGGGGCACAGTGGCTCCCGCCCACATTAAGATGGCAGCCCCATCAGCGGGATAAGGACCTTAGGTTAACAGCCTACTGTACCAGAACACACAAAAAGTTAATGAAAATGAAAGAAGAAATCTCTCCGGATTATTGGCAACGACCTTTAGCATGAAAACACGGACACGAATCGGAACATGGAATATACTGACCCTTGCCCAGCAGGGCAAGCTGGCTCAACTTGCAAGGGAAGCTAGCCGTCTGAAGCTTGAAATCCTGGGGCTGAGCGAGGTCCGCTGGCCGAGTACTGGCGAACACAGGACATCATCCGGGCAAGTCTTGCTCTACTCTGGCATACGAGGTGAAAATGCTACTCGAGAAAGAGGAGTTGGATTCCTACTGAGCCCAGGGGCACGTGCGGCCCTGATGAAGTGGGAACCAATAAATGAGCGAATAATCGTTGCCAGATTTAGAACACGGGTTAGGAACCTTACGGCAATCCAGTGCTATGCGCCAACAGATGCTGCCGACCTGCAGGAGAAAGAGAGCTTTTACAGCCAGCTGAACAGCGTGGTTGAGAAAATCCCGAAGGGGGACATCCAAATTCACATGGGCGACTTCAACGCGAAGATTGGCTCAAACAACGCGGACCTTGAACGCGTCATGGGACGCCATGGCCTAGGAGAGATGAGCGAAAACGGGGAGCTGTTTACAGAATTCTGTGGTAATAACGACATGGTCATTGGTGGATCGCTCTTCCCCCATAGACCAGTACATAAAGTCACGTGGGTTTCCCGCGACGGCCGAACAGAAAACCAAATCGACCACATCTGCATCAGCCGGAAATGGAGAAGGAGCCTTCTTGATGTACGCAACAAACGCAGCGCTGACATTGCATCCGACCATCATCTTGTTATCGCTGAGATACGTCTGCGCGTCGCACGTGTCCAACGACGGGAGGAGAAAGTTGGGTGCCGCTACGACGTCCGCCGATTGGAGAATCCTGAGGTGAAAAGGGCCTTTGTTGAACAACTTGAATCTCGAGCCTCGGAGTTGCCATCTGGTGGAACCGTCGAAGAGCAATGGACCGGCATCAAGAACGCCTTCATCACGACCAGTGATGAAACCCTCGGCAAAGCGCGCAGTGGGCGGAGGGAGTGGATTTCGGATGAAACTTGGAGGAAGATCGACGAGCGGAGAGAGGCGAAAGCCGGCATTGAGCGAGCGCGGACCAGATCGGCTAAGACAGCTGCCCGTCAACGATACGCCGAACTGGAGAGGGCTGTTAAACGTGCTTGTAGGCGGGACAAGAGAGCCTGGACTAACTCCCTAGCCGAACAAGGAGAAACCGCCGCCGCCAATGGTGATATCCGTTTGTTGTACGATATTTCTCGCCGCCTTAGTGGTGCCAGGATGAATACAAAGATGCCGCTAAAGGACAGAGCTGGTCAGCTATTGACTGACCGTACAGAACAGCTTAAGCGATGGACTGAACATTTTGAACAACTCTTCCGAGTTTCAAATGTCAGAGACCAACAAAACCAGCAGCGTACGACGCCTACAGTTCGTCGAATAAATCGCGTGAACTCGGAGGCGCCATCGCTGGATGAAATTGTAGCAGCCATCAAGAGTATGAAATCCAATAGAGCGCCAGGGATAGATCGTATTTCAGCCGAAATGCTCAAAGCTGACCCATCTTTGTCAGCCCAGATGATGCATCAGCTTTTCAGCAATATTTGGGAAACCGCAACTTTTCCGGTGGACTGGATGCAGGGCATATTGGTCAAAGTCCCTAAGAAAGGAGACCTAACGGAATGCGGTAACTGGCGTGGCATCACGTTGCTCTGTATTACTCTCAAAGTACTCTGTAAGGTAATCCTCAACCGGATCCAGGAGAAGATCGACGCTACTCTCCGGCGGCAGCAAGCTGGATTCCGTGCTGGCCGATCATGTGTAGACCATATCACAACGCTCCGCATTATATTGGAGCAGATCAACGAATTCCAGGACTCTCTTCTGCTGGTGTTCGTTGACTTCGAAAAGGCGTTCGACCGACTCAATCACGAAAACATCTGGGGCGCACTTAGGCGTAGAGGAGTTCCAGATAAGCTAGTCCATCTCATCGAGGCTCAGTACGAGGCGTTCTCGTGCAAGGTTTTGCACGACGGCGTCTTGTCCGACCCCATAAGGGTTACTGCTGGCGTGAGACAGGGCTGCATTTTATCACCGCTTCTGTTTCTCATCGTTATGGATGAGATATTAGTTGGAGAAATTGACAGTAGACCAAATCGAGGATTGCCTTGGAATCCTCTAACGATGGAGCAGCTAAATGACCTCGATCTAGCCGACGACATTGTCTTGCTCGCACAACGCCGAAACGATATGCAGAGCAAGTTAGACGACCTCTCCGAGAGCTCCCAGGCAGCAGGTCTCACAGTCAATGTAGCGAAAACTAAGTCTATGGTAGTGCACACTGACAATTCCACCAACTTTACAGTAGCGGGACAACAAGTTGAGCAGGTAGCCGTCTTTCAATATCTTGGTAGCCAAACAACGCCCGATGGTGGTACCAAGACTGATATAGCCATACGGATCAGGAAGGCCAGGGGTGCCTTTGCAGGTCTGCGAAACATTTGGCGCTCAAACCAGATCACTCTACGTACGAAAACCCGAATCTTTAATTCAAACGTTAAATCCGTACTGCTGTATGCCTGCGAAACGTGGTGCGTCTCAGCGGAGACAACGCAAAAACTGCAGGTATTCATTAACCGGTGCCTGCGATATATTATTCGTGCCTGGTGGCCTGATAATTGGATATCCAATGAGGAACTCCATCGTCGGTGTCATCAACGGCCGATAGCCACAGAAATTCGTGAGCGTAGGTGGAAGTGGATCGGACACACCTTGAGGAAAGGAGCGAACGAGGTTTGCAGAGCAGCACTCGACTGGAATCCACAAGGACAGCGTAGAAGAGGCAGACCCAGAGGCTCATGGAGACGGAGCTTAGCCAACGACATCCGGGCTGTAGACGAGAACCTGTCCTGGCGACAGGTAAAAGCCATGGCGGGTAACCGTCAGCAGTGGAGATCTCTAATTTCATCCCTTTGTTCTGCCGGACCGGCGGACATGGACACATAAGTAAGTAAGTAAGTTATTTAGTCTCTTAAAAAAATCTTCAATTCCATATCACATAATCGATATATACGTGGTTAAGTTTCGTTGGCTTGGTCACTTCAGTCGCGTCACTTCCACTGTTGTGTGAATGCTGCTTATTAAAAGCAAAACGTATGTAGCGCCACCTCATAATGTGGCGGTTTCAGGAAACATGGTAGATGCCCGGGGGTTGGGCAAGAGTCACCCCGGCGCTCGACTGGTAAAGTAAGTAGTAACCACAATATAGTTTGTGGTGATACTATAAGACATAAGAAGCCTCGTATATTGACAATGCTGCCTAAACCATGGCCAGTACAAATAGTCGAGTAATTTTTCTTCGCTGAGAGGTCCACTTAGTAGACTTACTCGTTATCGGTGAATACCAATTTAATTGCAGAAAGGGTTGCTTTCGTTGAATTATGGAAGCATAGACTCATAACCTAACTGTGTTTGTGGATTTTAAGGCGAAGTACAATTTAGTTAAGCAGTTCCACAACTCTACTAGCAAATGACAGGCGTAAGTTCTATGAGAGGGTGAACCATTTTCGTACAGGATACACACCGAAGCCGAGGAGCGAAGTAAGGACGTGTAAGGACGAGGAGGGAAATCTAATAACAGAAGAGCGTGAGGTGGTCGACAGGTGGAAGCAATTTTTCGATGAGCATCTCAATGGAAATATAACAGGAAGCGGAACACAAGTGAACCTGGGAATGCCTACAAACAATCTCGAAGAGGTCCGGAGAGAAATCAGAAAGCGCAAGACTAATAGAGCCGCCGGCAAAAACTGACTTCCTGCCAAACTTTTACAAAATGACAAGAAAGCACTAGCAAAGGCGATTGCTGTAATTACTGCGGCATTACACGGATAAACGCCGTCAACAAAGGTGCTCTCCCAGATATCGTTACGTCGTTTATCGCTAATTTTATAAGGTATGAAAGATGGCAAAAGGGTAAGAGATTACATAAGGTGGTAGTACCAGGCGGGCATAAAGGGGACCCGAGCTACTATGGATCAAATTTCACTCGGATAAATCCTTCAGAAAGATTGGGTATAAAGCTTGCCAACGCATCATATTTTCGTGAATTTCAAGGCAGCATAAGATACAGTCGAGCACGAAGAGTTATTGCAGCTAAAGAACCTGTCCGTCGCCTGGTATTATCCTGCAATAGTGCCGTACATAACTTAAATTATTAGTTTATGGTTTCTTGTAATGTAAATCGTTTAAAAGTTGCTGTGTATTATTTATATTAAAAACAGGTTGGGTTTTGGCGCGTATGTCCTCCGTATGTGTTATTTAATATCGCTATTGAAGGTGTAGTTCGATGAGAATGAATCGAAACGAGAGCAACGATCTTCAGCAAAAGTAACAAACCCTCGGCTTCGCAAACGACCTTGATATTATTACTAGCAACTTATGGCGGGGACAACCTATGCCAGAAAACAAGCGGAGATTTTGAGGATTGGGTTGGAGGTCAATGCGTTTAAAAGCAAATTTATGATAGAAAGAGGCTTCAAAGAAAACGGCGTTCACCGTGCATGGCGATGAATTTGTAGTCGTTAGTAAGTCAATATATTTGGGATATGCGGCCACCACCGACAACAGGAGTAAAGGACCAAATAGAATGATGCGTCAACGCGTTCGTCAGCGTTATTCTGACAGTTTTCCCATCCAATTGCCGCTGACGGATGCGTTAACGCGGCATTCTATTTAACCACTAACTCTCTAATGGGTAAGACCGCCTGTAGACGGCCTTCGCTTTTGGAGAGCCCATACGTAATTTGTCTTGAATTGACAATATAAAAAATATGTTCAGAACAGATTTCCTGACATTTTGATATTAATATCACAACATTCTGATCATGCGCTTAAAAGTTATCATCATTCAAAAACAAGAATTCCGAAAAAAATTATGGTGCGAATATTGCCTTTTTTACTTTTGAAGAAAAAGGATATCTAGAACAAAATGTACGGCCTCAATTTTTTTCTATGAGTTATTTACATGCTTTATTTCAATTTTGTGATAAATTTGAATAGAAAAAATATTTGGGTAGAGCGTTAGGCATGAAAAACAAAAAAGAGAAATTAGACTTTTTCATACCTGGGGGTCCTTCAGATAAATATTTTTCCATGAAAATCAACACTCGAGCTTCTTTTGAGTGTACTTTCATGATAAAGTAGTCATTTGGTTGATCGCATCGTTTTTACTATGTTGCCCGTAAAGGTTTTACGTTAAGAGTTAAGGAGATTTGCTAACGCATTCACTGGCTCGAATTCGGGCCTACTCCTCGCTTCGTAACACGTTTCAATCATGCCCAGGTAACCAATAAGTATTTTGCCTTAAATGCTGCTTAAAAACTGTTTTGACACAATATGCGGCTACTTTACTACTAGTCCTCTTATAGTGCTGACAATGCTTATTGGCAGTTAGTTATACCGACAATAGTTCAAATAGAATTGTGAATGCCAACCCAACAAACATTTTTGTTTAAGAGTAGCTTATTCAACTATTGCAGAGCTAAAACTACTAGAACAAGCGCTTGGTGAGCTGCTAAACAACAAAAATGTTCCTTTAGAATTTATAATAGCTATGCAGTCAAAACACTGGTAAACAAAAATCTTCAGTATAAAATGCCAGGAGTGCTAATAAACGATTTATTTACTACTTATCCTAATGCTTATACGTTAGTTGGGCGGAGCACACACCGCCGAACAAAGCTAACAATGCACAAAACGCTAATCAGACCGGTAGTCCTTCACGGACTCGAGATTGTAACTTTGATTGCGGCAGATATACGTGCACTTGCCGTATTTGAAAGAAATTTGTTACAGATTATTACTATCGCAGTACAAACGTTATATGTACAGGGAGTGGTGCAGGTTAGAGATGGTCGGGTTTCATATTTTCCAAGCCCGAACCCGACCCGGGCCCGAAAATTTTTTTGGTGTCAAACCCGGACCCGACCCGAACCCGAATTTTTATTTTTTGTCAAACCCGAGCCTGACCTGAACCCGAAATTTTATTTTCGGTCAAACCCGAACCCGACCCGAACTCGGATTTATTTTTTTCGCTAAGCCCGAACCCGACCCGAACCCGAATTTTTTTTTTTGACTAAACCAAAACCCGATCCGAACCCGAATTTTTATATTATGTTAAATTTAATCCCGCCCTGAACTTGAAATTTATATTAATTTTTATAAAACTATAAAACACACCTCGATTTAAATCTCGGAAGTTTTCTTTTCGTATTCTCTATAACATTCGAGCTCTAATATTCATTTGAAATTTTAGGTTTTTATCACCCTTCTATTTCTTTTGGAACTGAATTGAAAATTCTAAAAAATTAAAGTATACACTAGAATCGTTTCTTTTACTTTTCGCGGGAATATCTCTTAAGTTTTCTATGAAACCTGTAAAAAGTGAAAAGAAAAATTTACATGAAAAATTATTTTGAAATACTTGGATCTTGTTTCATTATGTTATACCGGTATTTAATAACCGAAAGCTAGTTCTTAGTCTAAAGTACTAGCACTTTAGTTTGAAGGTAGCAAACATGAAAGGAATTGATTTTAACACTAAACATACCGACTTCACTCTACAAATATTTTTCGCGAGAAGACCGGAAATCCCGCGATCCCCCTTCACGGTAGAGCTGTCATAAATACAGATATTTGTGCATGCATAAATTTGAGACCCTACCGTTTTCTCCGGAGTAATTTGTTTTCTCGATCTAATCTTTTAAAAAACATAAATAGTTTATGAAGTACTTTAAAATTCAGGAACATTAGTAGAGCCAGAAATCACAGCTACTGACATTATTTTTGGGTCCCAAATTTATGCATGCACAAATATCTGTATTTGTGGCAGCTCTGCTTCACGGTATGTTCAGTGTTAAAGACAACTAAACTTACAACTATTCCGAGGCAATTTTAGTCTTCTGTCAGTCCACCCTATCACTAGTTTGGGCGCAGTTATGACATGATCCAACTAACGAATTCTAGCGAATTCTGGAATATATAACTTTTGGTCTAAACTCGATCTAAATCTGAAAACACTAAACCGTCTAAAATGCAACCAGTCCAGTGTAGCTGATATCTGAGTCATGCTGAATATCATTAAAGTACTGCTTATTTTATTATGTTAATGTAATACTTTTAGAAGAACTGAATGTGGAGATGGTTCGGTGTCTCATTACCCAAGCCCGAAACCCGGACTTATTTTTTCCGCTAAGCCCGAACCCGACCCGAACCCGAATATTTTTTTCTGGCCAAACCCAAACCCGACCCGAACCCGACACATGGTAAAAGTGTCAAGCCCGAACCCGACCCGAACCCGACGGGTTCGGGTTTTTTCGGGTTTCGGGTCTCAAAACCCGAGACCCGACCATCTCTAGTGCAGGTGTATAAACTTTGAGTTGCAGGCATTACTTAGGGAGATTTCTATCGTACATCCAGCGAAAGTCGTAAAGTTACGGTGGGCCGGACACTCCGTAAGAATGCTGGATGACTGTGCAGTAAAATCTGTTCTATTCAAGAACCTGGCCACCAAGAATAGCGGGGGCCAACATGCTAGAAGGCTCGACTAGGTTGAAACTGAGGGCTGACTTGCGAGTGTCGGGGTGTTCAACGAATTGGGGACGAGTAGTCCAGGACGAGGACGATTTAGTTATACGATATGAGTTGTGGCAGATAATAACAAATACTCGTCTCGAGGACTACCAGAATAGCATAAAAGCCGTCATCAACAGCGTAGCGGAATGTGTCACTGGGTTCGTGACAAGAAATCAACGTAACGACTGGTGCCAGTAACGAGGAATGTCAGACGATTTTAGACGAGAACGACATAGGGCGGGTGTTGATGCTGTTGCAGGGAACCCGTAAAAACGTGGAGGTAACAAATAGAAACAGAAATTGTAACTCCACTTTCTCCGAGATAGGAAGCTGTCTCTGGAAAAACTTCAATCCTGTTTTGTGGACAGGCGATTAACGACAAACTATGTATGTAAATCTATGTATTGCGCAGATCTTCTAAAAATGTCGCGAATTATCGACCGCAGAAAGCTACGAAAAATAATGAGCAAATTGGAAGCTGTCAAGACTGTATAAGACCACGATGAATATCGAGAGGGTTATCAAGCCTCAAAACATCAGACTCAAACCTAGCAGACACGGCACAACTATAAATATACGATTATATGAGCTTCGGAATGTTTTACATTGATGTACTTACTATCACCGATTCTCCTTCCATTTCGTTCTGTTATTTTTTCCAATCAATTAGGTAATGTGGTAAACTACAAATTTAAACACCTGATCCAAATTTCGATACCAGAAATGCCGGCCAGAAAACTCTTAAACTTAAAATGCCGTTGACAGCGGAGCGGAAATACTTCACTGCCCACTAGATCCCTTCGCTTTTCGCGGGCGAACATTCAACTGGATAACGAAGCACACCACCATGCGATCACCTATTTTGCCAGTACTCCGTACCTCCCAGTAAGTGCTTCCGGCTCCGGGCATAAATCTGGTCACGTCATCATATATCAGTTGTTTTACCGTGTAATTCCCTTTCCTCAGCGGACAACGCAGTTTGGGTTCGATTGATGACATGTACTTGGCGTAGACAGCATCCGATGCTGCCAGCAGACTGCACGCATCGGAGGAAGCCAAATTGTCCAAAAACGGTCGACAGCTTGCTGAGGCCTGAAAACTATCGCACTTTTTCACCGAAGCCGTAGGCTGCCAACCGTTTGGAAAATCCTCACGGACAACGATTACACCATTCAGTAGATTGTGGCTGCGGTTATGCTGGGTTACCCAAAAGTCCGGCAAATAGATTGGCAAATCCTTTTTGCCAACACACTGACCTACTCGGTGAACAACCACGCGCTTAACAGGTTGTCCAGAATCCTCTCCCTTGAGGATATCAAATAGATTCATCGCATTCGCTACTGACATTGCAAAGGTTGCTAACAAGACTTGTCTCAAAGTTGGTTCCATTCTGATGTTGTACTGAACTAGACTCAGTTGGAAATATAATTCATACCAGAGAGTGGACCCCGAATAAGTATGGTTAATTAAAGCTAGCATAGATAATTGGCTTGATATTATCACATCAAATTATTGGAATCAAATATCACATGTATATGAAATATCTCGTTAGTTAAATATGAGTGTCCATCTGATCACGTTTCTGATGGTGAGCCAACAAATTTTTCCCATAAATAGTCATCGTTTGTATGGCATCGATGCCAGCGTAGGAGAGGAACAACGCATGAGTACTCTTGTCCTGAAACGAATTGGGCAGTGTGAAGATTTGCAAAATTTGCCGGTGTACGTACCGGATGCACGGATCGTACTGCTAAATTCCACGCACTATGTGGTCAGTGGAGTAGTACGATTACATAAATCTTTTTACCATGAAATCAAAGCTTCAATTTGGATCGAACAATGTAACGGTAGCGAGCGTTGCAGACCCTTCACCGGAAAGGTAGCACTCAACGAGGCCTGCAATTTTTTTAACGGGTCTCATCCATCGATAGAAAGTATAGTTAAGTATGCGAAACCTTCGTTTAAATGCCCCTTTGATGCGGGACTTTATCGATTCAATGATGTTGTTCTGAATAGTACTATCTTTCGGTAAGTTTTATCTAATGGTATTTTTAAAAACATCCCTTTTTCATATCAGTTGATCAACTAGGGTTTAAATCAAGGGTTGATCAGCAAATATTTAAATCTACTTTTGTTGTAGCAGTGGCAATGAGTTTTTTGTAAATTTTTTTACCAAAAACCAAATGTTTTGATAATTAACCATTTTGCTCACGTGTTTTCTGTGCAGATACCTATCCCCTCATGTTTCAAATGATTGGAAAATAACGATGATCGCAAACCATGAAGAACATACAATTTTCTGCTTGACTATTGAATTGAGTGTCTACAACTGGGAAGAGATGGAAGAAAAAAATTTGTATGGATAACAACAGGAATCAACTCAAGAGTGTTTCAGGTCATTTTAAGTGAACGGGTAAAAAAGGGCATTTTACAACGAGACTAGATTAGGGGATATGAATTATTGATCAGTAAAAAATATATATTAAAAATTGAAAAAAGAAAAAAAAAGGAAATGAAATAGATTGATTAGAATAACACCTGCAACTGCAATTATCTCAGTAATTGCAGATAATACTAGCAGTTTTACAATTGTCAATACTATTAACATTTATTATGCTCAATTACGGTAAAACTAAGTCAGAAATTTTGCACACATTGCAGCAGCAAATCGCGTAACTTCAGTCGCAAACTCTGCTTCCCGCCACACACGATATTGGTACTCTTTTCACTTACCTTTACCATGGTATCTTCGCTGGGCAGGTGAAGAGTAAGATCATCCGCCCCACCTTGCTCGACCTTGATATCGGTTATGCCATCCTGGGCTAGCTTTTTGAGGAATAAATTCACATCCAACGTGCCCCATTCGTACTTAACGTTGCGATACCGAAGTTGCGTTGGAGGTTGCAAGTGGGGAAGTTTGGCGGCTTTTTGTTCTTCTAGTGCTTCCTCCGGACTGGGTTCCAGAGGGTGCAAATCATGAATGTTATCCTTGACACGCAAAACGCCGGTAACGGTTGAGATGGTAACTCCTGGCTGTACTTCGTGTGGAACTAGAGAGCGTGCTATCTGAGGATCCAGATAGATGCGGGAACGTTTCCGTTTAAGAGGAAGTTTTATCACTTCACCGCGTTTAAATTTGATAATCATTTTATCTGGCACTTGATCGATTACAAGATCCAGCTTGTGAGGTGCAATCGTTGGCGGTTGTGTATAGTTGTCCGGGATAACGAGAACACCAGGTTTTAATTCTTTGATCAGTTTGTTTGCTTGTTGGAAATTGAGGGACGTTTCGATTGGACAGTAAACTGTTTTGATGGCCAACGGCTGATAGGGAGCAAGTGCTTGCAGGTATGGGAAGTCAGGCTCGGTGAAAATGATTGTATGCTGAGGATTGGATCCCCACAGCTCAACAAAATGAACTGCGTCTCCAAAACGCAGGCTTGGGTGACCGCAGAAAACAACGCACGGTTGGCGAAATTCTGTGCTGAAACCCTCTGAGTAAATATGTTTGAAGTGCTTTAGTTTTGCGTTTTTCACTAGACTCGCGTGGGGGAATGGTTCGTCCGGAATATAAACCTTGTTCTGCTTCGACGTAGAAAGCCATTCTGCCAGAATGTTTGAATAAGCTAAGGAACTATCTGCGACCGGAGAAATGAAGAACATTGGTATTTGTGAGAATCCCTGGTTATCCAAACTCGAGGATAAGCACTCGAATAGATCATAAACGACTCCCGAAGGGTAGCAAGGAATTAATACTGAGCCGCCGTTCCTTAAAGTCATAACAACGTTCATACACAGCTCTCCTAACATACCGTCAGGGTTAACATGAGGAGCTTGCGTCAATCCCGTCATGATTACAACATCTGAATACTTCAGTGCAGCCTGATTGATCGGTCTCGGATGAGTAGTTAGCGTAGACGAACCACTGATGTAAGAAATTTTCTCTTGGCCCGAGGCGATTATCCAATTGCTTGATCCTAGACAGAATCCAGAACTAACCGGCGTCACCTGCAGGGCACCGAAGATGTCCAACTTCTGATCGTATCCTGTCATTTGAACGCGCGCTAAACTCTTATTGACAGCATCCATGCTAAATAAATGTTTCCAATTTTTCGGTTTAAGTACGTCATTCAGAGGAGGTGGCAACAGGTGCTGAATGTCTTTCCATGTACTAGCGATAGTTTCTTTAGGAGACGCCTCGATATATTCGACCAGCTCTTCGAGAAAGAACCTGTAGTGCAATATACTCCTGGATTATCACTAGAATTAAATGCAATATCAAAGAACTCACCTTCCAATCTGCAGCGTTGGTTCCGTAGCGTACACAGTTCCAGTAAAACCGGTTCCTTCGGTTATAAAGGGTAGTGCCATCATATTCGTGTAATTCGATATAAGAATTATATCGATTTCGGAGAAATTTACTATTTTGTCCAATGGGGGAATGAACTCCGGAGCAGAATTGACGAAAGCACAGCCGCAACATTCCTTAATCTCCTGTAACCCACAAAGCAAAAGCATTTATTATTTTTGCTGGTTCGAAAAACAAGTTAGGCACTTACTCCATCATCTAGTTGAATGTCAGGATCTCGACAGTTCCAGTTAGGCATTGCATGGAATTTGGCACTGTGTACTAGTGGCAAAGGAAGAAAGTTAAGAACGGAACTAACCGAGAGACCACAATCAAGCATGATCAACAAGTCTTTGAAGCTAAGCACGTAGCATGGTTTCGCGGGATCGCCGCTTAGTGCGTACTGAAAATAATTGAGCGGTTACTAATTTGCTTTTATCTGCAAGTTATGTTGCTTACCAGTTTCATGCTTATTGTCACTACCTGTAGTAAGTCTAAGTCTAAGCGTTAAATTATCTCGCTACTGTTTAAAGTTCTAGTCACTTTAATACACTGAGACGCCAATTCGTTTGCTGTTCGAATGAGCGGTCAAACCTCAAACAGATCTATAATATAGTCACTCTACCGAGTACCGACTACGTAAACGTAAATAAATAATAAACAAAACAAGACTGCCTGACCGAGCGATATTTTTGACGTTTCTCTTTTCGATGATTTACAGCGGTACGCGGTACTATAGGAGAATTGGGGTGTAAGTTGTGGATTAAACGATTTACTTAGAGTGACTATATATAGAGTGGCGACAATGTCACAATTGGAATGATAATTATCTGTCAGTGTCATTCCAATCGAGCAGACGACCAATCCAACGCGTATGCAGGAAAGAGAAAGAAAATACGCATTGCATACTTTTGGGATGACATGTCGCCACACTGTATATAGTCGCTCTAGATTTACTATAGGAGAATTGGGGTGTAGGGGTGGTTAAACGATTTACTATGCCTGTGAAAAAACACGCGTTTATTAGATAGTATGAGAAAAACCATTTTAACAAGAAAATTGTAATGCAAAACTCGTGCACAGTGCATCAACTGTTAACCTACTTTTGTATGTTTTAAGATAGATGCGTATGACTTTTATTCTTCGGTTAATGTTTGAAGAGCCGTAAAATATGAAGCCGCTGTTCGCACAATCTGTAAAATGTAAATGCGCCTGTTAATGAACTACGCCCATGAATGTCATACTTTAATTTTTTGTGGTTAGTTGTGACATACGAATCAATATCAATCTTTTTTCTAGATTTGAACAGAAAATGATTCAATTTCGACAATCGCAATAACATAAGGGGCATGCAATTTGTTTGATTTCAAAAAGATTATTTCTCTTTAATTGATTATTTCGGAAGAAAAAAAAGCAAGCTTATGCACCCCAAGCCGTTTGAATCCAGCTTTTTACGAGCCATAATGGCGAAAGTGTTCGTAATATTTAAACAGAATTTGTGACATTTCCCTAATACATCGCACGTGTTCTTTCCGTACATTCCTTTAGTTTTACCGTGAACGCGCGGAAATAAGACGTGCGATGTATCCAGCTTTTTACGAGCCATAATGGCGGACGTGTTCGTAATATTTGAACAGCATTTTTGACATTTCCCTAATACATCGCACGTTTTCTTTCCGTACATTACTTTAGTTTTACCGTAAACGCGCGGAAAGAAAACGTGCGATGTATTAGGAAAATGTCAAAAATGCTGTTCAAATATTACGAACACGTCCGCTATTATGGTTCGTAAATAGCTGGATTAGTGAAATGTCAAAGATGCCGTTCAAATATTACGACCTTGACATCATTACTAGAAACCTTGCGATGGTGAAGGCAATCTACGCCAGACTAAAGATGAAAGCTAAAAGGATAGGGTTACAAATTAATGCATCGAAAACCAAATATATGGTAGGAAGAGACTCCAGTGAAAACAACGTTTGCCTCCTACGGACAATGATTATTGACGGCGATGAACTGGAAGTGGTTGATGAGTTCGTATATTTGGGATCGTTGGTCACCGCCGGCAATAATACGAGTAAGGAGGTCCAACGACGTATTCAAGCTGGAAATTGAGCCTGGTTTTCCCTCTGCAAGAGGCTTCGATCAAGGAGCATACGTCGCAACACAAAGCTAACGATGTACAGAACGCTAATCAAACCGATAGTCCTCTACGGACTTTAGGCAGTATCTTTGCTTACGGAAGACATACGTGCACTAGCCGTATTTGAACGAAAGGTGTTGCGGACTATTTTTGGCGGAGTACAAACGGAAAGCGGAGAGTGGCGGAGGTGTATGAACCACGCGCTACAGGCAGTGCTTGAAGAAATTCCCGTCGTACACCTAGCGAAAGTTGAGAGCCCACCGTAGTGGGCCGGCCACGTTGCAAGGATGCTCCACGCGCACGTGCAGTGAAATCCGTTCTCTTCAAGAACCCCACCGGCACCAGGAATAGAGGGGCGCAACGTGCTAGATGGCTCGACCAGGTTGAAGCCAACTTGCGTGTGTCGAAATGCGTAACGAATTGGCGACGAGTAGCCCAGAACCGACTACAATGTAGAGGAACTCTTGATACGGCAAGAGCCACCCCGGCTCTCGGTTGGTAAAGTATGTAAGTATCTTTAAAAATTTAGGGGTTTTATATACTATAGCAAATGATCGTGTTTTTGTATATCTAGGAGAGAATCAGGAAAAATGAACCTTCACGGTAAAATCGATAACATTCAATTCTCCTGATATTTTTCAAATAAATTAGTGCCATTCGAGTTTATTTCTCGGCTTTTGAATTAATTTTAATCGGCTTAAAATTAGATGTTACTATGTATTTAGGGGTGAATTGGGCCAAATGTACTATTCTCACATTTCGCACAGTATGGAGTGGATGATATTTGACTGCTCGTCTTCGTCTAATTGAGGTTACGAGCTTATTTATCACCACTGTGCACTGGAAAAAGAGTGGCAACAAATTATTAAAAACAACAAATATTAAAAATCTATCCAGCTTTTTACAAGCCATAATGGCGAACGAGTTCGTAATATTTGAACAGCATTTTTGACATTTCCCTAATACATCGCACGTTTTCTTTCCGTACATTCCTTTAGTTTTACCGTAAACGCGCGGAAAGAAAACGTGCGATGTATTAGGGAATTGTCAAAAATGCTGTTCAAATATTACGAACACGTCTGCCATTATGACTCGTAAAAAGCTGGATTGTATATTAATCAAAAAGAATTCTGTTTGAGCGACTTAGTAGAATCTTAAATATGATTAAATGAAAAGATTCTTTTTAATTCTTTTCTTGTGGAATTAATAAAATTCATGAAATATATTCGTATCACTAATGCTTCGCACAATAAATATTCATATTAAAATATACAAAATATTAATATAAACTAAAATTCACGAGACATATTTGAGAATAATTTGTGTTAAGAAACATGAAACTAAGCTCCAATGTTATTTCTGTCAGTCTGTGGTGTGTGTCTACAGTTTCAAGTGAAGGTAGTCTATTTTTCACGCTGTTCTCACCAGCAGTTGAGCTTAGGATTTCCATTTTCCTTTGTATTCCATGCATATTTGAAAAACGCAATAATTGGGGCAAGTTTCTAACAACCTGACAAATCCTTCAAATCCTTTTAGAATTCAATGTAGCAGTTCTTTCACATGTTTTAAAAGAATTTCTGTACACTGCACCTAAATAAAATCAAAATTTCACAGAAAATGTTTATTTTTCATCTGCGTGTAAAACAAACTTCACTTGTTTTCCACGCAGATGTTGTTTCGAAGCGAAGGTATCCTAATTTGAGGGCTCTAAAAATTCCGCTTTGACTTCGCTCCATGCGTAAGCTCATGGATTCGCTTCGCATAAGCTGTAACCTGAAAGGTGATAATATCATGAGGTGATCCACAATCTTTTTTCGCTAAAAATAAACCTGCAGCTAAAATTAAACTTTGCAGTGTGATCTGGCCTTTCTACTGCAATAATTCTTATTATTTTCTAAATTTCTTAGCAGATAAATATCAATAATAATCAGTAAAATTTTAAGTTTCAGCTAACACACAAAAGTTAACAATTGTTATACTATTTAGTATTTAGTACATTATGCAGTAATAAAAGAAAATGATTTTGTGTGGGTCCGAATTTTAGTAGAATCAGGCCTCTCGATGTCAAGTGACTTTAGCATGGGTTTATTCTCAGGCCCCTCATTTACCCTTCCTTCTTTCCTGAATTCTACATTACCCGATGAAACCTCGTGACAGTACAAAAGTCCCTCTAGTTAAATGTACTGGTCAGAGGAACGCAGATTCCTCACCAGAGACGGCTATAATACTGGGACAGTACTGGCAACGAGGAACGAGCAGGTAAAGCAGAGCAAGCCTTGAAGGAATGGTAAACGGGTAAACCCCATTACATAAAAGCACACATAAAATGTAATAAGCATATCGCTCACTCGATAGCGAATATAGCAAAAAGAAATGCAGTGCGAGTCATACAGCAAATACACGGGCGATATCACAATAGATCAACTGTACTGTTCGCAGTGATGAGTCCACACATGGAAAAAAGATGTTGGCTACTGTCAAACACATTGAGTAGAGATAGGGTTGCCAATCACTTGGTAATTTTATTTCAATTGATTTAACTGAGGGGTCGGAGTAGACAAGAAAACTCACAAAATTTGGCAGTTTTTCGTACTAAATTTTGTCGTACTAAATTTCATGTTTTGGTATTTGGACTTTTACAACTTTTTGTAGGCACCATACTTTCACCAGAAAAGTTGTAAAGCATTATATCCTGTACCTACTGTTATTTTTTCGTACAAATTTAGAATGCGATGCGGAAAAGTTGCTCACCAATCCATCGTTTTTAAATTTTTATAGTTGTTTTAGATCCAAACTAGTACCATAAAATACTTGTGCTTGTTTGATAAGATTACACCGAAATTTCATATAATAAGGATAGATCGAAGCTTAAAAATAATTCAATATTCGAGTAGGGGAGAGACGTGAGACACTTTTTTTCCCAAAATTTTAAAAATTTTTAGTGATAGTTACCAACGAGGTCTTCAATCCATTTGAAAGGTATATCCTTCTAGTTGTCTGAAAAAAGTTTCAGCCCTTTTGGTTAAAAGATAAAATAGTTACAAACGCCAATGTGAAGGTGTCTTTTTGGTTTACTGTTCCCCAGTAGGTGGGAAGAGTGAGACAACGAGTATTGAATACTGAGACACATATTAGAATTAAACTTAAACCATATATTTTGGTTACAAAGAATAGTTTAGAGGTCGTACTGTTTATTTTGTGCATAAAAGATACATTATTGTTGTACATTATTGAAAATTCCGATTTTTCTCACATCTACATTTATATTCATATAAAGGTCAAATCCTGGTTATCCGACCTTCAACTTACACTTCAGAACTCATTTACAATCAATTTATATGGATTGATTTACAATTCAACACAAATTTTTTTTTGAAAATTACCGACATCTGTTTGTCCTACTGTTCCCAATAGGAATGTTTTATAAGAAATAGTAAAATAGTGGTGTTAGCAAACAATTCGATGGTCTTATATTTTTTATTTTTATCTCTCATTCCTATGAGATGCCATGCAGTAAATTTAATTTGGATTAGTAATGCGATTTGCCGTTAAAAATCACCTGAAAATGATCCAAATAAAATTTACTTTCACCCCCCCAAAAACGACTTTTGTTGAAAAATATACTAAAAATTAACAAATTTTTCTCAAACTGTATTATGTGATAGAGATTCACAAACTTTACTTTGCAGGAAAATATCATGGATCTTGTATGTTTTATGGCGAAGCTATTCCCGATGTCTCACTGATCATGTTGTCTCACTGTTGACTACTCTCCCCTATACAGATTTTTTTTGGAAAATTTAAGGCCCTAGTTTTTTATTCAGCGGTTAGAGCTATACCTTTTTGAGTTAACTAGTGGTATCAAAAACCATCTATTGATGTTGGTTTTATCACTGACGAACTGACATGACACTTAAAAGAAAATCCTTTAAAAACCATCGTCCTGCACATTTTGCTTGCACACTAGCACCCACTGTTATGCACCTTGCGGAGTAGCTTGCATTTGCAGGGTTTTATACTGCAGGGTTTTGTACATTTGAATGGTTTTATACTGAAAACTCAAAGCAACACTTGTGCGCCGCGGTGTGGCCATGTTGCGAAACATGCTTTTATGAAAAATGAGTGGGTTTTGCTTGGACGATGGAATTATCGCGAGTGTCTCGTCTGTTTGTCTGTGGTTTTATTTTAGGAAAAATATTGGTTTTAAGGTCAGTATTTTTAAAATTGATAATTTATAATAGAACATTGAAAATATTGGGTTTTTCGTGTTTTTATGGCGTGAAGACAAAAGACTTTCATTTTTCTCTAATGTTTTTTGCAAACAGCTTAGATTTGTTCACACAAAATATTAAAAGACTACTCTAATAATGATAAAAAATATTGAAAGACCCACACGTACACAGATATACGCGGACACGCACATATATCACATGAAGTAGAGATGGTCGGGTATGAAAATTTGAATACCCGGACCCGACCCGTACCCGATCAAGAAAAAAAATTAAAAACCCGTACCCTACCCGAACCCGCAAATTTATTATTTTTGATACCCGAACCCGACTGCAACCCGTCAGGTACGGGACCGGCCCGGGTACCCGACCATCTTTAGTGTTAAATGTGGTCAATAGAGATACCCGACCCGACCCGTTCCCGGTTTCAAAAACAAAAATTAAAAACTCGTACCCGACCCGAACCCGCAAATTATTTTTTTCAATACCCGAACCCGACCCGAACCCAGCGGGTACGGGTACGGGTGCGGGTTTCGGGCAAATTTTCCGCTACCCGACCATCTCTAACATGAAGGCAACATAAGGTTCGCGAAACTGAGTCGCATGTTACCAGGGAATATCGAGTTTCAGAGTGATTACTATACCTTTATACTATAGTGTTAAAGTAAAGGCAAAAAAATGGTTTCACTTTAATTTAGTGAACTAATCTTTGACTACCCTACTTTTCCTGTTAAGGTAAACATTACCACAGTGAATGAGTCAACTTATTTTTATGGGGGAACCACCGTAAATCTACGGTTGTTGCTAAACGCACTGGTAAAATTCTTTTTGGAAAAAAGTTAACAGGATGTTAAACATATAGAATGGTCAACAAATTGCATATGCTGATGAAGTAAAAATTTCAATTTCCACACCCAAGCCACTAATCTATCATCAAATTTTGTATTGAATCTTCCACTCACCGTTAAATACGTTTCTAATGACATCACGAACAGATTGTAGGCGCTGATGTCCACTGTCTTCTGGACCTCGATCAGAAGGATTTGCATCGTAGTCTGAAACTTCTTCGACCGCTTGTACCAATCACAGCTGTAAACGGAGTCCGGCAATTGCAAGCTCTAGTTGCGACCGTGGCATTGACGGATTGGGTCGACCGGGGTAATAGATAGGAAATGCATTTATAATTTATTTTCTTTTTGCAGTGTTCCAATTTCAGAAAGACTGCACCAGATTGTTTCAATATGTATTTACCTCATTTTGAACTCGCTGTCCGTACCAGCAGAACTGGAACAATTGATAGAAGGCAGCAATTAAGTACAGAATCATCACGAGAGTTTGCGAATCACGATCGTTCTGCGGAACGGGAAAAAGTTATTATTTTGAATGAATCTGGAAGTTTAAACACATACCGCATTTGCACTGGTATGGAATGCAATAACGCAGATTATCGAGGTGCTAGTAAAAACTTGTACAACCAAAACCGGGGAAAAAATTTCGTTGATGGAATCCAGGAACCTTGAGAAATGATTGGAATAAATATAACGTTCGGCACGATACTAAAAATGTCCTTACTTCATTGCACGTGTATGATGCCTAATACACTCACGCAGAAAAAAGCGACTTTCGTCGTCATCAAAGTTAATATTTGTTGTTTCCTTTATAATCAAATTAAGTGTGCTGAGCATAGTAACGACATGCATTGTTAGTAGGACATAGAGCCCATCGAATGCTATAACCCCAGCCCAGGTCGTAAATCCGGACATGGATTCGGAACAAAAAAGCAGCTCATGCAGAGGAAAATTATACTTAGCCCTTTCCATGTACCGGTAGTAGGTTTTGTAGACTACAAAACAAAAATAGTCCGAATGGTAAGTTGGCGATGAGTCAACAATTAGCTTATATTACCGAATCTTTTCGGAATATCATTGCCTTGAAACAGATTAATCAAATTAATAACCGCCGGTACGATCGAGTATGTGCTAGCTACAATGCCAACCGAGAAGCAATATAGTCGCAAGTTGAGATTAACCTCCTTCCATTTGTTTTGCATTATTAGCTCTAGTTTGTCGAAAATTTTTCGATTTTTTCCTGTAAATAAATGCATATTCGGCACCGCAAAAAATATTATTTAAGAGAGAATGATGATGAAATTTTTGTCGGATATTGATATAACTTATGCAATTTTGGAACACTACCTACACATACCTTTTTTCAAAAAGGCAATTTGCTGCATAAATTCATGGTTTCTAATCAGTTGCAGCATCCGACAGATTTCCTCCGAGTAGCTGTGCAATCGCATTATTTTTATTCCAGTTGTACTGATGCTACCGAATGAGCAAAGACCCTTGAAATAAATTTAACATATACATAATAGGAATTAAACATTCACTCACTTTCTACTGATCGCTCACCTCGGTGACGGTTTTCAATTCTCCAAAATTATGACAGAAAAACTCCACCTGCAGATAGGTATTGTACCAGTGCATCACGATCATAAAGTAGTACAGACGTTTCCACCAGTGTTTCCTTGTACCGAGAAAATATTCCGGCCAAACACCCAACGAAGCCGACATCACTCGTAACCAATAGATGCTGCCATCATTTTTTTCCGGAGCATCCAGTTCCGGTCGATAGTATTCTACTTCCATGCTCGACAGTAATGATCAAATACAGCAGGATCTCTTTAATATAAATTCGTTTACATTGAAGAAATCCTGACGTTTTTAAAGTGAGAGTATTAAAAATTCTCTAAGGTATTAACACTCTATATATGGTTTCCTAGGAATAAACCCAGAATATTTTTGCTCATAATTTTCAGTATTTTGAAGGATTTATTACAAATAGGTTTTGTTTCAGGCAAAAACTATGCCAACCATTTGTGACAACAACTTTGAGTCATTCAGACAACTTTAGTTTGAAGAAAAAGTCACGTGAAGGCGCCCAAAGAAACCAATAATTTCACACTTTTTTGATCATTATCCATCATTAGGAACAAGGTTTGCTAACAGCTTTGATTCTCTATTCAACCCAATTGATTCTTTGAACATATGATGAGGCACAAGCAGCTGACCAGGGCTCATATGAATTAGTGATGGAAGCAACCAACATTAGCGCCCTTTGGAAAATTATCTGCTCGAAGTCGGTTTCAACGTGTGAGGTTACGTGTGTCTGGTATGAATCATGCATTTTTAGCCGTGGTGATTCAAATTGTCACTACTGAGCTTGTCACAGCAGACATTAATTTGACTGATGGGTGTACGAGTCAGAAACAAGCGCCCGATTTAAGCTAAAACACAAAAAAAATATTTTCTTGTTTTTTCCAGTTGAGAACACTATTTAATAGCTATTTACAATTATCTTCTATTCGTTATTTTTATTGATATATCCAGTGTTCAGTTAAAATTTAGTCTTAGGCAATATAAATTTAGGTAATGTTTATACGTAGTTTTATTCATGTTTTCATTCTTTTAAGTCTGGTAACGGTCGAGGCCTATGCATCATTGTAGACAAATCAAACGGAATCAATTTAAAAGATAACAACAGTTACATGATACGTGCCAAGATCTTCACTAAAATTTTTTTTAACATTTTCCTTGAGAGGATTTGGAGCAGTTGTTGATCGACAAAATTTTTCCCATTCTCTCGTAAAGGTCGTAAAGCGTTATCATCAAATGCCGGCATCATTTAACTAACTTATCGACATTCTTATCCCATTGAATTGGCCAATCCCTGATGTTCCTCTACCGTTTGGTTGAAAAGACTCGCGGAAGAATTAGCGAACTTAAGCTTTCTACGCAAAAATTCGTGTGTTATGATTGATTGAATCTTAAGAGATATAATGGATGTGTCCAATTCTTTAAAAAAACCATACAAACGGTAAACCCCAGTGTAATTCGCCAGCTTGTTTGTTTGAACCTGATAGCATGCCTTATGCAATAAAAAAAAGTAAAAAGGCTTACTGATTAAATGATAGAAATGAACCATTGATTAAAATTTTTCCTTTTCGAATACTTACATTTTGTCGACATCGGAGATATTCGGTGGTATTGGTGATATAAAACAAATCAAAATCTTACAGATAATTTGATATCTACTGTAAATTTAATACTTGTTCAATTTAGTCTGTGTCATTCAAGCTTGACACAGCACATTTTCAAATATTCGCAGAGTGATTGCGATTTGTACCTACGAGGGAATTCCGACGCTTTGTTCGATATCTAATCATCTCAGCGAATTTGTGCACATTTCCCTATTCAATTAGTTATTTATTTTATGCGCAAAAATCACGTGCAACAATTGAGGGGAAAGCCCAGAAATGAAGTTGTTGATGCTTGTTGATAGCAGCATTTCCTGATGGAAGTGCCCCGAACGAACGCGGTAATTCCGTGTGCATCCTATAGATTTTCGACCGGTGTCATCAATCAGGAGAAATTATCTGCTGAGCGGGAAGTTTGCCACTGAATGATGTTTAGCGTGGGTTTTCCATGATATGTCGTTTTCTGCTTGAATTGAAAATCAACTGATATATGCAAACAATACTGGTAGATATCATTTCCATTATTTCAGGGAATTATATCATTGTCAAAACCATAAAAAGGAAAGCCTTGAGGCCTTAAAGATGTTAATCTTTAAGACTTGACCCTTGTTTATCGACAGTCTTCGCGGTTGGCTGTAGACTAGGACAATTACAGGGCCAGTATAACGATCTTTTGACTCTAATATAACAACTCAACCGAGATTCGAATATACGACGGCTGGTTTGTTAGACCAGCATCATACCTTGACGATATTTGGCCCCAATAAACCGTGCATCGATGACATCCGAAAAGTGTCGACCGTCAATCATGACATGATTGATCGTGAAGCTAGAGTCTCCATTTGGATGCCTCCAGATGTGTTTCTGAATATTCAGACATGCAAAGAAGGTGATAAAAATGACCATACCTCGACAGTTATCATTGGTCGGCAGATGAAGGCTATGTCTTCCAATGACAGGGCGGCAGAATTTCTCTCTCCCGATGTCCGCATTGGTATCTCCGACGCACGTCGTGTTTTGCGCACTCTCCATAAGTTCTCTCGAGCCTGTTGTAGACCTAATCCTTAGCATCATCGGATTTATCATAGTCATTTGTCATTTGTCGGTGAGTATACGTTGATTAGACTGTAGCTGAAGCATTTATACGGTCATCTACGGGCCTTCACCGGATAACTCGTTGCTGTCGGATAACTGTTGCTTTCTCAGCACTACGAAACCAACTCCATGTTCTGCCTTTTTATCGTAGGTATAACCTACAGAATACAGCTTTTCATAATCAGCTGCTCGCTCCGAGACAGTCGCTGTTTGGGCCGCTCTTCACTTAGGAAACAGGTGCATGGGGTGCACAAGTTTGCATCTCATAGCTTAGCTACTGCATTATGTATATGAAGCATTTCCACGTATGATGTTTATCCGTTACTACGTAGAAGAGCGATAGACTCTTGGCAGCAAGGATGGACATAATGCGATCTGGTAGACCCTACGAACCAGTCCATGGAAACGTGAACTTTGCCATGGTGAAGACCACTCACGAGTTCAATATGAAGTGTAGGATAAAACTCAAGAGGTGTACAGGGTGAGTAGTAAAAACTGTCAGTAAAGCAAATGGTCATAAAAATAACCCAGCAAACCACAAATCGTATAATAATGTGTGAAAATCATCTTAAATATCGCTAAACGAACTCGAAATCGTACACAAAGCTTAATAAAGCGCACCCTAGTTTACATTTAGTCGTACAAAATGATAGTTACTGATTCACATACGATTTTCGTCACAGAATTGTATAGCATTATGGAACTAATCATGTTGAGTCGGATTTCATCGTATACAAATACTTATGAATGTGAATTGCTTTCATATAATTTGCAGTACGTATATCGGCTCCAAAACAGTACGCATATGCTGGTTTCATGCATCTAATGCGATTTTTCTAGATATATATCGGTACATATATCATATTTGTTACTTTGATATATGTACGAAAATGTTTGCTGGGAAGATGCTTGCATAAATTTTAATTTTGAGTGTATTTCGTGTAAAGTCGGGGAGATAGCTGCAGGTTGAGACCAACTTTATTTTTGGTCGATAAAACTTCTTCAGAATGTTTTAATTATGAGTGTAATACATCATTGGAAAGGTATGTCTATTGTCTATACAGAAAAAATTGCAAAATATTTGATTTTAGAAAAATAAAGACATTATGACTGAAGTGTTTGGAGCGTCTTAGTAGAATACGAAACCTAGAATTGAATAAAAAGAAAACTTATCCAATTTAATACTACTATGTATATTTATTGGCTGACAAAGGGTGAACATGTATATTCTATAACCTCTGTTCGCTAACTCCTATTCCTACCTCCAAGTGGTGCCGGCTGGGGTACGCAACCTCGGTTGTCGTACGCTGACAGGAAAGGGGACCCAGTGGCTCCCGCCCACATTAAGATGGCAGCCCCATCAGCGGGAATAGGACCTTAGGTTAATAGCCTACTGTACCGGAACCGGAAAATGGAAGAAGACATCTCTCTGGATTATTGGCAACGTATGAATGTATGAAATCCAATAGAGTACCAGGGATAGACTGTATTTCAGTCGAGATGCTCAAAGCTGACCCATCTTAGTCAGCCCAGATGATGCATCAGCTTTTCAGCAATATATGGGAAACCGCAACTGTTCCGGTGGACTGGATGCAGGGCATATTGGTCAAAGTTCCTAAAAAAAGAGAGCTAACTGAATGCGGTAACTAGCGTGGCATCACGTTGCTCTGTATTACTTTCAAAGTACTCTGTAAGGTAATCCTCAACTGGATCCAGGAGAAGATCGACGCTACTCTCCGACGGCAGCAAACTGGATTCCGTGCTGACCGGTCATGTGTAGACCATTTCGCATCGCTCCGCATCATATTGGAGCAGATCAACGAATTCCAAGACTTTCTTCTGTTGTTGTTCGTTGACTTCGAAAATGCGTTCGACCGACTCAACCACGAAAACATCTGGGGTGCACTTAGGCGTAGAGGAGTTCCAGATAAGCTAGAAACAACGCAAAAACTGCAGGTATTTATTAACCGGTGCCTGCGATCATTCGCGCCTGGTGGCCTGACAACTGGAAATCCAGGAACTCCATCGTCGATGTCATCAACGGCCGATAGCCACAGAAATTCGTGAACGTAGGTGGAAGTGGATCGGACACACCTTGAAGAAAGGAGCGAACAAGATCTGCAGAGAAACACTAGACTGGAATCCACAAGGACAGCGTAGAAGAGGCGACGCAGCTTAGCCAACGACATCCGGGCTGTAGACGAGAACCTGTCCTAGCGACAGGTAAAAGCCATGGCTGGTAACCGTCAGCAGTGGAGATCTCTGATTTCATCCCTTTGTTCTGCCGGACCAGCGGACATGGATACATAAGTAATAAATAAGTATGTACGGGGCAATCAATAAGTGCGAATACATGGCACGCACGATATCCTGTGGCATTTCATCCCAAATCTTTTCCAAAAGATGCTTGAAAGTATACACAGTCAATTCTTTGGTGCTGCCAAGTTTGCCTAGTATGTAACCCCATGTATAGAAGTCGAGAGGGTTCAAATCAGGTGAAGATGCAGGCCACTTTTTCGAAGAAATAAAATGCGAAAAATTGTTCTCACATCAAATCTGCATAGCTTTCGCCTTGTGAGACGGTGTAGAAACTTGTTGGAAGCACTATGGTGCATTCTTGTGTTTTTTTGACGATGGGAAGATGATGGGAATGGTTCTTCAAAACATTATCGATGTAATATTCAGTGTTGAATTTTCTTAAATCCCCATATCCAACATCCCATAACATCCACTTTGTCCCGAGGAATATCAGAAATTGTGCTGTATATATCCGATTACATCTTCGGTGTTGGTTGTGGTGATCCTGCAGAAGGAGCATTTCTTCGTCCATTTTTAATTAAACACGTCCAAAAATACTGACAGTTATTACTACTTACCCTGACAATTCTATAATTAAAAAATAACACAGTACACTCAAATTTCGGTTTATGTCCACTGTTGGGTGGAAGTAAAAAAAATCGGTCCTCAAAAAGGACGTAATTCAAATTTTTGGACGTAAAACGAGAGGACGTTAATTCAAATTTTGGACGAAAAAAGTGGACATAAAACGAAATCACGTAAAATGAATGGATGAAAAAAGAGATTCTAGTGTAGATTAGGTTAAGATTCTCCTTCCAGTAATTAGATTAGGTTAAGATTCTCCTTCCGTTAAGATTCTCCTTTGAATGTACGCATGAGAGTGCGAATGGGACAAGAGAGTGGTCGGAGTAAGTGGGAGGGTATACCACAATAGATCAAAATAATGGTCGCAGTGGTCAAATCTTCCGACAAAAAAAAGTGGAAGGGTGATCGAATTTTACTAACCCCGAGAAAGCCGCGGGTAATCGGCACGCCACAGTAAAAATAGTAGGATTAAGCTTGGTTTTAAATTTAACATATTGGATTGATTTAATAAAAAAGGTATGAATTGTAATTACTTTATACTGAAGGATATATTGCAGAACATATCAGTGCATATAAAAGGTAGCAAGACATGTAAAAAAATATTGATAGTCGACCTGTATGATATGGGAAAAAAGCTTTTTAGTTGAGCGTTTCTTGGTTATATTCGGTAAACAAATTCATTAGTCATTAGTCGGTAATTAGTTTTTCCGAAATTGCTCCGGGCTAATTTTTGAAAAAGACTAAACTTTTTATTTGTTTTTTGTTATAAACACAGTTATAACAAGCTATATTTGTAAATTTTAAGACCAACAAAAATATGATCTATGGGTGACTTTGAGAAAATAATCTAAATTTTCATAAAAAATACTGAAAAAAAAACCAAATCAACATTTCAATCTTCTTGTTAATTTAGTTCTTCAAGCTGTTATTACTGAAAGTTACTATTATTAAGCTATACTTTTGAATTTTTGCATTAAAACTTGAGGCGCTGAAACTATTTTTAATCAGTCGGAAATAATTTTAATCATGAAGGTGCTTTCTTAAACAGTCGTGAAATTTACTGATGTATTGCAAACTTCTTTTTATTTTCAGTTCGCAGTTCAGTTTTAATTTTTGGCATTGATGACTTGTCTACTGGCTACGCGATTGCTTCATATGCAATATTTGAAACTAATGTAACACCTCGTCTAACGTGACTATACTGTACCACTATTTCATCACAAAGGTAAACATAGCAACAAATGTCTCTTGGTAACAAGAGACTTCTCTCACGAGGTTTTCAATGGGTCGAGTTGATAGATAGGTTCTTCATTAACTTTCTCGTGATGTCCACATGACCAAATATGCCCTCGTATCGTACGCGAGCTCAAACGATAATGGTCACACTTTCTACCACAGTACAATCAGATCAATACGTTTTCGCTGACATCTACATCTTCCTGTAAAACTTATGATCTCTTATAACTTAAATGTGCCTTAACCTGGTTACTCCTTGCCTTCCTCCATTGACATAAGGGTTGAGATTTGCTACTCTCAGATATACAATTGAGGGTTTTTTGTGCAATGTCAGCGGATCTTGATCAATCACGGGCAACACTATGCTATGCTATACCATGTTTCCTGGGCAAACGTGCAATGCTGAGAGACCAGCTGGTGTGTTCTATTCTAGATATGGAACGCTTTTGGCGATTTTAATATCTTTATTTTGGCATGTTTTAAATTCGCCTAATTCCATGCACTTGGTCTAAAGGTAGCGGGTTTCTAATGAAACACGCACAATATTTTCAAAAAAATTTTTTGAACGTAAACTCTTTCAAGCTTTGAAACATTGTTGATGGAAATATGCAGGTTTTGTTGAGAAATTTTGATACCAGGTGCACGGAATTAGGGCACCTCACGGTAATTAAAAATGGACATTTCTTGCACATTGAGCTGAACAGTTGAGTATTGAAATATTATTGATTATAATCATTATTATTCTATATAGCCGGAATCCAGTGGGCTTGACAAGCCCAGTCTTATTAACAAAACTTTCCTCTTTTTTGAGAATGCAGACACGAACCCTAAGATAATAAGGGTGTAAGGAGTACACTTACTACTCCTTATTAAACGAAGGTACTAAGATCTGTACAGTCTCGACCTCATTCAGTTGATCCATTGTGCAAGTTCACGGATTCCGACCAATCACTGAGTAGCAACCGTCTACATGTGCAGTCATTATAAGCTAAGCTGTATGCTCCAAAAGGAGACACGCGGCAACAAGTTTACACTCAAGACGTTAGACTTGTGAATTAAATTATTAGTAAAGTAAACATAGCTTCGGTTGAGCCCACGCGTTCGTTTACAAAACTGATTCATCTAGTTTACACGCTCCGACACAATTTTGGACACAGACTAATGTTGTGTTGTAATGATTCAACTCCCGACATGGAACACTTTGGAAAAACTTGTTAACTAGCTTGATAAAAAACTCATTGACACTGTACTTTGAGTGGATTATGGTTTTAACAATGATAAATATATAACAAGGGATATTTTTAGAAGATCGAATACAGTTTTCTCTTTTAAATCATCCAAAACGATTGTGTGCTGGTTGCTTATCTTGTGAGTTACCGATTCTCAATTTATTGGGTGTACAAGTTTGCAGAAAGAAAGCTCTTCGTTTTTGTTTTCGCAAGCAGCATTTATATTTTCAACGCAGGCACGAAAATTTTTGAAAGTATTATTATAGATAAAAATACAATATCTATACCTATAAAGAAGGATTTCTGTCTGTCTGTCTGTCTGTCTGTCCGCATGTTCCTTATAGAATCGAAAACTACTGAACCAATCGGCATGAAAATATGCATGTAGAGGTTTTTTGGGGCCAGGAAAGGTTTTAGTGATGGTTAGAAACCCCTCCCCTCACTAAGAGGGGGGGCTCCCATACAAATGAAACACAAATTTCTGCATAACTCGACAACTAATCAAGCAAATAGAACAAAATTTGGCATGTGGGTGTTTTCGGTGACAAGAATTTATTCTAAGGTAAATTGAGACCCCTCCCCTCTTTATAAGGGGAATTATAACTCCTCTCCTCTTTAAAAGGGGGGGCTTCCATACAAATTTCCTCATAACTCGAGAACTAATCAAGCAAATGGAACCAAATTTGGCACGTGGGTGTTTTTGGAGACAAAAATTTTTTCTATGATGAATTGGGACCCCTACCCACTTTAAGAGGGGGTGCTTCGACACAAATGAAATACAAATTTCCTCATAATTCGAGAACTAATCAAGCAAATGGAACAATATTTGGCATGTGGGTGTTTTTGGAGGCAACCATTTTTTCTATGATGAATTAGGACCCCTTACCTTTTTAAGAGGGGGGGCTCTCATACAAACGAAATACAAATTTGCTCATAACTCGAGAACTAATCAAGCAAATGGAACCAAATTTGACATGTAAGTGGTTTTGGACGCAAGATTTTTTTCTATGGTGAATTGAGACCCCTCTCTTCTTTAGAAAGCGAGTTATGGCCCATCTCCCCTTTAAGAGGGTGGGCTTCCATATAAATGAAATGCAAATTTCCTCTTATCTCGAGAACTAATCAATCAAATGGAACCAAATTTGGCATGTGGGAGTTTTAGATGGCAGACATTTTTTCTATGGTGAATTACGACCCCTTCCCCTTTTAAGAGGGGAGCTCCCATACAAATGAAATTCAAATTTCCTTATAACTTGAGAACTAATCAAGCAAATGGAACCAAATTTGGCATGTGGGAGATTTTGGAGTCTTGAATTTATTTTACGATAGTTAGAGACCTCTCACCCCTGTGGTAGGGGGATATGGACTCTCATACAAATAAAACAGAAATTTTTGCGAAACTCAAAAACTAATCGAACTCGAGAAATTCGAGACTCTTCCATAAAACATTAGTCAATACAAGACCACAAAAACTATCTATAGTAACACTAGATCATTCAGGACGAGACGGTCGCGAGTGTTGCCGGTGACCCGCCGTCGGAAGCGCCGCCCACTGGGGGGCTTGCAAAACTCGAGATTGTGACAAAGATCATCCGAGATTTATGATTTATGTACAACACAGGTTAATTTGTGGCAATACGAAGTTTGTCGGGTCAGCTAGTTACAGATAAAACAAAATTCAGTTCACTGCTTAGGCAACTACCAAACTCAACATTGGAGCCTGACTTGTTAATAACTAGATATTTTCGGTTTCATTTTCCTCTGGTACTTTGAATAAGTTTCAACAGTTGGAAAATTAGTCAAAGCACACGCCTTCGTTTAGCGGCGAACAACGCAATTACGCCTGGTTTTTTTTCGAGTTTAGTCACATTTTCTGTAAGAGTAATCGACTTGTCATACGGTAGCAATTTTAAATAATCATCTTCACATTCATATACTGATCTGATAAGAGACTATCAGTACGGTACATTTCCAGATGTGCAGTTGCAGATCTGATTTACACTAAAGAATGACGAAAGCATTTTTGGCACTCGAATAACGATAGATATAGATTCTAAAAAAATTGGAATTTCGTAACTTTCAAATTGTTTACATGATCCTTTCCTATAATATAAATACTGTATTTACAAATCGCAAGATATCAGTGTGAGTGATACATACCTTTACAACGGCCCGTTTTTTTTAATTTTTGGGAAGATTGTGTGGTTTTCGAAAAATCAGACTTCACATTTAAAGTAAAATTACTATTGAAGGCACCAACAAAGGTCTGAGTTTCAATAAGGCTCCAGCAACAGATGTTGCGAAATACTGGATAAGGGGCGCTATATGAATCAGAATGAAATGCATGAATGAAATAATGGAAGCTCGGAAACAACACTGAATTAAGAAACGATTGGGAGCCAAATCGGGTTTTCGCCAGGACCGCCACAATGTCATGCTACGGCGCCGTCTGTCACACCGAAGCTTTGGTAAACTGCGGCGTTTATTACAGTTTGTCTGTTAGTCAGTCATAAGAGCGGAAGTTTTATGGTCATTTCTAAAACTGTCTGTTTATATTTGCTGATGTGCAGCAGCCTGGGACTCTTTTTTCAGTGGAACCAACGTCACAGTTTATCGTCAACATCACACTTTCGTCATTGCTTCTAGTAGACAGCTGGTCATATCACAGTTATAGAAATTGCTTGCGCATAATTGTACAGGATGAGCAACAAAAATGCAAATACTTTGATGGATTAGTTACTCGTTTGGTTCATCTAGCAATTAAACGTTGTTAAGCGGAAATGTGGTGTGGAAATGGTTATTAACCAAAATTAAAAGATATTATTTACACAGCAGCAATTCCATAAAATAGTACTATCAAAACTCAAAAGTTGCCCAAATTTGTTCAAACTTTGTGTACCTGTTCCTTTTCGGAAAATTTTAGACCCATATTTTTTATTTGGCATTTGCCACTGTCTGAAAGTCTGAGTATGAGTAAATAAAAAATTGAAGTTTCAAAAATCAAGATTTTTACCCAAGGATATTTTCTAAAAGCTTATAACTTTTGAGGCACTGATATCAAATCAAATGATAGGTATTTTAATGTGATATATTTTTTGTAATTGCAAAAATGTCAAAAGCATTGTTTTTTCGTATTTCCATGACCGTTTTTTGTATTGTTTCCAGAAAACTGATATTTTTCTCCATCACATATCAAAAATTCAAAAATGTATGCTTTTAAATATAATAAAAAACTGCAAGGTATACAACCCTAAGGGTTGTACGAAATGGTGACGTAGGACTGTATCAGATCATTAGATCAAAGACTGTTGACTATTGTAAACTGTATTTCTGGCATATGTATGTTTATAATAATCTGTGAGTGCCATTGTTTAAGTGAATGTTTAAAAGAGCGAAATAATCAGATTCAATTCTTAATCGAATGCAATGGTGGCTTTGAAAATACGTGGATGGGGGTTCATAAGTACATCAACTGCAACCATTGAGACGTAGAGATTTCTTTTAAAAATCATTTGTGTCCATCATAAAAGTTGATATAGTAATTAATGACCATCCCACATATTATTGTAATAAATATGATTATGCGTAGCTTGACATGTTTCAATAATCTTACTTTAACTCGCTTGTGACCTTTAAAAGGGCCATTAGTTACAAATAACATTAAAGTCAAAGCACGTTCATCTCAAATATGGCGTGCCATTCGAATGTCCTTCTTTTTTGACATAAATGGAAACTGGCACGTAAACTAGCGGCTTCGATTCACTGTCTTTTGCTCCGAGAAGGTTTTACTAGTTTACTTTCACAGCTTACCGTTTGTTACATAGCAGAAAATATGGCACATACGCAAAAATTTCTGTTTTATCCTCCTTCAGGAGTCCTTATCTTCCTACCACAAAGGTAAAGGGTCTCAAACCATCATAAAATAAATTCATGCCTCCAAAAACCCCCATATGCCAAATTTGGTTCCATTTGCTTGATTATTTCTAGAGTTATGAGGAAATTTGTATTTCATTTGTATGGGAGCCCTCCCCCCTCTTAGAAGGAGAAGGGATCTCAGTACGCCATAGAAAAAATTCTTTCCTCCAAAAAAGTTCTCGATTCTCTCTGATTAGTTCTCGAGTATTGAGGAAATTTGTGTTTCATTTGTATAGGACCCCCCCCCCCCCTCTCTTACGCCCTCCATGAAATTGCTTACCCACTTCATCAAATTACTGGTCATTTTATCTATCCAACGACATATAAACTGTTCAGTTTCGTTCAGTAGTTTAGCAGTTATTAGCATTTGAAATCTTTCATTCAAACGTTACACTTCTATTTCCATTTTCACAAAGTGCTACCCAGTCCCATATAGTAAACAAAGACGTAGTTCTACGTCAAAGAGTCGCGATAATGCAATGGTGGCGCAGAGTGTTTTGTTTTGTATCTGCCAGGAAACGATTATTTCCGACAAAAAGGATCCGGAAATATTCGTTTACTTGTCGGAAATATTTTTCCAATGGTTTCCTGCTTTAATGCGCCGCTGTTTCTAGTTTGTCTGGGTGGCACGCATTCGTCTCCTTTGAAGCTTTAAGCTATGACATATTTAGTTTTCGACAAATCCCCCCCTCCCCCCTTCCAAAAGTGATTATAAAAATCATGTATGATAAGCTGACCCACACCGCGTCTCCAGTCGAAGAGACTCGAGACTGTCTCCGAGATGCGTAAGAAACACATCAGTCGATGGGCGCCATGGGTATAAACGTCCTACAGAACTTGACCCTTCTTTATCGACAAAAAAGAACAGAAAACAGACACTGCGGTAGCCTGCAAGTCGTAGCCGAGATACGTATCTGTCAAGAATAAAGCTTACATAGTAGAATCAAATTGGATAAGTTTTCTTTTTGTTTAATTTCCAGGTTTCGTATTCTACTAGTACGCTCCAGAAACTTCAGTGAAAACTTCTAAATAAGGTACAAACGAACAATTAATTTATTTCGGTAAGGTATCACCACACCTTGGACATGATAAATTAGTCTTAGTGAATAGAAAATCAATTCTAAGACATTTTACACCATTATTCTGCGAGATGACGAGCTTATCCAAGTCTCCAAGTCTAAGTCTATCCTTGCTTATAGAACCAGGATTTCTTGAATCCAAAAGGCGAGTCCCCAAAGCAAAGCAAAGCCTGGGTGCTAATTCCGTTATCGAAATTTGACCTTCTGTTTTTGTACGACAGACTCGCGAGTCCCCAGGATACCTATAACTCGGTAAAGAAATCCCCTTTACTATCAAATAGGAATAGGGAGGACTCGGCATATATGGAAAAGCTGCGGAATTGACAGCTAAAATATCCAATATTCAATAAAATAGCAATAATTAGACTGAAAGGTTATAAAAACGATGGATTTGACTCCCACATCTACCTCATCAATGCAATAATATGAACTTGGTACTTGTTCATACCCGAAAATGCTCAAGCCTGATTGACTGGAAGCTTATGTAAATTCACTAACATTGTTCGATTTTGTGTAAAAATTACAGCAGTTTGCTGTAAAGATCCATTTTGGTGTGAAAACCACCAAAAAGGCACACGTTTTGCGAATCGATTGGTATATAATCCAGCGAAAACCGTTCAGAATTGACTGAGCTATTACCGTTCAAAATCTATCACTTTTTCGAGCCACCATCATTTTTGTTTTCGTAGCATGCCACCCTATTACAGTAAGACGTAATCCTACGTCAAAAAGTTGGTATATAAACTCATTCATTGTGACAGATTAATTTGACATATTATTGTTTTTCAACTAACATACGGACAGCTAGTTAAAACTATGACAGGTATATCATCAATTAGCTAACGTCCTCTGCATCTTACTAGTTCTTTTTGATACTCTGCTTATCAGTTATTTTCATACTTGACAGCAATACAATCATGTCATTCCCTTTCCGGACATCAAATTGGACTAGGTTCAATATTTAAACGATAAAATTGGATAAAGAAGAGGGGGTGCTTAAGCTTTAACAAAATTGTTGCAATGAGTTAACCGCCGCAATTGAAATTGTTTGCTTCTTGTGAACAGCGGTTTTCGGCGAAAATAAACATAAATTTAAAAGCCAATTTGTCTGTACGTTTCGATTTACTTACTGGCTGTCACCCGTCATCTGCAGACAAAATTTTACGTCTTTACGCTTTTTACACTCTTTACTCTTTGAAATCGAGTGTAAATTTCAAATTTATTATTACCAACAGGCAAGACTTGCCCTAATGGACCTTAATAACTAATACATAAAACGTCGAAACATAGAGACAAAACTCGAACGTAACACTCGTTGTGATAAATTAAAATCAAATACTGCCGAAACTCGGTTGAAGGAACGCTGTAGACCAGAGATAGCGCTGTTGGCACTGTAATTCGTCCGTCGGAAAGGTAAATTTAGTAGAGATAACCTCCGCAGTGATCTGGTTGGTGCATTCAAGTTGACTTGACGAAGGATGGTAGGGCAGTCGATGTTGGATGTCAAGATATCCGAAACAACCATGGCGCGCGCTGTTTCTCGGCGAAGTTCGAGAGTATCGATTCGGATGAGTTGGCAACGATCCTCGTATCGAGTATTCCTCATTGGCTGTCGCCATGGAAGCAATCGAAGAGCGTAGCGTACGAAGCGACGCTGGATACTTTCGATGCGGTAGATAGCGTTATTGTAGTGAGGGATCCATACTACGGAACAGTATTCTAAGGAAGCTCGAACCAGTGACCCGTAGAGCGCTACCAAACATTCAATGCTGTTAAAGTCACGTGTCATTCGCATAATTAAGCCTAGTTGTCTAGAGGCTTTGGCAACAATCAATGAAACGTGTTGTTTGAAAGTTAACTTAACATCAAGTAACACGCCGAGATCCTTGACTTGTTCCACTCGCTGAATTGGAAGTCCATTGAGTTTGTATTTGAAGTGAATCGGTTGATTTTTTCTCGTAAAAGTGATTACAGAACATTTGATCGGATTTAGTAGCATACGATTCGTCTCGCACCAACTGGCAAATGCATTTAACTGTTGTTGAAGAAACAAAGCATCGTCAATGTTTCGGACAGCGTTGAACAATTTTAAATCATCCGCGAAAGCTAGACGTGGGCAATCTAGCGAATGGATTCCATCGTTAAAATATAGGACAAACACCAGCGGACCCAGATGGCTGCCTTGCCCAATCCCGGAAGTAGCAGGGAACGAAGCGGAAGTCACATCACCAATTTTCACACTCAGGATTCGTCCAGTTAAGTACGATTCGAACCAGTTCAACATATTGCCGCTAAAACCATACCTATCCAATTTAGCGACAGCGATGCGATGATTAACTTTATCGAAAGCAGCGGAGAGGTCTGTGTAAATCGCGTCGGTTTGCGCTCGTCCAATGAAGCTGTCAGTTACATAGCTAGTGAAGCAAAGTAGATTCGTAGCACACGAACGTTTTGGGAGAAATCCGTGTTGCTCATCTGCAATCGCTTGTTGGCAATGTGAAAAAAGTGGTTTAGTGACCACTAGCTCGAATAATTTCGACGTGGCACACAGCGCAGAAATTCCTCGATAGTTATCGACCTTTGACCGATCGCCTTTTTTGTGAACCGGAAACAAAAATGCCTGCTTCCAAGCTGCAGGGAATTTTCCAGTAGAGATGGACAGACGAAACAGGAGAATGAGAGGCTGAAGCAAACCAGCAATGCACTTCTTGAGCAGCGTAGCCGGAAATCTCTCAATCTCTTTAGATGTATAGTAGTATTTGAATTTATATTTATTTTCTTCGAAAACCGCTGATCATAAGAAGCAAACAACTTTAACAAAATTGTGTATTTTCAGTACATCACATTGGTCTACCTTTTTTCGAAACGAATATTCTTTGGTTTGTTGAATGGGAAGGCCCTCACTTCTTCTAAAATTTATCGTGACGGTCCTGAGAAGCAAAAAGTGTTTGCATGTGATGTGTAATTGGTTAATTTTTGGCAGTGATTGATATTTATGCTTGTTGGAATAGTGACTTGCTAACTAGGAATTCTTTTCCTTCCTGATCAAAGCTTAGATTTTCTGAATGATTGGTGTAAATGTATAGAAAATCCACCATGGAAATCGCTAAGCTATTAACATTCAAACCTGACCACTTTTCGTGTTTAGATTTTTCGGAATGACACCCAACCTTGCCGTAGCCGTAGTCCTACGTCAAAAGTGCTTCTAATCATCAGGCTACCGGATTCAGCAAGTACATACAAATAGCTGTGCATTTTAGTTGTGGTTGCATCCTATCGTCAAAACGAATTTTGCTGCTTGTTGAAGTTGAAACAGAGTGCGTGAGTACACCTCCCCCCTTTACAAGAATGGTGGAATCGAAATCATCCAATAGCGTGGTATACCTTTGGCTAGAATAGTTATTAGTTTTATATACTATTTCTGTGTACAATTACAGGATTATGGCTGCATTACTGTTGCCCACTTTACCAGCCATTTATTCAATCAAACACACACCATATCCTCTACTTTCCTTGCCATTTGAATTCGTATTATTCTTCTTCGATAAATTCCCATAGCAAAGGAGAAATCCAGCCCCCCTTTTTTTAACTTCCCATCTCTTATCAGGGACTATCTTCTGATGTCAAGGCAAACATAGCTTGGCGGAGAACGGTCCAGGCGTTCCAAAGATGTAGTAAACCATACAAACGTATTTTGAATTTTATATGTATTTAATCTGCTGGCTATTTTATATAGGTGCACCTTATTTTCATACACATGCATATTTCCACAGTGAAATCTATATACATAGCCAATGTGCTTCTCTTAGTATTAGTACATGGTTTACTACGATCGTGTGTTCGTTGCATTTGTCAAAAACACATGTTTTCAACTAGCCATAGAGGGTGTTTAACCACGTTGTTTCCGGTTAAAAATTTACTTGATCAGACAACTGAAAAATGACAAAAAGCAGGTACTTGAGTGGAAAAAGAAAGGAAAAAATCGAAAAGCCTATAGGAAGGAAATGTGTGAATTTGAAAAGCCGGAGGTAGGCTCAGTAGATCCAATGAAATGGTAAGAATTCTATTTCTATTCTATTCTTTATTATAGAGGTTTTCAGCCTGCGGCAAAAATGGAAAGAAAATATTTGAGGGATTTGAAAAACTACGCTCTGGTCACAATAAACTCTAAAAAACGAAGTTGTCAGCGAGGATCAATTGATCCAATACAAAATTGATTTCAAATTCCACCATCTCACTATCGAAAACCGAGACTACATTGGATCTAGCAATTCGCAAGAAAACAGTTTATAAAATTTTGCGGGACAGCTCTAATTGATTTTGATTATTGATGATGATTGATATATTTGATCTGACATGAACAAAGCTCTAAACCTAAAAAAATACAGCAAGAAATCATAGTGTTCACAACAGCAATGAAATCTGGTTCAACACCCAAAAAATTTAGTTATTATGGTTGCCAGCCCGCACTACGAATCCAACGAAGAACATCTGGGAAATCATTATGCGACAGATCTATACCAACAGGAAGCAACATAACAGCATTGATGAACTGAAAGTGTTAATTTCGGAAGTTTGTGAGAATTTTGAAATGAAAATTTAAAAGACCTAGGTTGGAAGTACAAAGCAATTTCCACAATCATTAGTTTGGTTCTCGAGGCTGGCCTAAAATAGTAAACAGCCAAAGTATATAGAAAAATATAGATTAGATAGATTTTGGATTCTCTAATCGGATCATATAGCTCTAAAATTTAAAAACGCTATAAATGTTTTTCCATTTAGCTCGAACGCCATCTTTCTCACCCGCTCCTAACCTAATAATCTCATCAGTCCTTCAACCCCTCTCTATCATAACCCTGCACTTCACCATCTACTCATCTAAACCACTCCCTTATCCAAAACAGAAACACAGCTCACCACCCGATGTTCATGCATTCAATGCTCCGCCTACTGAACGCTTAATTATGAGTTATAATTGCAGTTAATTTCCGAGTAAAGAATAGCTAAGGTGAAAATGCATTTAAATAGTAACCAAGTAAGCTTCCATCTTTCAAATAGCTTAAGTTTATTTTACAAACTCGCATGAAAGTGCTGATTTTTTGAGGAGCAAATAAAGTCATTCCCTGTGAGGATGACAAAATCAAAATAATACGCATTTAATATGAATGAAAACTAAATTCAATCTAAAAAAAAAGCGCAATCCAATCGTATCAATTAATTTTTCGTATATGATACGCCCATTCACACCCAAAAGCTAGGTGACGTAGCCGACCAATCGATACAGTTCAGCCACCTGCGAAAGCTGCAATAATGAGTAACCCAATAGATGCTACGACGACATCGCCTTGCAGCATCGGCTCGGGCGCGAAGCGCGAAGAGAGAGCCTCCGAGCGAAGTGAGAAATCAGTCGCATCACGCAGTGAAGGATTTTCTCCGCGCAGCCTAGCCGTCTTGTCACGATCGATTGGCCTGCCGCTGTGCATTGCTGCTTGCTGGTGATAACGAACGATTCTATAAAAACATTGACCGAGTCCCAGTGGCCGGTCAGTGTAGGCGCGAATCTTCAGCCGGTCTGATCGGGTTCGAAATTTTCCTTAAAACAAAAGATCCGTCCCTTTTTTCGGTGCGTAGACATCAGTTCGTGGGTCATGTTCAGAACCTTCCGCCAGTGGTAGAAGTTGGGATTGGGCAATAGCCAACGCCTGTGAAGTTGGATTGGATGAGGAAGAAATACTTATTTGTATTTTGCAAAAGTGTGTTCAATAGGAAGATCAATAAAAATGTATCGGAATATGTAAGTTCAATAATCTGAATAGTGACTTATGTGATATTTACTGAAAAATTGTTTTCTTGTGTGTGTGCTACAGCGCCTTGTTTGCTGCTGCTTTTCTGAACTATGTGGTTTCGATCTCAACGGTGAATTATACGTGCACTGTGAACTCAGACGGATTTTGCATCTTTCAAGGAGTTCGAATCAACAGTTTGGATGAAGCGAGTAATGTTCAACTGATAGCCCCAGACAACGAGACAACGAAAATTAAGTTTCGAGAATCAGCAATGATTGTATTGCCGGACAATATCTACAGCACGTTCCCAAAACTGCAGGAACTCCGTGTTTGGTGGCAAAATCTGCACAGTATTTATATCCCTCCGAATTTGCTGCATCTGGATGCCGAGCGAAATCGTATTAATACAATCAGCTACGACACAAATTCCGTTCCTATGTTACGAAAGCTGGAGTTGGGTCATAATAGGCTAAAAGCCATTGAAAATGTTTCATTTTTTGAAAATCTCGAGATTCTAGATCTGTCCCATAATGATCTGCGATCAATCGATCTATGCTTATTCCAGCGAATGAAAAATCTGCGCATATTGGACTTGTCGGTTAACAATATGGCAATCGTAAAAAATTCTATGCAAGGAAAACTTGAATATATGACGACTTTATACCTGAATGACAATCGTTTATCGTACTTGGATATCAACGTACTGAAACAGTTTCCAAATCTGGAAACCTTGCATCTCTTCAACAATGGCTTAATGTATATGGAGTTCGAAAACATGCGCACCATGTTCCCACGCATCAACATCGTTCACATTTACGGTAACGACTGGAATTGTGAAAATCTTGCTGAAATGATTATATTCTTTCAAAAAATAAACATCAAAGAGTATAAACTATTCAACTCCCTCAAGTGCAAAGAAAAGATGGTGGATGGCATATGTTGTTCCGAGGGTAAAGCGTTAACTATTCTGAAGAAGTCTAACTTGTACTTTTCCAACTACGTCAACGAATTGAACCTGCACTCACAGCACATAATGCAGGAGATGAAGCAGTCCAAACGGGAGATCCAGAAGTTGATCGAAACGGAAAATATGACCCAGGCGTCGCTGCGGGCATTCAGCGACGACATGAGCGCCATCCGCAGTCGCATCGAGAACATAACCATGATGGCAGCGGACAATTCCACGCCGGTCGTTCGTCAGAGGAAACACGAGAAGGTGGACAAATTGGTTCAAGAAATTTACAAAATAAAACAGGACTATCAGAGCTTGAGTCGGGAGAATCAGCAGTTTCGACTGCAAATCGAAAGCTATGAAAAGATGAAGTCCGAAATGGACTCAATACGAGTGTATTCCGAGGAAATGAAAACCATTATTCAGCAATTAAAAGAAGAGAATTCAAATTTAAAAGGTGACTTATATCAGCTTCTGCAGGAGTTTCATGAACTTAAGGCAAACCGGACGCAACATATGGCGTGACATAAAACAGAACACGCTAATGAGAATGTTAATGAATTTGGCATTTTGACCAAAACGTAACGAAATAATGTCTGATAAACTCATAGATTGAGTACTACAGACTAGTAGACGATGTAGTTTATTATATTTGCTGGACAAAACATGTTATCTGAAAGTAGGGTTAGATTTAGTGAAGTCGATCTTTGCTAACTGCTAGGGACTTATATTTGTACTGAAGAAAGCTATTGTCTGTGACAATATGCTCAACTGCTCTCGCGTAAAATTACTAAGGTTGGAAATTCCGACCGCGATTTTAGATAATATTGCATCGATGGACAGCTCAATGGGTGCAGATAGCAGTGAACGTGTCTTTCGACGTTTCTATGATTACAACTGCGTGTAGGCAGCGCAAAGTAATAATTTGGCGCACATTAGAATTTAGTGGGTGCATCCTAGCTGAATAAACCTCTGGTCATTTTCATTGCGGTAGGTAGTTAAGAACTAGTAAGTTATTCATACCATTACATCAGCTAGATGAAGGTCCAAAGATTTCACAAGTGTTTTATTTATTTAATGCATAAAAATTATATCTCACGTTTTGAAACAGAAATTGACACTGTTTTAGTCATCCATTATCACATCACCTGTCAGTTACTTTGCGTGTATACGTCAAAACACATTACACATCCGCATGTGCTCATCGTCTGATCAGTGATAACAGCATAATGAATAGGCAAAATGTGCATCATTCCTCAGTGGATTTGTAAGCAATGTTCAAACGTCACGAAATGTACCAGTCGTATGAAGAAAAGATGGGGTTTAATTCGTTGCAAACAGTCAGCAGTCCTTTTTCCGTCATTTGGAGCAAATACTCGTCACCCACTAACACAACCAATTCTCTGACAAGGAAGCCTTTACTTATAGCTAAGTGATTTCAGAAAAGAAATTTCAACTTTCACTCTCACGTCAACTCAGCCATGGGATTGATAATACTTTCTGAGAATGAATTAGAATTTTTTGTACAGTTTTTTGTTTGTTTCATTTGATTTTTTACGAGTCTCGTTATGTTTCGGTAGTTTAGGATTGAAAAACAACAGTCACACCCTTTTCGAATGCCAATCAATATAAAATTCTAGAAAACAAAACACAGACAATGGCCCAAAGCAAATTTTTATACGTAGCAAGTTTCATAGGATCTGCAAGAATAATAAACAGCACCCTGTCGTTGAGTTGATGTTAAAATCATTTGGCAAATGCAGTCAATTCATATTTGTTATCATACAAAAATAGCATAAATTTAAATTATTAAGCACAATGTATCTCAAAGAGAATAGTATGATCTAAAATATAAATAAAACAGTATAATGTTGAATTGATATTGCAAAGTTTGAATTTATTGCCGCTTATACCGAGATCATCATTTAAATATCACAGACACAACGAATTACCATTACTGTGTTCTCCCAATCTTCGACATAGCAAAGAAAATATATCGTATTTTTATGCGATACTAATGGGGTTATTGAGAAGACTTATAGGGCCCCTAGAAAGCAAAGGCAGGATAAAAACACGAATTCCAATTGCACCAAACTGAGGGGTATGAAAGTTATATTTTTCCATTTATAAAAGCCCTCATTTGGTCTAATTTTTTCAAGAGATTTTTGTCCAATTTCTGGTCGTTCGTACTTACTTACTTAGGTGGCTTGCCGTCCTAAGACAAAGCCTGTTGAACAAAATTTCTCCATGTAACTCGGTTGAGGGCTACCGCTCTCCAATTCCTCGGACACCGAGTACTCTCCGCCAGATCTCGCTCCACCTGGCCTAACCATCTTGCTCGCTGCGCTCCTGGTCGTCTTGTTCCTACCGGATTTGAGGCGAACACCATCTTTGCAGGGTAGTTGTCCGGCATTCTTGCAACATGCCCTGCCCATCGCATCCGTCCAGCTTTAGCTACCTTCTGAATACTGGGTTCGCCATAGAGCTGTGCGAGTTCATGGTTCATCCTCCGCCTCCATACTCCGTTCTCCTGTACGCCGCCGAAGATCGTTCTTAGCACTCGTCGTTCGAAAACTCCGAGCACTCGCAGGTCCTCCTCGAGCATTGTCCATGTTTCATGCCCGTAGAGAACAACCGGTCTAATAAGCGTCTTGTACAGGGTGCACTTTGTACGGGGACTTAGTCTGCTCGACCGCAATTGCTTGTGGAGCCCATAGTAAGCATGACTTCCGCTGATAATACGCCTCCGAATCTCACGGCTGGTATCATTGTCCGCCGTTACCAGTGAGCCAAGGTAGACAAATTCATCGACTACCTCAAACTCATCGCCGTCGATCAATATACTACTGCCCAAGCGGTGTCGTTCGGCCTCGGTTCCGCTGGCCAGCATGTACTTTGTTTTAGACGTATTTACCTTTAACCCAATCTTTTCTGCTTCGCGCTTTAGTCTGGTGTACTCTTCAGCTACCGCCACAGATATTCTGCAGATAATATCCAAGTCATCGATAAAGCAGACCAATTGACTAGAATTGTTGAAGATCGTTCCCCGCGTGTTGATATCCGCTTGGTTCATAACACCTTGTAGCGCTATGTTGAACAGCAGGCATGAAAGACCATCACCTTGACGAAGCCCTCTGTGTGATTCGAATGAACTTGACAATCCACCCGAAATCCGAACACAGCACTGTGTACCATCCATCGTAGATTTAATCAGTTTGATGAGCTTCCTGGGGAAGCTGTTCTCGTCCATGATTTTCCATAGCTCTTTCCGGTCGATGGTATCATATGCGGCTTTGAAGTCAACGAATAAATGATGCGTGGGAACTCTGTATTCACGGCCCTTTTGGAGGATTTGCCGCAGTGTAAATATTTGATCCGTTTTAGACCGACCTTCGACGAAGCCGGCTTGATAAGTTCCCACAAATCTATTCGCATGGTCGTTCGTATGTTTAGCGATTTAGATGGAAGCGCATGGTAATCACTGACGTGCCCAAGCTCCACATTCCTCATTTTCAAATGAGGACACGTACCCCACCTATAGAATTTCATGTAAAAAAATCCTCGTTGTGTTACCAGGAAGTCCCAAGTCCCCCTAATCGGCTGGTATTTTTGCAATAGGATGCTGGATGGCTTCGTCTACGGTGAGACTTCGTCTACTTTTCCGATGGAGACACGAAAACCCATAATGCTGGAAAAAACGAAAACGAAAAACCAATTTTGATGTAAATTGGCAACAAAATTTATCGAATGTCTTTTCATAATCGACAAAAGATAATGTAAAAAACAGTATTTTTCACTATTTGTTCAAAAATAAAAGTTCTCTTGGTGTTTCTATTTGCTTTGAATATGGCGAAGAGCAGCAGCAGCAGTTGTGCTGAGGAAAAATATCGAACTTTGAGCTTTGATACAAACTACTTGCACTTTTTGTGTCAGCGTTATGCTGACAGTTTTCCCATGGGTTTACTGTCAAATTGACGCTGACGGATGCGTAATACGTTAACGCAGTATTCTGTTTGGCCCTTAAATGGGTGTATATGTACATCTAAGAAGTGAAAGATTCATCCCGTGCCAAAAACTTGAGTACTTGTGGATATAATTCCTTTAAAATCTCGAAATACCCTGTTTGACGAGGTGGCTCCGTTACCCTCAATTAATTGCGTGAGAATAGATTCATCATTCTACGATTATTTGATTTCGCCGGACCAAAACACATTTTTGAACGATCGAAGAACCACCTGCTGTTTATGTCTGATCGCGTCAGTGTAGTATTTCAATCGATAAACTTCTTTGTGAAACCAGCGAACAATCAATAGAAGCCAATAGAAGCAGTAAGTAATTTGATTCGAGGTTAGAAAATTTTAAATCAAATCTGCTTTAAAAATTTACAGCTACAACAGTAGTTTTATGTTTTTCCATAAAATCAATCCGGAACATTGTAAAAGTAAGGTAAGTAAAAATTGTGCTAGAACTGTGGGACTACTTTCAGTCAAGATCATGCTGCATAACATACACTGGAAATCAAGTTTCGGTTATTTGTGGCTCAAATTGGCCATTGAATACTTTACCGGAAAATCCGGAGCCTGCCTGAAAGTGGTCGATGAGTGATAATTTAATTTTTATGGAAATGCAAAACTGTTCTTTTTATAACTTAAAACAGATCAAGATGGAATGGAATATCCATTAGCAATTCGGCTCAACTTGGATTAGGATCATCCTCAAAAGTGAAAAGTGAATAAAAATTCTAGTAGAATCCCGGATCATTTTTATATGTTTTCCTTATCAACTCAAACTCAACACTTGATAGAAAGTATTGGATGATTTAGAAACAAAACCAACCAACAAATCGCTAACAAGTAGTTGATGGGGTTAGATGACAGGTTAGTTAACTCTTCATGCACTAGTCCACGCAATCAGAGGGGTTAGACAAAATGATCGGGACAGGCAAAATTTTGATGAAATTCAAACGACCATAACTTCTACAAAATTGGACATTTTTAGATGAAACCAATTGCATTCGACGGGGAAATTTTTCTAGTTTTACTAAATTATTTTAAGATTCGCAATAGTCAGCAGATTTGACGTTTCGGCAATTTCCATTAACGGGAAACTAACAGTTATTAACTTTTCGTCGGCAGAAGCCCAATTTCGGAAACAGTTTTTGGGCCCAAAAGCGGGATTCTGTTTATAAAACTGTAATGTACTGCATTCTTCTTGCCAATCTGAACACAGCGAATATATTTTCATAAACAAAATTTTTGTTTCAAACAATAAAACTGCTTTTGAAATTGACAGAATCGATGACGACTAATTTCACCTTAAAGCGAACTATTTTGGGTGCTGGAAAGAGATATTATGCATATGAGCGATATTACTATCGTTGCCAAGAAAGAGGAGACGTGTTGCTTCTTTTCAATTTGGTCGATTGTCCGTGAAGTTCGATCATTTTTTAATGTGAACGCGTTCGTATTATTGGGCTTTGGACTAAAAATGTTCAGATTAACGAAGGTCACACCAGCGGAGGTTAAAGGTAGTACAATTTTATAGATAATTACATCAAATAGTTTTCAAATCCAAAACTACTATTGTGCTCGTCGAGTTCAATTCGGGGATAATATATATGTTTGACATCTACAGGACCATTTACTATGCTTGATTCCGATGAAAACTGTCTCGACCCTAACATTGCCTGGCTCAACCCGCTCTTTCCGATTTTCTACAAATGACCCTATTTTTCGGCCGTACCAGTTTAAAGGGTCCTCAAAAATTCGGCCGTAGAATTAGAGTTACCAGTTAGATCAGCTCTTAAATTTGTTGAAACGTTTCGCCATAATTAAAAAACGAATCTTATCCCGCTGCTGCAGGGTTGGGTTGGTTGTGACGGCTTCAATGGTGGACGAAGACGGAATAATTATATTTCCTCAAATCTGTCAAACTACTTCACTCGAAACTAGTATTGATGAATTGGCAAATAGGTTCCTACAAAAGATACTGATTTTTTAATATCTTTCTATTTATCAAGGGTCATATTTTGGTCTAGTTCTTTTACAATATTCTTCATTCTCAAGCTTCAAATATGGGCGATTCCGAAGGAGGCGCATGGTGATTGAATATTGAGTCAATTTATGGTGAGCAGAAATATGCATATTTCATTGAAACTATTTTGCTTTTAATCTTGTGTCTTTATACTGTACTGTATTAATAAATTAATCGACTTAAATATGTAACTTCTAAAAATTCATTACCAGTTTATGGGCTATAAAATTCAAACATTTCAGAAAATCAACTGTAACCAAACACCACGTGCGGCTTGCCTTTCTTGCTTCCTGAGTGATACACCAGCTGCAATATTGGCATTTAGCATTAGCGCCAAATCGCAAAGATTTCATCAGCCAGCATCGCAAATCAATCAAAAGTGCCGATCGATCGCTATTTAATCAGAAAACGTATTTTCTTGGGCCCATATGCCTGCACTATGATTGTATACAAACACTGCGAAATTGTTTTACAGCTGGCCATCTAGTTACAAGAAATTACGTAGTGAGTATATAAACAATGCAATTCACAAGTATTTGAGTGGGAGATTCTTACAGAAATCGATTCAGTTGTTACGTTATCATCGTCAAACAAACTTGATGTTGATATGTTTAAACTTTCCCTTGCAGATAGAGTAGGTCGCCTCAAAGAATAAATAAACTAAAAAACGTCAGCGAAAATGGAAGGTTAAATGTTTTTGACAAATATCGTGAGAGTGTTCTGATGGTATATCATAAATGTGTTATACTAAAAAGCTAAAGATGGTCGTTTAATGATTTCGAAACTTACAAGTGAATGGAAAATTTGTTAGAAGTGATATACATACTATCTTTGGAACACTCCCGCTCAAAAATTTAATTGTTAGGGTATTTATTTAGAAACTTTTTCTAATGAAAAAGCGATCGTACAACATTCCTATCGCCACGCACCGGGATCATCGAGCATCAAAAAGGTTTAAACTTTAGCGATTGATTAGGAATTACCGCGGATTTAATTACTAAAAATAGATTACGCCGCTTGCGAATGTTTTGACAATACTCGACATGTACTTGCAATAAATTTAAACTAGAATCATCGACGTGCACTTCGGATTCGAATAATTAGAGCACACATCGCCTTCCGCTCACCCGCACTCCGAGGGCTACCCGCCAATGTTACGTCGCATTTCACACTCTGTTGTCATGTGATCAAATTATGGGAAAGAGAATAACCAGTCACCATTGATGGTCTCGTTGCATGTTGAATCGTTGATAAAGGTGTTGCACGGAATGCAATTTCATTATTAGTCAATCATATTAATGTTTGCTGCTACATGATGTATACTAAATGTTGTATAGGATGCAATTGTCAAGTTGCAAATAATTCAACCGTAAATATTAATTTCGAAGAAGTCTGATGCACTGCTGTTTAAAATATGTAACATATGTAAGCAGATTAATAGCTAAAATTAATTTGTTTTGTTGATTTTGATGTTTGTTAAACTTGTCATAAATCAACTAATTATATCCTATTTTCGACTATCATATAGTTCTACCACAGAGCCACATTAATTTTTGACGAATTTTTTTTAGTCGTTTTAATCAACATTCCCGCTTTCCTTCAAGACGGGATTCCACAGAATGTGAACTCTGTACGGAACGACATAAGAATCATCACATGAACGTACCGCAGGTCATGAAAGTGGAAGTGATAAGCAATGCATAACGTAGTATAGTTTCTTGAGAGTGCCACTATACCATGCATAATGGATGCTGCAACTGGCATTGCGTCATTACTTCAAGCTGATAGTAATTCATATACTTGCAGGTATTCAATCTACTTGCATTTGAAAATTGAGTCGGATTCCAGAAACAAATTTATAACGTGATTGCTCATAACGTTGTTATACGAATATTTACTAATCAAAAAATTCTAAAAATTAAATCTAATATAATAAACAAAATGCGCTATAAAAATCATGACAAAAAATTATCGACTTTCTAGATGTCCATTCTTTTTCAGCTTTTCCTAAGTATGTATGTGACCATGACCAGCTGCAATAACAAAACATTAAATGCTATCAATGTTCTCAATGTTCCCTGTCTCTGCATACCATTCTTAATTGACTTTGCTGTAATGACAGCTTGTCAAATCTGGCCAAAACATCACGGGATGGTGGTGGGATCGAATAAACGGCAAAATTCGTTTTTGGAGATACTCCTTTTGGTACAGTTCCGACGTCATTGTCTTATTTGTAACGAAAACTTTCGTTTTTCTGCTACAGCTGCAAATGCCCTACCAAATCATAAAACCCGCGCTGAGAACCGCGGCTAGCACGCTGGCAGACGAACAACGTTCACATGCAGTACCTTGTAAGTCGCAAGGGCCTGCATAGTGTCGTCCTCCCGCCAGTAAACACAAAGTTAGATTAAACTTCTCGGTCGGTGGTCTCTACAGTAGGTGGAGGAAGACGCCCAATTTGTGTCTAAAAATGACCCAACCCATGTCGCTACGTTAATAAGGGAGTTTGTGCAGACTCCTTTTGTCCAGCGCCTCTGTGGTTCATAGGTACACGGGTACCAACGAGCCACATGCCCTGGCGGGTGTTGTGGGTTCAAATCCGGTTATAATCTCAGATTATAGCTTGGTTCGACCCATGCACCTTCCAGCATTGGACAAAAGGTAGGAGTCACAAAGACAACTTGTTAAGCGTAGCTACCTGTTACCGCCCCCCTTCCTCTCCACTCTTCCCCTCCATTCCCAAAAAAAATCCTTCTTCATTACTTTCCCTTACCGTCCCTTCATCAATTGTAGAACCATCGTTTCAAAAAATATTAGATATTTTCGTAATAGGACACTGCCTCTAACTTCCAATAATAAATAACAGAAGTTGGCGCAGTCATGCGCCATGCGTGAGAGTATGCTTGAAACTATCAATGTTTCCCTATTGAATACAACAGATGTCCTTACTTCGTAGCGCATAGTGTGCATTTCCGTAACAGCTGAATTTTGCGTGACAATAAATTTACTGAACACAACACCCTTACTCTCTCATGCGTCTCAGTTTCTTTTGTGTTTATCGCTAATCGCAATAAAACGTTTGACAGCTGAACCAATAAATAGTTGGTAAACATTGTTTTTATTCATTGCGTTCATATTGTGAAATTTAATTTTTTCGAATTGAAATGTCGCAAACAGGGCTTTTCCTAAAGCCCTATAAATGTACCTTTTTATAAGGCTTTAGCTTTTTAGGGCTCTCGGATGACTGATGGTAGTGAGATGCTATGGAGAGGTATAGGAAATGTTTGTTTTTTATCAAAATTAGGCAGAAATCATGAAAATTAAGTATAACAGAGTAACTGTACCTCAAATAAAATATGATTAGTGATTGTTTTTCAGGTAGTTAAACATAAATAAGTGAGAAATTTTTATTTTACTACCACTAGAAAAGCGCCATCTCTTGAAAAGCAACGGTGTCGTATGGTGTCCCATTGAATTAACGATATTTGAGCGTCGAAAATATTTTTGTCGTCAACTGATTTGCAACAAAATATGCGATTCTATGCTTTGTAATTGATAGAAAAGTAAGAAAAAAACCGGCTACTGCAACGCTTTTTTCTAATATATATTATTTATGCCACATATGTTGGATAATATGTACTTGTTGGATAATATGATACATAAACAAAAAGACTAGTTGATCATAAAAATTCTGTATTTGTTTATTTGGAACAGGGAGAAGCTCATTTGAGCAGACCGGTCATTGTCTTTCTTAAACAGGTATAAAACTTTTGCATCTTTTGTATCAAAAAAAAAAGCAAAGCCTTGGGCTTAAACGTCTTTCTAAGACTTGAACCTTCTTTATCGACAGGCTTTACGGCCGGCTATTAGCGTATATAGGACAGTTACGGGGCTGGTGCACCGCCTGGCCGAGATTTGAACATACGACGACTGGCTTGTAAGACCAGCATCCTCGAAACCAACTAAAAAAACTAGTAAAACAGTTAACAGAGCATTTGCTGGTATTTAAGGTCATTCTGTTCAACTCGCGCCAGTTAGCGAAGCTTTCTAGCTGAGTTTGAAGAAATAAAGCATCTTTAGAATTCTTCGGCCCGAGGTGGCTCCCTTGTGGGACTCCAGACATGATATCGAAGAAAACAGCAGTACAATCTCCGACTTTCACTGCCATTCTACGTCCCATAAGATAAGAGTTGAGCACAATGATCCTTGGAATCAGTATATCAGTACCAGTATATCTCAGTATATATCACGTCTACTTCAAGTCGTGCTTGCAGAGAATAAGTAATGAAGGGTACGAGACCAAGTTAGCACTTATTGAGCGCTTGGACATGAAACCATGTCCGTGCAATCAGATGAAAATGCCTAAAACAATGTCATTCAAACTATAACGAAACTTGATAGAACGAAATTATCCGTTATGATTCCATTTCCTGATAATTGATTAGGTGTAGCAAATTACTATTGCTAGAATTGTCTACAGGCGCATGTAAAAAATGGTGTTGAGAATATCTTATTCCGATGTTTTTGGTCTATTAATTTAAGCTTTCTTAAGTTTTCTTAAGATTCCCAGGTTTAGTTGTTAACTCAGCATTTAACTTTAGTCACTCTGAAAGTGCCGGGTCTAAGCATACACCGATACTATAACTGTATGTGTTTTGAATATGTATATTTTTGAAAGTGGTTCTGAACATCACGTCTACATCATATCAATGCTGCCATTTTTTACTCTGTGTGTGTGTGTGTGTGTGTGTGTGTGTGTGTGTGTGTGTGTGTGTGTGTGTGTGTGTGTGTGTGTGTGTGTGTGTGTGTGTGTGTGTGTGTGTGTGTGTGTGTGTGTGTGTGTGTGTGTGTGTGTGTGTGTGTGTGTGTGTGTGTGTGTGTGTGTGTGTGTGTGTGTGTGTGTGTGTGTGTGTGTGACGCTTGACTTTAGTCGTCTGTTTCTCGGAGATGGTTGAACCGATTCGTTTGCTATTACGCTTATTTGAAAGATGTTATCACCTTGTAGATCACTATTGAATTGTTTTGCGGTCCGACATTTTGTTTAAAAGTTATAAGCAAAAATGTAAAAATTACGAGACATGATTTTATCCGGAACCGCTCAACCGATTTCAACAGGAACAATCAAGAGGTTCAAAAGTTATGCTTAAAAATGTGCTCTTTCAAGGTGTCAATTAGTCAAACGTTTCTCAGAGATGGCCAAACCGATTTATGCGCTATTAGTCTCATTTGGTAGGTAATATAGCTTCATAGATCACATTTGATTTGTTTTTTGATTGGATGTTTAATTTGAAAGCTATGAGCAGTCGGGTACAGCATAATAAAATTTATAACAATTATTTATAACAATTTTACCAGATAATTAGGCAGATTTCAATTATCTTAGTATTAAACGAGAACCCTTAACGCTGTGAACATATCTGCTAAATTTCATTAGAATCGGCCTTACCAGTCAAAAGTTATTTGATAAAACATTGATAAAATTATTTAAGCAAACTTTACTGATATGAACCAAATAGAAAAAAACAAGATCTTGTGCTCTAGCGTAAAAATACTTAATTTTCTAGGTCTTTGGAAAAGTTTATTAAAAAAAATATGGCGCAACTTTTTACACTATTAGGGTGACCGTAAATCTACCTATTAGGGTGATAAAATTTTTTGTTTTTTTAAATGCGTCCAAAAAAGTACAGTGTCTCTACAAAAGTTGTAAAACACAGTGAAAAAAGCAACTTTGCTGTACATAGTAACTATCTATCTCTTACTGGTGGCGAAGTGTAACGATTTTTTTAAAAAGTCAACGAAAATTGAAAAATTGAGATATCGAAAATCGGCCACGTCACAATTTAGATAATTCATTTTTACACGTCAAAAAAATTCAGCCAGATCGGTTCTCTAGATACTGAGATACACGCACCGTCGTCGCTGAAAACATATGGTTTCGAGGAGAGCGCGTTTAAACTATTGTACAGCACTGCACTTCTCTTAAAGCCATCCCACAATTTTGCTGTCAATTCGAGACTACGTACTGAAAAATACTTTGGGCTCAACATTTCTGAAGGTAAAAGGGTCATGAAAATGCAAAACAAACAAGTTTTTCGACTTTCCAGTGAGGGTCCCCCCTTAAATATCAATCCTGCCCGAGAACTTTGTACACGATTTTTTGATTGATTTCAAATATTCTACAAATTTATCAGTATATTACATACACATGCATATGTGGTGATGATAACTACCATTACTGCCCATAAACGCCTAACAGTCCCATGTGATTTTTCACCACTTTTGAAGAAAGCCTGGGAATCATCCTTAAATTGTTAATTCTTTCAATATTTCAAATGTTATGTTTGTTCCCAAAATTTTGAAAAAAAATCAAACCAAGGTGAGTTAAAATAGGTGATCTAGTTTTCACAGTTTGTAGAACAGAAGTGCGCGGAACGATTGGTTAGCAACCATCGACGTTGTTTATACATTCAACAGTTTTCGCTTTGAAAATTTCGGTGATCGTCAAGGGTAACCCAGCGGGGGTGAAAAACAAATTTGAACATTAGAAAACCTCTCTTGACTAACCTTGAATCAAACTATGTCAGTGACAAGTTACAAATAAACGCATAACAATCACAGTAGTGAAAATATAACAATAAATATCTGCCTTTAGGAAATGCCTGGACCGATTTGACTGAATAACTACCAAACGCAAAGTTTTGTGGCCTAGAAGAATTCTATTAAACAGCATTTCGATCGGATGTACGGTTCCGAAGATATGTCCGGAACAAGTTCCGGAATATATGAAACTTGAACATAGAAGCATCTTGAATCATAACAAACCCGTCATGCGACACCTCCAAGTATTCGAAATTGCAAAAAGCAAAACTAGACCATTGGTAGTCGTACAAAATATTCAAGACACCATCGGCTACATCTGAACACGTTCGGGAATGTTCCGGATCGGGGATCAATATTTGAATTGAACTAAAATAAAACATGTGACAACTTTAAGTACTCAAAATTGAAAAAGTAGTTCATTTGTCGTCATATAAAGTGTCCAGGATTACATTGGCAACAACCGGACACGTTCTAGGAATGTTCCGAATACAACCAGGAAAACGGCCAGTTTCTAACCTAAACGAAACCCCAGAATGCGTCCCCGCTATTGACTCAAAATAACAAATTACAAATAAAAGGAAGACTTTTATTGATTGCTTTGAAATATTATACAAATTTATCAGTATATTACATAGACATGCATATGTATTGAGGATAACTACCATAGTGTTATCAAAAAGTTGAGTTATGTTCCGAAGGCGTGTCGAACTCAAATAACAAATGAGATGGTATAACAAAGGTTCTTTTCACCAATAGGTGGATTAAATCGGGTTTTTATAGAGACTTTGCCTATTTTGGCATTCGCCTCTGTCAATGCTGCTATTACCAGCTACAACTGGCAAAGTAATCTAACAACAGATTTTTTTCAATTACTATGGAGTGGATTTCCGCACCGAGTTCAATAAAAACAAATTATTAAACCCAAAATCAACGGAGAACTTGGGTTGATACGAAAAAGTAAGTTACTCTTTTCAAATATTTTTCATGGAATCACAAAAGGAACACTGCCCTGCTAAAAATATTATGTATAAAGGAAGCCGGAGAGATATTCAAATCCTATTTCAAGGTATTCTAGAAAGACCAGAGGACTGATATGACGTCATATTTTCGTTGCGGCAAACGCAAAACGATTTCACAAAACGAATTTAACTAACCTTTTTCACAGTTTCACATATTTCGAATCAATTGCCTGCCTGGCATTGGCTATGTGATGCTAAAACCTTGGCTAAATTCAAACTAAAACTAACAAAATTCAACAATTCACACATCCGACTCAGTTGTCAGCTTGATCCCATCTATGAAGGTGTCAGCTTGGGCCCGCTCTATGTTGGCTACGTTTTACCTTTGTTATACTATAACAAAGGTTTAAAAATTGGTCGAAAAACACGAAATTGATCCGAGGCCCGGAGGGCCAAGTCACATATACCAATCGATAGGGTTCGACGATTTGAGCAATGTCTGTGTGTGTGTGTGTGTATGTATGTAATGATTTTTTCTATCGCCTGTTTCTCAGAGATGGCTGAACCGAATGGTTCGCTTTTACTTTTGTTTGAAAGGTGTTATTGTCTAGTAGATCACTATTGAGTTGCTTCGTGATACGACGTTTCGTTTAAAAGTTATAAGCAAAAATGTGAAAAATACGTGACACGGGTTTCTTCGAAACTACATGACCGATTTCATCGATCTTAGTATCGAATGAAAGCCCTTATTAAAGGTAAATTGTTCAGGAATTTTTAATTGAAAACAAATAAGTAGTTTAAAAGTTAGCCTTAAAAAACCTGTTTTGACAAGGTAATAATTATCGCCTGTTTCTTAGAGATGGCCAAACCGATTTATGCGCTATTAGTCTCATTCGAAAGATAATATATCCTAATAGATCACTATTGAATGGTTTTTTGATTGGACGTTTAATTTGAAAGTTATGAGCAGCCGTATACACCACACCAAAATTAACAATAATTTATAATGATTTTAACCAAGATAATTTACCTAATTTCAATTATTTTAATATCAAACGAGAGGTTTTGACACTACGAATATATATGCAAAATTTCATAAGAATTGGTTTTACCGGTCAAAAGATATTAACACTCGCGCCAACTTTTGTAACACGGTTACTCGCGCGCACAATAGCCCCAAACCAAAGAAAACGTGTGCACTAGAGTTTTGACTGGGAAAACTTGGTTTTAGGTTTATCGAACCTTTGGAAGAGTTTCTTGAAATTGAAAGCTCTATCGTCTGGAGGAATTTAAATTTTTATTAATCCCCCTAAAAGTAAAATAAAAAAAATATTTTTCTTCAGTGTCAATATAACACATTGATGTGTTCTGCAAAGTTATAGAGCATATTATTACAAGAAATTTTGCTAAAGACAGTAACCTTCTATCTCTGCAGCGAAGATAGAAAAATCTTATTTATTGTATATGAATTTGTAAAATCAGTTTTTCTATTTTTGCTCTTTTTGTAATTGTTGTATGACTTTTTCATGTACTACAATATTGTACAAATAGTAAAAATACACAACTTTGCTGAAAACAGTATACCTGTATGTTTGCTTGTTTAGGAACTGTAGAACTTTGATTATAAAGAATACCCTAATTTTGACTCCGAATTACTCGACTACCAGCAGACGGATACATTTTAAACATTTTACATTTGCTGATAGTTTTTCTGCATAAATTTTCCCAACAATTTAAATTATTAATGCATTGAATAATTATGATATTTTGCTCACAATAAGTTTGTTGAAGAATATACGTTAGTTAAACAACGATTTGTAACTTTATAACAATATGGCGTTGAAAAACCTACACGTGCACTATGGGCCAGAAATTAAAATTTCGAGACACATATATTTGCGGTTAAACGGAATGTCTCAGCTCAATGTGATCTTCGGCAACTTTTTGAATGAAAAAATGATGCATCTTTTGAGGGGGTCGTCCAATACTTAGGTGTTACTTTAACAATAATTTAAGTAATAACTTTTTGGGTAAACTTTTTTTCACCTTTTTGGTTTCAAAATATTGAATATAAACCAATTTCAAGTATTTTTCCTGAAGAAATCAAACTTCTACCATTTACCCATTTTCAGCAATAGACCTTTGTTTATAAACGACCCCACAAACCACATTTCTTCTTGTAACATGTTTATTTCAACAGACAGCTCAATGTGATGTTCTAGACAACATTTTGCACATAAAAGAGAAATATTTTTGCTGAAGACTGTTTTGCTTTTTCTGCATTAATTAATAAGATATAACTGTTTTTAGGTTAAACCCCGTCTGATGAAAAATGTGTTTTTTTATCAAGGTTGGTGTCTTCGAAGAAGTAAAATAATAAAATATAGCGCATCTTCCTGCACTATTAGGGTGACCATGAATTCACCTATTAGGGTGATACAAACTTTTGTTTTCTTAAATAAATTAAAAAAAAAAGTTTTTTTCTCCAAAAGTTGCAGAACATACTAAAATAAGCAACTTTGCTGAATAAAGTAACTATCTATCTCTTACCGGTTGCGAAATATAATGATGTGTTGAAAAAGAGCACTTAAAAATCAATTGCACTTAATAACTTTGCACACGATTATTTTATTGCTTTCAAATGTTCTAAAAATTTATTCAGTATGTTGAAATACATATTTTCTGTGAAGACCGTTTGACGCTAGGACGCATATTTATTAAGTTATAAAATGTATGAAAAAATAAGCCGCACTATTCCCAGGTATTCCCAGTCATGGTATTCGCAGGTATTCTCTGAAATACACATTTGGGCAGATAGCTTTAATAATTCCCCACAAATTGGTATGCAAACTAGTTGCAGATACTTGCAGATGGTCAAGATATTCGGATTTTTCATCAGACGGTTTTTAACCTAAAATCACTTATATCTTATTAATTAATGCATATAAAGCAAAACAGTCTTCAGCAAAAATATTCCTCTTTTATGTGCAAAATATTTTCTAGAACATCATATTGAGCTGTCTTTTGAAATAAACATGTTACAAGAAGAAATGTGATTTGAGGGTTCGTTTATAAACAAAGGTCTGTTGCTGAAAATGGGTAAAAGGTAGAAGTTTCATAGCTTCAGAAAAATTGCTTGAAATTAGTTTATCTTTAATATTTTGAAACCAAAAAGATGAAAAAAGGTTTACTCAAAAAGTTATTACTAGAATTGTTGTTTAAGTAACGCTTAAATATTGGACGACCCCTTCAAAATATGCATCAATTTTTTATTCAAAGAGTTGCCGAAGGCCACATTGAACTGAGACATGCCGTTTAACCGCAAATATTTTTGTCCCGAAATTTTAATTTCTGGCCCATAGTGACGTGTTGTATAAAATACAACAGCGTGAGTTAATAAAAATTGATGAAAATTGTTCAAGAAAACTCTATTGATGTGATTCAAATAGAATGGCATTACAGGAAACTATACATAGTTCAAAAACCTATAAACTAGACCTTTACTAGACTTTGTATATGCTAAAGGATAAGATTTTCTCTTACAACTTACTTTTATTTGCACTTACTCAGATTAATAATAACTTACTTATCCTTACTCAGCAATTTCATGAAAAAAGGATCTATCAAAATTTAAAAGTGTTCCTATTTTGTTCAAATTTTGTGAACTTTTTCAATTTTCAAAAATTTTATGTTAACCAACGCACAACGATAACCAATAGATGAATTATTTTCCGAAGACGTGTCGATTTCTATCTCAAATAGCAAGTAAGATCGTATAACAAAGGTTCCTTTCACCACTAGGTGGATTAAATCGGGTTTTTTCTGTACAGGTTGGTATAGCAAGTGTCATTCCCGTGAGAAAGACAATATCAGCATTCTGATAGATAAGTCCTTGTGGAACCGTAACGAATTGTCATCTGATGAGAAATTTGTAGATATATTTCTTATTGTGCAAGGAAAAACTAGACCACCATTAGTTGCGTTACAGAAAAAATCACAGGGACAGACCAAACTACAACAAGGGCTTTAACTTCAAACTTTTAAATGTTTCTCAAAAAATGTTCAGCGACTACGTTTGTTTTTTTTACGGCATCTAAGCCCGGTAAACTCACTAACCTCTGTACTGAATTCCTGGCCATTGCGCTATAGGAGGAAATGAACTTACAAGTTAACTTTTCAGGTGTGGCTTAGCTCTCCATTCACTGGTCCGTGTCCCTTCTGCGGAACGGCTGTCTGTGGGAAAGCGAGCTGGAACAAGCTGGAAAGCCTAAAAGTCATAAGCAGTCAAAACCAAATGAATATGCCGATTGTTACAGTTACTCAGAAATTGCTGACTCTCTACAGATGAGAGAGAGAGAGCACATTTACAGGGCCTTGCTGGAGCAATTGTCATCTTTTAAATTTCGATTTCGTAAAACTCTAGTAGCGTTTGTCAAAATCCCCCTTACAAATAAAGACGATTTATCTTTCAATGACATTTTTTGCACAAGTAATTGTATTACAGTGATCTGTATGAGAGAAAGAACAAAACATATAATTAACAAAAACTATTCCACGTCACGTCCACGTTTTACGAAGTAAGCATATTTTACTTCTTTCTTCATAACGGAGAAGTTGCTTATTCCACTCCAGAAAATACAAATTTGTTTACATTGCAATAAATGCAAAAAATTATAGTCATAATATTTAGCATTGCAGGATTATTTCATCAGTTTGAGGTCTATCGCAGTTCGTGATATTCCACAGACTAATGCGCAAGCCAATCGTCGGATAGATCCTTGGAAGAAAAGCAAATTCTAAAAAAGAAAAAAGAAAACGGTGCATGTTGACTAATTTCTGTTAAAAAGCAAAAGAGAAAAAATCCATACAATTAAGCTGACAGCGCCAAGAAGAGTAGCTTTCACAGTTGCATCCAGATCGGACGGAAAGTCGATAGTAAAATCATCAAAATCTGCGAACGTATCGCAACAAAATCCCGCGTAATGCTTCGTGATGTTGCCTATCCGAGTCCCGTCCAGAGCAACAATTTCGTAGTTTATATCGTAGAAGCAAGCGAAATTAAGTGGCGGTCCGTTAATTCCCAGTATCACACTTCCTTCGGCGTTAAGAATACTAAAGCGTGATGTCCAGCAGGACCACTCCTGTTGAACGACGCCCAGCACCGTGCCGTTTGCTGCCGTTACGGTTAACCGTTCTCTGCTGAAAGGCAACGGATAGCAGCAACAGGGCATACAACAGTTCATAACACAGCGCCCTTCTCGCTGGAACCGGAACGCAGGAACACCGTTTACGGCAAGCACCGTTGAATCCGTGCGAAATCCTTGCGGAATAAAGTTTCGTGTACAACAGTCAGTGTCCTCCTGCAGCCGGTAGATAACCGAGTCGAACTGATTGGCCAGCTCGAAATGGATTGGCATCTCAACACCGCACACGATCTGCAGCCATTCGACGGATTGTTTAAATTTTACTTTATCGAGTCCGATCAGCGGCGACAGCAGTGCTACGGTGCCTTGAACGATAGCAGTTTGTTCTTTCGATTGCGCAGCGCCCTCCGGAACCGGTTGAGAGCTAATAGGTGCATCACTTGCCGAGTACGGTGGTGGAGGAGGCTGGAAGAATCACAGCAGTGTTTGTAAGAATTTGAATTCGCAAACAGTGATTTGCTGGAAGCGTTGTATTTTTTTCTTGTCTCTTATTTTAACTCATGCTGAACTTTATTGCCTGACCAAAAGATTGCTTTTTACACCATTCAAAATAGAGGACACGGTCGATTAAAATTTAAAAAAAATCAATTTTTTTTCTTTCGGGTATTGAGTTGGTAATGATCCAACTTCCGTTAATGTGAAGTGGATAAAAAGCAATCATACACATAAGTATTCCAATGTCGCGTGGAACAAACTCTACACAATAAAACACCTCTCTTGTTAAAACACGATTTTCAAACTTCATGTACCTTTTTGTTGGAAACTAATCAATTTATTGAAACAAACTTTTTTTTTGTTTTTTTTGAAAAAGTTTGAAAAAGAAGATTTATTTTTGATTTTTCAATCATTTTTTCTTGTTTTTTCTCTTTTCCCAGGATGTATTTGGTTTACACACCCCAAAAGTTATAGGAATTTTCTACAAACTTCTACCAACAAAGTTAAAAATGTTTGTTCCACGTGGTACTAGAATGCTTATGTGTATGATAGTTTTTCATCCACTTTCCCAGTATTAACACCAAGATTTCTCTAAAATTATTTCTTTTTTTTTATTTTTAGCCGACCCTATAAGAACTTTTTTAAATTATGCTATTAAAGTATGTTATTAGAGAATCTAAGCTCAACCGAAAATGAATATTGTCCTTAAGAAGTGCAAAATGAAATGAGAAAAGGCGTGCTTAAATTTCTACGCCTAAAATAGTTTTACAGAACTTGAACAGTGCATCGTATACCATTGCAAACATTAAAACTCGTGTAAACATTCATTAATCTTGCTTTCAAAATAGTGTTTATTTGCTGAATTGTTTACCACGAGGGAATTGAAAACTGACGCACAAGAATGATCTTGTTCATAGCTGTGTAACGATGATTTATTTAAGCACTTCACCAAATGTCTTAATAAAAATCGGTGCCCATTGAATTTCATAGAATTTCACTGATAGGCCCAGAATTATCTGCATTCATCACTACTTGTAGAATAGAACTTATATTCTCGATGCACTTCAACGTTTCAACAAATTCGAGATGATGATGCGAATATTATTCCGGTTCTTTTTTTTTCACACTGCACTTTGCTGTAGTTGCATATAAACATTCCGTTGGTTTTAAACAAAAATGGCGTGAGTATCCCATGAATAGCAAATTTATATTTTGATTACAATTCCAACAGCATCGGCAGATCTGTTTTCTAAAAGCTCTGTATACTTACCACTTTTGCAGCATCCATGACGATATTGTATATGTGATGTTCAGGAAGCGAATGAAAGAGGATTTGCTTTAACAAGAGCCAATCCAAACGGCCGGTTCTGGCTGTCGTCAATTCAATACTGATTGAGATGGTCGTTATTTAACCAAATCTTTCCATCACCAGCAAAATATACAAAGGTATTTCCAGTGATTCGGTCCGTAGAAGCCTAACCTGTTGTTTCCTGACCGGCTCCGCGCGGGGAATGATCGTAACAGGTGAAAAGTTCTATTCGATGGTAATATTTATTTCTGCTAGAATGAAGCACGAGTTCACAACGGTTGGCTCGTAGGGTAACTGCTGTAGCACTCTGCACTACCAGACTCAAGCCTGCGTACTGTTTGCGGATATTTTATTTTGTTGGGATTTTCCCGATTATTTAACGTATTCTAACGACGAACAATTTGACTTGTTCAGTTAACAGAAAAAGCAAATAGCAACGCTTACCCTACATAAATTGTAAGCATCTCAGGTCGTAAGAAATATTGATAACCTCTCTCTGCTATTCCGAAGTTACTACGAACACAGAAAATCTTACGTTACCGCTTCAATGCGACGTAATCACAGACTGGAAAACTTACCAGCTCCCATTGTTCTAGTTTCTTTGTACGTTGAAGGCATAAGAAAATTTCAATTAAGGGGACATAAACGACTAAATTTTTTGAAAAAGTCATAAATTTTTTATTTCAGATTTTGATTTTTGCAGTCTTTTTCGTTTATTTTAATACTAATTTTGTAATGAACCGACCACGGGAAGTGGCCGAAAAACGATCCAACACATAAGCATTCCAGTGTAGCGTGGAACAAGCTCAACGGAATAAAACGCCGCTCCTGTAAAACCACTATTTTCAAACTTTATGTACCTTTTTCTCAGAAACTACACAACGTATCGGAACCAATTTTTTTTTGTTTTGTTGGTAGAAGCTTGGCAAAGACTGTTATAACTTTTAAGCTTTGTAAACGAAACACAACCTGAGGAAAAGGAAAAAGAAGACAAAATTTTTTTTGCCATGCTTTTTTCTTTTTTCTCAAGCTGTGCTTAGTTTACAAAGCTCAAAAGTTATAAAAATCTTTGCCAAGCTTCTACCAACAAAACAAAAAAAAGTTTGTTTTTATACGTTTTGTAGTTTCTGAGAAAAAGGTACATAAAGTTTGAAAATCGCGGTTTTACATGAGTGGCGTTTTATTCCGTTGAGGGTGTTCCACGCCGCACTGGAATGCTTGTGTGTGCGATCGTTTTTCGGTCACTTCCCGTGGTCGGATCATTACAAAATTAGTATCAAAATAAGCGGAAACCCCTGCAGATTTAAGATCTGAAATACTTATGAACTTAAGATTTATCACAAATAGACAAATAAATTTATCTGCTAAATTAATACATATATATGTATTATATATAAGTTACACAACACTAGGGTTTTGGATAGTCTTTTTAAAAAACTACGACTACTCTCTTTGAATTCTAAACTAGTAGTGAATGTGTTTAGTCAGATTTTCCTATAACATAAAGTTTTCTTTATCTATGCTAGCCTCGCCCTAACTTCTAGTGTCGTTATCGTTCGGCCGTTATTCGTCCCTTCGTTACATTGTGGTCCATTGTTATCTCCTGTACTTTCCTGCTTTGCGAATGTTTAGCATTATGCAAATACAGGCTTAGCCTTTCCCAAGTATCTTTCCGAGGAAGTTGGTATCCTTATCAGCTAAGTCTATGATGTAGATGCAGCTGTGAAAGCTGAATAGTTTCTTCTGTATGTATATATATGTATATATTGCAATTCTAAAATATGCACTTAGTGTCCAATTCCCATTAGAAGTAATGTATACTATTAGACAAAACATTTACAACTCACCACCTAATGACAAAAAGTGTCACTAAACATCAACGCTTCATGATCGAGATAATTTAAATTACTGCAATCGGCGGTTCAGGGGTTTACCCCGGTGGATTACATAAGGGTAGAGTTGTATAATTCATTCGTCCATCATCTATGAGTTTAAGGGAATGAGTTACATTTATAGTTACAGTAGCGCCCCGTTCATCTGACAGTCAAACTTTTGTCAACGTGGCTTCAACATTTCTTGTTTAGAGCTGTGCCTCAACAGCTTCGAAAACTATTAAAAGATTTTTTTTTACAAATTAAGAGGTTAATTTGTTTTTGCTTAGAATACTGTGCCTGTAATTATTACACCAAGTAATAAGATCAGATTTAGCATTTGTGGATTATAAAAAACGCAGAAAATTAATTTTTACAAACATGGCATGGCAAACATGGGTAAATCGACCACATAAGTTTAAGTTAGAAATTTCGTTCAACCGGGAACATTTTTGTTGAGCACATAAGAGAAAGTCTTTATTCCATCAGCTCCCGATAGAAGTCTATGGACTTCAAATGCATAAAATGATAGTTTTAAATCATGTAGCACAAAAAGATTTACAACTATCCAAGAATCATAGACCCTATTGCAGGCAATGATAATGAAGCACAGGTTAGGAAAATCGGACAAGCGTATTGGTACTCCGCCTGCATCATACAGTAAAGCAATCGAGGCGCTCGGGAACTACGTCACAACGTTCGTTTTGTTGCTATTGGCCTTGCCAGCGTTGCTGATATTGTTCAGGGTTTTGCGTGAGAAAAAAAGAAAGCGAAGTGTTTTTGCTTTTGTCAACACTCACGCGTTGACAGTTCGGCACGAGATTTCCTGTAAGTGCGAGCAGCCTACAAAATCTCTTTCAACGCTGGCAAGGCCAATAGATTGCAAAAACTAGATCTGAGACTAATTAATATATGGGTGAGGTATAGTTTAAACACAGAGAACAGACCCCCAAGCGAAAGGTCCCCTTTGGATAAAACTTATGTTAAATTAGTTGGGAAACTATAGTGATGATGTCACTGAAGGCGCATAAAATTCTACACTAAACTCACAACAGCTAGCTTCTGGCGCTAGCATAACGCTTATAGTCCATATATACTAGCGCCAGCGGAGCCAAAGGTTGTCAGTGCCCAAATCAAAAGAATCATTTAGTTGGGAAACTATAGTGGTGGTGACGCTAGCATATTAGGTGATTTTAATTGTAAATTTTATCCAAGAATTCCCGAGAAATTTGCTCCTGAATGGATGACTGTTCTCTGTGGTTTAAATGCATAAAGCACTCGAGTACTAATCGAGAAATTCTGGGTTGGAGTCCCAGTGCCACGAACTAAACCCAATATATTTTTAGCCGCAGATCGAAAACTTGCCCAGTATTCAATCTATCATTTTTCGCACCAAACACTCCTCTGCTTTAAACTAGCCATACCTGATCTGAAGCAAACCAAATCATTGTCCTCCCAGTTGGCCTCAAGGTTTGATGCTGGCCTAATAAGCCAATCGTCGTAAGTTCGAATCTCGACTGGGAGAAGCTGTTAGAGTCAAGAGGATCGTAGCAACTGGCTCTGCAATTGTCCTGTACTCTAACAGCTGGCTGCGAAGTCTGTCGTATAAAAACAGAAGGTCAAGTTTCTATAACGGAATGTAGCACCTAGGCACAGAACAGAAGTGGAAGTCCGAACGATTCGGCGATCAAAACTGGTGACAGAGTCTTTTTTGTTTTTATTTTTCTTTGGGAAGGTTTTCGTATAGAAGCGAATAACAGCAATACAAGCAGAACGCTCGCTGCCAATCGCATAGCAGCATTCATATGCTTTGGTGTGCATTCGTAAGCGTTCGGGTGTTTTCGTGGAAAAAAGTGACTCGCCACCGCCAGGTTCGCTAGTATCTGCAGAAAGTAGCATGTACGTGTTTGGATTTTAACTTCCACTTCTGTTCTGTGACCTAGGGTTTGATTTGATCTTTGCAGGGTACTTGTCTTTCATTCTTGCAACATGTCCTGCTCATCGTATCCACCTTTTTAATACTGGGTTCTCCATAGAACTGTGGTTCTATGTTGTTATGATTTAGAATTAAGGTCAAATTCATCAACTACAGCATAATCAGCGTTTACACACCGACAAATGATAAATCCAATGGGATTAGCAATGCGTTTTACGACAGGCTCGAGAGGACCTATGGAGAGTTCCCAAACCACGACATTCATCAGAGACGCAATTCCTCCGTTCTGTCATAGAAAGATATAGTCTTCATCTGTTGACCAATGATAACAATCTGAGGTTCATAAGCTTTGCCGAGGTCATTTTTAGTAACTATTTTGCACGTTTGAATATTCAGAAACACACCTGGAAGCATCCAAATGGAGACTCTAGCTCCCAAATCGATCATGTCCTGATCGATGGTCGACACTTTTCGGGTGTCATCTATGTACGGTCTTGTCGGGGATCAAATGTCGACCAACATTAGAAAAGGGCGGACAAGCCAACGTCAAACAGAACGAGTGAGAGTTCATTTTCCTATGCTGCTCCAGCAAAAAATAACTCTCACTCGTTCTGTTTGACAGTTGGCTTATCCGCCCTTTTCAAATGTTGGTCGATAAATATCGACTCTGACTACAATCTTGTCGTGTGTAAGTTTCATGCAAGGTTGTCGCACGTGGCGAAGGCTCGCACTCGGTGCGAGGAGCGATTCACCAGCAACGACACAGGGAGTTTCTACAAAACGGTGAGAAGCAGGAATTGTGCCATGCCTATGACGTGCAGTGATAGTTCTGGCAGTCTACTCACTGACAAAACGGCGGCAGCAGCCAGGTGACACAAGCATTTCTAGACGCTTTTGAATGAGCACGGAGAGTAGAAGGAACAGAAAAAGAATTGTGAGCGATGGTCAATCAACCTGTTGTGGAACCACGAGCCTAGGAGAAGACTAGGTAGATATGTAGTTAGCTGCAAATGACAAGGCCGAGGTAACGACCAGACGAAGATTAGGAAGACACGTAGTAAGCTGAAAAATGGCAAGGCCGCTAGGAAAGACGATTTCCTGGCTGAACTTCTAAAAGTGGGGAGCGAGCGACCGTACGAGACAATCCACTGCTTCATTGTCAAGATCTGAGCATAGGAACAACTGCTTTTAACAACTGTTTTTAAGAAGGGATATCGACTTGAGAGTAAACACTTTCATGAAGATCGCTCCACGGCGAATCAATGCACAGTGGGCATCGATCGAAAAAATTGAACTTTTTGTTGCCGCTGTTTTTAAGGGACAAAAAGCGACTTTTCTTATGTAAAAAATCACGAGAAATCGATTGGTGATGGTCTCAATGCGCGAAAATGAGGAAAACTAGCCCATTTTGCCTCTTTCACCTTTATTTTCTAATATTTTTGGAAGAATTATATACAAACTCTCTCTAATTGCGGAAAGTAGGAGAATTTTAGAAAAATTATACATGAACAATTTTATATTAATATAACATAATCTAGAAGTCTGATTTACCCCATTATACTCAAGAATTTAGAACTGCAGTCAAAATTCCAATTCGATGCTTTTAGCAGAAATTTTTAAGAAGGCATGCCTGGTGTGAAGTTTGGAAAAATCACAAGATCGAACGACGATCAACTTTTTTAACAAAAATGTCGTGCAAGGAAATGTTTTGCCTTGTTTTACCCTACAGCTTGTACTGAAATTTAAGTATGATTGATAGGAAGAGGAGCAGCAGTAAGAGTGCTTCGATTTTGTTCAAATTTAGTATGTTTGTTCCTATTCGAAAAATTTTTGACCCATATTTTTTTATTGGACGCTCATCCTTTTAAAACTATGGGCAAAATGGGCTACTTCCCCTCATTTCCGCGCGTTGAGACCATCACGAATCGATTTCTCGTGAGTTTTTACATAAGAAAAGTCGCTTTTTATTGGGTATGGGGAAGCAGGGAAGCAAATGGGGAAGACAAATGAGGAGCGTCCAATATAGCTCTAGCTATCCCAAGCTCCTACCTAGCGCCTCCACGTGGCCATACCCGGAAATGCTCTTTTGAGTAGCCAAGCTAGGAGGTGCGATACTGTGTGGTTCCCGGCTGCCTGATCTCATAATCGAGGTTTTGGGCAGACGGTGGAGCCACACGATCTGGTTAATAGGTAAGCATAATATAAGTTATTTTAATTATTTTTTTCATTTTAGCTTATGAAGCATTTACTGCTTTATAGTGAAAACTTTGGCCAATACGAGTGTTAATACTGCACATGGATATTGGATACCAGAAGAGAAATTAAATTAATTATTAGAAGCACTTATGGAAACTAAAAGGACACAACTCTATTCCATTCGAAGGACTGCTGGTGAGATTGTTCTATTTTTACCCATATATACCACATTTCATAAATAAACTAGAATCGAGAAGAGGGAGGGACCATCAGAGCACTTGTTTGAAGCGGTGGGCCTAGGGAGAGTGAAACAGTCAACTTTCTATGGTTAATCTTGGCCCGTTTAGCAACACATCGTGGATAATAAGCGGGCTCTTCTCCCCACCTGCTGGAGTCATTCTGCATTAAGACGGTTTATTCAACGATTGACTCATGTGACTTAGCCCTTGGAAGGAGATTCTCTAAATCCCTGGAACGTGTAAGTGATGTTGCTTATCGACCAATTCCCTTTTGGCCCTTCATACAAGAGTTGGGAAGCATGACCAATCGCTGAATATGTTCAACTCTTTTTGACATGATAGGCTCATTGCTATGAACGGATGTTCAGCTAAGGCAGGTGGTAGTACCATATATTCATATTCATATTCAAGAAAAGTCGCTTTTTATCCCTTAAAAACAGCGGCAACAAAATGTTCCGTTTTTTCGGTCGATTCTGACCACTGTGCAATGGTGGAAGGTAATTATATTAGCGTACTTGCAAAAAAATTCTACGCTCTTGTGAGCGGCCTTCCGCCAGTTAACCGGAACATTTGCCATGGCGGACGGAAACATGCGTGTTGAGTTCTTTCTTCGTTTTATTTATCAATTCCTCCTCATTCCTATTCAGCCGCTTCATCTCCTCCAATGATCGCTTCAAGTAGTGGGCCGACGTAAGACCCGGCCAGAACACCGCGTCTTCGCCCTTATGGTATTTCTTGATGAATGACGCAACTTCCGGCAGGCACTTCATACTATAAATTTCCCCGTTCACGGCCAGTCCGGAGTAGCTCACTTCCTTCGTGGGGGAAGTACGAAGTGCCCTGCCAGACGTTACCATCCAGGGTAAGATAGGTCTCGTCATCCATCACCGTCGCGATTCGGCGGGAAAATCGTCTTGACCATTTTATTCAGCCGATGCCGCTGCGTCATTGCGTGCAGCTCCGAGACCAGTGGACGGGACTGCCGCTTCCTGACATGTTTGTATGTCCATGTTCGTCAGGTACTTTTTCACTATTTGGCCGGTTGCATCGACCTCCCTGCCAAGCGCACGCAGCGATGTAGCCACTTTTCCCTCGGTCTTCCTCTTCAGCATCCTTTGGAGCTTCTTGTCGCTCAGTGGCGTCGGCCGTCCGGAACCGGGCTATCTTTTGATGCTCTGATTGTTGTCCAATAGTACCAAAAGATAGTCCAAAAGATATTGTAGATGCCGGAACGGGCGTATTCGGCGTCCACAAAGTGCCGCACGATGTCCGTTTTCGACGCGGCGGGGTACCGTTCTTTGACCGCGCACACTTCTGAAAGGAGTAGCTTCACTGTTTTCGCCATCACGGCTAGAGTTCGACTGATAGAGCTGTAGATTTTTTTTGCAAGTAAGCTAATATAATTACCTTCCATGAGAAATCCATGAGAAATTATCAAACTTAATTAACTTAGTCTTAGTTTTTTACCACCATCCAAAAAAAGTTAATTTTTTAATGCTAGATAAGCAGATAATGCTAGAACCTGGTTGTGGCGAAACTGGTTAAACTGATTCGGGCGATGCTGAATGGGTCAAAATAATATATCAGATTAGTGGGTCAGACTGAGACATGTACTGAGATTTGGCAGACTGCGGTGGGTTGAATAGAGTGTATGAAAACATATGAAAAATCGTACAATATGAACCGTTATGGATATGAAAAATCATCCTTACCTGGCGACAGCAATGTCCGACTTCGCCGTAATCTTGTTTGAAAAACAACTTAATCTTAATCTGCGTTTCGGAAACTGTAAAACAAATTAAAAACAGTATCGAAGACCGCAAGAATGGCCTCCATTGCCGCACAGATGATGAAATAATTTTTTTTTTTACGAAAAGTTATTTATTTTGAGGAGTTCTATTCTAAGTATTGAGTATTTGCCCTGTCAATAAACGGAACGTATCGTGGTATCGAATTAAATGAAACATCAATCATGGTTTAGGGAGCGACATGCTAAAGGGGATAGTTAATTCATATTTGCATAGATAAAGGTTTGACCCAAAGCTTTAACCCATTGGTTTCTGTTGTATACTCTTATATGCTTTTGACTTTGAGGCTTAACGACTACAAAATTCGAAGCTTATCGCAATTGGATATATTAACGTTATATAGGTTTTCATAGCATCAGATTAGTATTACAAATAGGGTAAATATGACCATATGCACGCGGTGTTTGATGACTTTGCCAGATGACTTAGGCCTGCACGATCAGCGAAAGATGGTATACTTCATAAATTCATATACAATATGAATACATTACTGAAAAATTGAAATGTTCCTTTAAAAAAAGGATAGTTTCGATAGTACATACCGGTTAAGAAACCTACTGCTTTTATTCGACAAACTTTGCAGCTAGCTGTTAGTATACTGGAAAATTTGCTGAACTAGTGCTACTTCATATTGACTCTAACAGTCGCTCCCAGTCGAGATACAAACATACGGCGACAAGCTTATTGGACCTAGAATGGTCAAAATTGGCGAACGGTCCTGTTCAGTGATGCATAGAGGTTTAGTATGGCTAGTAGTGATGGAATTTGCCACGTACGATGACCAATCAGAACTGGCGTGCTGGATACATTGTAAATTGATCAAATTAAACTGTTTGATTTCTAACTAAATGCCAGGAGATGAGATTCCTTCGTATCAATTAACTATAGACTAGACAGTCAGATATTAAATAGTAATAATCTAGAAGTTGCCATCGAAAGTCTGTGAAAGTGGAAGCTCCAAGAATAGAAAGTGCGTACATTCGGTATCTTGGTAGAAGTTCCCAAGAAAGGGGAACAGAACCCTATCAGAATGCGAAAACTGGCGCGGTTGTATATCACTCTCAAAGAACTCTACAAGATAATCCTAGATAATCGAAAACAGAAAAAATTGAAGCTAATCTCCGACGGCAGCAATTAACCGCGGATTTCTAGCTGTATCATATGTGGACCATTATACGAAGTTCTGGCTACTGACTACTGACTAAATAACAAAAACAGCTGGATGTAAAGGAGTCCCAGATAAGCTTGTCCATCCCATCGAAGCTCTCTTTTAGGTGTGCTGCTCGACTTGGTGACTCTTGAAAGAAGACGTACGAACGAACTCTCAAGCCACGTTCCTGGGTAGATTGCTGTTAAAAGATACTGACTGCCCCGATCTTCTGAGTCAACTGCATTTGTATGCTCCTGAACAACCCCTCAGAACTAGGTATTTCGTGCACCTGCAGGGACAGAATGCAAAATACGGACTTACGATCCAATCCGATTTACGGCAATACGGTTCAACGAACTCTACGGTCGGTTCGATTTCATCATGACGCCTAATAACTTTCAACGACGACTCTCTTGTAGACGATAAATTTGTAATTGTACTATTGTATGTATTTACTGTCGTATGTGTTTATATCATGGAGACCACCAAGTTTCCGATGATTTTTTACAAATAAACAAAAAAACAAATAAATTAACCACCTAACGGGTAAGACCGTCTTTGACAGCCTTCGCTTTTAGGACCCCAATGACATATTAGTTTTTTTTATCAAGGATACGAAACATTTGTTTAAATCAGTTCTGACTGACTTCTGACAACGCGTTTAAGTATTGTTAGCAATCATGTACCAAAAATGAAGAAAATTTCATCGTAAATTTTTCCGTTGTTTTGTGTGATTTTAATTTTTTAAAGCACTTTTCCGATTATTTTAACGATGTAGCCTGTTTAAGAGTTAATTTTAAAGCTATTGACACACATTATTAAATATGTTACCATTAGGATCGATTGCATAAAACATAAAATTAAATGTATGCTCACAAGAAACCATGCATGATAATTAGTTCAATTTGACAATCGCGGTTGGAAAGCATCTACTTATCTCATACTATAGGGATAAATAAAAAACAGTGTGCCAGTAAACTCTTCGAAAAAATTCTGATCAGTTACATCTCTGCGCGTATAACAGGTGGTATTTAGATTTACCGCTACAGCTCATTCATTTCTTGATGTGTCTACCTATAGCCATCATATCGGATGAAGTATCACACCTTGCAGTTCCAGCTACCGCCAACCAAACAACAGATTCTATTAATAACATTGATGAGCTCTGATGCTGAAGCATTCACGTTCAGTTCGGAAATTTCGCTTAAACAAATGTTAAGAACCAGTTTTCCAGCATTTTGGGTATGTAGACATGAGACATCACGTGTGTTAAAATATTTTTTTGCCGTTTTTTGGAACGTTCGCGCAATATTTAATCGGAACACATATTTGCTTTAATGTGGGATTAAACTGCCGTTTGAGCAAAATTCTCGATGAAGTTGGCTTGATCCTGACAATTTAATGCCTTTCGCCTGACATACAAAATTATTCTTACCATCACTTGATAACTCTTTTTTGAAGCCATTTGATAGAAAATGTCGCGTTAAGTATTGAAGGCTTTGTAAGTCAACTTTGGCCGAGGTCTCAACCGCTACGTGAGGAACCCTCAGGAGTTCGAAATGATTGATTTGAACGGGAATACAATCAAGCGATGGAGAAAAACTATCTAAACATTGCAACGAGGAAGAAGAGCAACTTTTCTGTGCTAATGAGACGCGCAAGCTCCTTTAGAAAGTTAAAGGTTTACCAATCTCGCAAAGGATACACACCAAATATTTGTAGGGACGAGGAGGAACACCTGGTCACAAACGAGTGCGAGGTGGTCGACAGGTGGAAGCAGTTCTTCGATGAGCATCTCAATAGCGATATAATCGAAGGAAGCGAAACAGAAGGTAACTTAAGAGTGCCTACAAACGCTACAAGAGATCTAGCGAGAATTCAATCAGCGGAAGAATAATAGAGCCGCCGAAAAGGACCGATTCCCGGCAGAACTCTACAAAAATGTCAAAGAAGCACTCACCGTATAATCAACTGATCAACCCCGATCTCCCAGATTTTGTTACAACGTCTATCTCCAATAGCAAGAAAATTGGCAAGGAAGTATCAGGCGGGTTTCATAGGGGCCCGTGCTACTAGGGATCAAATTTTCACTCTACGATCAAATCCTGATATCCAGATATCCATGCATCACATTTTCGTCGATTTCAGGGCAGCACGAACGCAAACAGCTATGGCAGATAATGCATGAGAATTTCAGGACTAACTGACATGGCTGATCAAGGCTACTCTGGAGCGAACGATGTGCTACGTGCGTGTTTCGGGGACACTCTCGAGTCCCTTCGAATAGCGCAGATGGTTACGCCAAGGGGAAGGACTGTCCCCTATCTTATTCAACATGAAAGTGTGATCCGGTGAATGGGCATCGAAACGAGAAGAACTATCTTGAACAAAAATAGCCAACACCTTGCGTTCGCAGACGACCTCGACCTTGGGACGACCGAAGTAATCCACAAATCAATGCGTCGGCAATGAACTGGAAGTGATTCTTGGGTTCATATATGTGGGATCCCTGGTCGCCGTCGACAATAATATGAGTAAGGAGATTCAAAGACGCATTCAAACTGGAAGTCGTGCCTACTTCTCGCTTCGCAAGGCGCTTCGATCAAAGAGCATACACCGCTGCGTAAAGCTGACGACGACCGATATACCTCTACGGATTTGACGCTGTAACTGTAACTGCTTACGGAGAACATACGTGCATTAGCCGTATTTAAAAGAAAGATATTGCGGACTATTTTTGGCGGAGTACAAACGGAAAGCGGAGAGTGGCATAGGCGTATTAATCCCGACTTGCAGGCGCTACTTGGAGAGATTTTCTTTGTACACTTGGCGAAAGTTGGAAGACTACGGTGGGCCGACCACGTCGCCAGGATGTCGAACGACTGAACGATAAAATAAATTTTTCAAATTCAATATTCAGTTCTAGGTTCAATCCAAAAGTCCAACTTCCAGTTCAATTTACCATAAGGCTTCCAATAAGAAATGGTCCAAACGTATTAATTCCTATTTCAAGTCCAATTGTAACTTTAATTTTTAGTCAAATTTCAGGTCCAATATCAAATCCAATATCAAGGCCAATTTCACGTCCAACTCTATGTCCAACTTCAAGTCCAATTCAATGTCTAGTCCAACTTCTAGTTCAATTGTAATTCGAAGTAAACCTTCAAGTGCAAACTGGTCCTAACTAATTTTGAAGATCATGAGAATTTTAAGTATAATTTCAAGTTTAATTCTAAGATCAATTTCAGTTTCTATTTCAAGTTTGATTTTAAAGGATGTCCCACATCAAATTGCACCACGGAAGAAACGCTGTCCTTTAGGTAAAATGTTGTATCTAATCTTAAGTGCAATTTCAGGTCCAATTTTAAAATTAATTTCGTGAGATTTCAAATCCAATTTCAAGTTTGATTTCAAGTACCACTTCAAGTCCTATTTCATATCTGATTTCAATTCGAATTGGAAGTTCAAATTCATGTCCACTTTTGAGATCAATTCAAAGTCCACATTCAAGTCTAAATTGGTGTTAATTTGAATCCAATTTCAAGGCCAATTTCCTTTTTTTTTCGGGTTATCAAATTGGTCGCTTAATAGCGTATAAACCTTTGCACGGTGCCTAACCTCAACTCTGGTTTAACGTTTTTGTGTGTTTTGTTTTGATTCCCTTTGGAACCTAATTTTATTGCTAGTGGGTTTATTACTTGTAATTCGTACCATTTTTTTGTGGAAACCCAAATGCCCGATTTTTCCTAAGCAGAAAAATGATATCAGTTCTGCACAACATATATTTTTGTCATTTTTGCAATTTTTTGCTTCTGGGTCGTGCGAATAAGTAATCAAAACAAACCCCGCAACACTGTCAAACCTGGGACGATAAAAACGCACTGACATCTGCGTGCAATGCTTTATAAAGCTCTATGCCGGGCCCTTTTGTGTTGTCATCAACAGAGTATCAAGGAGACCTCAAACGCCAGTTTTACCTGATGTGACATGTAATGCCGCCCACTAAAACACAGATAGAGCCACAAACAAAGCCGACGCGCCTATGCCTGCAGGCGAAGGCGTTTACAGTCCTGCACAGACTCCACGAACTGACTCTCTGCCAAAGGCTGGGATGTCATATTTTGATGATGATGATGATGATGATGATGATGATGATGATGATGATGATGATGATGATGATGATGACAAATGGAACAATTGTCATCTTCCATAGTCCTGGCATTTATGCACAGTCTCAAGATAGGTCTATGAAGTAAATTAAGCGCAGCACAACGAGGGTATTCGCGGTAGTCGACACAAGCTTCAAACCATAGAGTCGTACCCACCACCTAATCCACTAGACCAAACACCAAGTGCGCAGTACTTATAACGGGAATACGTCGCCAAACTCCAACAACCGTTCGCTACCAAGCACCCCGCTGCCCCACAACCTGCATAGATATATGTTGCAACTACATAATACATTATCGCCGATTATGGGAAAACCCCTTGTTAGTCGGGCCGACCTGATAAAGCCAAGAAATGACATGAATAATGCTTGAACTGTTAGCTATAACAGCTCAGCCCAACCAACGAAAGTCCTTGTCAAAATGGGCGACAAACCCAGTGCAATCAACAGAATTTGACTGTATTTTGCCTCTATCTTTCATCGGTGGTCCACTTTACCTCTTCTCATCCTCTCCCTGGTTAGCTTTCCTTTATGATGACTTAATACATTCTAGAACACTTCAATTTCTTACTTGATTCAATGAATTGAATTTTTGCATCCCGTAATGTTTGCATGTATTTCATTCAGCAATTAAATTAATTGTAAGATTTCTCTTTGATATCCAACTGGATATGGGAGATTTGCCCATTGCCCTTCTTAGTAACATTAAAATCCAAGCCGCCACTCCCATAAAACGGATTTTTGGGAGATTTTTATGAGAATTAAGAATATTCAAGAGTCCGATTAATTTAGAACTATTTGTTATCAGAGATCCCCGTATAGGCTAACTCTTATTCAGAATGGAGGCACTTTCTGAGAACAACGCATCAATCACATTTGGCAATTTTTACCCCGAATTCCACTTGAATTCACAAAAGTATTCTAATATATTCTAATACCCACATACCCACATTCAGAATTAAACGTGACCGCTGTTCATTTACTGATTAGTTAAAAAGTCCTACACCACCTACACCAGTGGGGAAATTCAATTCTAAGTCAAACTTCATACCAATTTTGGGGATTGGGGAAGGCAAATAACGAAGCGTCTAATATAGCTCTTGCCATCCCAAGCTCCCACCCAGCGCCTCCACGTGGCCATCCTGGTAATATTCTATTGAGTAGCTAAGCTAGGAGACCCGATGCTGTGTGATTCCCGGTTGCCTGATCTCGAAACTGCGATTTTAGTATAAACCACATGACCTTGTTGTTATTTCGATTACCTATTTGTTTCGTTCGCACAAAAACAGATTTGACTGTAATGTTTTAGCATTCTATTAAGAAAGGGCTTTATTTTGTAAGTCACGTCGAGTGTCACTTTGCTCGATTGATCTACTTTTGGTTTACATAAGTCACACGCAACACGATTTTGATCGACTGGGTCGATCGCTAAAAAGTTAGTGACTCAACTGTCAGCAAGTGACGCTTGAGTTTGCTTTGTTCGTGCAGCCCCAATGTTGCCCATTTTTTCTGTACTCGACACTCAACAGTGGCTGTGTCGAGTCGAGTTATCCGGTATGACTGATAGAATAGTATAGGCCTTATCATATACACTCGGTTTTGTGTTACAATAGGGCTCGTGCTGCATTCGGGCTGGTGTGATAAAGCCATTCAAAGGACAACCGTGCCTTTCACTATATCTAAACAATTATTGAACAATTATTGAAAGCAGATTTTACCTGGGATCAATTTATCCTCTGATTTTTTTTTTGAGTTTGGTTTTCTCCACCCATCAAACCAAACTTTGTCGGTAAGTGTGGTTCTTTTCAATGCACAATAACATTCGGATGAACTACGTTTTCTGTGATATTCACTAGACTCAGGTTTTCAATACGAATGTTGTCATCAAACTTGTGAGACCTTTTGTTTCGATTACAAATAGCTTAACAGTTTATTTAAATTTTTTTCTGCGAACCATTTACATATGAATTTGTTGGCGTCTAAATGATGGAAGATAAAAAGAGCGTATCAAAATTATGAATTCTTTGCATTGTGCTGCATATACCTACTTATGCATTTCTCGAGTTATAACCTGGTAGGTAAGAATATGGTAAATAGTACTTGCGGTATATGTTGATAATATCGACAACATTTTTATGCGATTTAGTTATTAGTCATTTGCTCTAAATAGAATCAACCAAGCAACTATATGTATATGAATTATAGATTATCTGAGATTGTTTTGTGTCATCCACTTTAAGCATTTTCGTTGCATATTTTGTTTCAATGAGGAATTTGGAAAAACGAAAACAAACATTCTTGAAAATTGAGTAAGAGTAACTCTAAGTGCATTAAGGTAACTTATAAATAATATCCCTGGCACTGAAAACACGTATTTTCTTATTTTAAGATGACGGAGCATCAGCTCTACGCGTACGCAAAATAGTATTTGTGCAACATACACATATAGCGAAAATTATGATAGCACATTACCTTTGTTTGTAATACAAGTCTGTCAGATTGTTCTTATACCAAACATACACTGCCACCATATCGCTGAAAATCGCCGCCTAGTACATCTTTATCATTCATGAGACGTATATATTTTAGGGTGTAAATGTTTTGAAACATTGTTTAAAACATTCCCGGACGATCAGCTTCCTTGTTTCCTGATTTTTCAAAGAACATAAAATCCTAAATTAAAAATAAATGCAATTAATAACTGAGTTGAATTGCGGAAAATGAATTTAACGCTTACAATCAGGAACAACGCGCCCAACAGAGTTGCTTTCACCCTTACGTCAAGATCCATCGGGAAGTTAATGCCAAAATGGTCGGAATCAGTGAAAGCTTCGCGTGCAAATCCAGACCATTGTTTGGAAATTTTTCCCACCTGGCTACCTTCGTTCGTTACAACCTAAAACAAGCACTTGAACGGTCAGATTTGGGCACGGCTTGTGTTAAAAACTCTATCCCACCTTAAATTCAACATCCCCGCATATGCTAAAGGTACAAAACGGACCCTCGATTCTAAGTACCGTATTTCCTGACTGGTCCTTGATGCTGAATTGTGGAGTAAAAATGGACCAGTCCTGTTCCACGGTGCCAATTACGTTGCCCGGGGGCGCTGAAACCTCCATTGTCTGCAGGCAACACGGGAACCAGCAGGATTGACAGCGCAGCGGCCGATTAAAGTGCAGCACTTCATTCTGGTAGTAATCTAAAATTTTCATGTCAAATGGTCGAGCAGCTCCACAACAGTTTCGGGTACAGCAGTCCGTGTCTTCAACGGCCCAGTAAACTTTCTGGCCTAGCGTATTTTTTACGGTATACTTATTTGCTGTTTCGAATCCGACAAACGCTTCCAGCAGCTCGACCTTCTGGTGTACCAACAGCTGATCAATGGACGTAAGGTATTCCAAGCCGGGAGGACAATTCGGTATCCCTTGCGGAATAGTCATCCAACCACCTGCGGAAGAAGAAAAAAATATCTTGTTCAATAAATGCGTTTAAATGTTCCTAGCGTTTCTATTCCAGCATCCTTATTTACACAAATGAAGTATCAACACTGTCAATCACTCACTTTGGAACACAGTGGAACCGTACTGCGTTGCAAACATTAGAAGTTGTTGAGAATCGAACGAGTGAAAATGTAATGCTTATACTTGGGAATAGTGTATACACCTAGAACTTACAGCTTTTAATCTTCTACAAAGATAATCAAGGGTGTCTTAAAGCCCACCGACTGGCTGAATGTAAACCAGACAACGAGATTGCTTTGTGGCAAAACAAACATGCAAATAAAAGTTATTGACCTTCTTTCTTCGTCCGTAAGCAGATGATCATATCCTTTGGCTTTGGCAGAACGCTTTCTTCCTGGAACAAAGCGGAACAACCCACGCAGCACAGATTTAGCTCCTTTTCCGTTTACATGGCGTCCAGCTGTGAGGATCTTCCTACCCAGATAATTGTAAAGAAACTTCCGAATCTGAGCACGATTCCAAACCTGATTATTTGCGGGATTAACACGATCAGTGTTGGCTAGATCATCATCTCGATACAAGGAGATAGTCGATACACAGTAGTCCACTGGCGGCTCACTTGGTTTCATATTGACCTTCTTCGAGATAGCTTGTCCGGATGATTCGCTTCAATCCGTTCTGTGCCAGGTTCACGACTAAACTATTGACGCCAATTAAGCCACAATTGAATCGTGCTCTTGCACAGCAGAGCGCGCACCGAATTATCTCGCTCAGATAACTGTGAAAACATCCCATCCATTCTCTGCTGGCCACTATTTGTTACAGTTTCAACAATGTACACAAGTGGGGACATTTACTTTTGATAAGCGATCGCTCGAAGGGAAGCACAGCATGAATATGCATAACCAAAGAATGCAGCGATAGTTGGACAAGGGTCATCAAATCAAATTTTAAACGAGACACATAATCTAATCGGAAAGTTACTCAGTGCGACAGGCGACTTCTGCCTAAAGACATTGACTAACTCGGCACGTACGGATTCTCCAGTTATTATCGAAGAATACTCGACTATAGATGAACCCATTCTGAGCGCGGCATTGGGACTTACAGGCAAGCACAAGATAACTCTTATCTTGCACGAGGTCCAATAAGTGTACGGTACGAGTGAAAAACAAAAAAAAATCGAAAAAATTACACATTGTCATTGTGCAATTATGCTATCCGATTTTTGAGAATGAGTTAAGCAGTTTTTTCAACTATTCGTGTCATCCTTTCAAGCGCAAACCAAACAAAGCGAGTTAAATAGCAGAAAAAAATTAAACACACACTCTTAGCTTGCAGATGCACCTCGAACATTGAAAATTTGAATCAGCAAATGCGATCTGGTCAATTCAAGTTCACGCTGGTGATTCACCAAAAGAGTGTAGATTTATATGTATTGCGAAAATCTAATTCCTAAGATTTGATAAAACAAAATTAAAAACAAAATATGGGTCATTCCATCTCAAACGTACACAAGGTTTGGATTCGACCATCAGCGATTTCAACCAAAGTTGGCAAAATTGTTCATTTCGACCCGAGAACCAATTTCCCAAAGTTTTACGCCGATTGATCAATCCCCCTAGCAGTGGCGCAACTTCCTTTTTTACAGGTTTTCAAAAAGAAGTCATTTTTCGGGTTTCAATATCTCTGAAACAGTTTCATATGAAAACATGATGCCAATATACTTTTTCTATGGGTTTTTGACCGCGCAATCGAATGTCCAGATCGCGTCAAAATACATCCAAAAGTCCACGCAAGGACTCGCGTTGAAAAATCCTTTGAATGGATACCCCCATTTGACATATTACTGAAGAGAATTCAAAACGGCCAATTTTCAGTTCCGGTAGAGGCGATACCGGATGTTCCGGACTGTGGGACATGAACATGCGCACTACAGAATAGTGTAAGATTTAGTCTTATTGACCACAAATGCATTGGATAACTTGTGCGCACTCTGTTAAGCAGATTTCAGAGTTTTATTTCTCATGTTACTTATGACGTCAAAAAAACCCACTGCGATCTGGAATATCTCCGGGAATAATTTATCAACCCACTTTTTCATTAAAGGCCAATCTAATGTGATTCTTTTAAGACTAATTGCATAAAAATCGAATAAAAATAAGCGGAGATAGAGCTAAAAGTGTATCTGCAAGTACCATCATCTTTTATGTCGGGGACGTAAAGGTTAAACTAAGACCATGTGTGCTACAGAGAGGGCGTGTAGGCGGAACAAGAGAGCCTGGACTACTTCTCTAGTCGAACAAGGAGAAACCGCTGCCGCCTATGGTGATATCCATTTGTTGTAGGTATTTCTCGCCGCCTTAGTGGTGCCAGGATGAATACAAAGATGCCACTAAGGCAGCGGTTCCCAAATGGGGGTTCGCGAACCCCAGGGGTACGCCAAAATTTTAGTTTGCTTCAGAATAGTATAGGGAAATCCGTCAGGGGGTACGCGAACCGAAAAAAGGTTGGGAACCGCTGCACTAAGGGATAGAGCTGGTCAGCTACTGACTGACCGTACAGAACAGCTTAAACGATGGACTTTCGAGTTTCAAATGTCAGAGACCAACAAAACCAGCAGCGTATGACGCCTGCAGTTCGTCGAATTAATCGCGTCAACTCGGAGGCGCTATCGCTGGATGTAATTGTAGCAGCCATCAAGAGTATGAAATCCAATAGAGCGCAAGGGATAGACTGTCAGCCGAAATGCTCAAAGCTGACTCATCATTGTTTGCCCAGATGCATCAGTTTTTCAGCAATATATGGGAAACCGCAACTTCTCCGGTGGACTGGATGCAGGGCATATTGGTCAAAGTCCCTAAGAAATGAGACCTAACTGAATGCGGTAACTGGCGCGGCATCACGTTTTGCTCTGTATTACTTTCAAAATACTTTGTAAGGTAATCCTCAACTGGATCCAGGAGAAAATCGACGCTACTCTCCGGCGGCAGCATGCTGGATTCCGGGCTGGCCGATCATGTGTAGATCATATCACAACGCTCCGAATCATATTGGAGCAGATCAACGATTTCCAGGACTCTCTGCTGCTGGTGTTCGTTGACTTCGAAAATGCGTTCGACCGACTTAACCACGAAAACATCTGGGGCGCACCTAGGCATAGAGGAGCTCCAGATAAGCTAGTCCATCTCATCGAGGCTCAGTATGATGCGTTCTCATGCGAGGTTTTGCACGACGGCGTCTTGTCCGACCCCATAATGGTTACTGCTGGCGTGAGACAGGGCTGCATTTTATCACCGCTTCTGTTTCTCATCGTTATGGATGTGATATTAGTTGGAGCAATTGACACTAGAACAAATCGAGGATTGTCTTGGAATCCTCTAACGAAGGTGCAGCTAAATGACCTCGACCTATCCGACGACATTGTCTTGCTCGCACAACGCCGAAACGATATGCAGAGTAAGTTAGATGACCTCTCCGAGAGCTCCCAGGCAGCAAGTCTCACAGTCAATGTAGCAAGAACTAGGTCTATGGTAGTGAACACTGACAATTCCACCAACTTCACAGTAGCGGGACAACAAGTTGAGCTCACAGTCAATGTAGCAAGAACTAAGTCTATGGTAGTGAACACTGACAATTCCATCAACTTCACAGTAGCGGGACAACAAGTTGAGCCGGTAAACGCCTTTCGATATCTTGATAGCCAGACAATTCATTAACCGGTGCCTGCGATATATTATTCGTGCCTGGTGGCCTGACCACTGGAGGAACTCCATCATCGATGTCATCAATGGCCGATAGCCACAGAAATTCGTGAACGTAGGTGGAAGTGGATCGGACACACATTGAGTAAAGTAGCGAACGAGGTCTGCAGAGAAGCACTCGATTGGAATCCGCAAGCACAGCGTAGAAGAAGCAGACCCAGAGGCTCATGGCGACGCAGCTTAGCCAACGACATCCGGGCTGTAGACGAGAACTTGTCCTGGCGACAGGTAAAAGCCATGGCGGGTAACCGGCAGCAGTGGAGATCTCTGATTTCGTCCCTTTGTTTTGCCGGACCGGCGAACATGGACACATAAGTAACAAGTAAGTAAGTAAATAAATGTGTGCTGCAGCCATCTGGACATGCAGTTCACTGTTTGGCAAAATCTGGGGACTGAAACCTCAACTAGCTCTCGGCCAAAGGTGAATGAAGTGAAAGCGCAGGCCAAGCTAAACAAAGTTTAACGCTTGGCATGTTTGCCAGTGACCAGTGCTATGCGCACAACACCAACTGCAGCCATGGAGGCAATAATTAAATGTAATTCGATTCGGCTGTTATGAAAATATCACGAAAAAGATCTATGCGCTTATAGGTATTTCAGTACAGTGTTGGAGATTAAAACTGTAAGCCTATTTGTTACGGCGTTTGGTCTAATAATTATTTTTGCATCAAAATCACAATTGCAGCTGCTTATTTTGACGATGTCCCGGCTTATTATAAAACACTCACCTGTTGCCTGCTGGCCGGCGGCTACCGGAGCAGCAGCCATCTGGGGTGGTGGGTGTCCCGGAATGCCTGGTTGAACCATTACCGGTTGGGGATACGCTCCGTACGGTTGAGCCGGAGCATACTGCATCGTGGGCGGACCCGCCGGTGGATACGGCGACGGCTGAAAGTAGTACTTATGTGATCAATAGTGATTCGTGTGGGTGAGAGAGAAAATGAGAACATTTATTACACGATGCCCGTCACCTTATGCAGCAACAATGTAGTACATCCTTTGAAACCGTTAGAGAATTTTTGGTGAATTTCTGTTACGCACAACATGCGGATTAAATGGAAAAATTACAAATTGAAAAAATGAACAATCCTTAGCTCGATGAAGGTTATAAAGGTTTAACACAGTTCAAGCAAACAGATGATGACAGATGATTAAATTCCAACAAACAAATAACTGCTAAATTCTATTTACTGCACTTTCGAATAATTATTAAACACAAAAACTATACTAACAGTATTCTTAAAGGGTTCCATATTCAATTGATTGTATGAAAAGCTTATTAAACTAGTGCTCCGTTTGTAGCAAGCGAGTTTGATGTCCACTGACTAAAACTTATCTAATGGTTAGTCATACTCGGTACCGGCTTTCACACGTATTTCAACTTTTCAACAATGTTACACGCGCACTACGCGGTTCATACTGATATTCACTTATGAAAACTAATAAAGCCGTCTATATGCTTTCCCAACGAGTACACATTTTGCCCGGTGCAATTTGAACAGAAACTAACACAGATTAGTCGATATCAGCCCCATATCGAGTGTGGACTTTCGGAGCGATGACATATATTCGCCAGCGTTGGTCGATGAAAATGACTAGCCTGCAACCGGTCAGTGTAAATTTGATTATTATCGCAACGGAAGCGTGCCAACAAATATGTTTCCAGGAAGGTTGAGCTAATGTGCACTTGACTGGCTCGCAGGCAGCAGACTTGGATTGCTCGGCAGGGAATGTTTGTTTTTCTTTCTGAATGCCTATCGCAATGCTAAATTTTTTCTGCGAGGTAAAACTATTGGCGATGACATTTAACGATAAATAAATTTCAAAGTCAATCTACAATTTTATATATTCCATAACATTCGACCGGTATTTTAAAACGGAAAAATATATTTCGTTAACTAAAGAATATAAAATTAGGTATTGTTAACGCACTTTATGACTAAAAAACTAACAAAAATAAACAAGATTATTATCTAATTTTTGATCGGTAGCTAGAGATAGAGGGAATGGAAAAGCTGTATCGTTACAAAAAATTAAATTGACTCCATTATAAAGTCAAGACAAACGCATGAGGTTAGGTCTAAGATTATTACATTCGCTTATGTGAATAAAAAAAACTATTTCTCATAACAGTCATAAGTAGTCAGAGGTGGATAGAGTTACTGTTGATTAATACTTGATTGTCAAACAAGCCGCGCAACGCATTACATTAAAATCCTCTCATGCAGTTTTGCTCGTTTTTGCTATATTTTAAGGCATTACAGTGAATCATAAATTTACGTAACAAACAGTTGAACATTTGCAAAATGTCAAGCAGTGTCGGATTGCACCGGTATGGAGTTTTACGTCAAGCACAGGTTGGTGTTTGACCAAATTGTAGTAAAACACCCTTTATGCAAATGAGATTGAACATTTTGATTTTCGAAATTATAGAGCTTCAATAAATTATAAATATTGGCGGGTTTTCCCACGCAATAGTTTCAGCTGTCTCACAGAGGCACATGCACGGGCGCGTGCCTAGAAGTACATCCACTGTTATATGTTTTCAACGACTGTTTGACCCCATTTATGTTTATAAGTTACTATTCAATTCTACTCTCTACATCACAACCATTCATTATAATCAACATAACACAACTACACTGCACTGGTTTGAGGCAAGGGATAAGCGATGTTATTGTCCAAGTTCTCAACATAAGCAACAGATGATTACATGCGTTTATGAATCTACTTACAGCTGCGGGCGGGTAGCCTCCTACTATGGGGCCTGGCGGGTAAGGTGCCTGGCCGGCCGGCGGGTATCCCATACCACCTTCCTGATGCATCGGTGGATAGGATGGATACGGAGGAGCATACGGTGCTTGCTGCCCGGATTTATCATCCACAGTTGGTCCTGGAGGATAGGGCGCGTACGGCGCGTAGCCTCCACCTCCCGGTGCCGATGGTTGTTGATTCATGATGAACACAGTTTTTCTTTTTCGAATCGGGTTACGCAGGTTAAATTATAATACTCTAGTGCGATTTAAAACGGGAACCTAAACTGACTTGCGGGCGGTTCTTAAAGTGTCCATACGCCGGTGAATAGCTGTAATCAAATACAAGATAACATAGTAAACTTTTTGGGATTTTCGTTATCAGATATATTGGGCAAAAAAGCTACTCCAGCATATAATATTATCTTATCAAAATGGGCTGCTGTGACTCATGTTTGTCATACATAATACATGCAATTGCGCAATAATAAGTTTAACACTATCAATTCATTAAAATTCATCGATCGTCTGTGCGATAAAATGAATCGACAATTTTTGATGTCAATTCTACACAAAGGAATGTGGCGCAAAATTGATAACAAGATTGAATTAATCCGTGTGTTTCTTCTGTTTGTCTGTGGTATAATTGTTCCATCTTCAATTTTTGGAAAAAACTACATCTCCGTTTACTTTTCCGATAAACATAATGTGCATAGTTTAATTGCTAGTATAACGTAGTGTTTTTTTCTAAAGTTAGGCAGTCACGCAGTGAGAAAATTCTGAACTATTGTCCCCAATTTGAAAGGCCTTTATCTACTGAACAAATTTGTCGAAGACACTATACCTCAACAAGGCCAGGATAACGATCTTCTCCATGTTGGAACCAGGGATGGAAAAAATCGCTTCTAGCCATCAAGATCATACACGGAGCGAAAAAGCTCCAGTTTGTTTCAAACAAAATGATTGTTGTTTTAAGCCTCAATAAAATATTTTTATAACAACCTGAACATATTGTTGTTTCCAAACGAGATTCTGTTTGAATCAAGTAAATAACAGTTTTGAATTAAAAGTAAAGTATTTTCAATTTTGAAGTTGACATTGATGTAACAATAAATATTTTCATTTCAATCATACATTTCAGTTTGAAACAAAACGAAATTTTTGTTTGTGCGTAAAACAACCATAAATATGGTTGAAACTACATTTTTATTCTCCGTGTAGGAGTGATCAGATTCAGATTCATTGACATCACTACTTGTAAGCGACAAACAGTGTGTCGCGTTCCGTACAGATCATGACAAACCTCATGTCAGATCATATTCATTCGCGTTGACAGCATTAAACGATCTCTTGCACACTCATAGAAATGCCCGTATGTACATGTGGGTGAAAATCTGCCAAAATGTTTCGATCTCTTGCGCTTTTTAAGAAATTTCTATTCCGCTTCACCCCTACAGTAAACTTTTGGAGGTGGCAGCAGCTTACGTTCGTCAACGCGAATTGCATGATTGCTTTAAGAAATTATAGCAGATACAGACGATTGGTTGTGTGCATCGTATGAATCGCAATACAAACAACATGTGGGACCTTTTATCCCGCAGGTGGGTAAAATGTAACACTATGATCGACTGCTGAGACTGTTTAGAGAACAAAATCTTGTGATTAACGCTAAAGATTCACTGTTTGTCATGATCTGCACGGATCGTGATCTGTGCGTGTGGCGTTAACTCACAGATTTTATCAAAATCACTGATTTTCCATCCCTGGTTGGAACCGTATTAGCATTCGTATTGTGGGGATGACTGTAATACGTCGGTTGGACAGTAGTTGCATAATTTAAAATGAGAGTGTTCCTATTTAGTAGTAGTAGCAATATTTGATATGGTTTGATGGACCCTATTCTGTAAATCTCGTCGAGTGTCACTTTACGCGACTAACTCGAATGAGCCGACCGCTAAAAAGCTAGTGACTCAACTGTTAGCAAGTGACGCCTGAGCTTGTTTAATGTTGGTTATTCATTGAGCCGCTATGCTGCCCGTTCTCTCCTCACTTAACACTCGACAGTGGCTGAGTCGAGTCGAGTCGCTCGACGTGACTTACAGAACAGGGCCCGATATTACAAGAGTTTGCACAAGAAAAATATACCCTCATTGTTAAGTAAATTTAAGCATATTTTTTATTATCAAAATCATCTAAAATAAAAATCCTTCGATTCGAGCTTTTGCCCCACTGTACTTCATCTGGTCGAGTCGCTCTATCTAAAAGATTGCTCTCTTAAATAGCTCATCAGCAATGTATAGTGACTGTCCTATTTCCAGTCGGTTATCAATACAACAGTAGTGCACTTCACTTAACTTTACATTCGCTGTACATAATAATAGTGTTAGCAATGAACCAGTGGCAAGGAAAAGTAGCTGTCGTGACAGGTGCAAGCGCCGGTATTGGTGCAGCCATCGCCAGGGAGCTAGCCAAGGCGGGAATGATCACGATTGGGCTAGCTAGACGACCAGAAAAAATACTAGAACTCAAAAACCTATTACCGGAGGATGCTTCCCAGAGAATTCATGCCGTACGTTGCGATGTTTCTAAAAGGGAGGATATCAGGAAAGTGTTCCAAGAGATTCAAGATAAACACGGAGGAATCGATGTACTAATCAATAACGCTGGCGTTGTGAAACAGACGACACTTTTCGCGGATGACGATGGGCAGCCCCTGCAGGAAATTTTGGATACCAATGTCCTGGGACTGACATTGTGCAGCCGAGAAGCCCTGAAATCGATGAAAGCGCGTGACACCAATGGACATATTATACACATAAACAGCATCGCCGGACACAAAGTGCTACAGTTTCCGCACATGAACATGTACGCAGCTAGTAAATTTGCTGTCACGGCTATCACGGAGACGATGCGCAACGAGCTGCGTGAGATGGGTTCCAAGGTCAAAGTGACGGTAAGAAATAAATTGTATCCTGCTTTTTAATTTAATACATTCATTCTCTTTTTGTTCCGTAGAGTATAAGTCCCGGTGTGGTGAAAACGGAAATCGTAGCCGGTTTAGACGACCACAGAGACTTTCCTAAGCTGGAATGCGAGGACATTGCCGCGGCTGTACTGTACGTGCTGGGAACTCCGCCGCACGTTCAAGTTCACGAGTTAACAATCAAACCGGTTGGAGAGCAGTTTTGATTATTTTTTGCTCAAACTGTAATTAAGGTGTTTCGAACTGGTGTTTTGAAGTAAAAATGTCATTTTTATTTTTGGATTGATATTGTTTTGAAATTTGAAAAAAAAAAAAACATTTCACAGATTGTACCCGGAGGGTTCCTAACTTTATGAAATCTTGTACACTGGCAAAGCTCATGGACTTCTGAACGAAAGCAATATTTTCAAAATTCGAGGTCACCAATTTTCCCTAAAAATTCCCAGTCTGGGGGAAATTTATGGATTTTCCCAGACATCATCTATTTCACAAATTTATTACTTCTGAATCAAGTATCGTAGAACAACGACATTTTAATGTAAATGCATGAAAATTTTCACAGCAATCCAGTAAACACGTTATTTGTAAAAAAAAACTTTTTTAAATTTTTCTTGAAATCGTTTAGTGATAAAAATTTTTGGATAGAGTTTTTGTAAGTAGATTTGTGAGTTTGACGTTGGCCAACATTCCAAATGGCCGTCTCAGGAAAAATGGCGAACGATAAGGGGCACGCGCAGAAAGCATGTGAATATATATAAATAAATTAATCTTCTATTGACAAATCGCGTGTATTGTTCTGCAGTAGGTCCCATGCACATAGTAATGGATGTGATAAATTGAGTCTATTGATATATCACACTTGGTTTTTGTTTTTGAGAAAAGCAAATATAGTGCTTCAGTTGTTGAAACTCCATCAAACCCCTAAGGTAAATTTTTTTACGAATATTACTCGGCTTATCAGAACTGTACATAAAATAGAATTCTGAAAAATTACTGAGAATGATTCACGGATCAAATTTGTAATAGTTACTTTACAAAATAAGTCTCTTCAAACTGCCTCACCAACGGGCTTGATCGTAAGCTCATGAATTTGAACATGCGGTGGCGTGCCTAATGCGTAGATTACTCCATGGGCAATGTCTTCAGGATTGAGCATAGGCATCTTTTCAACTTGCAGGTCATTGTATGTATCACACAACTCTACCATCGGTGTTCTCACGAACCCAGGACTAATGCTCTGAAATAAATATTCAAGAAGTTTTAAAATATTCATAAAATTTAGAATAACTATCGTTACCGTAACTTTAATCTTCGATCCAGCTTTTTGAAGTTCGATTCTCATCGTCTCAGTGAGCGCCGTAACTGCATGCTTACTTGCCGGGTACAGGTTCGCACCCGGATAAAAAGGGACCTTGTGTCCTTCAATGCTATTAATATGTATGATATGCCCATCAACGGCACGCTTGTTCATCGATTGGAATGCTTCACGACTACACAGTGTCAATCCGAGCACGTTAACATCAAGCGAACGACGCAAAGCGTCGGTATTTCCCGCGGCCAACAAATCCACTTTTTCGTAGGTTCCTGCGTTGTTCACCAACACGTCGACTCCATCGAAATTTTGCTCAACAAATTCAAATGCCTGCCAAATTTGCTGCTCGCTGGAGACGTCGCAAGGAAATGCATGTAACCTTGAGGCCGCTTCCGGGGGAAGTTCTGCTTTCATAGTTTCCACCCAATTGTCACGTCTTGCTAAGCCTACGGTAATCAATCCGGTCAGGGCTAATTCCTTTGCGATTGCAGCACCGATTCCCGAACTAGCGCCCGTTACGATAGCGACTTTACCCATCCAACGCTCCATTCTGCACAAAAGTTTACTACGGACTAGTGTAAACAGCACTATGGATATGGAACATTGCGGGTGATGTTGATAAAGTGAGTTTGTTATTGAATTACACAAACTAAGAGCTGACATAGATAATGATGATTGAGTGATAAATAAATTCTTTGTTGTGTTGTTGTGACGCTATGCCAAATGCAGAGGCATATTTTCTCGGTCAAGCAGACAAACCCTGAGCAGAGTACCGCAACAAAAAATATGTTGCTTAGAAGATAAATATAATCAGTAACTATAAACCGTAATATTATTTTCTATATAATTCTGAGATTTGGACGTTTGGTTTAACTTGACCAGTAATTAGATTTTTTAGACCTAATTGATTAGATCAACAATTTCCGTGGTTGACTCTGATCAGGAGATCGGGCCCACAACCTCTAAGCTTGCTTGGCGGGCACCCGAATATGCTATTGGTGGTAGATGTCTTGTATGTCTCCTCCTAACGTGTTTCTCCGTTCATGAAACTAGTTGATCATCGACGGTAAAAACTGCAAGATATCCTTGCAATCCTTAGACAAAGGACTGCTATCCGGGTGCATTTCAGAGATAGGGACTGCAAGTCCCTTGTTTGAATAAATAACTGTTAAACGAGATTTCATCCACTGAGACTGCGGCGGAACAAACCCGACGTTCATGCTTTGGCGGGCTTTATTTTTTTATTTATTTTTAACAACAGACATTGTTTTTTGTCTTATTGATATTCAAAACGGCACTTAGAGGAACATTCTGCCACGTGGAGGTCGTGGTTGAACTCGTAGACGAGTGCGGTTGGCAAGCCATAAACAATCGGCTCTCACAACCAGGATATCAACTACAAGAATTGTTCGACACGGACATGTCCAGGTTGCAAGGGTGTCCAATCCAATTAATATCAGGCGCGTTTCACATCTGGACAGCTGGAGCGGGTTGTTCCATGGGACGCGATGGGGGCATAGCGAATGAATCTGCGTTGTATTTTCTCTAGCCGATCATCGCCGCAGAGACAATAAGGATTCCTGACTGCCGACCAATATCCAAGCCAAGCGTTGAACGAAGTAGTGCACAAATACTTCAATTCTTCTAGCAATGTATATCAGTGAAGCTTTTCGCGGTTCTCATAATCAGGCTAAGACTGCGGGATGCTTTGGCAACGACGTAGTTGATGTGCTGCTTGTATTTGAACTGTGAGTCAAGGAGGACTCCCAGGTCCTTGATGCAGGCCCTTTTTTGGTCAGTTCACTGCCGAGATTTTTCCTGAAGTACGATACAACTGAACACGTGCTAACATTGAACTCCATTCCATCTTCGTTAAACCATCTTGAAAAACTCTCCAATTATTATTGCAAGAACATGGCGCCTTCTATTTTTTTTTATCTCGAGAAAGATCTTAAGATTATCAGCAAAGGAAAGCCTAGGTGCGTCATCGTAGCGAAAAGTTTACGTCGATGACATGCAGCACGAAGATGAGCGGGCGAAGATGACTGTCGGACGTAGTAATAAACTCGCTGGATATTGATCCTCCGATTTTGATAGCTAGATGTTGATTAGCCAAATATAAATGCACCCAAAGCAGTAGGGTGCCACTAAGTCCCATCCTGTTGAGTCTTTAATTTCGTAATTCAACACATCAAAAGCAATAGAAGGATCGGTGTAGATTGCATCCGTATCCGTAGCATAAATAGCATAAATAAATGAAAGAAGGTTTGTCATGGTTGATCGACGTGGCACGAATCCATCTTGGGAATCGTCGATGAATTGTTCACACTGATGTTTATAAATGGTACTACCTACTACCTGCTTTAACATCATACGTAATACTAGACTAAAGAAACTGAAATGATATAGTGGTCAAAGTAACTCAGTAGCTCGTGAGTATCTTGTCATCATTAATCCAGTGACACTTTCTGACGACTCTGCTGGAATTTCCATCCTAACGGGTGGCAACTAAAATTTTGGAATTTTTTCGCGGCCCTTATGCTCCACAACAAACGAGATCAGAGAGAAATGAGAGTATGTATGCATAGAGTTCTGAATTAAGAGACTGGCCATGGCAACTATCACTAGCTCGCGAGAACTTGTCATCATTAAACCAGCGATACACGTTTCACGTAATTAGTGAGTGTCGTTGGTTTAATTATGCGAGTTTTTGAGTGACATGGCCAGTCTCTCAATTCAGAACTCTATGTATGTGTTAGATCTCTCTCCTCTTTTCGTTAATATTTTTTGTTTTGTTTATGCTTGCCGAGTTTTGCTAAAAATGGCGTCGAAACAAGAAGCATTTCGGGAGCGCGTTGTACACTTCTACGAACTGCAACAGAAATCTCGGCAAAAAGTATACGGTATAATATTTAAAAAGCGTTGCGGCTTCGACTGTTTACCATATCCTAAGATGCCCAACAACTATTTGCAAGCAAGATAGTGGAAGACCAGCCAAAATTATGGACGCAGAAGGACATCGTTCTCTTTCTCGTTTCTTCAACTACAAGCCCTCTGGTTTGGCCATCAATCAAGATGCACCAGACGAATGTTTGAAGAAAATTTTGATCCCGTTTTTTTCAAAAATATCATGCAGATGGACAATACGTGTTTTGGCCGGATAGAGCAACATCGTATGATGCCAAAAAAACACAATCGTTCCTGAATACCCATTCGATCCCATTTTTACCCAAAAACCACGACCCGAAAAATCTGTCTCAGTGCACCCAATCGAAGATTTCTTCGGAGTTTTGAGTTCCTTGGTGTACAAAAATAACTGGAGAGCCACGAATTGCAAACAGTTCATTGGCAGAATCGAGAGATGCATTCGCAAAGTTGACATGACGACCGTACAACGCTCCTGTTTCGACGTCAAACGAAAGCTTCGTCGAACTGCCGATTACGGACCGTTTTCATATATACTAATTTTTTTTCAACAATGGATAATGTATCTTCAATTTAGGTAAATTAGATCTTCTTCATGTATCTTTGTCTTTTTTTGACAGCTTGAGGAAAAAATTCCAAAATTTTAGTTGCCACCCGTTATACATACACATTACTAATCAGCATTAGCGACAAAAAAACAGACACAGTAAAACCAGTGAAGCACTTTGAAGCATATGGTTCCTAGGTTGATAAGCATTTCCTCTTATCGACGGAAATATGAATACATAGCGCCCTACACGCTGTTCTCTCGAAGTTGCCCCTCTTCACCCAAAACCACTTTCCATTTATAGTTACTTTTCTTTGCTTAGTTCCTGGAGTCCTGGAAAAGATCCTATGTTCATCCAATATGCAAAAAGAGAATGAGCGTTTAGGAGCTTCTAAAGACTTCAGACTTACAAATCGACAACTCTCAGCTAAATTAGGCTCTACTGAGTCGTGCTGCTTTCGCAATCAATCTGAAGTTCTACAAGGAAGCAGCGTAGCACCATTATTCAATATGTTTTTAATGACGTTTGTCTTGTGAACCCATCGGACTCTCTCTGAACTATTTCTCTCTCAACGATTTGTTGAGGACTGTGAGTTATTCCAAGGTTTTAAAACTCACTTAAAAAATGATGTCGCTTATATAACCTGGCCATCAGTATTTGCAAAAGCTTAGTCAGCTCTTTAGTATGCTCCATTTTAGACACACCTTCCAATCGCTTATATTTGGTCAACAATAATTGAAGCCGTGCAACGGAGATTTATCAAACACGTTTTAAGACATTTTTTGTGGCCGGACCATCAAAATCTTTCTGGTGTATGACCAATTGGTTAAAACCACATTGAATAATAATAATAATCAAAATCTTTCGAATCTTTTAAGTCGGGAAATCGATGCCCCTGAAATTCTAGGTATGAGAGTTATGAATGTTACGTCTCGGCCACTCAGATCTCGAGCATTTCTTCGACCCGCTTGCCATCTCAGACATTATGGACAGCATGAACCAAATCAAGCGATGTGTTGTATATTTAATGAAGTCATATATGAACAATTTGACTTTTTCATATCAATAATAGAATAAGGACTAATGTAATTTTAGGTGAAAATTATGATATTTATGTTTGATTAAGTTTGTGCTTGAAGGCTAGGTTGAGAATAGAAACAACCTCAACTCAAACCGAATTTTCCCATTCACAGTTTGTAATCTGTGATCCGAGGAAGAGCTATAATAAATAATAGTAATAATAATAATCGTGTCCTTCACTTTTCGCCACGCTGCTATTTTACCAGATTTCTTCTGACCTTCCGCCATTTCCAGAATTAGATGATCCTCCATCGCCTATCGATTTTGGTCCAATTGAAAACTGAAACCGATTAACGAAAGCACATAAATAGTCGTTATTTTTTCGACCATATGTTAGGAATAAAAACTAACTCTATCGAAAAATTTTTGCCCTGAAATATCAAAAATTGGCAGCAAGCAGGAAAAAAATATTTCAAAAATCTTCCGTTCACAATTTTTCCGACTTTTCGTGTGAATTCTCCGCGACTGTGTAAAATATTGTAAAAAACTTTTCCCAAATGATATTTTTGTAAAATGTACTTACATTTTAGCAAAAGCATTTCTGCTCTATGATGTTTAGTTAAAAAAATGTAATAAATCATATTATGTATTTGACTAGATAGATTAGACCATGGTGAGTAAAGCATTAGACTAAAATATACCATTTCATTAAAAGTCAGCATAAAAAAGTACCTAAAAATGGTGGGATTGCGCACTAGAGGTTTAATTATGCAAATGTACAAAATTTCATGGAATTGTGGAACCCCAGTAGCACAATTTTAAAAAACGCCCATGTCTGAAAAAATCTTGATAATATTTAAAAGCATAATATTTAAAAGTATAAGAAAAACTGCGTACAATTAAGAGCTATCACGGTAACTCTAGCAGAAAAATTTTGTGAATTAGAAGAGACCATTTATTTTTTACTTTTTTATAATTGGTCTTTCTGATCTGGATGGCTGGATCGCTCCAAGAAACAGAGACTTTATGAATGAAACATTTTTTGGTTATCCATAGTATAACCTTTAGGTTGTGTATCAAAAATAAGTTGGGCCTACCCGTTTTTTATGAGTTTACAAACGAATTTGACCTATTTTGGTTTATATAAGTTACAATTTGAGCACCTTCCTACTAGACATTTTTCCTACCAAAAGAGAAGGGCAACCCGGGTATGTACATATAAAAATGTTTGTACCCTAGCGATTACAACCAGTAGCAGGAAACACGTTAAGCGCGTTACTACTCCAGCTGCCGTAAACTTACTAATTTTGTTTAGTGTTTACCAACTGCTTAGTATGGATCGTTGGATAGGCAAAATAGCAGTAGTGACTGGTGCGAGCTCTGGTATTGGAGCCGCGATAGCCAAAGAGTTAGCCCGATCTGGCCTCACAACTGTAGGCCTCGCTCGACGAGTGAAGCGTGTCGAAGCATTGAAAGGCGAACTACCTCCAGAAGCAGCTTCCCGCTTGCATCCATTCCGCTGTGATGTAACACGGGAGGAAGACATTATGCGGGCGTTTGCCTATGTCGGCGACACATTCGGAGGAGTTGACGTGCTGATCAACAACGCTGGAGTATCGAGGGATGCCACTGCATTGACGCCAGGAAATTCAAAAGCGATTCGAGAAATATTCGACACCAATGTGATCGCGTTGATCCACTGCAGCCGGGAAGCGTACCAATCGATGAAGAAGCGATCCGCGGAAGGATGCATCATTAACATAAATAGCGTTGCTGGCCATCAGGTTTTCGATTTGCCACGACAATCAATCTATAGTCCAAGTAAATTCGCAGTTACTTCCCTAACGGAATCGTTGCGTATGGAGTTAAGGAAAGAAAATGCGAACGTTAGAGTTACGGTAAGAATGTTAAAGTGCAGTTAATTAACGTGATTTCGACCATTTATGTTTCCCTGTTATTCCAGAGCATTAGCCCAGGAGTATGTAAAACAGAAATTTTAGAAGGAATTCCTGGAGCAGACTTGGTACCGACACTTGTACCGGAAGATATAGCTGACGCGATACGTTATGTGCTTAGTACACCAGCAAGGGTACAAATCCAAGAGCTAACAATAAGACCTTTGGGAGAGCCGTTTTAGGTTCAGAAATAAACGAACAATATTCCACTGATGCAATCTAAAAGCTGTTTTATGTGTTTAAAATCCTTTTCGGTTTTTATTCCCGTCTAAGAATTCGTTTAGAGCAATTTAGATGAAATGAAAAACCCAAAATCGGAGATGATAATTTAAACTATGAGAAACAATAACAACCGAAAAAAAAACTGTTACCCACATATTGGCTAAAGCATTTTGCTATCAACTTTTTTAACAAATTATCCAGAATGTAAACTTGCAACTTGCAAGTACTTCTAATTTTATTAAATTAGTATGAAAACCTTGCTGAAAATATCTTGCAACACACTGTCCATTTGACATGCAATCATGTTGGATTGCGCAAAATAAAAAAATTCTTTCAAACATACTCTTCAAGTGCAAACCATTAAAGAATCAAAATTATAAGGAAAATAACACTTCTGCTTTAACCATCACCCGCAGTAACATTTGGAAAAGATTTTTCCAAGTGGCAATGATGAGATAAATTTCGATGTTTAGGTAGGAATAAGAAATAATGACTCACGTTTATGCTCGATCTGTTTCACGTCGCCACGGATGCCAATACAATCACTGCTTTCGCTAATCACTACTTGAAAACCAGCGATGAATCATTACTTACTGGTGACCACGGCTCTCCCCATTCAGTAACATTACTCAAATAGCATAGAAAGTGATCATTAATGGTGGGTGGTAGTAATCACACCACTATGAAATTGATCGTGACTAAAATTTACACAATTACTGAGATTCGATTTCGCACATGCAGATCAGACAGCACTACACTTTTGAAAAATCTTCGCCAGTCGATGTTACATACAATCCTCTTTTCCACTATATAGTTTTTTCCTTTCAGTTTCACTAACAAAACTATGCTTCGCGTTTTTGGTAGCCTAAAAGAACACAAATTCGCGAGAAAAGAATGTTGGTATTTTTAAGAGGAATATTTTTATTGTCGGTCGCTCGGTTGGCATGCAGAAAACACAAACACTTCTAAGCAACGCAATGAGAGTGAATACACAGGTGAAGGCAGGCAGGATTCGAACGTTTCGCAACTACATATATATACAGTACCGCCCCGCTAATCCCACAAATTTATAGCCGGATTAGCGAATTTTGACTCGATAATCCGACAATCAAACTGACGTCAGTGTGAATTAGAAATGTGGTTTTGTTTACATCCATACGTAAACAACTCCGGAAATTTTATAAAATATTTGTCGTAAATACACAATAACTATGTTTAATACTCAGTAATGCTCAGTTTCGTCAACAAAATATTTTGAAACTCTTAGTTAGTGTCGAAATAAGCGCAAGCACATCAGTCTATTGAGAATAGCTATGAAAATATTATGGCCATGGCAAAAGTTAACTTAGTTAGAAGGATGTATCATGTATCATTTTCATTTAGTTAGAAAGAGTACCATTCTGACTCTAACGGAGACGCCAAACGAAGGTAGTATTCGATTGAAAGAAGTTAAGTACAATACTTTTTAATTCGGAATTTTCCGGATTAGCGAGATCCGGACTATTGAGTCGTCGGATTATTGGGTGTCGGATTAGCGGGGGGATACTGTACGAAGGTAAAGTGCTGCTACCTGGATGAGTTTAATCTACAAATGAACCAATTTGATATATACAGGTGTGGCAATGTTGGTTAAGTGGTGTTAGTGCAATGAAGGAATTTCATCATGGTGTGGGTGGAATCGTAAATCGACCAATCACGATGAAGCATGACGTCAAACTCCAAAAACAAACCCCATTGTCCGACGTGGTTTATTTTTGTAGTTTGACGTCGTTTTCTGATTTTTCGCTACTAATACCACCAAATGTCTGGATCTGCCACACCTTTCTAAACCTCATTGTAAATGAACCAAGGATAGGAATTTGTCAAAGAGTGCAAGAAACAGTGAGATTTAGGCCATTGCACTTCTGTGAGAGTAAAGGAGATTGTGTAGCTTCGTAGACGCTGTATCCAGCTTTTTACGAGCCATAATGGCGGAAATGTTCGTAATATTTGAACAGCATTTTTGACGTTTTCCTAATACATCGCAAGTTTTCTTTCCGTACATTCCTTTAGTTTTACCGTGAACGCGCGGGAAGAAAACGTGCGATGTATTGGGGAAATGTCAAAAATGCTGTTAAAATATTACGAACACGTCCGCCATTATGGCTCGTAAAAAGCTGGATATCAAATTTACCAAGATAGGACACACGTATCCAGCTTTTTATGAACCATTTTTAACAAGATTTTTAACATATCTGTATGCATCGCTCATATTTCTTTTTTTTTTGTTCTCACGGCAAAACCAAAAGAACGTGTAGAAAGAAAATATGGATATAATAAAATAATACGAATACGGATTATGTACAGAAACTGTAGATTACGGAGTCAACTAGCAACTCAAAAACCGCTAAATTTTGAATCAAAACATAGAGTTACCTTTACTTGTGGGGGAGTACCACTCGTTTTGATTCAAAATTTAGCGGGTTTTGAATGCCTAGTCGCCTCTGTAATCTACAGTCTCTGTAGGATTATGCTCTCCGCTATTATGGCTCGTAAAAATATTGCTGGCGGCGTTCACCAGAGGGGTGGTGTGGCTGTCAAACTACATATAGCGTTTTTGTTTTTGCTTATACCGTTTTTGCTTTTGCTTTTGCTTAGGTCCAATCCAGGTTCGCTCTAGTTCCAATCGAACGGCTGTCAAAACGTTTGTTTTTTCACTCAGGTTGAACTTAGTTTCGCTCTGGGTTGCACTTTTTAGACGACGGGTTCACACTGAGATTTTGCGCAGTTTGAACCTCGCAATAAGCAATACACTGACAACCCGAAAACGTTTGTTTATGCTCGTGAAAATGTTTGTTTATTCAGTGGTAAACTCAGGTTGAAAAACAAAAACGCTATTAGATCCAACCTATTTTCACCCTAGTTTCAATCGAACTGCTGTCAAAACGTTTGTTTTTTTTTCACTCAGGTTGAACATAGTTTCGCTCTCGGTTGCACTTTTTAGACGTTTAGACGGACAACCCGAAAATGTTTGTTTATTCTCCCGAAAATGTTTGTTTGTTCAGTGGTCAAGTTGGAATTAACCCAGGTAAAAAAACAAAAACGGTAATACATTGCCCATGTCCCACTCATTGGTTTTGGTACCTTTGGTACTGCGACCTACTTAAAAGTTGATTCGTTTTAAAACAACTGAAACTAATTAGAAAGCAGTTGAACACAGCCTTTATAATAATTTATTATAATTTAATTATAATTATAATTTAACTATTATTAGCTATAATTTTCGATATGCTGGCTGGTTCCAAATTGTCGCCATCCATGGATGTTTAGTCCGCAAAATTTTGACAATTTCACACTCCTGGCATTCACCAAGAAAATACAGCCTGAATTCGTTAATTGCACGGGAATGACACTTCCAATACCAACCTGTACAAAAAAAACGTAGCCAACATAGAGCGGGCCCAAGCTGACAGCTTCATAGATGGGCTCAAGCTGACAACCGGGTCGGATGTGTAAATTGTTAAATTTTGTTAGGTTTAGTTTGATTTTAGCCAAGGTTTTAGCGTCACATTGCTAATGCCAGGCAGGCAATTGATGCGAAACAAAAGAAGCTGTGAAAATGGTTAGTTAAATTCGTTTTGTGAAATCGCTTTGCGTTTGCCGCCTTTTTCATGTGAGCAACGAAAATGTGACGTCATATCAGCCCCCTGGTTAATTGGGCCACGACTGCACTCCAGCTGATTCGCTAATTGGGCCGACTGACAGTTGTTAGAAATTTCTAAACTCGAAAATTCCATACAATTTTGACATTCAGGTTGTCACATTCGCTATGACGGCACCGCACGACCTCTTTTACACTTACAGAACTGCCCGTAGCTGAATGCGTGAAAATTATTTCTGATATGTTTCTGTCTTTTGCACTCATTAACAAATCGCTATTCTGCTTCACGCAAACTCGAAACTAATGAAGGTGTCTCCACTGCGGCGCGGTCATAATAGCGAATAGCCCAATTAGCGAACACCCAATTAACGAACCACCAATTAACGAAACTTTGCTGTAATCAATTTTGTTTCTTACCTTGTCGAATACTCTCATTGAACATTGCGATGTTTTCTCTGTTTTAGGACGATTCAGAGGAACCAGATTAACAGTCAACGGAACGTTAGCGCTGCGATTCCGAGTAACGTGATAGACGAAATTCTATTGCGCTGCCATTCGCATTTACTGCGGTGTTATGCAAATCGAGTTACATGTTGCGAAAGGTTCTTCTGGAAATTTTCATATAATTTGCTTCGCTAATACGCGATGAAATTGAAACGCGAATGAAATTGATTGAAACGCGTGTCAATAGATAATATCGACAGAAAAACAAACTCGCTGTTAGAACAGTTTGAAATGTAAAGCAGAGAATAGGAAATTGAAAATTTAGGCTTTCTTTTTATATACATACATTTAGATATAGAGCGGAATCATTCATTAAAAATGAATTGGCAAATCTTTATTTATCTTAAATCCTGGTTACATTTCGGCAATCATTACTATACTAATAGATAAGTGCTAATATAATGTGATACACCTTTGCACAGATTAAAACGTATATTTACTGGATAAAATACCGTTTGTTGCGAGAGAATAAAAAACTGAAATTTATGGAAAGAGTAAATGTATGTGGGTGTGTGCGTGAATGATGAACTTTATCCCACCGGCGATAAACGAACGCACATCGCCCGGTCGCAAGTGGACATGAAATGAATCTACGTTCTAATGTCCAATATCACTGATTAGAAATGAACTGGTTGATACTGTATATGAATATGAATAAATCGCTTCATCTGATCTGATTTTTTGGACCATTGTCTATTCCATATTGATGTACCAATAATTTGTCCGTTTTTTGTTTTGTTTTATTTGTTTGGTTTGGCGGAAGAAAATGAAATCTTCTTTTAATACGCACCGATCCCGGGGGCATGAACTGCACGTCACTGTGGTTTTTATTTTATTTTTGTTTATTAGTAGATAGTCGGAAAAGCTTCTGTATGCTTACCACTATGTATGTAGATTGTTCGTAAGTCCGGTGAAACAAAAATTAGGAGATAAAACGTTTACCAAGTGGATGAATCCAACTATACTTAATCCAGTGAGGATACTATATTAACTACCAAACTGAATCTTTGCCGCTAAAGTATGATTGTACAAAATGTTAACAGAAATCTTCGACGGTTCTAGTGGTCTAAGACCGTCGTTTCGCTTGTACACAAGAATATATTCTTTTTTGATAAAGAAAGTACTTTCTCTCATGATGGTTTGGATAGTTGCGGTGAACAATTAAATGATGCATTGATTAGTGTAACGAATGTAGGATGTTTGGTTTTTGGTTGTAATGTCGTAAAGTGTATTATGTACTCTATTTTATTTGTGTGAGTTATCGTTTCCACTATCCGTTATAACTAATGTCATTATAATGGGTCTTCCTAGAAAATTTTTAAATTTAGCTTTAATCTCATGCATTTTGCGTGATCTCGAACAGCCTGTTCGATCATACATAAGTATATTTTTCAAGATGTAATCTTTAGGTTTGGTAAATATAGGAAAGATTGAATCACACCCTATTAATAATATTCGAAATTACTGCACTGTTTATTACAGTACCAGTGTTGTCGGAAGGATCGTTAAGTCACAATGAAATGAAACCTAATAATAGAATAGTAGCATAGTGACAACAAATAATTAAAAGGTCTGTTGGTAAAAGATGCCAAGCGAAATACCTATATAGGTACTACCGTAGGTGGCGTGCGCACGCATGCCTGCGTACGTAGTGCTTATGTCTAGAAAATGTATGATACAGTTGCTAAGAATCCTACCGTAACAATTCCAGTCCCAATTGTCGTCACTTCACATTTGGACTTTTCTAGTGTGCTTTCTTCCAGTCTTGTCAGGAAAGTTGTTCCACTACTACACTTCTGACTTGTTTTACACATGCGTGGTGGTCCGGAAAAACTGTTCTTAAAGTCTGGAAGTCTTCTCGAACGCGGTCCTATCAAACGTGGTTGTGAAGTGGCAGTACAGGTTGACAGATGTTCGTTCATTTGCGTACATTTGGTCCAGCGTTTCTTTTTTCTATCGTATCAACCGATGAGATGAAGCAAAGTCTTGGTTGGTTCCAGTCCAAGCGGTCTTTCTGACTGTGGTTGTTCTTGTTGTTGTTCAGAAATGATCTGGGGCTAGGATTTCATGTTTTTTTTTTCTTTTGTTTTTGGGAGTACTGTACTGTGGTAGGGTTTGTTTGTTCGTCTCTAGCGTTAAGTAGTAAAATAGTTCTGTAAAAATAAATATGTTAATTTTTTGGTTGGTTAATGTAAAAGAAACTAATGTTTATGGCTTAATGCAGAAATGGTAAATGATTTATCAGGTGATTTTAGCTGGTCAACGTCATAAAATGAAAAATAAAAAATGCTATGTCGTGTTATAGTTCCCGCATCCGTTTTGAAAGACTATTGAATTAAGTATCACTTTAAAAAAGAGGACGAAAATAACAAAATACATCATCTTTGCTAATTTATACTAACTGCCTATGGCATTTATCTGAATCGAACAATTGCAAATTTAAAATCTACGATTCCTTTTGAAAATAATTCGGAATGATTAAAGAAATTCCGTTTGAACATTATTGTACTGAGTATTTCGTGTGGTTTATAGTAAAAAGCAATAGTGTTCTTGTTTGAGTGTTGTGTTTCAGTTGAGTAGAACTTTAGAAATTGGTAGAAATAGCAACAGTTATAAATACGGAAGAACAACAAGGGTACCAGAATCAATATGGGAATAATAGGACAAAGCATGTTTATACTAGGGTTTTTAATCTTAAGATTGCATGCCGCACGGAATCAATTTTCAGGAGCAGTGCGATAGAAACTGCAATAAACTACAGTTTAAAACAGCTGAACTAAACAGCTGAATAAATATTTTCTTTAAATGTACCCTCATCCTCAGCAAATTTTTCAGCGCTATCGACTTCTTATCAGCATTGATGCCAATAATGTTCGACCAACAGGTGTATTTTGAAAGCCAAACTATTTTCGAGAGGTAAAACAATAAAGAGGAAACAATAAAACAAATTTGCGAGCAGCCGTCTATCGGCTAACCTGGTCACGCATTTCAAAACGCAACCTGTACGTCGAGTCAAGTACAAAATTGTACATCGAGACGCTCCTTCGGTGTGTGGTTTCCTATTGCAATGCCCTTCTAGCGTACGAGTACCTAAAGAAGATGGACGAAACAACAAAACCTACGCAATGCAAAAGCCGAATGGTTCGGAAATTTACCTTGTCCAATTCTATGGTCTAGGTCTTCTCGTTTGTGGTATGCCTTCATTGATAATGCGACAGATTTCGGACTTAATCCTGTCGCTGCGTTGGAACGTCCAGTGTTTACTCATTGTCCATGCGATCGTCATGACGCATGCGTTTTCTTCGATCGTTGCTAGGTTCTTCAGCTTCCAAAACCTTGCAGAAAGATTTAAAAAGATTAGCATGCAAGTCAACTACTAAAACATCTTTTGCAGGGTGTCGACTCAGTTTCGAGAAAAGAATTCCGGATATATTAGGGTATTATTCAAAACTCGAGAAAATTACTCAAATTACGATAAAACAATCTTTGCTAGCGCAGCAACTGCCCAATAGTTTAACCGTTGGCAACAATGTTTGTTGACTAAATACAGGTTCAGAAAAAAATCCAGAAAACTTGATCGTCGGGAATCAACCATTTTGTTTTAAATAGGGCTAAGCTGAGCTGAGCGTTGATTAAAACCAGGAATTTTAGTTTTTAGCAACACATTGTAGGAGTTAATATTAGGCCGACCCTTATTTATGCAAAGGATTTGAAAATTTTAATTCGTTAAGTTTAGAGGAAATTCCCTGCGAATTCCAGGTGTATTGAGAATTAATAAAAACCTCTGAGAATTCTTGGTTTTCGGTGTTTTCCGAAACAGCGGACACCCTGCTACAGTGTGACGCCAACAATACCTTGAGTCGAACGTTTAAAATTTCCGCTCCGTGCAGTGTTTCCATAGCTTTCTTAGCGCTGTTCTCGCTGGCAAACTTGGCGTAGCCACAGTTTTTATTCGGCAACAGGTACACATCGATTAGATCGCCAAAACGACAGAATGTTTGCTTCAGCACGCTGGTCGGCAGTGCTTTCGGAATACAGACGATAAAGCATCGCTGGGCCACTTCGGCGTTAGAGTTAGCCATCGGCATTGGTGCCGGCAGGGAAACATTGCAAAACGCCGCGTCGCGATCTACAATTTTACGCTCTGATAAGAGAGGGCAACGGATTAAGATGATCGTATCGAATATCACAGAAACTTACCGCCATTGTTGAATGGATCAGTGCTTGCCATGAAGCCGACTGTTTCCAGTCCCATACGAATGATCAGACGTTCGCCTGGTGGATACTCCAAACCATGAATTTTATCTCTGGCGTACATCGCCGACTGGGCATTGTTGTACACCACTGTAGCCGTCACATTGCGGCTGTCTGTAAATACAATTCGTCAATTAATCAAACACTTCTCGATAAACCAACAATCTTACTGAAATCATTATTAATCTGACAGTAATCCAATCCAGGAATAATGTCAAAAAGCCTCCACAATTGATCCTGATTCAGTGCCGGACTGCAAAGCACGGTCAGCGAAGTGTCGTTTTGATTGGTCGACTGTCCCGAATAGTTGCTGGTGTTGAAGCCAAAGTTTGTGGCCCGATCATTGGTCATACCGGTCATTCCTCGGCGATCGTTGACACCCATTGACCCGAAACCCATGATCGGTGCCGAGCTGCTCATTCCGGAACCCCGCTCACGACGGTCATCGTTGAAGCCATTCGAGCCCCCTCCGCTACTGTTGAATCCACCGAAGTTATCGTTTGACGATACCGAAGCATTTCGGGGTGGCTTTGGTTCGGCGAACACAGCTTTATACTTAGAATCACAATCCTCGAAAGCCCGGGCAGCGTGAGTGAAACGGTTGAATTTGACATATGCGAATCCTTTACCCTCCTTAGTGGCTCTGTCTCGGATAATCGTCACACTATCGACTGTTCCAAACTGCCCAAACTCCTGTCGAAGCGATTCCTCGGACATTTCCTTCGGAATCAACACAAACAGCCGAAGATATTTTTCCTCCTCATTTTCGGTCTGTTTTCTTGATCCCTGCTGGCGATTAGCGGCTACTAAAACCTGTAAACCAGAGTTTACCCCCTTTTGCATAAACCACACAAAATTAAATACTAACCTTAATCGGTCTCGAATTATCTCCAATCAACTTGCCATTCATTTCTTCTAGCGCTTTAGCCGCTTCTGATGTTTTAGAAAACTTGATATAAGCCACCCCTTTCGCATCCCCTGACTGACGGTCTTTCACTATCCATATTTCTTCAATATCACCAAATTGATTGAAATGCTCACGTAGATTATCCTCCGTTACCGTTTTGCTGCAGATAATGAAGAGACGCGACATCGGCGGTATATCTGCGGAATTTTTATCATCGTTGAAATTGTTTCGACTTGATCCTCCTGATCTACGGTCAGCCATGTTGTCTTTCGCGTGTGATGCGTTTTGCTATTCGCGTTCGGGTTTAGCTGGAGGGGGCAAAGAACGCGGGTACAAAATAAAGTTAATCTTCACAACGAATCTACTTACAGCTGTTGAAAAACAGTATAAACTACTCTCTTGGTGCTTAGAAACTATTTTATTCTATTTGCAGCGTGATATAAAGCAATTTACACCGATTCTTTCACGAAAAACTAACACACAAGAATGTTGAACCATCCAATCTTTGACATGAAATGAAAATGAAATGGTCAAATTGTGAAAATGAAAAAAGAGATGCCAGATTTCACTAAACCTGCATGCGGATAACTACTCGATTTCACAACTGCTCGAAATTCAAATAACTCGCAAGGGGCTCAGTAAAGGCTAGATTACCTACAGGGCCCTGATGTCCCTGATGTGCAACCATCACCTCGCCCTATCTTAAGATAATTATTACGCTTTCTTTATCGTTTATAGGGGAGTGGCATTAGCCTTCGCCCTCTCCCCAATCTTTCGCCCTTCAGATAAAAGTTGCGTTTATCACAGAGAACAGACTACCACCTACCAGGCAATTGACAAAAAGTGTGTAAAAGGTTTTTATGCAGCTAACTGGCACCTTTATCTCATTTACATTGCGTTGACGAGAGCTAACATCAGGCGGGCTCAGGAGAACAGACCTCATATTTCTAGACAAGTATTGGCGCTAGTGTGCCCATTGTATTCCTGGGAAATCACCTTCCAGTAAGAAACCAGCAATTCTGAGCTACAAGTGTCAAAAGTGTGTTTACGTTTACGAAAAAGAAAAAGGCAAAAACAACTACTCGGTGGTCGGTGCTGGTGCTTGTGGAACAACTAATTCATATTCATTTTGCAGCTGCAGCTGCAGGTGTTGAAATAAGTGCACTCTACGGCCCGCAGAGTTACCGGCTAGCGGCTATCATTCCGAAATAGATCGCCAGTTGCAAAGTTATCATTTTGGATATGTTCGTGTTAGATTACTGAAATTTTACTGAGAAGTTGCCGCATATCTGCCCCTGCCAGTGTGTCGGTTTTGATTCACTTATGATGAAATAAAAAAAAACAGCGGCATGAAGTTGGAGACAGTCCGCATTGTTCATCATGTGTTTGAAATTATATCACAGAGAAGCGATGGCAGCGACATCAAGATTTAGTTTGCCACTTACTGCTCGAGGGGCGCTCTATTGAAGGATAACTCGTAGATTACATAAAAACCTTTTACACACTTTTTGTCTGTTTTCTGTGATTATATATCAACTAACTGGTAAATATTGCAGACGGTAGATAATCTACAGACGCGCAAAGAGCGTGGCATAAAACACCAATCGAACCGTCAAATCGAGACACCAAATGAGCAAAGTAAACAAACTTGTGTTTCGTATCCAGCTTTTTACGAACCATAATGGCGGACGTGTTCGTAATACCGTGGACCCCCGTTCGTTTGACCATTTTTAATCTGAACACTTTTTAATTTGAACCCCGCTGGTTTGCATGACGTGCAAATTAAAAATGGTTCAAATGTCATTCTCAACATGACACCATTTGTTTATGTAGACAATGCACATAAACACGATTTGTTTGTACTGACCTAGTGTGTTTAATCGGTTTCACATTTCGTTTTCCTAACGATTAAGATAGAAATTCGATCGGAAAATGCTATATTCGCACTTGCAACTGCCAACTAAGACAAACCACCAAAACAATAACAAAGAGCAGGGCGGCCAGTTCACACAGGTTTCAGCATATTTCGGGTTACCAGTTGTTCAAATTAAAAAGTAACCCCGTTAGTTTGCATGAGGAATCGTTCAAACGAACGGGGGTCCACTGTATTTGAATAGCATTTTTGACATATCCCTAATATATCGCACGTTTTCTTTCCGTACGTTCCTTTAGTTTTACCGTGGACGTGCGGAAAGAAAACGTGCGACGTATTAGGGAAATGTCAAAAATGCTGTTCAAATATTACGAACACGTCCGCCATTATGGCTAGTAAAAAGCTGGATAGGCAGGGAAGACTTAGTTTTGTAATCTACCTGAGATGTTAAAACTTTAACCACAGACAAACAGACGAAACACTCGCGATAATTCCATCGTCCAATCAAAAACCACTCATTTTTTCAAAAAAGCATGTTTCGCAACATGGCCAAACCGCGGCGCGCGAGTGTTGCTTTGAGTTTTCAGTATAAAACCATTCAAATGTACAAAACCCTACAGCATAAAACCTTGCAAATGCAAGCTACTCCGCAACATGCATGACAGAGGGTGCTACCCAAGTAACCACGAAGCTTTATATCAATTCAATTGTAATGCTTTATAGTGCGCTACAAAGTACATCATACAATGTATTATTTTCTTACATGTACAATAAATGCAGTAATAAAGTGGAAAAGGGCCCCACTATTGTCAAATTAAAGCTGCATTATAATAGCAATTGCTAAAGCACCATTACGGCATGAATTAAACATCGCTTCGCCTGCATTCCCAAGTAACCAAGAGTTCGAATACTGGTGTCTAACAAGGGTTAAACAGCTTTATGTATATCAATCTATAACTTGCTAAGCAGCGTCACTTTTAAGTAATTAACAGAACTTTCAAGCTGTCTTGGGTCCACTGCATAGAACGCTAAGCAGCTTCGAAATAAACTGTCAAAAACTAAGAAAAAACAAATTTAGCAGCACTTCTATATGTTCTATTTTTATATTTCTACCTAACTTCTATATTCGTTGCATTTGCCTGCTGTTGGGTTTGAACCCGGGTGTTCCGCGTTGTAAACCTATACCGATCCACTGCGTCACCTTTGTCGTATACAAGCGATGTGAATTTTGCCAATGAGTTGTTAAGTAAAAGTTCGTTTTAGAACTTGCAGCAGCTTTATGCAGCGCGAGTTAATTATAGAACATAAAATTTGTAACCAGGCAATTAACTATAGTAGTGAGATACCGACAGCATATGCTACACAACACAACACAATAATGAAGAGCATTACATTCTAATTTATATTTGTAATTAGAAATGTGCGAGGATTAAATTTATTCAAGTGAAATAAAAATAATTAATCTCCAATAGTTTCAGGTTCTGCTGGTTTGATCACCAGAAATATAAACAAAAAAGCAGCACGCAGAACTTGTTAGCAACTAAAGTTACTTCAGAACTTCATGTAGCATCCTAATAGCTTTGAAGTATCTATGAAGTACTCGCAGCACTTCTTAAGGCATTTAGTTCCACGTATACTTGATATACACTACTAATCAGCAAGAAAGTTCCACGGAACTGAATCTGAACTAATTATGAACTTTCGAGTTCGCGTGTCAAGTAATATTCGAACTTTTGGTTGCTTGGGTTATCGACATATCGTTATTTTTAGCTTGTTTGCGAAAAAATTATAAAAACATCAATTCGGCAGGCGTGTCAAAAGACAAAAATAAATATATATTTTCCTTTTTTTTATGTCCGCTGATTCTAGCAGCTTCTCAAGCTATGCGTTACTCCATTATTTACGACGAATGGATTTTTTTTTGCATTTCAAATGTTACCTTTAATGAGACTTGAACCTGGGTGCGTGTACCCATGCATGGTTCATTTGCTGACGCCTTTTATATCTCAACCACAGCTGTTATAGATGAGTGGGTTGTAATTAGTCGTACTTAAATTGTCGTTCGTAGTTCATTTTAGAATTCAATTGGTTGAAAAAAGACAGCAGCAGTTAGGTGAAACAGAGCATGAGTAGTGGCCGTAAATAAGCAAAAACGAAGTCAGGTATAAGCATTTTATTAACATTTACGGTACGTTTTAAAGATTTGTCCTAAAGCTTGTAAGCAACACATTGTAACATTATATACGCAAATAGTGTTTTTAATAATGCTAATTTACGATAATGCTTAAACGCATTAGCAATGTTTATACAAAAGTTTTAACCATGCGAATTGCTGATATACCGCTGTCTGGTATTAGCGATGCCGAGCTACAGCCAATATGGGGTTATGCGTTAATGCTTGTGGTTACTTGGGTAGTGTGCAGGCAAAATGTGCAGGACGATGGTTTTTAAAGGATTTTCTTCTAAGTGTCATGTCAGTTCGTCAGTGCTTTAACTATTGATTTACTAAAAACATGTGGATTAGTTGCCTTCGATATATCATATAATGCTTTAAAAAATTCAATAGAGGTTTTCCGTCAAAAATTTTTTTTCACTAAATGTTCGGTTTTGACTCTTAGAAATGATACCCATATAAAACTTTCTTTATTAAAGCCTCTAACTACTGTAAAAATGAAAAACTAAAATACGTATATTTCAACCGGTCACTTCACGGATGTCTTACATGCCTTTTTGTACCAGTGTCCTCTATTTTCACCACTTCGAAACCATTTGTGCCACTCTTTACTCTTGTGGCAAGCAACAAACGAAATGAAAAAGAAGGTAATCATTAGCTTTTCATTCGTTTTATCCTTTTCACTCTACCACTGATACACATATGTCAAAAACTGTTATGCAATGCTGCCAGAAAATCTGAAAATTTTGATAAACAGTGCAGCCGAAACGAATTTTTTAAAACTCAACATTCGTGATTTGGTGAAAAGAAACTCAACATTCTTGCAATTTGCATTGTTTAAAAAATCGTAGTAAATTCTAGAGTCAACGAAAAAAATATATTTTTGCACCATTGTCACTCGTATTGGGAGTACTTTTGAGAAAAAATAAGAAAAGGAGGGGTATGATCTGACGGAAAACCTCTATTGGCTTGTTCACTTTGCAAAATATGCGTCGTAATTTGCAAAGTTTCTTGGAACATACCAGGCGATTCATGCAACTTACTGCTGACTTGTGCAGATCAATAATAATCAGACAACGTTGATATTTTAAAAACCCTCGAAGATTCTTTTTGCAAAAAATGTTGCGGGAATACTGCGTAGTCAGCTGCAGATGTAGGTGTTGATTATCTGAACAGTAAGCGGGTCCGGCGGTATTGTTTCACAAATCCGTTCGAAACTGATTCCGAGTTCCGAATCGATGCGGACAAATTGAAAGGTTGCGGTTGCTTACAAATACTGTCGATAACGAACTGCACCACAATTTGCAGCAGATTTTTACTACAGATCTAGGACAGGACATGACATGTGACTTCTTCTTCTTCTTGTTTTTCTTTTGGCGATTCCCTTTCAAAATTTACTACGGCAAGCGAAAAGTGTCTCCAAGAATGCAGCTGCAGTTTATGATAGAAGCCACTTGTCCTACACTGAGAAAAAAACCATGGTAATGCGAAACATGTATGCATGGTCATCTTAACTATATTGCAATATTGTAGCGCTTACCATGATTATTGTCAACTTGAGAAGTTTCGTGGTTAAAACTACTATGACAACAAGCAAATCGCTGACTATTTCCGTGGTTAAATTGACTTTTCTCTCATACTTCTAATGACAATATTTTTGCAGCTTGATATAACAATATTGAATTGTCAACAGGACCATAAAATTGGTAACTTACTAACTGTAAGAATATCATGGTAGTTTTAACATTTTTATGGGTTATCGTAACAGTATAAGTTTAGTGCTTTTCAACCGACTATGGAAACGCGTTTCTTGATGACAATTTTATGTTTATTTTGCCCTTTTTCTTTCTGTCATTTGAAACCGCACCGCCATTACGAAAAATTTGAGTCACGAGTGATGTGCTTAGTTGTGAGTTTTTTTGTTTTTATTAAATTTTTTTTTGATATTATGAACAGTTTGTTAGTGCAAAACAAATAATAAAAAAAATCTAATCTTTAAGTGACAAATTGTATTAAATTATTTTCTGTGTACGTGAAAACAGGTTGAATTATTTTACTGTGTAGTGTACTAACAAAAACAAACTGCTAAACTGTTATGGTGTAATCGGTGTTATTTATAGCTTGTCTGTTTTATTTTTTTAATTGCGGATGGTGCTGGACTTCCGCTCTAAACAGTTCAATCGGTGGTTTAGACGTGTCCGTGAAGTGTTTTTGGATAAAACGCGAAATGATGTCCAAATATTTCCATTTAACTTGACTGCGGCGAGGGAGCTGCGGGATAGACTGTTGGAAACGTATATTTGGAACTGTAATAAAGGCAATTTATATATCCTATCTGCATGCAGACCATCATCTATAGGTAGTATTCGATATTTTTTGATTGTATGAATTATTGGTATTATCTTTTCTTTAATATTCGTCAGGTATATTTGGATTACTACACATGAGACGCAAACTACTAGGAGCAAATTGTGATAAATAACTTTTTTAGGAAATGTACTTTTAGGAAATGTACTAATGGCTTTACGATTGCCAATTGCAATCCTTGAGCGTAAAATATACCCTTGTGAATTAGTCAATGACCTGGTGAGTAACGGTTGAAAATTTAATAGTCATAATTTAATTGAAATGTTTTATACAGATCGAGTAATCCTTAAGCGACAAACATGCTCTTGAGTTAGGCCTTAGAGAGATCGCAATATGTGGAGGCGCGAGTGGAAAAGCACTATCGCAAGCGATTGAGCAGAGAATCATTACTGAACATAGATTGCAAATTGCATCAAAAGTTGCGAAACACAAGAATCTTGCAGACAGGTATGCATTTAATGTTTTTATTGTATTAGCTATTAATATGCTTTGATTTCAAATTCTCTTTTATAAAAATTACTCAATCTGAGCAATTACTTTAGATACATTAATTTCTCTTCCATGAGTAGGTGGTTTGTTGAGTCCTTCAGCAACCGCCAGTTTTAGTTTCATGTATAGCATGTAACCTAACCTAATAACCCAATAACCAACACTCTCTACTTTTAAAAGCCGCAATTACCGTCACCGAGAAAAATTGGAATAATGCGAACGATTGCCAAGTCCCCATTATACTATATCTGCTCGATTTTTCGTACTTCTGAGCGATAACACTGATCTTGAATAACTGTCAAGAATTGCGTTATGAAACTCCCTCTTCTGTTGAGCACTCTTACCACTGCGTCCATTATTTTGAACTATTGTGCTATGCCCCGTTTATTTCTTTTACTGTACGCTTCAAGCTTACCTATCACTTGTTAAGTAAGTAATAGGCTCGTAGCTGGAGCGAGACAGGTACCAATCAGGGATGACTTGGTTTTTGAACGTTGTTACCTTGATCGGCGACGCAAAGTAGATCTCCCTTGGCTCTGGTAGACCATTTTTGGGATACTGCACTCTACGTCCTATTAGTGCTCCACAATTGCAGAGCAAGTGTTCCGAGGTATCACGCTCGGCATTACACAAGCGACAAATGTTATCTTGTACGAAACCGAGATTCCGAAGAGACTCGCACAATGTCCTGTCACAAGACCGGTAAGCGTGCTGAGATTTCTTGATGTCAACTTTTGAGTAACCCTAATACACGGCGTTATAATTTTTTTGATTGTTTGAGGGATTGTACGGCCATCCAATTGGCCATGCCTGTTCGGCTCTCCCGTTGTGTCAGCTCACTTTTCAGCACACAGTCAGGGATGCAGCGAAATGGATTTGGAACCGTGAATGGAGGGTTAGATCCACATCTGGCTGGTTCGTCTGCAAGTTCATTCCACTCTATAGCGCAATGACCAGGAACCTAGTACAATTTTACCGAGTTCACTTGGCTTAGTTGCCGTAAGAAGCAATTGCAATCCCAGACAATTTCTGAGGAGCACTTAAAAACTTTAAAGGCTTTTAGTGCCGCTCCCATACCAATGAAACACAAATTTCCTCGTAACTCGTGAACTAATCAAGCAAGTGGAACAAAATATGACATATGGGTGTTTTTGGAGACAAGAATGTTTTCTATGATGAATTGAAACCTTTCCCCGCTTCAGGAGAGGGGGCTCCTATACAAATGAAATACAAATTTCCTTATAACTCGAGAACTAGTTAATCAAATGGAACCATATTTGGCATGTGGGTGTTTTTGGAGGCATGAATTTTTTCTATGATGAAATTGGACCCCTCTCGGTTTTTAGGAGGGGGGGGGGCTCCCATGCAAATGAAATACAAATTTCCTTATAACTCGAGAAGTAATCAAGCAAATGGAACCAAATTTGGCATGTGGGGGGGTTTTGGAGCCAGCATTCTTTTAATGATGGTTTGAGACCCCTCACCCCTGTGGTAGGGGGATAAGGACTCTCATACAAATAAAACAGAAATTTTTGCGTAACTAAAAACTAATCGAATTCGAGCAATTTTAGATTCTTTCATAAAACATTAATCTTGTTATTGATTAACCACCAAAAACTATCAATAGTAACATTAGATAATTCAGCGTGCGACGGCCACACGCCGCGAGTGTTGCCGGCGACCTGCAGTCGGAAGCGCCGGCCACTGTGAGGGGCAGCCCCCCGTAGAGATTACCTTTATCTAGGTTTATTTATTTTCCTAGATCTACTGACCTCTATTACTTTCCTTCAGTTGGGTCACCCCTGCGAAATGGTACTTTCTACGAAAAGATTTTCCGTGAAATGGTACATCCCGCGTAAGGTTTTTCGCGAAATAGTATTTTGCGAAACATATTCCGCGTTATAGTCAACCGAGAATTGGTGTTCCGCAAAATGGTATTCGGCTAAATGGTTTGCAATGATGGCGAATATCTAAATGCTATCCGCTTTATTTTATCAGGCTAAGCAATGGGGGAAGTTTGTCGGGTCAGCTAGTTTGTTATATACTACAAAGTTTTAAATAAACATGTATTTTGTTAGATGGGTTAGACTGAAACCCAAGTAACACTTGCAACATGTTTTTTAGAAAAATATTCAGAAAACAGTTGCATTTAAATCATAAATAAGTTTAATGGAAAACAAGATGTTATAAAAATGTTTTATTTCAAACGCCGATGTTTTCAGCCAGAATGACAGGTTAAAGTTGTATTTCGGTTGTACAGCTAAGCTTTAATCGATCATTTACAACTGAGTATTCGCGACGCAAAAGAGTAAGAGATTTTTAAGCCTGTTCGCACTCACACGAAAACCCATGCCGAATTGTCAAAACTTGCGTGAAAACGAAAGCAATAATACTTCCTTCTCTTTTTGTGGCACACAAAAATCAAACAAATATCAACAACTTCGTAGTTGCGAATTGTCGGCATTTAACAGCGGGCGAAGTGTACAGATGACGATGAGTACAGCGCAGATCAATAACTTTGACACATTTTCGCAAGATTGCAATATTTTATTGAGCTTAAATGCTCCAATTTATGAGTTTTCCGAGTATTTTTTAAGCGCAATTTAAGTTTTTTCACAAATAAAAATTAACTGTGAATCAGTTGTAAGTTAACGCAAAACAAAATTAATACAGTACAACTTTTCATTGGTTTCGAATTTTTTGTCTATCGGTGTGCTCATTTGAACCTAATCTTGTATAAACATGGCCGATGACTGCGCCAAAATATAATGAAATAGATCAATATTTTTGTGTCGTAGAATGATTTTGCGTATAAAAGGGACATATAACATAATTAATATAAAATATCCCACAAGTTTTCAAAGAGATTAGCATTTTTTGTGAGATTGTCATAAAATGATATTTATTTCGATTCCACTCAACTTCTGCTTATAAAAGTAAATCTTGAGCGCATCAATTTTTCGGAAGTAGAATGGCAAAGTTCACGATAAATTTGAAATCGCACTTTAGTTTAGATTATGTGAAGGCTACAATGTTGCTTTGAGTGATTGATGAATTATCGAAATATAAATACTTTAGCCATTTTATCTTGCGAAAAATGCCTGACATTATTTTGCTTGGAAATACAGAACTTCAGGGAAATGTCAGAAAAAATCCCTTTAACAGTTATTTGCGCTTTTCTGTTGGTAGTACAAAAGCCATGCAACGCATAGGCGTCACTTTGAAATATTTCACAAACATGTTACATTTTAGCTCGTTTCTTGCGCTTTTTCAGTCGGAAATTGGTTTTAAATGAGTATACGAGAACGAAAGGTCAGCAATTAGCTTTGTTTTAAATCTGTTATCAATTCTTATTTAAAACCAATTGTGTTACTTGGGAAAAGACTTGTGTGGCACTCTATGTTTGTCCATATATCTATATTTTTGAGTTTATTTATTGTTGTTATTAAATAAGTTTTTAGCTGGCCCGGCATATATTTTATCCACAAAACAGTTAATGCGGCAAAAGGGTAGTTTTCCGACATTTCACTTTTTGTCTGATATAACTTTTATTTGGTTTCGTTTTATTTATTTTGGTTATTTTTGGATTTATATTATTAGTGATTTATCTAAATAAATGATAAGCTGCTTAAAATTGAATTCGTAGAAAAACGCATCGGGTACTTTCCTTAGGTGACCCGTCTTGCTCCACCTGACCCTATATTCTATTATAGCTGTTATCGCTGCCTGGACGACTGTGGACCAGTCTCCCATAGCTACAGATATTCTTGTTCTGGGACCGTACACTCCAGCACCCATTTTGACTTCCATTTTTGACCTGTCGGTATAGAACTTGATTGAACCACTGTGGAGGTTAGGTCCCTCCCCAACTCATACCGAACGTGAGGGTTCGTTTAATGTGTATGGGATGTCATAGTTGGTTCTAGCTTCCATCCAATCACTATTCATTTCCGCAGCTGGACCGACAAACAGGTAGAAGATTCAGGATACTCAAGTGACCGGTTTTATCTCCGTCGAGTATTGTCTTCAATCGTTTAAGTGTTTAAGCGAAGGACACTTTTCTTAGCCTCTAACTGAACATGTTGGTTCAGGGGTAGTAAGTGGAGGATAGCTTCTAGAACCTTTGAAAGTGTGCTTTTCATTGCTCCAGTTACGGCCATGCATGATAATCGTTGAAGTTTGTTCAAATTTTCAATAGCTGTGGCTTTTATTAGTTTTTGGCCACCATACCTACGAGGCATAAGCTATCTTAGGTCTCACAACGGCGGTATGGACCCACATCACCATTTTTGGTTTGAGGACCCATTTTTTTCCTACCAGTCTAGAACATACCCATAAGGCAGTCTGCCTTGCTAATTATTAAATCTAAGTGTGCGTGCCAAGATAGTTTAGCGTATAGGATTACTCCTGAGACGAGACTCTACATTTAATTTCTTCCTTAAGGTGTAGAGATTGTAATTTCAGTTTCTTCTTCCTAGTGAAACAACACAAACAATTGTTGTTATAGAGGGATTGATGCCCAGGCCTTCTTTACTACACCAAGGCCCTCTGCATTCTATCCGATATCACGTCGTCGAATTTTCAAATAACCATGATGACCAAATCATCAGCAAAACCCACAAATTCGAAACCTTTTGCCTCTTAGCTTCTCACAAGATCAGGTCCAAGACTTCCTGCCTCATAGCATTCATGAATGTAGGTTCATTGTTTTTATTAGCAATGTCGATATTGTTTAACGAGAGAAATTCTAAAAGGCACTCATCTCGATTGTTGATGTTGTTAAAATATGCAACGTACATCGGCACCTCCTTCAATCTTCTGGCAGCACTGCTTTTATCGAATGCGTACATACAACTATACTCTTCCTTTTATATTCATTCTTATACGAGCACTTGAGTGACGCGGTCATAATAAAATTACTTTCGATAGATATTCCGTGTTTAATTTCGTTATTACCCATAACAGGTTATGGGCCCAGAAACGAAATCCACAGCGCGAATAATAGAACTGTAGTAATAAAAATCATGGCAGACGCAAAATTCGTAGTGGAAAAGTTAGGTGACACAAACTATGCTACGTGGCGTTTTCGTATGGAGCTGCTTCTCATCAAGGAGGAACTATTTGAAATGGTTTCTTGTAATAAGCCGGAGAAGCCGGATCCTGCTTGGTTGGTGAAAGATGGAAAAGCACGTGCAGTTATTGGACTTGCTTTGGAAAATAATCAACTAACGCATGTGATGAAGGCTGAAAGTGCGAAAGATATGTGGGAGGCTTTAAAAGGATTTCACCATCGGTCCTCGCTAATAAATAAAATTCACGTGTTAAAGCAGCTGCTCCGCTTACAACTTGAAGAAGATGGAAATATGGCGGACCATATCGCCAGCGTTATGGAATTGTCGCAGCGCTTGGAGGCGATGGGTGATACGTTAAGTGGTTTTTGGATGGTAGCCATCTTACTTTCTAGTTTACCACAGTCTTATGATGTCTTGATCGTCGCTTTAGAAAGCAGGAGAGATGAAGAACTCGATTTAGAATACGTTAAAGGAAAACTTCTGGATGAATGGAGACGAAGGAATGAAAATTCGGTTCATCAAAATAAAGCGTTGAAAACGGATGTTGGAAAGCCGTTTGGATGGCGAGACTCGAAAAAAACATGCCATTATTGCAAAATCGAGGGACATTTTCGCCGAGATTGCCGCAAATTAGTCGAGGACCGAAAGAAAAACGAGCGTAATGAACAAAATGCGAAGATAACGAAACAGCAAGAAGAAGAATTTTGTTTTGCTAGTGGAGACGCATCTGGAAGTGGCGGTGTGAAATGGTTTTTGGATTCGGGAGCCACGTCACACATGGCAAAAGACGTTTCGGATTTCAAAGCGGATACAGGTATATCAATCACACTGGCTGATGGAAGCAAGGTTTTGTCGAGTGGATCCGGTAATGTTCGATTGACTGCTGTTGATGGAGAGGGAAACCCTCGGGAAGTTTTGGTGAAGGAAATTTTGCGCGTACCATCTCTAAGCGGTAATTTACTTTCGGTTAGTAAAATGACTGACGAAGGATGCATAGTAATTTTCGAAAAACATGGATGTAAAGTGATTAAGGATGAAGTCGTTATAGCGGTAGGCGAACGCAAAGCTAGTTTGTACCAGCTGAAGGAGTACACAAAGGCGTTGCTGGTTGCAGTTCAACATCAAGAAAACTGTCAACATATGTGGCATCGAAAATTAGGTCATCGCGAACCTGGTGCCATCGAGCAGATTGTACGAAACGAGTTAGGATTAAATTTGAATCTGATTGACTGTGGAATTCGATCGGTATGCAAAATCTGCTGCGAAGGAAAAATGAGCAGAGCACCATTCCATGCATCTGAGACAAAAACGGATTCTGTTCTGGACTTGGTGCATACCGATCTCTGCGGTCCGCTAGAGACGCCGACGCCAAGAGGAAATCGGTTTATTATGACAATGATTGATGATTTTTCTCGATATACCATAGTATATTTGCTAAAACATAAAAGTGAAGCAGAGGATAAAATTAAAGAATATGTACATCTGGTACAGAACCAGTTCGGAAAGCATCCAAAAATAATTCGAGCGGATAACGGTGGCGAATATTCGAGTCATTCTCTACAGAATTTTTTCAAGCAAAAAGGAATTATCCTTCAGCAGACAGTTCCTTATAGTCCTCAGCAAAACGGGGTGGCAGAGAGGAAAAATCGCAGTTTGACTGAAATGATGCGATGTCTGCTAGCGGAAGCAAAAATGAATAAAAAATACTGGGGCGAGGCCGTTATGACTGCAAATTTTTTGCAAAACCGTCTTCCAACCGCAGCTGTTTCTAGAACACCACACGAATTGTGGACGGGTAAGTTACCTAACTATAAACATTTTCATGTATTTGGCTGCGAAGCATTGGTATACGTACCCAAAGAAAAACGACAGAAGTGTGACGTCAAAGCCGTGAGTATGACGTTCGTTGGTTACGATGAAAATCGTAAAGGATTTCGTTTTTTGGATAAAAGTAAAGATACAATTATTGTCAGTCGTGATGCTAAGTTTTGTGATGCTGATGTAGTCAATAACCATATTACTGAGAGGCTATTGGATCCGTTGCAAGTGGAAGTTGATTTGAGCGATGTGCACACGAATCAGGAACCGGAGGAAGTTCAACAGGAAACTCCAACTGCTGGTATGAATCTAACAGAGAATCAGAATTTTTCACAGGATAGTACATTGAGCGAGGAGGAGCTTTTTATTGGATTTCCACGGCGATCTTCACGGAGCAACATAGGCGTACCACCGAAGAGATTTTGTCACGAAACCAGGATCGCGAAATCTACAGATGTGGAACCGATAAATTTCGAAGATGCTGTGTCCAGATCAGACAGCAAGTCCTGGATGGAAGCTATGGAAAGTGAAATTACGTCGCATCATTTGAATAAAACTTGGGAATTAGTTGAGCCACCAGTGAATAAAAAGCTAATTGGTTGCAGATGGGTTTTTAAACTTAAACGGAATTCATCGGGCGAAGTTGTTAAATACAAGGCTAGATTAGTGGCCCAAGGTTTTAGTCAACGTTACGGGCTCGATTATGACGAGATTTTCGCACCTGTTGCCAAACAATCGACACTTCGTATGCTTCTTACCGTAGCCAGCTATCGTGACATGTCACTTAAACATCTGGATGTTAAGACGGCATACTTATATGGAAGCCTAGAGGAAGAAATCTATATGCGTCAGCCTCCTGGTTTTGTTCTCGCAGGCAAGGAGAAATTGGTTTGTCGGTTACAGAAGAGCGTGTATGGTTTAAAACAGTCTGCTCGTTGTTGGAACAAGTGTATTGATAATGTTTTGGAGCAAATAGGTTTTCAACGAGGAACTGCAGACCCCTGTCTGTATAGTAAGATAATCGATGGGAAGCGGATTTATATCTTGATATACGTTGATGATATCCTTGTCGCCTATGAGGATGGTGAACACTTTGCTGAAGTTAATAACGAGTTGAAGAAATGTTTTGATATAACAGAACTTGGTGATCTGCGAAGTTTTCTAGGAATGGACATTGAATCCAAAAATGGAAAATATTCGATAAGTCTGAAGGGTTATATCGAACGTCTCACGGAAAAATATAATCTCATAGATTCGAAGCCGGTAAAAACGCCTATTGATCCAGGTTACGCAAAGGATGCAGGGGATAGTCAACCTCTCGAAAATGATAACGACTATAGAAGCCTTGTGGGTGCTCTCCTTTACATTTCCGTGAACAGTCGTCCAGACATAGCCGCAAGTATGTCAATTTTGGGACAAAAGGTGAGTTCTCCGACGCAAGCCGACTGGTCAGCAGCAAAGAGAGTTCTCAAATATTTGTACACAACTTGTGATTTGAAATTGATGTTCAATGGAAAGAATCCTTGTCTACAGGGTTTTGCTGATTCTGATTGGGCCGGTGATTCAGCAACACGCAAGTCGACCAGCGGATATGTTTTTATCTATGGTGATACAGCGGTTTCTTGGTGTAGCCGTAAGCAGACGTGCGTTTCACTGTCATCGATGGAAGCGGAATATATTGCACTTAGTGAAGCTTGTCAAGAAGCAATATGGCTTAGAATGCTTTTACAAGATCTCGGCGAACGACAAGTCGATGCTACGATTATCAATGAAGATAACCAGGGATGCATTGCTTTTGTGAATGCTGGCCGAACATCAAAGAGGTCGAAACACATCGAGACGCGCCAATTCTACGTGAAAGACGTTTGTGACCGTGGTGAAGTGAAACTGCAATTTTGTCCATCGGAGCGAAACACAGCTGATTTATTTACGAAACCACTCGGTGTTTCAAAACTGATGCAGCACAGTGACGCTTTAGGTTTGTCATCAAATTAGTTCAGCCGTATGACGTTGAGGAGGAGTGTTAAAATATGCAACGTACATCGGCACCTCCTTCAATCTTCTGGCAGCACTGCTTTTATCGAATGCGTACATACAACTATACTCTTCCTTTTATATTCATTCTTATACGAGCACTTGAGTGACGCGGTCATAATAAAATTACTTTCGATAGATATTCCGTGTTTAATTTCGTTATTACCCATAACAGATGTCGGTGCCAGCGAGGTGGTGTGGCTGTCAAATCACATACATTGTCCATGTCCCACTCATTGGTTTTAATACCTTTGGTGCTGGGACCTACTTAAAGGTTGATTCGTTTTAAAACAACTGAAATTAATTAGAAAGCAGTTAAACGTAGCCTTTTAGTTATAATTTAACTATTATTAGCTGTTATTTTCGATACGCTGGCTGGTTCCAAATTGTCGCCATTCATGGATGTTTAGTCCGCAAAATTTTGACAATTTCACACCCCTGGTCGGTGCTTCCCCACAAAATGCGATAGCGTTGGCTTACTTAATTGGCCTAACGTCTTATGACAAGGCCTGCGCAGTATAATTTCTCCATCTGTTTCGGTCCATGGCAACTGATCTCCAGTTCCGCGGGCACCCGGTGCTCGCCAGATCTCGCTCCACCTGGTCTTGCCACCTCGCTCGCTGTGCCCCTCTTCGTCTTGTTCCTACCGGATTTGATGCGAAAACCATTTTTGCAGGATAGTTGTCCGGCATTCTAGCAACATGTCCTGCCCAACGTATCCGTCCAGCTTTAACCACTTTCTGAATACTTGGTTCGCCGTAGAGACGCGCGAGCTCGTGGTTCATTCTTCGCCTCCATACACCGTTCTCTTGCACTCCGCCAAAGATGGTTCTTAGCACCCGCCGTTCGAAAACTCCGAGTGCTCGTAGGTCCTCTTCTAGCAATGTCCACGTTTCGTGCCCGTAGAGGACAACCGGTCTAATTAGCGTTTTGTACAGTGTGCACTTTGTACGGGGGCTCAGATTGTTCGACCGCAAGTGTTTGTGGAGTCCGTAGTAGGCCCGACTTCCGCTGATAATACGTCTTTTAATCTCACGGCTGGTATTGTTGTCCTCTGTTGCCAGCGAGCCAAGGTATACGAACTCGTCGACTACCTCGAACTCATCCCCGTCGATTACCACGGTGCTGCCCAAGCGAGCCCTGTCGCGCTCGGTCCCGCCCGCCAGCATATACTTCGTTTTAGACGTATTTATCTGCAATCCAATCTTCTCTGCTTCGCGTTTCAGTCTGGTGTACTGATCTTCCACCGCCTCAAATGTTCTGCCGACAGCATCCACGTCGTCAGCAAAGCAGATAAATTGACTGGATTTATTGAAAATCGTGCCCCGCATTTCGATCGCCGCTCGCCTTATAACACCTTCAAGCGCAATGTTGAATAGCAGGCAGGAAAGACCATCTCCTTGTCGAAGTCCCCTGCGAGATTCGAATGGGTCCGACAATCCACCCGAGATTCTCACACAGCACTGGATCCCATCCATCGTAGCCATGATAAGTCTAGTAAGCTTACCCGGAAAGCCGTTTTCGTCCAAAATTTTCCATAGCTCTTGTCGGTTTACGCTATCAGCGTTGGCATCGCAGCCGATAATACAGTCTTTGTTGACTTCTATGCAGAATTTGACGAACGCCGCAACCTCTTGAGTTGCAACCTTAGGAACGTCTCCAGGAAAATGGGGCGATGCTACGATAATATCGGATTTCCCTTGGCGATTGATACCTCAACTCTGATCGCCACTATGTCTCGTTTGATGAACTCTGTAATGGGCAAACAATTAATGTTTGCGTTGGCCAAGACAGCAGCTCTCGGAGGATCATATTTGTCATCATAGAAGAACTTACATGTTCTTGTTTGAATACCTTGTATTCTTCCTTTGTAGACCCAGGGCTCTTGAATCAGGGGTGGTATTGCCATTTTCGTTTCGAATGATTTTAGTTCGTTTCGCCCATTCATTTAACGTGGTCGAAACGAACCAAAATCACTCGAAACGAGAATCGCAATGTCACCCCAGGGCCAGGTCCACACCGTGTTCGATAAACCTCCTGAAAATTACGCCCGAAACAGCTTTCGCAAGTGGAAGGTTTATCTGCACTGTATTTTTGTGATTTTTCCGCTCACTGGTATTTAGGAGAGACGGAATTACCGGAGGTTTGGCCTCATGGAGGCCGTAGTTTTCTTACTACCAGTAGCCGAACACACTTTGGATCGAGGGGGAGCTGGCTTCGTGTGGTCTCGCCTTTCCCACGTATATTACCGGAGTTTCCTAGAGACCACTTTTTTGGTTCCGCTCGAGGTTTCCACTCCTAGCGCCGAGGTTGCGACCCCGTTGACGGCCGAGCGTATCATACTCCACCCGTTTTCGAGGGTCGAAGCATCTAGCTTTAAGCGCACGTGTACTGCTATTAGGTAATTGTCCGAGTCGGTATCCGTACCCCGTAGGGAGTGTACGTTGGTGATATTCGAGAAAAACCGGCCCTCGATGTGAATATGGTCGATTTGGTTCGAAGTTCATTGGTCAGGTGATCTCCAGGTGGCTTTTTGGATATCTTTGTGGGAAAAGAAAGTGCTTCTGATCACCATCGCTGGTGATCATGCATCGCTGGCCGTTGTCGTTCGTATCGGTGTGCAGGCTATGGGACCCGATCACCGGTCTATACATTGCTTCCCTGCCGACCTGGGCGTTCATATCGCCGATGACGATCTTGATGTCCTGTCGTGTGCAGCTGTCGTACGTTGCCTGCAGCTGCACATAGAACGCTTCCTTCTCGTCGTCGGGTCTACCTTCGTATGAACAATGCTCGTTTATGATGGTGTAGTTGAAGAAACGGCCTTTTATCCTCAGCACACACATCCTCTCGTTGATCGCTTTCCAGTCCATTACGTGATCCTGCATTTTTCCCAATACTACGAAGCCCGTTCCCAGCTCGTCGATCGCTCCACCGCTCTGGAAAAATTTGGCTTTAAGGCCACGGATCCTCCACACCTTCTCGCCTTTGCGACAGATCTCTTGCAGTGCCGCGATAAAAATGTGAGCCAAAATATTTCGGGGGATGGGCCAAGGCCGCCAGGCCCCCCTGGCTACGTGGCTGCTCCCACCATTATTATTACGGCAGATAAAATAAAGCTAATAGTATTTAAATATTCACCGTGATTATATAACATTTCGCCGAATTTTCGCGGAAAACCAATTCTCAGTTGACCATAATGCGTAATATAGTGTTAGCGGAATACCATTTCGCGAAAACCCTTTCAGCGAAAAGTACTATTTCGCGGGTGCGATCCTCACTTACCCGCCGTCGCTCGTTCGGACCCAACTGAAGGAAAGTAATAGAGGGCAGTAGACCTAGGAAAACAAATAAACCTAGACAGAGGTGTTTTCTCTGGGGACTGCCCCCCCTCGTAGTGGTCAGCGCTTCCGCCGGCAGTACTCGCGACCTGCGGCCATCTCGCCCTGAATCATCTAGTGTATATAAGCAGTTTTTAGTGATCTTGATATTGACTAATGTTTATGGAAGAATTTTTCTCGAGTTCAATTAGTTTTTGAGTTTTGCAAAAATATCCGCTTTATTTGTGTGAGTACAACCCCTTCCAGAGAAGGGAAAACCCCACCTCATCCAAAATTTGGTTCAATTTGCTTGATTGGTTCTCGAGATATGTAAAATTTGGGTTTTATTTGTATGGTGGCTCTGTGTAGTATAGTAAAATATTTATAAACTCTATTATCCGTTGATCTAGTAAACATAGATTCTTGGATATGCTATTTAATATACATACTGGGAAGTACAAACTTTACAACTGGGCGGCACAGACGTATTTTCATTAGCAGCACTAGCTAGTACAATAAGAACCTTCCCTGGCCCTAAAAACCGCATACAAATTTTCACTCCAATCGGTTTAGTAGTTTCCTAGTCTATAAGGCACATGCAGAACAGACAAAATTCATTTTTCTGTATACCCAACAAACATTTTTGTTTAATAGTATACCTTATTAAAACCATTGTATAGCTAATACCGAGTAGCAAACGCCTGATAAGTAGTTATATAACAAAAATATTTGTTGGGTACAATATTTTCTTTTTCTTTATATTTTCCGCAACATATTTTTAAGAAAATTTGCATCTGTTACTTGCTTCCGAAATATCGAACATAACCGGATTGCAGCTCTTTACAAAAACTAGGAATGAGCCAACACCATCCAGCAATCACAACATTTAGCCTCTATTGTGCGAACGGTATTGTTACCGGGTCCAAGATCCACGTCATAGATCTTCTTGATTCGTCGTAAATACAATACAATGATCACGGTTTGCTCACCAACAGATGTTTTATATCGGAATCCACAGGCCAGTGAAACTTTTTATTTTATTAGGCCAGTGAAAAAAAAAGAATCAATCCAAAGTTTTAATCGCCGTCATCATAACTCCATACCGTACGAACTACAGGAAGCACCATTTGTGCTTTAGGTAAAGAAATAGAAAAATCATCTTTTATTATCTTCAAATACACCATAATAACTCTTTTTAGGACCAGCAATGAACTCGATTAGGACTGTTTCAAATGGTTGAGGCTAATATGTTGTTTTCCAGGTACAGTGTTTTACTGGATATTTCAGCAAAAAAAACAGAAGTAAATACGTTTCGACAGAGGAAAGCGGCAATATAGTAGACCGACAGGAATCAAAAGTTAGTACATATTTTTCCTGACCGGTAGAGTGGCAGGTGCGGAACAAGCGTAGCATCCAGATGATCAGACAAACCAGTTCGAACATCCTGCCACACGTACAAACAAAAAGCAGGTTCTGGAACTGCCAACGATGGCTGATTCGTGTCGGGAATTGAGGATTACACTTTCGGTACCTTCAGTCGAATAATTCAAAATGACATCCTATGTAACACCAGCTAGACCAGTGATGGCCAAACTGCGGCTTTTGAATTTGGCCTTTGCGGTCCGCGAACTGGTTTGATAGATGGCGGACGGACACTATAGGTTGAATTTATTAATGTCAGAAGTCATTTAGGGCCGCGGATCTATTGGGGAGATCTGATTTAGCCCGCAATATGCTTGTACCGTGGCCACCACTGAGCTAGACCATCGTCAAACTATTTCCGTCAGCAGACACTGGAGCACAATAGACTTCTAAAACCGATCAGAGTCACAATTAGCAACTCCGAGACTTTGAAATATTTCAATCGTAAAATCTACTTCTACCAGCAGTTATGACGTCCTACTTGATCGGAAGATTTCGGCCGGTCTTTAAACTACCCCGAAACTACGGCATATCCAACGAACGAACGAAGTGAGTATTTAATTTTTGTCGTATTTCAATGTTTATTCAATTTTGTTCATTTCAGTCGTCTGTTATTCAAGTTGCTGACACACTACGAACGGACATAACCAAAACATCGCTCACAGTCGATGGTATTTATTATGTGGTTAATCCAGGATTTGTTGAGCAAAAAGTCTTCATCTCAAAAACTAGAATGGAACGTAAAACGCTTCCGATGCTGGTTCCAAAAATTTAGCGTACCGATTTGACCACAATGATATTTCAGCTGGGAATTAACGATTTCCTGCAGTTTGATTTTATGGATGCTCCGCTAGTTGAATTACTGTTGCCTGCTTCAGACCTATTGCACTCTTTATCTGCATTAGACAACGAAAGACAGCCGGCATGATTAGATTGCCGTATGACAGACTTTCCCTTAGAACCGAACATATATAAAATGCTAATTATGTCGGTTGTACCAACCTGTTCTGATGAAATTGATCAGAAACCAATTGTTAAATTACTTGACGGAGATAGCTTTGCTTGCCGTTTATAACAGTTGAAATAACAATATTTTCAATGCATGGTGCACGGTGGAGAATCTTATCCTGTAGTTAATTGGCATCATGGATAGGCTTAAGTTAGACGTGTTGTCTGCAGTCAAGAATACGGCATATGTCCAGAAAACTATTTCCAGGATTATCGATTTTCCCATCCGTACAGGATTCTGCTGCATAATGCCCCCGGGAGATGTTTCCAATTTATTCGAAGTCCCAATAACCGATGATCGTCATTGGATGTGCCATCATGATAAGGATTTTTAGAGTAGTAGCTACACGGGCTCGACAACTTTGAGGTAAATATTGGTATGTGTTAGTTTAGCACACGTCTAAAACCGCTTCTCATCCCAAATAGGATAACGTGAAGTCTATGCCACATTCGATTAATGTTCAGGCAGTTCAAACTAATAGGTAGCCAGTGGTTTCACTTCAGTATATTCCAGCTAAATATGCCAGATCTGACCGGCTCTGCTGCAGGCTGAACATCGCAAATTGTGGTTTTAGCCGCGGATGAATCTATACTCGGAATGCAGGTAACCACAGTCAGCAAACCTACACTGCAGAGCCACACCAAAAACGTACGTAAAATTCCTGTTAAAATTATAGTAATCTACGATATATATGTATAGACATAACCGATTGTTTGTTATTTGGATTGTGAAATAATGAGAAATCCGTCTAATTTATTTATATATTACCGTTCACATTATGCTTACTTCGAAAGAATCATATGAATCTTTTGCAATAATTGAATGTGGTGCATCTGCAAGTATACTTGAAAGTTTCTCTGCAAGTATACCTGCAGGTGCACCACATTCATTTATTGCAAAAGATTCGTTTGATTCATTCGGAGTAAGTATAACGTGAATGATCATAAAAACTATAAAATTTATAGTTGAGATGACTACGTTCATGGTTATTTCAACAATAGTTAATAACGTCATTTTTACCACGAAATTGTCACGACAACCAACTCGTCCCGTTCATTGCGTGTTTAAGATGACTATTTTCTTGTCAGCAATATCATACAAAACCTGGTCATGATAACAAAACCATTGTCATGATGACAATTGTATAGTTTTAAATTATAGTTGTCCCAACCATACATGGTCATTTTTACCATAAAATTGTCACTGCAACCAGCTAGTTCCGTTTATTTTTTTGTCCAAGATGACTATTTTCTTGTCAGTAAAACTATACAAAAAGTGGTTAAGATAACTAAAGCATTGTAATGATGACAATTTTATGGTATACAGATTATAGTTATGCCTACTATGCGTGGTCAACCGTACCATGCGTCCATTGTTCAAGCTTATAGTCGAAATAACCATGAAAATGTTGTCTAGACCAGTTTTCCCAGTCGGTTGAAAACCACCATACTTTTCTGGTCAAGCTTACCCCTAAAATGGTAGAATTTACCATGAAATTTTTCTGTGTGTAGTTGATCTCTAATTACACAAAAATAGATCCAATCCGATCGAATAATACTTACATTTCGGTTTAGTTTGTTTTATGTTAACACGCCACCATAAACAAACTCTTTAAAACCTAGTAACGTGAAAAACTTGATTGTTTCAGGTTTTGCTGTGGTTTCCAGCAACACTTTTGCGCTTCCCTTGTGAATTTTTGTTTCTACAGTTGCACGCATGAAATCAGCCAATCAGGAAGCTGGCTCTTTTTTGACAGCAAATTGGCTCCTTTGCGATACAACGTGTCATGTCCTGTCCTATTGCTACAGACGGTAGATACCCAAGTAACAATGGAAGCTGAATTGCAAGAGCAATGGCTGTTTACGGGTTGGTTTAAGGCGGTTTGTTTACACTTGCGACATTCGCCCTTTTATTAATTCTATCTTCAAATCTTGATGTCGCTGCCATCGCTGCTATGTAACTCCAGCACAAAGAAATATTGATAAAGGTATATGATGGATATTTTTTGATGCGTTTGGCAAACTATTTCTGGAGGGCGCTACCGACCGATTTTCCACACAAAAAATCGATTACTTCCTTCGAGCCTGTTAATCTCTCTGATGTTCGTTGATAGGGCTTTAGGGCCCAATGGATCATTGTAGGTAGGTTTGCTCATGCTTATCGCTAGATGGACACTAAAGCCCCACGTGGCATATTTAGAGTAAACTTTAAGGCTGATACAGATTACACGTCATAATTTCTTGCCGCTCCGTTGTTGTTGACGGTTGATAACGGTTAATCTGAACCGGTATTGTTTAGGTGGACCAATCAGATTGCAAGGCAGTTTGACAGTCGGTCATAGACGTTCTTCGAGTGTGTTTGACAGAACATGTCTATGCTGGAGCCATCTGTGAAAATTTTTAGCGTTTCCAATGATCCATTACCATTAATTACATTACCTAATCGTAAATTACAAAAGTAATCTCTGATTACTATGTACTTACCGGAAACCCCTTGGTATGACACTTTCTTCGAATGAATGACGTAACGCACAAACGTCAAAATTGTGGATATGTAACGCAAGTAAAGCGAGAAAACAACATATATCAAGATGGTTGCGCCTATGCGCTCCATGCGCCAGACAGAGTCAACTAGTGTCACATTGTGGGCCAACCTGCGAAATTTTAACCCTCGTCTCTTTCTTAGTCCAGGATTGTACGTCGCACGGTATGTACGCGAAAGCTTGCCTCGCTACCGCGTTGTGAAGTTACAAGTTAGCTAAGTGGATATTTTTCTTTTCTTCCTCCTCGACAGAAAACACGTGTTTCGTTAGCTCCGTTTGTGAGAAAATAATTCAAAAATGCCGCTTGCCAAGGATTTCCTGCACCCGCTTCCGGCTGAGGAGAAGCGAAAGCACAAACTGAAGCGTTTGGTGCCCCATCCCAATTCTTACTTCATGGATGTCAAGTGTCCCGGCTGCTACAAGATTACGACCGTGTTCAGCCACGCACAGAGTGTGGTAGTTTGCACTGGCTGCTCGACGATCCTCTGCCAGCCGACCGGCGGAAAAGCCCGCCTGACGGAAGGCTGCTCTTTCCGCAAGAAGCCCTACTAGGTGAAATTGCGCTAGGAAGGGTCGAAATCGGTCTTTATTCTATCGTTTTTGCTGGGATTTTATATTGCTACTGCTGAGCGGAATGACTGAATGCAGCCCAGTTTCCGGCTGCTTAAAGTGAACCGAAAGTGTGTATTTAGGTGACGGTGCCGTGAAAAACTTAAAATGTTAGATTTTTTATCGTAAAATGCCAGAAAGATGAAGGAATAAAGGAAGAATTTCGAAACGGAAGAGACCTGATTGGTGTTTTTGAGGTTATGTGCTATATCACAGTCTATCGTTGCTATTATGGCAGGTATTGGTGTGTGGGGTATGTGCTGGTGGTGAGAAAGATGGGACGGAATATTACTGAAGTTGCGAAATTCACAAATTATATCCAATTGTGTAAGCCAGTTTAAATGTACAAAGTACAATGCAATTTCACAATGTTATTTAGTGGTTCTGAGAACATGGTTTGTCATGATTAAATACGATACGAACGTATCGATTTTGTTTGATAACAGCTTAACTGGAATGCCACGAATGCGGCTGTTTTTGTGTTTACAAGTTTTGCCTTATTTGTCGGAACTGTCGGTCAAACAACCAGGACTAATACTTTAATTTAATTGGCGTAAACATTACTTGTTTCGGTGGATTAGGCCGTATGAATAAAACAGTTTTCTTTGCTTTTCCCGTTTAAATCGTATGGGAGCATTTGCTCTAACTCTTTTATTCATAGCGCTTGCTATGTTGCGTATACGACACATTGCGTATTTATACTACCGCAAGCCGCATAACAGTTCCATCTTCATAGAAACCGGAACTGTAATGCGAATTATGGCTATTTTTGATTATTTGAGTAAAATGAGAATTACTTCTGCTTGCATATTGATTAAATTTCCAAAGTAGTTTTTAAGATTAGCCTGCTGTATGTACCTACTTGATAGTTTTAGAAAAAATGATTCCGTTTTAATTTTGACAATGTTTTTTTAAAGCTACAGCAGAATACAGAAAGTTTCTATATTTAATAATATAATGTGATATTTATCAGACGATCTTGCTGTAAGAATATACTTATTTAGTGGTCCATGTTCGCGGTTCCGGCAGAACAACAGGATGAAATAAGAAATACCTCACTGTCGACAAATTCACCTGTTGCCAGGACAGGTTTTCGTCAACAACCCAGATGTCGTTGGCTAAGCTGTCCCGCCATGAAAAGAGTTGTGGTATGTATCAAACAAATATATGTAGTCCTACATAATGGTTTCTAGTTTCCGTAATATTAACTTTGATATTCAGTTCGATTCTACATTCCAATCGGTCCCGTTTAGATCAAAAATCATGTTCTGTATTCTGATCGACTTGCATTATAGCATACACTTTGACTCTGTTCGGAGTGCAATTTTTGGTCAGAACGGGTCTGATCGCTTGGCAGAAAAGAAACGATTATTTTTCTTTACTGTGGTCAATATTCATTATTACATTATTCATTTAATTTGATCGGGGTGGGTAGGTAGGCAAACAGCCTTATCCTTACGATATTTACTATTTAATTGATCCGTCACTCAGCTAAACACTGATACAGGATGGTACTGTTGGAAAAAGAGTATTAATTAGTGGCCACCAAGCGTATCAATTCTGACGATAAAAATTAATTACGGATCTATTCTAAAATATGATACTGGGATAGAGTGACTTATTATAGACCTATATTTATTATAGTAGCCGCCGGCTTCCCATCGTTTTTTGGTCATTGCCACCAGTGGCCAACGGCTGTTCTACTTCTTTGTGTATACTCGGAGAACTGGGATTCTATAAAACCCCTCCCGGTCTTTAGACAATCCTCTTTTTAGTCATCCTACTGCCGATGGATGACTAACGTTGTCGACATCAATTGGTGCGAACGCGGTAGTGGCCATCTGTGCGTTAACTTTAATTCAAAACTTTCTTTGGCCACCGGGCAACGAGCAGGTAGATTGCTATAGTGCAGTTATTAATCCAGTAAACTAACCAAAATTGCAACGAATATGGACGCTGCTTAAATCTTTTCGTCGCTAGTTCCTTTGCAGTCAGTCTCTAGCACTCTCATTCTGTATTCCGACGAATCTCAATTTTGATCCTCTAATTTCGAACGAGTTGTTTCGCTCATGTGATTTTGCTGGCAAAATGCGAAATACTATCCACTTTCGTTCGACAAACCGGTCCTTCGGAATGCAGTACAAGGCTGCAGAAACTACACTGGCACCCGCTCCTTTCTTTAAGAATATTTTTTGTCAGCCTCCCTTTGGGTACGTGACTATTGGTTATTGGTCCGCCACGTTGCTGTGCTTCTACTAGGTGTATGATTTCAATCGTGCCGATTTCGTCGTTAGACCAGCATCGTTCCTCGAAGCTAACTGGGCATATCAAGCATGACTCCATGGTCTTAACAGTCATTTTACGTTTTAGCCGCGCCACGCAAAGAGTGTAATCATGCAAACACATGTTACGTTTTTAATCGAAGGAAACAACCGAGCAGTATGAACAAGCTTCCCAGATGACCTCGACTTGAGGTACGAAGGATCGGATCGAAATAGGATCGTATCACTAGTACTGCAAGTGTGCTGTACTCCTACAGCTGGCTGCGAAGTCTGTCGAATTAAAATATGTCAAGTTTCGAAAACGGAATGTAGCTCTAGGCTTTGCTTTGCTAGGAACCAAAAATCGGTCGATTGTTCAATAAATCAATGAATAAATATCTGTAGGAAATCATACAATTTGCTTAGATTTTAGACTCTAAATAATCTCTAAATACTCTGATCCAAAGAGGTTCGATACAACTTATCGAGTTGACCAACATTGAAACAGTAAAAACATGTTCTTTGATGTTATGTTAACGTATTCTAGACAAAAAAATGTTTGCTTTTACCCTGGACTTGGTGGTTCAGCCTTTGGGGGCGTACTCCCGGCGATAGGAGTGGGAGATAAAAAGAGTCAGTTTTTTTTATTGATTCTGCCTCTAATTTAGTCTCTTATGTGGGCGGAGTTTTACGATTCTACATCCGCTCAGGTTGACTTTAGTGATTCTTGGGATTTAGATTTGAAGAACACTGTCTCGCACGCCGACCAGACCATCTTTTTTTTATTTCGAATATACCAACCAAAAGCTGACTAAAAATCCCATTTCTTCTTATTTTCTCTTTTCAACCTCGTCTTCCACAATGCAGTAATGTGTGTGAGAGGCAACGAGGGTATTTCAGGTCATCACAAAGGATAGAAGACCCTGACGACGAAGAATCTAGAAACTAGAACTAGATGAAAGAAGAATGATCCAAGTAAGACAGAAAGAAGGTTTGATCGGAACAGATGTAAAATACAAGGTGGGACCGGCAAACTAAGGTTGGTAGCGAGGATCACTCCAGCTGCCCTGTGATAGCAGGTATGTAGGTCAGAGCTGCCACAAATACAGATATTTGTGCATACATAAATTTGGGACCCATCAATTATTTCAGTTGCTGTGATTTCTGGCTCTACTAATGTTCCTGAATTTTAAAGTAGTCCATAAACTATTTATGTTATTTAAAAGATTAGATCGAGAAAATTAAATACTCCGGAGAAAACGGCAGGGTCCCAAATTTATGCATGCACAAATATCTGTATTTATGGCAGCTCTGATGTAGGTACAAGGTACGGTATGTGTCCCCAACAGCGTTTCGATTGGAGAACTGCACGGCGTTTACATCATCTATACGCTGTAGTCTCATGTTTTTGTATTCAACACTGTTCTGAGCTATCCACTGCTCTCCAATCTGTTATCTGGCATCGAGGGCCAGGATTCGGTTAATCGGCACGATTTTTGTTTTCAGATGCCGGACCTCTCTTTGCCTTGGCGCAGCACAGAGAGTATAAATATTTCTTACTGACGACTTGGTCTCTTGGAGGCCCTTATGCGCTAAAATGAAAAATGAAATTGAAAGACGAATATACAGCAAGACAACTCATGACGAACTAACACAAAGACTTGACTGAGCAATCCTGGGTGATGTTGGTCCTCTTGGTCCGAGGAACGGCGCTCAATTGACCGAAGTGTGTTAGTCCAGCCGGCCAATACCTACTTAACTTGCTCGCGAGCAGTCCTTCAACTCGCTGAAAAAAATATTTGCTTTTACCCTTTGTAAAGTCACTCAGAGTAAATAAAGTTTTGTAAAAACTTTTCAGCCGAAGAGAATACATTTCTCAATAAACAATGAAAAAATATTCTTAATGAAATTTGGCAGTTTTATTGTTGTACTTTTATCTATATCACTTAAATCTTACTTTTATCTGTATCTTACTTAAAAGTATGAAAAACCTTAACGTTATTTTAATGAACGGTAGAAAAGTGTCAGGAAAATTATGAGTAACCTTAACGTTATTTAAAAAAAAACGGTAGAAAAAAGCGTCTCAAACTTAACTCAATTTGAGTCAAATTATTTTCCATTTTTGTGGTCATCCTTGATCGCCGCTTTGCCTTTGGTGCGCACTATCGGAATGGTACGTTCCCCTTCCGCTGCGGGAAGTGCCAACTTCGGGGCCTTGACCGTCAACATTCCGTCCGATGAAAGCGACGACACCATACGGTCAGCATCGTATCCCTCCGGCAGCTGATACTTGCGGACAAAGTGACGCCATACAAAGCCTTTGCCGTCCTGTTTTTCCTCGTGTTTGCCTTCGATGGTGATGAAATTATCCGCAAGTTTCACGGAGATTTCCTCCGGTGTGAACTGCTGTACGTCAACGTTGACCTGGAATCCTTCCTTGGTTTGCTTGACGATTGCGTGGTTGTCCTCTGGGGTGCCTAGACCGGACAGGTGCCACGGTCGCTTCTGTGCACGCCGCTTCGGAACGTGATCCACTGCCACGAGCAGTTCGTCGGGAAATATGTCCTCGCCGAAAAACCGCTCCAGTATACGAGACGGACGTGGTGGTGCACCACGAATATCGTCACACCATTCGCGCAGAAAAACTGGAACTAACGACATTGTTTTTTGCTGGTTTTACACGATACTGTTTTCAAGTTTAAAATTTGTTTCGCCACGCGTTGCTTGAACTAGCACAAATTCGTTTCTCACTCGAAATGTTTCGTCTCACGTTTCTTGTTTGCTACTGATGTTGTACAGTGAATGCTGCTCGACTTTTATATGGTGAATTCATCCGAGGGGAAATTTCTCGAAGGCTCCCGATTGTTCACGCTTCACGTGGATCATTCGGCTTCATTCGCGATATGGTGCTGGTTCATTCATTCACTGGAGGGGAGAGAAACAAACAGCGATGTGAAGCATGAATGAGCAATGAGTAAACGTAAACAGCACCAAGCAAAGGCTGCATTTGGCGGTTCAACGCAACGGAGTTTTTCTTCGGTATGTTCGTAAAATGTTCAGGAAATTTCGCGAAATTCGCGAATGTTCGAGTGCTTTGGATTTTGTTGCAATTAGAATGTATCATATGCAGATAGATAAGAGTAGTTCTTTCAGATATTTTCTTATATCATTTCAGAAATATAATTAGCAACCAATTAATATTTTTTCCATTTAAAAAAAACACGTTCTTCGTGTTTTTAGACTACCACAGACCACAGACAGATACCCTTATTTTGTATTTAAATCAAATTTTCCGCCCATCGCTTATCCTGATTCGGATAAAATTGGTTAATTTTAAATTCTATAATTTCATTTCATGCAATAATGAGGATTTTTGGATAGCTTTTTGTTTTAATTTTATACTCAAAAATATAATGTTTGTCATAAGATTTCTCTTTTTAAAGATCACTTTAAAGATTAATCCAATTAATTAAAACTTTTATCCGCTTAGCATCCATCTCCCACAAATTTTATGCCAAATGTTTGTGTTTTAAGAATTAGCAGAACAAAATATTTCGTTAAATTGTCAGTTCGGGCGTATCATTCAAACGAAAATTATTGTGTTACTGCAGGAAAAGTAAGGAGTTTATCAGAAGAAACAAGTTTATCGTGAATTTTGAGTATTTATCGTACCTTTTTGTTTATAGAGTGAAAATATGGTGCTTTACAAAGTTTTTAATGTTTCAATGATTTTAACTGATAAACTAAAATATGTAGGTAAAACATACTCAGCATTTCATGTAAAATATGTATTTCAAAACATGCATAAAAGGTATTTTTAATTTTTCATATAATTGGATATTTTACAATGAGACGATATTTTAAAATTAGGCGAAATGAATTCTTAAGGGTATCTTATTCTGGGACGTTTTAACAGAATATTGGACACGCTATCGGAAGCATTATCGGATCATATCGGAAGCATATCGTGGAAACATTACTTAACTATTTACTTGCCAACGTAAACATGGGGCTGAAAATTAATATCATAACCTTATGGAAGCGTGACCAACATAAATCAAGCTAAATATTTTTTGTCAATCACTATTGATGAACATTATTGCATAGATCATATGTCACAAGTAATGTGGCGGCAAGCAAGATTATTCGTTGTTTGCTGACCTAAACTGACTCACTAACATAAAGAAAATCAATTCCGTATAATGAGAAAGCAATTTCCCTGCCTGATGCGCTCCATTTTTCACGGTAAATCAGAAATACTGACATATCACCTTGGTACGCTGATGTGCCGAACTATGCTATGTATGCTGCTGGCTGGTACCTATTTCTTGGAAAACATACCTACTGCTGGCAAACCATCTATGCTTTGTTGTGCGGCCGAGCTTACTGATCTGATTTACTGGTGGTAGAGCATAAGTTTCGTGCAATTCATTCATGCAGTATTAAATTTTTCAATGCAAACTGTCTGCTGACTGCACCGTTAATGTTACTTTTTTGGGATGATTGATTTCTCAAGGTGAGCAGGACTGCTTATGGTTATGGTTAACTCCAGTATTCTTTTAACTTTCTTAATCCTTTTGGTATCAAAATTGCATCAGATGTGTGTGCATGAGTTGTTGAAGGAAATTTGACATACAATTTGCCCCTATGAATTTTGTAAAATAAACTATTCAGCCATGTAGTAGCAATTTATACCGTTGTATAAATGAGGCTCAACTGTGTTGGAATAAAGTAAGGATAACAGCGCGCGGTAGAATCGATGGGCATGCATACAGAGCTGTTATGTTTTCGCGAAAATAATAATTCAATAAATTCGTTACGTTTTTATACTCCAACTCCGTCAGCATTCAGTTGGTACAATAAGTTATTGCGTTTTGTAATGAAACTTTGTATACATTTGGCCTTCTTCTTCTTCAGCAGCATAGAGCCGGGGTGGCTCGTGCTATTCCAAGCACTCGTCTCCATTCAACTCGGTCTTGAGCCACTCGTCGCCAATTTCCTGGTCGTTTCAGAAGTCGTAAATTGCTTTCGACCTGGTCGAGCCATCGTGCACGTTGGGCTCCCCTGTTCCTGGTGCCGGTGGGGTTGTTGAAGAGGATTATTTTCGTTGCACTGTCGTCCGGCATCCTTACGACGTGTCCGGCCCACCGTAGCCTGCTAACTTTCGCTAGATGTACGATGGGAGTCTCCCCAAGCAGTGCCTGTAGCTCGTCATTCATACGCCTCCGCCACTCTCCGCTTTCAGTTTGTACTCCGCCAAATATCGTCCGCAGCACTTTCCGCTCAAACACGGCAAGGGCGCGTATGCCCTCCGTAAGCAGCGTCACGGCTTCAAGTCCATAAAGAACTACCGGTCTAATAATGGTTTTGTACATTGTTAGCTTCGTGCGGCGGCGTATGCTTCCTGATCGTAGCGTTTTACGAAGGGCAAAGTAGGCCCGATTTCCCGCTTGGATGCGCCGCTGGATCTCCTTACTAGTGTTGTTGTCCGTGGTCACCAGCGATCCCAAATACACGAACTTCTCTACCACTCCTAGTTCGTCGCCGTCAACGGTTACCGTCCGTGGGAGGCGCGTTTGTTTCCTTTGAGCCTCTTCCTTTCATGTATTTGGTCTACGACGCATTTATTTTTAGCCCAATTCTCCTAGACTCCGCTTTCAGTCTGGCGTAGAATGCCTCCGCCGTCGCAAACTTCCTGGCAATGATATCGAAGTCATCTGCAAAGCCCAGAAGTTGGCTACTCTTGGTAAAAATCGTGCCTCTCGTTTCGATGCCCGCTCGTCGGATCACCCCCTCAAGAGCGATGTTGAAGAGCATGCAGGATAAACCGTCACCTTGTCTTAACCTCGCCGCGTCTCGAAGAGACTCGAGAGTGTCCCAAAGATGCGTACGAAACACATCACTCGATTCAATGTAGCTCTGATCAGTCGCGTCAGTTTGTCCGGAAAACCGTATTCGTGCATTATCTGCCATAGCTTGTCTCGATCGACTGTATCGTATGCTGCTTTGAAATCAATGAAGATGTGATGCGTGGGCACGTTGTACTCCCGACATTTCTGCAAGATCTGTCGGATAGTAAATATTTGGTTCGTAGTTGCGCGAGCCCCCATGAAACCCACCTGATAATTCCCTACGAAACCTTGTGCTATCGGAGACAGCCGGCGTAACAGAATCTGGGAGAGTATCTTGTAGGCGTTGTGAACGTTTACCAGCCTAATACCACGATAGTTGCAGCAATCTAGCCGATCACCCTTTTTGTAGATGGGACAAACCACTCTTTCCATCCATTCCTCCGGTAGCTTTTCCTCCTCCCAAATCCTCGAAATAACCCAGTATAGAGCCTTTGATAGCGTTTCTCCGCCATGTTTATAAAGCTCTGCCGGTAGGCGGTCCTTCCCAGCGGCTTTATTGGTCTTCAGCAGCCCGATTTATCGTTTGACTTCTGGGAGATCAGGTGCTAGGACATTACTATCTTCCATGGGCGCTTCTAGGTTAATTTCCGTTCCGCCTCCTTCTGCGACTTCGCCACGTTCATCGAAGAACTGCTTCCACCTGTCGACCACCTCGCGCTCGTTTGCAATTAGATTCCCTCCCTCGTCCCTGCACATGTCAGGTTTCGGTGTGTAGCCCTTCCGAGTTTGGTTCACCTTCTCATAAAACTTGCGCGTGTCATTAGCTTGGAATAGTTGCTCTAATTCTTCACGATCTCTGTTCTCCTTTTGGCGCTTTTTTCTCCTTAGGATCGTGGTCAACTGGTTCCTAGCTCGTCGGTATTTGGCCAGGTTCTCTCTAGTGGCAATACTTAGATAATTTTTCCAAGCATTTTTTTCTCCTCCACCACTTGTTGGCATTCCCCATCAAACCAATCATTTTGTATACTCCGAGGCTCAATACCTAGTACCGCGGTAGCGGCCTCTCCGATGGCCGATACATTTGGCCTTATACTTAGCTTCTTCTAATATATTTCTTTTAATGTATCACTGTATCAGTAGGAGGTTTTTGATGAGCTAAAATGAATCAGATAATTAATATAACACATTTGGCTTACCTGCTACCAAGGCCATGTGGCTCAGCCATTTGCCCAAAGTCACAGTTAAGGCAGGCAGCTGGTAACCATCCAGTATCACTTCTCCTAGCTTAGCTACTGAAGAGAGAATTACCGGGTATGGCCGCGTGGAGACGCTAGGTAGGAGCTTGGGATGGCTGGAGCTATGTTGATCGTTTTCTCGTTTGCCTTCCGCATTTCATACCCACCAAGAAGATGTAACGAGAGAATGCACTGCAATTCGCATTTCACCGAATACAGGGATACCTCGATATAAGACAACCTCGTTATAAAACAACCTCGATATAAGACAATTCGATATAAGACAATTTTTACCTCGATATAAGACAAATCCCTTTGACATAGTTGGTAACGACACCAGAGCACATTTTCCACTCCAAAAGCGGCGCCATGAATTTGTTCATTATTTCAAAATATTCATAAAAATTGTAAACAACTAATAGCTCAAACAATATTAAATAGTTCAAAAAACATGAACACACAACACAGAGCAAAATTGGTGACTGCTAATGCCAAATTTTTGTGAAAAAATCATGTTTCGATATAAGACAATTTCGATATAAGACAACTTTTTAAAATTATAAATTGTCTTATATCGAGGTATCCCTGTACTCTCCATTTTGGAGGGCTATGGGAAGGCATAGTCAAGTCAGTGAAACACCATTGGTATCGTGTTCTTTGGGATCATGTTGTGATTAAGATATATTGGTATATTTGTTATACATCCCCTGACACAAATTCTTAATGAAGCGATTAAAATTAATTACTTCTGGCTATCTACCATTAAAGCATATAAGTGGGCTCGCCAAAATCGTAAAGATGTTCAATACTGTTAAAAATTCTGCACTCCGTTAATATAAATTGACCTAACAAGCCAGTCGTCATATTCGAACATATCGGATGGGCAGAGGTTGGAAAACTCACAAAATGAATAGATACGCCGAGCATCGGCAAACGGTTTTTATCATGATAAAACAGCTACGCGAGTGGTTCAATTCGCCTATAACAATAAGCAACATACACTCACGCTTCGTAGCATCGCTGAATATACGAATATCGTGAACAACGCAAAAGTGTGAATAGACGCTTTCTGCTGCTTGTAAAGCCACTAACACTACTTTAAACTATTCCCTTTTCGTGGTAATATTATTTTGAATACTTTCCGACGTCCCCGGGCATTCTGTATCTGAAAAATCGAACACACTCAATGTTCAATATTCAATTTTTGAAAGAATTCTGATGTTCACATTGAGGTTCTGTTCGTGATAAAATTCAAAGCTGATGCGTGCATTATCGGCGAGGCAGGCGAATAGTGTATGTTCATGAGGGATGTTCATCGATTCAAATGAGCACTTTTTCGCGAATTCTCCAACCACTGCGGATGGGTGATGCTACTGAAAAAGTTAGCAGGAATCTTACACTAACTCCGGACTTCTTCTATACTCTAATAGCCGGCTGCGCAATTTATCGATAAAGAAGGCTCAAGTCTTAAGGCCCCCATACACGTACGCATATGTTGGGTTGGAAATGAACAAAATGTTGGAGGGTCATTCCGGTCGAGCGGCGAGCCGAACATTTTTTTCTGTCAGTTTGGTTCGTGGCACTCACACACCAGCGAGCGTGTTGGGCGAGCATGAATTCACCAACATTTTCGGCCAACATGTACGTACGTGTATGGGGGCCTTTAGACACATTTATACCGAAGGCTTTGCTATGCTTTTCGCGTCGGTTGAAGAATGCTGGACATCTTACACTAAACCAGCGTTTCCCAAAGGAGGGTTCACTAAATATCTAGAGCACAGCAGAATATTATACGAAATTACGCCTGGGGGCTCGCGAACCAAAAAAGGCTGGTACCGCTGCACTAAGCGGATCATTTCGACGCTGCTTCACCGGCAGATTCATTCGACCATTTGAAGATAGAACTAACAAAAGGGCGAATGTCGCAAGCGTAAATAAACCGAGTGAGAGTTGATTTTCCTATGCTGACCCAGCAAAAAATAACTCTCACTCGTTTTGTTTACATTTGCGACATTCACCCTTTTGTTAATTCTATCTAGATTTGATGGTAATTTTCTTTGTCGTTGAATTAATTGTAGCAGATATAGTAGGCATAGCATATAGTAGAAGTTGATATAAGAGTGACATTTAGTGCAAAATACCGTGGACCCCCGTTCGTTTGACCGTTTTTAATCTGAACACTTTTTAATTTGAACCCCGTTGGTTTGCACGACGTGCAAATTAAAAATGGTTCAAACGTCATACTCAATATGACATCATTTGCTTATGCAGACAATGCTCATAAATACGATTTGTTTGTGCTGATCTAGCGCGTTTAATCTGTTTCACATTGCGTTTTCCCAACGATTATGGTAGAAATCCGATCGGAGAATGAATATTCGCTGCTTGCAACTGCCTACTGTATCAAACTACCAAAACAATAACAAAGAACAGGGCAGCCAGTTCACACAAGTTCCAGCATATTTAGGGTTACCAGTTGTTCAAATTAAAAACTAGCCCCGTTAGTTTGCATGAGGAATCGTTCAAACGAACGGGGGTCCACTGTATATCATCATTAGCCTTCCAGAAGCGAACGAATAAACGTAGTCTTTAATAATTTCGTTACATAATAGAGTGCAAAATGGACCTCATTCTTTTCACCTTCTTCGTAGTATTGGCCGCCTGTTGCTTCAATTAAATTTACATTGTTACCAAATTACATCAAAAACGAGAAAAGTGTACAGTGAATTTATTACAGCATAAAGTGTTGCAAATAGTAAAATTCATAGCGATTTTGATATTTTTATAACATTATGCTTGTTCGAAAGTACACTCAAGTCGCTTTTTACGCGAAGGATACGTCCTGCGTAAATTAAAACCGTGTAAAAAACCGCGTAAATTCCGAAATTCGCGTAAAAAAACTGCGTAAATTCTGAAAATCGCGTAAAAAAAGACCGCGTAAATTCCGAAATTCGCGTAAAAAAAAAAACAAAATTTCGCGTGAAAAAAAACTGGATTTCAACAGTACGCGAAAAAAAGACGTTTTGAGCACATCCGCGTAAATTCCGAAAATCGCGTAAAAAACCCGCGTAAATTCCGAAATTCGCGTAAAATTAGTCGCGTAAAAAACAAACCGCATAAAAAGCGACTTCAGTGTATTGAAAACCTTTGTTTATCATTATCTGTTTTTTCACGTGATAAACTACACATCCACCTCAGCGTGGATTTTATTCTGGTAGATCGGTTTTCACAAATCTGCTTCATTTTACCTCACTGTGCTTACGGACCATGGATCAGCTTGATCTGGTTGACGCTGTTTACACTGATTTGAAGGCAGCGTTTGACCGTGTCGATCATAATATTCTGCTAGCTAAGCTTAGTAACTAGGAGCGTCGGCTAGTTTAATAGCATGGCTTGGTTTTTATTTACTAGATCGCAAAATGGCCATGAAATTAGGATCTTCTCAATCTGATTGGTTTGGAAGTTTCTCAGGTGTTCCTCAGGGTAGCACTTTAGGACCTTTATAGTTTTCACTGTACATAAATGACCTTTTCCGGCTATTACCGCTTGACACAAGACTATTTTATGCTGACGACACCAAAATTTACATGATCATTCATACTGAAAGGTACTGCTTAAGACTACAAGAGCTGATCAATAAGTTTGCTGAGTGGTGCGATTGTAACAGTATGACGATTAGCATCCCCAAATGCTCCGCTATCAGTTTTTTTCGCAAAACAAACAAACATTGACTTACGACTACTGTCTATGTGGTCAGTCTTTGCAACGAAGTAATGTTGTAACCGATCTCGACATTGTGCTGGATGACAAATTGAGTTTTAGACAACATTACGATACGATTATCAACAAAGCCAATCGACAACTCGGGTTCATCCTAAGGATCGGAAATGAGTTCCAGGATCCAGGTACATTGCGTACACCTTACTGCTCGCTGGTGCGATCGATACTGGAAACAAGCCGTGTTATTTGGGATCCGCAGTTTGAGTTTTGGTCCTGATGTATTGAGAGAAACCAGAAACTTTATCCAGAAACGCTTCATTCGGAATGTTTACCGCAGATTGCCATGGAGAAATCCTGTTAATTTACCATCATATGAGGATCTGTGCACATTGATTGGTATCACCCCGCTCGAACTACGAAGGAAAAACATTATTGCTACTATGGCACATAAGATTTTAGCGGGAATGTATGACTGCCCAGCTATTCTTTCCTTGCTTTAAATGTCTTGCCCATTTCAACCTCAGCGGCACCAACACCTTTTGCGTGTACACGGGGGATTGATCAATCCATACAAAACTTCGGGAAATTAAATGTAATGCTGGAATGAGCAATTATACCAAATTTGGTTGAAATCGGAGGTGGTCGATTACAACAGGTAAGATCACTTGAGAAGAAATGACCCCTATACAAACTTAAATACTGAATTTTTCAAAAAACCCGAGATAGAATATTTTAAGACCTACTTTAAATTCATTGTTTTGTTCAATACTAACAGACTGTGAAGAGAAATTTCATGTGCATGAAAATGAAATAATAAGTGTCTTCGGACAAAGCGTGTACCGGTCTGATTGGTGTTTTGTAAATCGTCAGCTTCGTGCGGAGGTGTATGGTTTTCTATCAAAACGTCTTGCGGAGGGCAAAGTTGACTTTAAGTTTGAATGCTTCGTTGAATCTTCTCTTTACTGGTGTCATTGTCGGCGACGACCAGAGACCCCAAATATATGAACCCATCAGCCACTTCATTCACCGTCAGTAACGTATGCATTGAAAAAATTGACTAATTTTAGTGATTTTTCATGCTATTACCCTGTCACCTGGTCAATGTAATGTGGCAAATCAAACGAGAATTGAACGATGGTCGCTCAAACGCGAGCGACTGTGAGAAGCATAGCATCCAACGCTTATTCCACTGACGCAAGCGTACGACAAACAATCGCTGGTGCTGGGTGCATGCATTCTGCTAACTACACACTCGCAAGCGCGCAGCCTCGTAGCGTCTTTCAGCACAGCCCGCTCTCGAAGCCAACAGCTCATGAGTTGCCAACAGCCCGGGACTATATGGACACAGATTTTGCTTTACTTCTTGTTTTCTTCTTTACCTTACACCCTCTCGCTTACACAGGTGGGTAAGAGTGCGGGTCCTCGCGAGCGTTCCGACATTAACTGCTGGGTTGTAATGACAAGAAAGACTGACGGAAAGTAGTCGTTTAAGAGTACAGTAAACGTACTTTGAAAACATATGTCGTTATCATTAAGATTTTGAGATGTTTTGGGATAATATGAATTTCAAATAATTTTGATAGCGTTTTAAATTGGTATAAAATAATCTGATACATACTTCTTTCAATTCTTGTTTCATTAGATTTCAATTTTTTGCGCTTTTCAGGTAGGGGAAGGGCGGTAAAGACGGACACCTTAAGGTAAAGACTCAATATCTACTCAAATATAACTGTATTGATCCCAATTTTCGTATAAACTGAACCTTTAAGTCTCTGTCTAATAAAGTTACAACGTGTGCTGGAAAATTTCTTCCAGAATTTATGCTTTTTTTAATATTATAAACATCATGTATAAATCAGAGTTTCTGCGCATGGGCGGGAAAGACGGACACATGATATGGGAAAGACGGACACTCGCAAAAAGGTGTCACGCGTCGTTGAATTATCAGTATTAAGAAAAATTAACATATTTCATCATGTATTTAGGAAAGAATTGGTTTGGGAAAACCCCCTTCCCGATCCTCCCTTTGAGCGAGAAAATAGAATGGTTCCCTTCAATATTTTAATTGGTGACGAATTAATCGTTTCTAAAAGTTGGCTCATTCCAACTGTTATATGACTTCTGGTTACTTTTACATATATAATATGTAAGTATTTGCAATGTTAAATCGTTGTTGGGCAAAATGGGTTCAAAATCTGTGTGTCCGTCTTTTCCTACCGTTGGGTGTCCGTCGTTCCCGACATGGATACCATTTTTTCAAACTTCAATAACTTTTGACTGAATATTCAAAAATTCACTAGGTTTTCAATGGATATTCAGTGAAAGATCAAACTAACGCAATGTCGTCGGTTTAGCATGAATATGTTGTTTTTTAACGATTTACCAGCTATTTTCTTCACGCACAAAATTACATCGGTTAGCGTATATACGCATTTTTTCTATGTTTTGCTTATAAATTTGTCAGCTACGCTGCTAAAAATCGGCAGTTTAGTTCAAAAGTGTTAATTCAATCTATAGAAACATTTTCCATCATTGATTTGCTTCAAAAAATTATTGTTAAAAATGACATGAAATGACATATGAAATATGACAAGTGTCCGTCTTTCCCGCAGTGTCCGTCTTTACCGCCCTTTCCCTAATAGAGAAGTTCTGATATATGTAATATTGTACTGTTCCATAACAAGCTGTGTTGCTTGCGCCTGTTGTATACGGGAAAACTTGACAGCGTCATCAGTTAATTTGTAACAGCCATTGCGAAAACAGTCAGGCAACTGGCAAGAATTGCGTAGAAGCTCGAAACTAGCGGGGAAAATACATATGAATCAGCTTAGGATTTTTTTTTCAGCATAATTATTTAAATAAATAAAATTTTGCATTAAAACTCAAACAAATCCGTTCGAATTAAAATTGAAATCATGGGTCGAAATAAAGCACATGTTTTTATAAAAAGTTTGGACATCTAAAAAATATTTACTATTGAAGCTGATGTATCCAATATATTTAACTCACCTTTTTCTCTGAATACAAATGTAGACCCGTGACGGACAATTTTTGTTTCAACATCAACGCAAATATAATTTCGTTCGAACACGGCACTGTACCAGAAAACGGCAAGTTGCAATCCAACCAATTTGCAGAATAAGTTAGCCGTACCTGGAGCAATTGCTGCAAGTTTTCAAGCATAAATTCACCACTCATAAGCAATCTTCATTGGTTTTTCCCACGATAGAGGGTATGCCCTTAGGGCCCGCATACGCCTACCCGACAGGCTGACATCTTTGTGCCACTACTTGACTGACAAGCGGAGCAGCTTATGCGCTATTGGGCACCGGGTCTGGGTCTAGAGCGGTTCAACCTCCGCCACACTCACTTGGTTCCTTGCCGTCGTCCAAGGATGACGTTTGGAGCGGACTTCCAACCGGAAATGTTTTGAAGTTTTTCCTATAGTAGTACATACTTTGCATTTTTCCGAAGGTTATGCAGGTGTATGATAATGGAACGCGTGAAGGAGGAGTTGGTTGGGAGAACGTGATTTACGTTTTGTGGCCGCGGTTGCCCGGAGGATTGTTTGGAAGAATAACAATGCTGCGCGTTAGGGGTATTGTTGGGAAATAAAATGTCGGAAGGGTTATACGCTGCGCTGTTCAGGAATTTAATCGTATTTTCATTCAAACCCAGCGGCCTGCCGTGTCGGATTGAGTGACAGGCGCATTTATTGATACATAATCGATGGCGGCTAACGTACGGTCGTACGGACCGCGCCCTTCTATTATATTCAGTTATTGTTGGTGGTTGTTGTGGAGGCTTTACTCAGCATTATCTACATCATAGAAGCAAAACCTAATGAAATAAAAACCAATTTTATGTTTTCGTTTATTGATATTACTATGTTGCTAGAATATACTGGAATCAAGTTTTTCCTAAATAACGATAAGTAAATTAAAGAATTAAAGACGTTTTCGAACAGATAATTTTTTTATTTATTTCCAAACAATCAACGAATTACTGAAACAACACGTCACTAGGTGAATTATATTAGTAATGGCGGTTTGTAATCTACTAGAACCTGGATTTCGCATTTAGGTCCATACTTCGAATATGCTACTAATCTGAGTAGGTAGATGATAATCTTTGGTAGGTATTAGTGTGCTGCCATGATGTGAATTTTGCTAGCATAAAGTGTATCACAAAGTGGCTTCGGAGACTCCATACGATAACAATTCCTTTTTTTCGAATACTATGCAAGTGGAGAGCGTTTTATCGTGCTGCAATCACGTCGTTTGCGCGCTAGGTGCTTGTCGCGTTTGAAGGTGAGTGTCGTGCTCGTTTTGAAGGTGCCGCAATAACTTAGGGCAAATAAAATCCAATCACAAAACTAAAATTAAAAATAAAATACGAAAATGTTCATGAACAATTCCAACTGCAATTCGACGACATTGAAATCAACAGTGCAAGGACAGAGAGTTCGAAATTCTAGTCTATCGATACACCAGTGAAGGCATTTTCATTTTTTTGTTTTGTTTTTTTTTTTCTAAATTTGGCTCAGATGCTTTCGATCAGACAGCAGCCATGGCAGATTTCGGTTTGATAAGTATTCGCTACTCTGTTCGCTCGCTGTTCGAGATTACTTCTTATCCTCGATGGCAGGTTTTCCGGTGTGCCAAATTGGGACGTATTTTTCCACCTTTGGTGCGGGCAGACCGATTCTAGGGGCAGTAACGGTGAGCACTCGGTCCGAGGAGAGCGATGAGATGATCAGGTTTGCATCGTATCCAACTGTGTCGGAGAATAAAAACAGTAGAAAAAATAAATGATTGGTAGGTAACGTTTTGATGGGCTTTTAAATATTTTGAGTTGATATTAGATTGAAGATTTTCACAGATTTGGTCAAAAAAATTGACGTTTTAAGCTGCTACTCACGGGCAACCGGACAGCCCGTACTGTGATTTAAAAGATGGCGAAAAAGTTGAATGAACGTTCTATAAGAATAAAATTAGGAATATCTTCATATACTTAAGCAGATATAACTATCTCTGTGGGTGATTGGGTATGTACCAAAGCTATTTATGATCTGTTTATCTTTCACCAAAATGAAGAGCCGTCGTATAATTACTATGGTGGTCAGTTATGGTCAGCGCTATCATATATTATAGAATATTTTTGTGGGGGTACGTTCAATCTTCAATACGGTACGTTCAATAAACTAGCTTCAATTCAATATCTCGAACACAACATTCGGACCAGTATGGGGGCCATACCAGCCGAAATACTGCACAAACATTGTAAATTGGACTGTTAGAACGCACCATAGTATACGAAATGTTCTTCGAAACCAGCATGTAGATACGGCAAAAACAGCATTTCGCTTCAGTGAGACCGCGAAAAGGGCAGCAGGCGTTTCTGGAGGCACAAAAGGCCTACCAAACTAAGAACTTTTTGGCGAATTTGCCCTCCTTAAAGCAAAGCCTAGATGCTACATTCTGTTATCGAAACTTGACCTTCTGTTTTTATATGACAGACTTCGCAGCCAGCTGTTAGAGTGCAGAACAATTACAGGGCCTATTGACTCTAACAGCCTCTCCTAGCCGAGATTCGAATTTACGACGACTGGCTTAGTAGGCCAGCATAATACCTCGAGGCCAACTGGGACCCAATTTGTCCTCCTTATTATTCCATTATTCCACAGAAACGACCTACCCTAACCATAAAACAGCGGCAGTTATCCGCCTTGATGTAACTCTTTTATCGTTCATCACAACGCGCTTCGGTTTCGTGAGCCACTTTTGGTACATATCCCTGGCGCGGGTTTTGGTCATCATGTTTTATTTGTCATTCCGGTTCGGTACCTGCAGAACCTTGAAGACGTCCAGGCCGGCATGTTTAATGGACAAACCAGATGAACATATTCGCCTGCTTCATCACATCGCGGAACGAAAGTTTTGGCTAACACTTGAACAAACTCAACTTCCTTCACCAGGTCAGCTGTCTTCAGATTTCTGCCACTGCGTAACCTCCGCTGGGTCGTCTGGGCCTACTTGAATGACTTCACCACGTAGGACACCGTCGAATGATGAATTTTTGGCTGTTTCCTGATTAATTTGTGGGTCGCAGGCGAATTTTCTACGACGCACAGTGGCACGCCTCCATATGAAGCTTGACCAAATGTTAAAACTTATTTTAAATGGGCCGAAAATAATATCTTAAACTAATTTTGTATCACTTCAAATTTGGGATAAAAAAACGAAAAGAAAAATATGTCACGTTAGAATTTTTTGCTAGTTTTATTTGCTACCGGATAAAAAGCAAGGTCGTGGGTATAAACGTTCTTAAGAGCTTGACCCTACTTTATCGTCACACTTTGCAGCTGGTTTTTAGAGTACAGGACAACTACGGGGCTAGTGCAACGATCCTACTGACTTTTGCTTTCGGACCGTAAATTTTAAATTTGTCTTTCAAAGTCTGGAGGACTTTTATTTTAAATCATTATGATAGTTCAGAAAGTTTTATTGAAAAAAAAAAATATTTTCAGTTTTGTTTAGGTCACAAGGTTCAATTTTCCAATAAATATATTGTAAAAAAATGCATTTTAGGGTGGTTCAAAGAATAATAAAGATAAAAGAATATCCTTTTATAACGCCTTCTATATTTGGTATTACCGTTGGTTCAAGTGCTATGGATTTTTTAAGAAAGAAATGTTGACAAAAATTATATTACGCATAAAAGGGCACCCAGATCGAACAATAAAAAATACAGGTCTAAAATTTTCCGAAGAGGAACGGGTAAGAGAGAGAGAGTAGTCAACTCCTCCGGAAAGCATTCAAGATTCTCCGTGATGCTGAAAATCTTTTCTTAAAAACTGAAATGGTGGTTCTACAATTGATGAAGGGACGGTCAATTTTTGGACAAAAGGTAGGAGTCACAACGACAACTTATTAAGCGTAGCTACCAGTGCCCTCCCGCCTCACCTTTCCATTCTTTCCCCTTTATTCAAAAATTCTTCATTACTTTCCCCTACCGTCCCTTCATCAATTGTAGAACCACCGTTTCAAAAAATATTAATATATGCCTGACCGCATTTCAAGGTCAAGACTAAAAACACAAGGTTTGGTCTTAAAAACTGACCAAATATCGATTAAGTTATATTCCATTTTATTAATTTTAGGTTAATTTCTATATAAATTTTTCTCTGCTTTTGAAATAGTGCCCTTAAGAGCCCTTTGGAAGAAAAATTGCACTGTCAAAAATGGCGTTTAGCTTCGTTTTAGATAAGCTATAGACCAAATTAAAGTGACGTCATTTGGCAGATACTGGCGCCCTTATTTACCGCTAGCAACGGCACTTCATTGGATAATTTCTAGGATTTGGGACGAAGAGAAACTACCGGAGGAGTGGATGGAAAGTGTAGTCTGTCTCATCTACAAAAAGGACGACTGACTAGATTGCTGTAAGTTGTAACTACCGCGGCATCACGTTGATCAACACCGCTTACAAGGTGCTTTCCCAGATTTTGTTGCGTCGTCTATTTCCAATAGCAAGAGAATGCGTATGGAAGTATCAGGCGGACTTTATGGGGGCCCGTACTGCTACGGATCAAATTTTTACTCTTCGACAAATCCTCCAGAAATTTCGAGAGTACAACGTGTCCACGCATCATATTTTCGTGGATTTCAGGGCAGCATACGATACAGTTGAACGAGAACAGCTATGGCAGATAATGCACGAGTACGGTTTTACGGACAAACTGACGCGGCTGATCAAAGCTACTCTGGAGCGAGTGATGTGCGCGTTTCGGGGGCACTCTTGAGTCCTTTCGAATCGAGCAGAGGGTTGCGGCAAGGGGATGGACTGGCCTGTATGTTATTCAATATCGCTATTGAAGGAGTGATTCGACTAGCGGGCATCGAAACGAGAAAAACGATCTTCAGCAAGAGTAGCCAATTCCTAACCTTCACAGACGCCCTCGACATCATTACTAGAAACCTGGGACGGCGGAGGCAATCTACGTCAGACTAAAAACGGAGGCTAGGAGGATAGGCGTCGAAAACCAAATATATGGTAGGAAGAAGCTTCAGAGAAAGTAACGTTTGCCTCCCGCGGACAATGACTATTGACGGCGATGAACTGGAAATGGTTAATGAGTTCGTATATTTGGAATCTTTGCTCACCGTCGACAATAAATAATACGAGTAAGGAGATCCAACGACGCATTCGAGCTGGAAATCGAGCCTACTTTTCTCTCCGCAATGTGAGATGAAATCCGAATCTCGGTGAACAAAAGTAATTACGCTAAAACCGTTAGTCACAGGTAAATAGTATCTTCGGAGAAAATTTGTTATTTTAACTTCCGCATTTGTGGTGCTCATGACATTAGGGTGACCAGCATAGTAAGCGAGTGCAAAACATAAACTTTTTTATGGCTTAAGTTAGTTGAATAAAATGTTCAGCAAAGTTAAAGAACATTAAGTTATGAGTAACTTTGCTAAAGAAATGAAAGTTGTATCTCTTATGGTTGATAGGATGGAGCAATTTAACCTTCCGTTACTCGCGCTTTTGTATTTTGTACAACACTTGTAGATTTTTGGATGCCATTTTGTTTTAAAGTAACAGATCGATGTCAAACCAAAATGTATTCTTATTCTTATTATTCTTATTAATACCAACACAGCCTCAATAAAGGACTCCTGGAAATAATTTTAATTATTTCTAATCAAAGAAATATTTAAAATTAGTTTCTTGTCTGTATTAACATTTGCAAAATATCAGAGATATATTGCAAATGTTTATTCGGCCGGTGCGTTTTCATTGGATGTGAAAGTGCTCAGAAGGTATGATTTGTGAGAAATAAACATCAAAGGAGATATAAAGAAAAAACGGATTTTTTAGGTCCCGACCCAAAAACCTTAAAAAGGTCCAGTCCATCATCCATAAGAGACAGAACTTTCATTTTTTTAGCAAAGTTACTCAAAATTTAATGTTCTTCAACTTTGCTGAACATTTTATTCAGCTAACTTAAGCCATAAAAAAGTTTATGTTTTGCACTCGCTTACTATGATGGCCACCCTAATGTCATATATAGCAAAAAATGCGAAAGCTAAAATAACAAATTTTCTCCGAAAATACTATATACCTAGGACTGACGGTTTCAGCGTAATTACTTTTGTCCACCTAGATTTGGGTTTCATCCCACAGTGCGGCGCCGCACAAAGCTGACGATGTACAAAACGCTAATCAGACCGGTAGTCCTTTACGGACTTGAGACAGTAACTTTGCTTACGGAGGACATACGTGCACTAGCCGTATTTGAACGAAAGGTGTTGCAGACTATTTTTGGCGGAGTACAAACGGAAAACGGAGAGTGGCGGAGGCGTCTGAATTACGAGCTACAGGCACTGCTTGGAGAGATTCCCGTCGTACACCTGGCGAAAGTTGGAAGATTACGGTGGGTCGGTCACGTCGCAAGGATGCCGGACGACTGTGCAGTGAAATTCGTTCTCTTCAAGAACCCCACCGGCACCAGGAGTAGACCCAATAGACAGGGCCCAACGTGCTAGATGGCTTGACCAGGTGGAAGCCGACTTGCGTGTGCCGAGACGCGCAACGAATTGGCGACGAGTAGCCCAGGACCGAGTACAATGGAGAGGAATTCTTGGCTTGTTTCAATCGGATGCTGCTTTCTTGAGGTGTCTCCGTTTGAGTCAAGATGGTACTCCGTCCAACTAAATGGAAATATTAAATGGTGCTCCTATTTTTACGCTTAATTTGGTCAGCACCTCAATTCTTTGTCGCTCTTTTCGATAAACTGACGTTTTCAATTAATAAATATTTAGACAAATCTTTTTGAAAATTTTCGGAGTATTTTACGTACACTGTCTGTCGGTTTGTCGAGTTAAAATTCGATAATTCGGCCATGTATTTGTCCGATTGGTGGGGTGGTAGTATAGATCATTGCACGTGACGATGTAAGCTTAACTTTTTAGAATTTGTGGGTAGTTTGTTTATATGGTGTCAAAGTTTCAAATAAAGTTTTTGTTGTCGTGTCTCAGATAATATTATATTATCTTAATATTAATTAAAAATAATTTCTCACTAAAAAAAGCATTTGAAAACTAAAAATCGATTTTCCGAAGAAGGCCATCTTAGAAATGGATGAAATTTTTTTTGAAGATAGATATATATGATCTACAATTCTTCCATACATTGCAAAATAGGCATATTTAAGGAAAAAAGTTTTCCTAAAAACAGTAATCGTATTATTTTTACATTAATATTCGTTATGCATTTCTATCCGAGTTGAGACACTTGAAAATTATTTGCACTAGAACTATCTCTTCTCTGTTTCTCCGATCACTATTATTTGTTAAGATTAATAGCAATCGTTGTCAATGGCTAAATAAAGGATTTATGGCTTGGACACAAGTTTCTATTTATTGAAACACAAATAGAAACCATCATTTTTGTAGCCCATAAAAGTCCGCAATTTGAAAGATTTGCATCATTTTTAACCAAAAACATGTATTTTGAATGATTTCTGTTCTTATCACCAGATTACGTATGGTAAGATTTCAATTCAAAATTGAAATTTTGAATTGCGAACGAAAAATTAAGAAACTGTAGGAAGCACAGCATCTACTTACTTGGAATCAGATAGCGCCGAGAAAACTGTCTTGCGACATAGCCTAGCTCATCGCGCTTTTCCTCGTGCTTTCCCTCGATGGTTACGTATTTGTCCGTTTTCCTAACGGTAACCTCGTGTGGTGCAAACTGATGAACGTCCACTTCGATAGTGAATTTTTCCCGATCCGTGTCCACCCGGGAGCCGACGTCTCGCAGGCTCAGATATTTCCACGGACGCCACAAACTTGACCACCGTAGCGGTGGAAGCGGTGGGTGACGCCAGAGGAACGGATCATCCCCCAGCACCTCCTGGGTTATGGACTTCTCCAGTACTCTGGTGTACAGCGGTAAATCCCAGTCGTCCCACCAGCTGCGGTACTGAACCGGAACGAGTGACATCGTGCTTGTGCTGCGAACTAAGGGTGCCATCCGAAGCAGTACAGGGCAATTGAAGAGGGCGAGTTTCGTCGGCGGGGGGAGAATAAGAGACTTATTCTTACAAAACTATTCGGTCAAAAAAATGATAGTGTAATTTATCGATTTAACAGCGGGTCACAAAACAAAAGCAATATATTAATATATTAATCGGCGAAATTTTCGAGAACGGTTCTATTGCGTCGTATTTTCAATTGCATTTTTTTCTATTTATATCGTTCTTTATTTATCAGAATTCACTTTCGCGCACTTTTATCACTTTCACTGTTACATACCTTGAAGGAAGAAACGAGAATAATAACGAAATTGAAAGTTTTCGGCTCTTCGCCAAGCAGAGCGAACTGAAGAACTTCCGAATCAGCTGACGGTCAGAATGCTTTTGAACTTGCCACGCTTAGAAGCACCAGTCGGAACCGAAACTATTTTGAAAACTTTGACTACGTTGGTACGTTCCCGTTTGGCCGCTGAACTTGAACTGCTACGGACGAGAGCGTCGGAACGACTATGGCTCGTGGCCTGCAGTTGGTTGGGATTTTGTTTTGATTCTATTCTGCTTCGATTCGAATTCGCTGCTCATTTTTCGCGGGTGCTATTGCTATCAGCCGCGGCCGCGGCTTGAGACAATACATCTGCTTACCTATAGTGCTTCGGAAACGTGAGCACGTTCGCTGCCAGGTAGATATATTATGATTCGTTTCCTAGGTTACGGCAGCGCAGTGGTACCGTGGCTGATGGTTCCGCTGCCGAATAGCATATTGTGATGATTCACGGCATGGCAAGCGCGACGGGACGGCTCGTTGGGACCGTGCCAACCCACAACGCTTGGAACGCCCGGTGGAGACGCTGGGTCGATCTGTTTATGGCAAAAATAGCGACCGGCGGCGGCGGTATATCTTCCCGGCTAATATCATGCCGAACAATACACGCGAGTTCGATCAACCGTGAAGATCACTCTACTTGACACAACAATTTTTTTTGAATGAGGTGATTAATACGATTACGATTGGATTTTGTTTACGTACAACTCGGTATCACAAATAGTTCAATTTCACAGGGTAATTTTTTAGGATTGGATACGATATCATCGGAATGCGCTGTCATTAGAGTCATTCATACAAAACAAATAGATTTCTACATCGTTTTCAATTAACATTTTTCATCCGAACCGAGTGCACGTCAGCGGTAGTAACGCGAAGTTAAATCAAAAAATGGGCCCACATACTGTCATCCAATCGAACGTTCGGCAGTAGCATTATCACGAAACTAGCGACCAAGCATTACCACCCGAAACGATAGCACCAGCAACGCAGCGAAGAAGAGGCAGCAGAGCCAGATACTACCCGATTCGACACCGACAAACCCAGTGCCAGCAGGACGCCCCAGTTGTCCAGTTATACAGTAAGGTTAATCAAATAATTATTGAAAGACCGTTTTTAGACTTCCGATTGGCTTCACTTTGTCTCAGAACCAATCTTGAGCTTCCGGACCCCACGCTCGAGCTAGCTATAAAAGAGGCCTTCGGAGCTCAGTCCCGAAAAGTCCCAGTGATTCAACCAGGAACTGGAATCTATTGTCGTGGTCCTTCCGAGTTCCGACTTCCTAAGAGAACAAGAGTCTTGTGCCACACTCCTTCGTCTAATTTGTTATCAACAATTGTTCACAGGGTATTGCGTTTAAAAATACTCCTCAGTGAGTTACCTTCAACGTCTACCGTCTACCGTCTACCGAAGAGTACCACAGCGAATATTAGTGTCTTATACAGGAACCTCTGCTGGTTACGCAATGCGTAGGATATTTGGTCATGCTTAAAGGCAATGAACATATTACCCAGGCAACCAATTAGCATAACCAATGCAATTCAAATGAAAGGCAATAAATGCTCTTTAAAAACTACTTTGACGAAATATATGGCTAACCCTCTTATAGTACTGACAATGCTTATTTGCAGCTAATCACCGACAAGAAGAATTTAAATAGATTTTTGGATGCCAATATAACCTATACAGCTATAACCTATTAACAGCCATGCAGCCAAAAAGTTAATAAACAGCAACATGCTGTATAAAATGCCAGATATGCTAATAAACGGTTGATTTACTGCTTATGTTAATGCTTATTGATTATCTGTGTAGTTAGCAGGTTAGATTTAGATTAGGTTAGGTTAGGTTAGGTTAGATCTATACTGATTCTGTTGGAAGGTGAACATATTCTCCGTTGTGGAGCGTTCCACTCGAAAACCGCACTGGCATTCGTCAACAATCGATTCCTGTAACGGTTTCACCAGGGGGGCTCTGTAGCCGCAAGGTTACCGAGTCTGCTTTGACAAGTTAATGGCCATGGGTTCGAATCTTAGTAGAATCAGGCCATTCGATGTCAAAGTGACTTTAGCATGGGTTTATTCTCAGGCACCTCATCGCCCTTCCTTCATGCTGAGTTCTATATTATCCCGATATGGCCTATTGACAGTGCAAAAATGAGACCCTTATAGTAAAAATGCACTGGTTTGCTACGCCAGGGATGATTATAATTGGGGACTGCGCGCTGTCATGTGGAACGAGGTGGGTAAAATAGAGTAAAGCATTGAAAGAAGGGTACCCAATTACACACAAGCACGCATAAAAAATTCAATAAGCATATCGCTCAATCAATAGCGATTATAGCAAAAACAAATGCAGTGCGGGTTATACAGCAAACACCCGGGCGATATCACAATAGATCAAACGTTACTGGTCGCAGTGATGAGTCCATACAGAAAAAAACGGTTTCACCACAGACAAACAGACATAACACTTGGAAGAAAAATCTACAAAAAATATCGTACTACACATTTTGCCTGACCACAAATAGCAACAGGAGTATCCCTCGAACTATTTTTTTTGGGGCATTCCTCTTATGTCGTTGAAAAGCGCCACTTTAACCAAAACGGAGACATCCCCAACTAAGCCTAAATTTGAAATGATGGTTTGATCGGTACGAAGAATTGAAAACGAGTGTCATATCTGTTTATCTGTGGTTTCACTCTACACGCAAAATAATCCACACGTCTTTTCCACGTTAAAAATCACGTAAATTTCTCTACAGTAGCTTTCAGTTGAACATTATTGGAAAGTACCATAACATCTATTTGATTTACACGTAAATGCACGCATAAGTACTAATGCAAACTACATGGAATTCACGTAAATAGTACGGGAAAAGTTAGATGGAAAATATTCACATAACTTTTCCCATAATTTCGACGTGAAAATTATTTTGGGTGTATGAAATAGGATGCCGCCATAATTGCGTTCCAATTAATGACCCTTTTATGGGTAGCCCATACGAGATCTTCCAAATCATTATGTCGGTAATTCCTCGTTAGTCCATAACTTGTACTATTCACTCCCAACTCTCGAAAATTCAGCGGGGATGTCGTTCTTTACAGCTATCAGTTCATTCTCAGTTCTGACTACAGTAATCATTGTCCGTTTCTGTTGACCTCTGGCCACGGCCGATCTTTCGATTATTAGGCTCCCCTCCATGTATTGCCAATAACTAATGATTGAATAGTACCTACTTACTCGCTTATTGGTCCATGTCCGGCGATCCGGCAGACCAAAGTGTAGTGGACCAAGCAAATAAATAAATCAGTGGCGACTCGTGGGGGTTTAGCTTACCTGTTCAACCAGTGAAAAATACAAATTAATACGCAGCTTTTTTTATTATCGCATTTCTATATTTTAATCATAAAACAAACATTACGGGTTTTCACCGTAGCGCTTGCCATGTTGCGTAAACGGTGTATTTCGTGTATATACTCCCGCAATTCGCATTGCAGTTCCAGTTTCTATGGAGATAGAACTGTTATGCGAGTAGTGGCAGTATTAGTATGCAATACTCCGTATTCGCAACATAGCAAGCGCTACGTGAATATCCCTATTTATTTAAATAGCAACGGAATACGACGGTTTACTTTACCAGCAAACTCGTCTCTGAATTTTAATGACGAACCGAAAACTTTTCGTTCAATTTACCTATTGAACCAAATTCAAGAATTACCACCTTACTGCGATGCGCGCACAGGCCCACACCACAAGCAATATGCGTAAGATGTTCAATGCTAAAAATGAACGAGTTAATGAGAAAATTTTGCGAATAATGCATGCCAAATCGCCAACCGCGCTCTATTTTCAAATCCCCTTCGTACCAACACATTATTCCTGGTGCTAATCTCTAAAGCAACGTTCAAACGTCGTGTTGAAGGTTTGGTTCATTAGCTTCCTAACTAAATAACATATGGAATCAAAGCGCGTGGCATGAGGATATGTGGTAGTAAGTTGTTCAATGCTGAAGATGAACGAGACAATAAAGCGCCCGCGCTTTCGAGTAAAAGCTGTGTCACATTCTCTTTTTATCTCCTTCGTACCAACACATTGTTCCTGGTACTAATTCAGTATCAAGAATCAATACCAGGAATAATGCGTTGGTATGCTTGTGCTTTGAGATCTCGACAGAAACGTTCAAATGTCGTGTTGAACGGTTTGCTCATCAGCTTCGTAACTAAACTAAATTCGTATGGCATTGCATATGCGTCGGTGCAAACGAAATTTGGTCGGGCTGAATTTTGTTTGCCTGTCCTATGAACAGGTTGAACATGCGGACGAGTCGCCACTGAAATAAATCAAAATTATTATGTAAACTTTGAATAAATCACAATCTGATCTTTTTCTGGTATTACAGTACTTCCCGTCTTCAAACTGTCGTCTTTAACCGATACTGAGAGGCTTTGGTCAGAAGGGGAGAAATTTCCCCTTCCGAAGCAATATAAGAAACACTGTATATGGAAAACGCTCATTCTGTTGGCGACTTTTGGAACGAAGGCAACTACGCAGTTAGAAGAGCGAAAAGGAAACGGGAACAGCCTCTAGAAGCTACGGAAAGGAAGCGGTTTTTGGGAAAGGCAGGCGGCGTCGAACGAAAGATAGGTTTCGTGTCACAGGCAGGGATGCCACATATAATTCTGTGTTTTTTGTTGGAAAACTCTGACAATCTGTACGGCGAGGAAAAATATCTGTGCAAAAATCTGTCCAATGCAAAACAATGAGAGTGAAAGAGATAGCGAGTCATTTTGCTGACTATTTCCGTCTCTTTCACTCTCATGTAAAAGCTCAAAAATCTGTTTAATCTGAGTAATTTGGCGAAAATCTGTATTCTATGCATACAGATTCTGTACAGCCGATTTCTTTCAAATATCTGTTAAACACAGAATAATCTGTACATGTGGCAACCCTGGTCACAGGATTTATGTGGTCATCCCAGCGAAGTCAACACACTCGTCCATAGGAATAACTCTTCGGCTCAATAATGTTAGGCTACGACACAAAGGAATGAAATTAGAGACATCCGGTGCCGACGGTTACTAGCCATGGCTTTCACCTGTCGCCAGGACAGGTTATCGTCAACAGCTCGGATGTCGTTGGCTTAGCTGCGTCCCCATGAGCCTCTGGGTCTGCCTCTTCTACACTGTCCTTGCGGATTCCAGTCGAGTGCTTCTCTTCAGATCTCGTTCGCTTCTTTTGTCAAGGTGCCACTTTGAATATCCAGTTGTCAGGCCACCAGAAACGAATGGCATGTCGCAGGCACCGGTTAATAAAAACCTGCCGTTTTTGGGTTGTCTCCGCTGTGGCGCATCAGGTTTCGCAGGCATACAGCAGTGCGGATTTAACGTTTGAATTGAAAATACCGGTTTTCGTTTGTAAATTGGTCTAGTTTGAGCGCCAAATGTTTCGCAGACCTGCAAAGGCACCCCTGTCCTTTCTGATCCGTGTGGCTATATCACTCTTGGTACCACTATCGGGCGATATCTGGCTACCAAGATATTGAAAGGCGTCTACCTGCTTAACTTATTGTCCCGCTGCTGTGAAGTTGGTGGAATTGTCAGTGTTCACTACCATAGACTTAGTTTTTGCAACATTGACTGTGAGACCGGCTACCTGGGAGCTCTTGGAGAGGTTATCTAACTTGCACTGCATATCGTTTCGGCGTTGTGCGAGTAAGACAATGTCGTCGGCTAGGTTGAGGTCATTTAGCTGCTCAATCGTCAGAGGATTTCAAGACAATCTTCGATTTGGTCTACTGTCAATTGCTCCAACTAATATCCATCCATAACGATGAGAAACAGAAACAGCGATAAAATGAAGCCCTGTCTCACGCCAACAGTAACCCTTATAGGGACGGACTAGACGCCGTTGTGCAAAACCTTGCACGAGGACGCCTTATACTGAGCCTCGATGAGGTAGACTAGCTTATATGGAACTCCACTACGCCTTAGTGCGTCCCAGATGTTTTCGTGGTCGAGTCAGCCGAACGCCTTTTCGAAAACAACGAGCACCGGCAGGAGAGTGTTCTGGAATTCTATGAGCAGCTCCAATTTAATGCTAGGGAGTTAGTCTTGGCTAGAGAGTTAATCGAGGCTCTCATGTCCCACCTACAGTTCGGCGTATCGTTGACGGGCAGCTGTCTTAGCCGATCTAGTTCGCGCTCGCTCAATATCGGCTATCGCCTCTCTCCGCTTGTCGATCTTCCTCCAAATTTCATCCGAAATCCACTCTTTCCGTCAGTTGCTCGTTTTGCTGAGGGTTTCATCACTGGTCGTGGTGAAGGCATTCCCGATGCCGGTCCATTGCTCTTCGACGGTTCCACCAGGTGGCAACTCCGAGGCTCGGGATTCAGGTTGTACGACAAAGGCCTTTTTCACCTCAGGATTCTCCAACAGGCGGACGTCGTAACGGCACCCAACTTTCTCCTCCAGTTGGTGGATACGTGTGACGCGCGTATTTCAGCGTTAACAAGATGATGGTCGGATGTAATATCAGCGCTGCGTTTGTTGCGTACATCAAGAAAGCTCCTTCTTCATTTTCGGCCGACGCAGATGCGGTCGATTTAGTTTTCTGTTCGGTCGTCGCGGGAAACGTGACTTCATGTGCTGGTCTATGGGCGAAGATCGATCCACCAATGACCATGTTGTTATTACCACAAAATTCTGCAAACAGCTCCCGGGTTTCGCTCATCTCTCCTAGGCCATGACGTCTCATGACGCGTTCAAGGTTCGCGTTGTTTGAGCCAATCTTCACGTTGAAGTCGCCCAAGTGGATTTAGATGTCCTTCTTCAGGATTTTCTCAACCACGCTGCTCAGCTGACTGTAGAAACTCTCTTTCTTCTGCAGGTTGCTAGCATCTGTTGACGGATTGCTGTGAGGTTTCTAAGCCGAGTTTTGAATCTGGCAACGATTATTCTTTCGTTTATCGGTTCCCACTCAGGGCAGCATGTGCCCCTGGGTTCAGTCGGAGTCCAAATCCTCTTTCTCGAGTAGCATTTTTACCTCGTATGCCAGAGTAGAGCAAGATTTACCCGGATGGTGTCTTGTATTCGCCAGTACCCGGCCAGGGGACCTCACTTAGCCCCAGAATTTCAAGCTTCAGGCGGCCAGTTTCCCTTGCAAGTTGAGTCAGCTTGCCCTGCTGGGCAAGGATGAGTATATTCTATGTTCCGATTCGTGTCCGTGTTTTTATGCTAAAGATTGTTGGTTGTTGCCAATAATCTAGAATGATTTCTTCTTTCATTTTCATTAACTTTTTACCATCTTAAGGTGGGCGGGAGCTATTGTACCCCCTTCCTTGTTAGTGTACAAGGGATAGGAGGGATAGGGATAGTTGGTCAACAGAGGTTATGAAATACTCATGTTCACTCTTTGCCAGGCCTATTAGCCTTGGTATCTTAAAGAGTGTAACATACTTTAAACATTTTACCAAATTAATTATTTATTATAAATTTTTCTTTTTCTTATGCTTGAAATCTTTTTTAGTGCTTGTGTGTTTAAAAGGAATCTAGGGTACGGGAGGGTATTCCCATCACGCTACTAATTTCAGCATACATAACCTTTTTTGGCTACACTTTCCTAAATAAAAACTTTGCCGCTACATAACAATACTGAAACGAATGTAGCACTCATAGGCTTTAATGTGTTATAACTATTTTCATAAAAATGTAAGTAGTTTGCTTAATTTTATTCAATAAACATCAAAACCACTGTTTTTTCACTAGCACGTAACCAGGCTGAAAAAATCAGCAGCAATCGCTTACGCGTATCCGCTCTTGATGATGGTTTGGAAAACACACAATTATGATCACGTTTACTTATTCTAGAAACTAAACAGCTGTGAATATGCTATCGCAGAGCAATTCTACTTCTTTTTATCACGGAGGAACACAAAAATTCCCCTCTGATATGAAAATATAAATCAATTCTCATTCACTAGCCATTAGCAGCATTTTGTTTTTAATTCCAGCATATGGTGCGTTATTTACACTACTACCAATATATGTGCTGACATATCTGGTATTTAAGTGACAACTGGCGCTAGTGTATATGAACGATTCAATGATACACTAGCGCCAGCAGCAAGCTGTTGTCACTGCAAAACTAATTATCTTCAATGAGCCCGGAATGTAGGCAATAGCGAGAAGTTATCCATCGGTCTCTATTTTCTTGTCTCTTTTGATATGTTTTTGAAAAGCATTTAATCGCTGTGCTGGCTATTTCGGCCTGTCGGATTTAAAAAACACAGCACCACTATAGAAAATGGACTCAATTTAGCCGCAGCGACTTCATCATTTCTCGCGACTATAACTCAAATTCAGTAGCGTTTGATTAAGACCAAAATACACGCCGATATTCAGTAAATATTATTCTATCAACTGGTATAAAAATCTTGTCTCGAATAAATATAGTTTCAACGTAGTTCCTGAATATTCTTCAGGCTACCGCTTAATGGGCTGGAAATACTCATCCGTACCTTAATTGTTTAAACTCGAAACGTATGGAATGGTGTGTTGTATGCTTCCTTTTTATCGAATATGCTCATTAAAACGGCCCATTTGTACACAATTTCAATTTAATACTTGATACATTCAAATAAAAGAACTTAGCCAATCTGTTTAGTGTTCATACCACGATTTACTATTTCATAACAGGTTCACTTCATTCGCTCTGTCGTTTTTACATTGCGAGCGGCTGCGCTCATAGTATACCTTCAGGGGTAAAGCCCGATTCGGTTCTCTCAGTCTCATTTCAGTAGGTGAGCAAACGAAACGTGGTTGAATCTACGGCGAGTCTGCCAGCTTCGTCAGTTTCAATCGATAAAGTGCGCCGTGCAAATCGTGTTCTCCACCGGTAAGTTGGCCTGTTAGTAGACAAACTATGTCTATGGTTCCGATACTGTTCCGTGACTGGTGGGACGATGTGTGGGACTCTCCGCTGCGTAGTTCTCGACTAATGGATCAGCATTTTGCCACCGGGCTGCTGGCGGACGACTTATTCAGCGCGGTAACAACCTGCCCAAGGGGACCGCCTTGCCGTAGCAGACATGGTCACTATCATCGGCCATGGCGTACGGTACGGTCACATCACGACACCGGATCGTTCGTAGATTTGGACCATTGCAGGTTCCAGATCAACCTGGATGTGCAGCAGTTTTCTCCAGATGAGCTAAGTGTCCGAATGGTGAATGATACGGTTGTAGTCGAGGGGAAGCACGAGGAGAAGCAGGACGAGCATGGACTCGTGTCGCGACACTTTGTCCGCAAATATGTGCTACCAAGTAGGTGCTAATTTATTTCCGATTATAGTATACCTATAGGTATAGTTTAGAGGTGTGTTTTGGGTGTGACATATAACTATGTATTCTATGATATTGATTTCTGCAGGTGGCCACGAGCCAGAGGATGTTGTCTCATCTCTTTCGTCGGATGGTGTTCTGACTGTCACTGCGCCAAAAAAGGTAGAGCCTCCAGCTGCCAACGAACGGGTGGTTCCGATTACGCAAACTGATGAGTTCGTTATGGACGGCAAAAGCGATAAAGGGCAGAAGGATACTGATGCATCGAATTAAGACTAGACATATTTGTTCGGCGGAGGATGAAAAGCAAATTTAATCTTCATTCCTAAATGATATGAAATAGAAGTAGCATGTATTAACACAAGAATATCAAATTAGAATTCATAGCTAAGCATATATTAAGCTTACAATATCAAGTTTAAATATCCATATACAACGATAAGAATTGAAATGTTTGATTAAACGCTTATTAACATCACATTCAGATGGATTGTTCCTAAAGAAGTTTTAGAGCATTTTAGGTGTTGCTGATTAGCTCGAAATTAGGATAAATTTGCACAAGTAAAACATACATACAATTTTACACAAATGCTTGTAATATAAATATATTCGATTAATATAGAACCAATAAATCTGATCGAATCTAACGGCCAGCTGATTAATCCTGGCCTAATCTTGGTTATATTAGACATCTTTGAGAATGCGGAATCGAAGCTAATATTTGATTGATAATGGATCATCAAGCGTACAGGATCAACAGGGTTATAGAAAATGATGAGTACTCTTGTGATGGAAAAAACAAACTTAAATTACTAACTGGTAATTGGTTCACGAGAAGCAAACTGAGTATTCTTGTACCTACAAGTAATTTCAAAGAAAACTTTATTTCACAATACACTATTGAAGAAACCTGCTTACTAAATAGTTTGATCCTACTCGCATCGGTATTTACCTACAGCATGAATTTTTCAATTTTCTCGGTTCTACCATCTTAATCCAAATCCTAATTAGAACTACTTAGCATCAGAATCAGGTTAACCCTTTATAAGGCAGTGGCAACTATATTGCCACCAACGAAAAATATTGTTTTTGCTTTTCTAACAATATCGTTTTAGCATATTATGTACTCAATATGTTCTGATAGCCTTTGGCAACATTCTCAATGTTTTTAAATCGCTGAATTTGTAAAAATGGTAATTTACGAACCACTTTTATGAAAACCAATCTTGGTTTTTGAGTGTCAACAGTAAATTTGGTTTAAATTCGTAGAAAAACCATTAAATTGGAAACTTTTTGGATAGTAATATTCAGTTTACGACGTTTTGTGATAGATTATGTGGATTTATGCAAAAACTTAGAACCAATATTCGAGAACATGTTTTTTGGGCTTAACGGGCAGCGGCAAACATATTGCCACCAACGTTTTGCGCTAGACGGGCAGTGGCAGCTATATTGCCACCAATTTTTTCAAGTTTTCCAGCAATTTTTCCAGCAAAAAAAGCTAAATGTTAACGAATATTTCGTATAGTTGCAGGTTTAAATGGTAGAACTCGATCAGTTTCTGAAAAGTGATCCTGCGAGAGGTTGGCAAAAATATTGCCACCAACGTTTTGCACCAGACGGGCAGTGACAAACATATTGCCACCAACATTTTGCGCTAGACGGGTGGTGGCAACTATATTGCCACCAATTTTTTCAAGTTTTTCAGCAATTTTCTCATTAAAAAGAATATAAATGGGTTCTACCGAATGTTAACATTATGTTTCGCTGAAGTTTGTGTTAATTACACGCGTAGTTGCCACGGCCTTATAAGGGGTTAAAGAGCATAATTTGATCATAATTCAGAATAGAGGTTTTAATCAGATTGAAGAGTTCCTCATAAGTAAAGTTTATTCAAAATGATTTGGATCTGTATCCACTCTTCAGCAATGCGAGGGGTAGAACCTTTCTAGACCATGGAGTTTCTTTTCTTCGTAGTGACGAATAGAGCAAAATATGTTTAGAGAATTTTTATTTTAACGTCTTAATAAAATGCTTATACCTATGACTATAAATCACGTAATGAATTCGCTGATTTGGCAGTCTATTTTCCATTCTCCACCGACTTCTCAGCTGATTTCGCCTCCGAATTTTCGGCCATTTTCTTCACTGGTTCACCAGTTTGGGTGATGGGAATGGTTCTAGCGGCTTCTGGTTCTGGCAGTGCTTTCTTTGGGGCGGTGATTGTGAGAATTCCGTCCGACGATAGCGTGGACACGATGGACTCGGGATCATGACCATCAGGCAACAGGTACCGGCGAACGAAATGCCGGGAGATGTAACCGTGCTCATCTTGCTTTTCCTCGTGCTTTCCTTCCACCAGAATACTATTACCGACTGCTTTGACGCTGATTTCATTCGGTGAAAATTGCTGTACATCTACGTTTATTTGGAACTTATCGCGGCCAACGTTCACGGTAGAACCAGAATTCTGACGTGAAGCTAGGCTAGTGTTACGCCATGGACAATTGTGTCCAGCTCGTGGACGGGTCTGCTGGAGTGCTGAACATACGGCTGCAGCTGAGTTGAGGGCCGTTAGCAGGTCATCCGCAGTAACACCGCTCGCTGGATTTCGACCAATAAGCCGGGATGTTGGATGCGGTGTATCCCAGTCATCCCACCAGTCTCGGAACAGAATCGGAATGAGTGACATTTTAATTGAATTTCACTATTTTATTACGATTCACTTTAACTTCAAACAGTTTAAAACACCGATTAACAAACGCTTGCGACTTTCACTTCTCACTCGCTTTTGATGAACTGAATGCCGCTAGAGAGACGATTCCACTTTTTATAGGGAAAAGAACGATTCATGCATGAGTGTTCATTAGCAGCGTATGGGCGCTGTGCTGGCTCATGCATTCATCCTTCTCTCGCGTCTCGCCTAGAGGGTGCAAGAAAGTTCGCGATGTTTATAGAACGAAATTCACTTCGGGTGAGGCGTGAATGCAATATTTGCATTTGTATTTAAACAAATTTCACTTGAATGTAAATTTGACCTTAGTATATGATTACTATGTGTAAGCAATAATGAAATGTTGAGCTCTTCTCTCGGAAAACCGAATTTTAAATGATTTTTTTAAAACACCGATTGGTAACACCGCTTTCAAAGGCAAGAAACATAGTCAGTGTTTACTGTCTAAATCAAAAAGTGTCCCAATTCCACAAAATGAATTGCTAATGAGCATATAGTATAATGATTATGAATGGATAAATAAATAAACAAATAAACTGGATTAGTAATATGGTCACTGGCATGCCAAGGCCACATCTTTTCGTTAAGAAATAATTCCTGAAGATGTAACTAAAAACTACGGAGACTAATTTAATAGATATTTTTGCGTTAAATAAACTAACCGCGTACAAATATACCAGTCTCAATTCTCAAATCCAATTTTAAGTCCAAGTTCAAGTAAAATTTCCAACTTAATTTATTTCAATTCCAATTTCATAACTAAATTCAAATTTCATGTCCAATATCAAGTATAAATGCTATTCAAGTTCTGTTTCAAATTCATTTTCATGTGTAATTTTAAGTCCAATTTGAAATTTAATTTCATGTCCGACTTGATACCAATTTCAAGTAATATTTCAAGGTCAATTTTAAATGTAATTTCAAATTTAGTTTTAAGTCAAGATTTACCTCCAATTCAAGTCTAGTTTCAGCTAATTAGCTAATTAGATTTAAATCTTCATGTCCGAATTGAAGTCTATATTTGAGCCCAATTTCAAAAGTCCAACTTCAATTGTAAGCTTCTAGTCTGCATTGTAGTCAAATTCATTTTGAGTTTAATACCAAGCATTTATAAGTTCAAATTATGAGTTCAATTTTAAATAAAATTTTATGTCTAATTTCAAGTGCAGCTTCGATTTTAAACTTAACCTCAAATGCGAGTTCAAATCATATTTCAAGTCCCAGTTTAAAACCTAATTCAAGTTTTATTTTATGTGTCACTTTAAGTGCTATTCCATGTCTAATTTCAATTCGAATTAGAAGTCTTAACGGGAAATTAGCAGTCATCAACTTTTCGTCTGAGAGACCAATTTTGGAAGCAGTTTTTGGGCCCAAAAGCGGTGTTTTGTTCGTAAAATTGTAAATACTGCATTCTTCTTGCGAATCTGAACACTTCAAATATATTTTCATGAACAGAAATTTTGTTTCAGACAAAAAAACTGCTTTTGAAATTGGAAGAAACGATGACGACTAATTTCACCTTAATACAGGTTCAATTTTGTGGTCCATTCAAAGTCCAATTTTCATATCAATTTGAAGCCAGGCTTCACGTCTAAATTAGCCCAAATTTAAGTCCAATTTCATATCAATTTTAAGATAAAATTCTAGTTCCATTTTCAATTCTAGGTTCAAGTCAGCTGAGGTGCCAGATTGGGGCTCGCGTCCTGCCTTCTTTAAAAAAAATCTTCATGATACAACCCTTCTGTTCAGGTCTGGGTGATTGTGATTCGAAATGCTTTTTTTAGGGTAATTTACCAATGCTCACACAGCTATAGGCAAAGCAAAGTCTAGGTGCTACATTCCGTTATCGAAACTTGACCTGTTGATATACGACAGACTTCGCGGCAGCTGTTAGAGTACAGGACAATTGTGGGGCTACTGCTACGATCCTTTTAACCCTAACATACTCTTCCAGTCGAGATTTGAACATATAAAGACTGACTGAAGTTTTTGGAGCGTCTTAGTAGAATACGAAACCTAAAAATAAAAAATAAGAAAACTTATCCAATTTAATTCTACTATGTAGTAGAATTAAATTGGATAAGTTTTCTTATTTTTTATTTTTAGATATAAAGACTGACTTGTTAGTCCAGCATAGTACCTCGAGGCCTTCTGCGGTCGCACAGCTAATAAGCCGCTCAATTTTGATTTTCAATATTTTTTTCTAAACAAGTAATTACAACTAGACAGTATCATACATATCTGAAGCAGATGCAAAATTTGTTCACATTACAAGGCAATTTTTATCAAATAAATCAACGCAACGAAACCATGTCTACTTCTCTTCTGAATACTCAAAACAAATTTATAGGCAAGACAATAATCTGAAAAAATAGAAATATCCGTATCCTTGCGCTTGAAAACAAAATATATTATCCATTTTCGCTTCATCATCAAAAAAAACATATCAAAAAATCTCAAAAAATATGTAAAGCTAGCTCCCCACACCAACAAAATACAGAAAACAGAATATTTACAATGTTTTGACAACTATAAATAACCCAATATTTTTCCTATAATGTTCGTTTAAGTATCTTAAGGTGAAATTAATCGTCATCGATTTTACTCAATTCAAAAGCATTTTTTTGTTTTGAAATAAAAATTTTGTGCATGAAAATACATTTGCTGTGTTCAGATTTGCAATAAGAATGCAGTGAATACATTTTTATAAACAGAACCCCGCTTGTGGGTACAAAAACTGCTTCCGAAATGAGGCTCTCTGACGAAAGGTTAATGACTGCTAATTTCCCGTGAACTGCCATGTTTCAAATGTAAGTATTTTCATGATTGATGAAGTCTTGAAGATTTTTACTTTACTGATTTTCATGATTACCATAGTTCAAGAGCAGTTTCAAGAATAGTTTAAACCGCCCAGCTAGCTTCGAGATACGATGCTGGTCTAACAAGTCAGTCGTCGTATGTTCGAATCGCGGCTAGGCGGTGCTTGCTAGTTAGAGTCAGTAGGATTGTTGCACTGGCCCCGTAATTTTCCTGTACTCTAACAGCCGGCTGCGAAGTCTGTCGATAAAGAAGGGTAATGTCTAAAGACGGTATAAACCCATGGCTTTGCTTTTTTTATAGTTCAAGAGCAGGCACTTTAAACACTGACGAACTGACTTGACACGGGCGTTTTATTTTTGACTCACAAGATCAAACGAGCAAACGAGCACTTGCTTACAAGCGAGCGATCGCTTATGTCAAACAGCAGAGAGATTTACAAAGGTACGGGAGACAGATTTATGCAAAATTCAGTTTGTTTCAACGGAAATCTGTATGAATATTTGAAATAACTCGGTAGTTCTTTGTTTATTGCAAAAACAAAGGATAAAGTAATTTTTACAAAGGGCTTTATGCATTTACTTCTGCTCCTAGTGTGTTTTTATTTTTTCGTGTCGGTCACACATAGGGTATGTTTCTGCTTCGTCGTAATTGCCTATTTCCGTCCTATCCAACACAAATTAATAAAAATATCAGCGATTTTCATGACACATGATGCAAAATTAGGTATTCCCTTATATTTTAGTTCGTTGACTATCATTCAAAGTGAGCTGAGATCTATTTGAATACTTTTTTTCATTAAAGAATTCCTAGCAGCCAAATTTCCTGTTTTTCCGTGCAACTAAAAAGAAAATATCGACTAATCGTTTCAATTTCCGTCAGTCATAAAATGAAAAGAACCCATGTAACGCATTTGTCATGCCGGCCTGCACAAATACATGTGCGCTAGCTTCGTAAACATTATTGTGATTTTTAGTTCGGACGATGAAAAATTTTGATGGACGGATTTTAAAACGGTACGACGAATTTAGGATATAAAGTCAGTTGCGTAATTTCAATAAAATGCTTTAATAATCGTTTTTTAGTGAATTCAAAGGGCACGGATCGGAAGGTGAGTGTGTTTGAGTCAAATCAGTAGTAGAACTTTTGGAGTATTCTTTAAATCCACCTAAAAAATGATGAAAATTAATGTGGCTTTCCTTCCTTAGGAATTAGACATAAACCCTAGTTAGTGAATGACATTCTGCCAAACCTGTTCTTATCTTTTCCAAGATAAATAGCGATCCGTTGTGCAGATGGAGTTACTGTTTAACGTATTTTGATTCAAATTTTTGGACACAAGTTTTTTAAGGAAAATGTATGGGATTTCATGTCGGTTCGTCGGTGCTTTGAATGCCAAACAAAATACACAGTTATAAAATTCTTTTGAAAAGGAACAAGTTTACATAGTTTAACCAAAATTGTGGTAACTAACAATTGCGATAAGACTATTTTTCGTGGAATTGTTGAACAAAGATAAAGAAAAATCAAAAGCATGCATATAAAATAGAAAATTATTACCATTACCTAAGTTTTCATCGGATAATTTTTGCGTACAAATGAAAACCATTTGTAAACAGTACCCTTAACGTAAAAACTGTCAAATTCACATGCATAATGGACGCAATGTACATTTTACTCCTGCTCAAGTACAACGCTAAGGACAAATATTGCTTTATTGTCGAACGATTAAATAGTCAAATTTCACCATAAATAATTTATTTTTGACAAATTGTGCATAGATGAATACCATCAGCTAGCATGACATCCCAAGCAACAATGTGAGTTTTATTGTACTCTTATGGTACCATCATAAGAGTGTAATAAAACCCAAATTGTTACTTGGAATAGTAATTTAAGTATTTTAAACGGTAACTAGTTAGAGACACGTTTCTTATCTGGAAATTCAGGATTATTTTCAATATTGTACATGATAATACCTAACTTGAATTTTTCTCTAAAGTTATCTTATGTAGTGTTAATAATAATCCACAACTGAACATCAATCAACATACTGAGTAAGTTGTGCACTTTAATAGGATTTGAGGATATATGTATTCTGGAATTGACGTTCTATTAGACACTGTCCAGTGATTGGAATCGTCTAATGATAGGCAAATTACACTATGAATGTACTTACTTTACAATGAATTCATTTATTCTTTCTGGTAATTAACTAGTGAAATTTCAGGTACAGGTTAAACTTTTCACAAGGCTATGGTAACATAAGGCATATTTTTGTTATATAATAGCTTATAAAGTGCCTGTTCCACGGGTATTAGCTAAACAAAAGTTGCATAAACATGTTTGTTGGGAACTAATATTGCTACCAACAGGAACCAACATTCTTTTAGTACCTATTTTGTGCATTCTTTTTGAGATTCTGGCAATATCTAGCAAAACTCTGAATTTCATCAGATTCTGGGAAGTTTTCCTGCAAGGGCATGGCATAATGTTTTTAGGCTTTGAAATTAATAGTAACTGTATTTGATAATATTAGTAACAAATTTCTTAAAGTTTTTTTTATCTCTTTTCATTAAACTATAAATATTTTTATCTGTTTCACCATATGATTAATATGTTGGCTGTGTATTTATAAACATAGTTTCTACACGGCATTATAATGGGTTAATAAAAGTATGACACATTCTAAGAAACTACGAGAATACTTCTAAAAAGCCATAATATTTCATCAGCATGATAACAACACAACTCGGCTGTGCTGTACCTTTTGCCTTGTTGCGGGTAAACTCTGTATTGCTGCCTGCTGCGCTGTATTGAATGAATCATTTTTCATTATTTTCTCATCGCTCCATTCACGGCTCACACATACACACGCTACCACAAAATATTCGAGTTGAATGATTCATTCGTGATCGCGAAGATTCCAGTACTTTCATAACGTGCGGCGGCTCACAAATGAACAGTACGTATGTGACGCGCGCGCAAAAAGAAGAGAATTTTCTAGCACTATCGAGATGACACCGGCGCGCGCTATGAATGAACCGTGCATCAGTGGCACCGCTCGACTCATATAAAAGCAGTAAGCGTCGCTCGGATTGTATTCATTTTACAGACAGTGTTCAGAGTGAAAATTAAAAGTCGTAAGCGTATTATTGCGTGGTATCTACAAAAGTTTTGAATTAAAGTAACATAAATCAAAGAGCAGTTAAAATGTCGATTGTACCAATTTTATACCGAGACTGGTGGGAAGACTGCTGGGACACGCCACTTCGAACATCCCGGCTATTGGATCAACATTTCGGTAGTGGTGTAACAGCGGATGACCTGTTGACGGCCCTCACCTCCGCTGCAGCCACATGTTCGGCACTGCAACAAACTCGTCCACGAGTTTGGCGTAATGTTTCACGTCAGAATTCCAGATCAACGGTTGATAGTGGTACGGATAAATTCCAAATTAACCTGGACGTGCAGCAGTTCTCTCCGGATGAAATCTCCGTAAAGGCTACGGACAACAGTATTCTAGTGGAAGCAAAACACGAGGAAAAGCAAGACGAACATGGTTACATTTCCCGACATTTCGTACGACGTTACGTGCTACCGGAGGGCCATAATCCGGATGCAATCGTGTCGTCACTTTCAACGGATGGAATCCTAACAATCCATGTTCCTAAGAAGGCTTTGCCTGAACCGGAAGGGTTCAGGACGATTCCCATCACTCAAACTGGTCAACCGATGAAGAAGATAACGGAGAAATCGGAAGTGAACCCGGACGAGAAGACAAGTGAAAATGGCGAATAACTAGTTTACTTAAATCTCGAAATATGCATTTTTTGGTTTAAAGTTCCTTAGTTTTAGTTCAAAATCCTTCGTTGTATTCGAATAAAATAAACAGCTTAATTTAATGATCAGAAATGATTATTTGATTTAAATAAATACTTTTCGAAAAATCCCTAGTGAGAAAGCTTTTCGCGACAGATCAGAATTTCGTTAAGAAACATTTCTGAGGGCTACAGCCTTATTTTTTTTATTACGAATGAATTCTAACTGCAGTTGATTGCCCATTCAATTTTGCTGACGCAATGAGGTATACTCTTTTGTCTTCTTTCGAGCGAAAAATCGATCGGTGTAAGGAATTAGACTGTATGTCTCACAGTCACCTTGTTTTTTAGATTCCGCATCTAATCCTGATCACTCAAATCTAGATGATTGTTCCAATTTAGCTGTAGAGCTGTAATTGTGTATTTCCTTTTCCTTGTAATTATAATTCTATTGACATATTGATATTGTAATTGTGTATTGTAATTTAAAAAGTAATATTTCGCTCACTAGTAAACAAGCATTTTTCATTACAATCTAATTATCTTACGTTATTATAAATAATTGATTGTAAATGTTCGTGTTGTCAAGATTTATTTGTTCTTGGCAGCTCGTAGTTTCGTTTGTGGAATGTTCAATTGAGCGTTGTGTTGTTCATTATCGGTGCAGCAGAATAGACAATGAATAGCAATGCCACAAATCCTCATACTGTTAGATATTATCTAGCCGATTAGTATTTTACACAGCAAGTTTTCTAATCATTTTTTTTCTTCAATGAAAGATTTGAAATAAACTGTTGAACATTTTTTATTTGGTTTAATAACAGACAAACATTTTCACTTTGATATATATCACATTTCCAGAAATCACATTTAAATACATGCACTTTTATAACTATTAGAGATTTATCTTATGATAGAGAACGTGAGTATTTTTCATTTGCATTTTACTTTTGAATTGCCTCCGCAGCCGGTTTTTCAGCAATTTTCTTTATCGGTTGACCGGTGTGCTTAATGGGAATCGCTCTGGGGGCATCAGGTGCAGTCAATGCACCTTTCTTCGGAGCTGTGATCGTAAGAATTCCATCCGACGACAACGATGATACGATTGCATCGGGATCGTGGTCAGAAGGAAGCACGTACCGACGAACGAAGTGCCTTGCGATGTAACCGTGGCCGTCCTGCTTTTCGTCGTGCTTTCCTTCCACTATGATACTATGATCGGTGGCTTTGACGCTGATTTCGTCCGGAGAGAATTGTTGTACGTCTAAATTTATCTGGAACTTATCACCAGCGATATTGACCGTGGAACCGAAATCCGAAGGTGCGGTAAGGCTAGTGTTGCGCCATGGTCGATTGTAACCTACTCGTTGGAAGGCTGGACACCTTCGTCCAGCTGAAGTACGGGCTCCCAGCAAATCATCGACCGTGAGGCCACTTCCGAAGTGTTGATCCATTATCCGGGATGTGTGAAGCGGCGCGTCCCAGCAGTCTTCCCACCAATCTCGGATCATTATTGGAAGGTTCGGCATTTTAACTGGATATCAGTAAACTTTGTTTCACTTTTACTTTGATTAGAAATAATAATGCTTGGGATTTTAACTACACTCTATAGCTTTTGTTCCACTTCGTTCGGCTATTGTATTGATTGAATACTATCCTGTTTTCTAGTGAGCTTTTGCTTTTTATATCTGCACGTCCCGTGAGAGAGTGATGCGTGAACTATGTGAATTCGCAGCGTCGTCGCGCAGTTCATTCTCACTCATGGTAAGCGGTCTAAAAAGTTTGCGCCAAGATTGCATTCGTTTATCAGGAAGGTGCTAGAAAAGTTGCTCAATGTGACTTTGCAATGGAACGTTCGGTTCAGGACTAAATTAGTTTTTGGCTGTTGATAGTTCGCTGCAGATTGATTGTTTAGAACATATTTGGTTTACACAGCATCTTATCAATTATTGAACAAAATCAGACATTCCTGCACCCTGTTTAATGAAATATTTTACACTGATCTCCTACAGTTTCTCTGTACTAAATTGTGGCAGCTAGTGCAAAACACAACTTTTTTATAATTTCTATATTCAGTCTTCAACTTTTCCAAAAACAGTTTAAAATTACGCTTGCAATCACATTTCTATAACTTTGAAAGTGACTTGAAGCACAAAAGTGACGATGAAAATTATTTTTCTCCCAAAACCGGGACGACTAGTTGATTAGCAACGGTGAGGACACATTCCAGCGTTACGGGACACTATCCCTACTATGCAGATCAGTTCCTGTTTCATCAAATACCTAGCATTCTAGTGGAAAATGAAGTATTTTTTAAACAACTATTTCACAAGATAGTTGCCAAAACATTGGTGAAACAGGAGGGGATTCACACGGTAACAATGGGTGCTAATTGTGTCCCGTAACGCCGGAATGTGTCTGAGACTAGGGTCTATTTTCTCGTTTACCGCTTGTTGAAGAAAACCAAGCTCATTTAGTTTACCAAACAACTTTTACTCTGCTCGCTGAAACACTTCGAATCCTTGGATACTTAGTAAAATTTGAGTCTCTTTACAAATTGAGTTTATTTTTTACACAAACTGATAAAATAAAAAAATCATCTTTGGAATACTACTTAAATGAAACCATATAAAAGCATAATGGAGTAGGTTTTTTGCACTTTGCATGTAAATTTTTTTTTGTACCTCCCTTTTTCAAGGTTGATCGATCTTAGGCTCGCTCTGTTCCTTGGCCGGTTGTCCTGTCTGCTGAATAGGAACGCTACGTTCCGGGTTAGAGGCGGCAATTGCTTTTTTCGGTGCCGTCACCGTCAGCACTCCATCGGATGAAAGCGTCGAGACAATGTCATTGGGATCGTGGCCATCTGTTCATGGAACAATTTGACCGTTAGTCATAGTTTGAAGCAAACAAACAAACTATTGTAAGACTTACTTGGCAGCATGTAACGACGGGTAAAGTGACGCGAAACGAACCCGTGCTCGTCCTGCTTTTCTTCGTGCTTTCCCTCGACGACAACATACTTATCGGTTGTCTTGACCGTAATCTCCTCCGGGGTGAACTGTTGAACATCCAGAATAATTTGGTACTTATCTTTGTCCAAATTCAATGTCGATCCGGAATCTTGCCGAGCAAGAGTGGTGTTTCGCCACGGTCGATAGTAGCCAGATCTGAGTAGCGGTGATGTTGGCGTACGCGTTGACAACGATGAAAACAGGTCGTCGGCTCTGGAAAATGTACATGAAAAGTATAAAATATTCCGTGGCCTTTTTGGAACGAGATATTATAGGCAACATACCGAAGCCCGGTACCGAAATGCTGATCTAGAAGACGCGAGGTACGGAATGGAGTGTCAAATTCATCCCACCAGTCACGGAACATCATGGGAACTACGGACATCTGCAAAAGTCAATACCTGTTTTAATTCGACACAGATTTGATGGCTTTCTGTTGGTATTTGACAAATTACATATTAATTTTTATCCTATAAATCAACCAAGCAACTTTAGTTTAAAATAACGAACAAATCATCATCGTCTAAGTTTGTCTTTTAGAATAGTTGCTTGATCAGTTCATGTCAAATACTCAAATGGAAAGAATGACGGAAGACCATCTGGAATCTATGAACCATTTTTATCACCTCCTTCTATAGAAGAATTTCAGAAAATAATTGTTTCTGAACGTTCTGGTGTCTCCACTTAAGGTTTTTCTAATTCTAGAAATGCCATCACAACACAGGTAACAACAACCTACGCATTTCTCTACCACAAGCTGTCGTCAACTATTTTCAGTGGGAAGTATGAGTCATGCACAGAAGCAAAATTTTCCGGCTTTTCTCACTTCAAATCAATCACTCACACATGTTTCAAATCAAGATGAAGCACCTTCATTAAGAATGGAATGCACCTTTCTTGACATCATTTACAGCAGGATTCATAATTTTTAAATGTCACGATCCACTCACCTTTCACAAATACTGAAAATAATAGCACCGCCTTATGGAAGACCGAAAAACCGTACTTCAAGCCACTTACTCAAGCGCGTGTGGAAAACAGGAGACTGCGTTTTCCAACCCACCGGTAGCCGGCTTTTATAAGTAGTCTCTCAATTTTCCCAACCAGAGAAAATTGTGCGACAATTTTCTCATCTGGTAGGAAAACTGGTAAATTTGAGAATTTCGAATTTCTTTCGAAATTCGGTATTTTCTCACCGTTTGATCTCCGCTCAACGGTTGCTGACCAGCTTGCGTTTTCCTACCTACCGATGATGTTGGATCTAGAACATGCAAAAGTGTGAGCAACGATGCGATTATGATGCATTCGCTCGTTTGGCGACGGATGTGTTTACGTTTTATTTTTACTGAGTCAACGTGTGAACGCTATTCTGAATATGAGCTAAAAATAGAAAGGTTTTCCTTACACCTTAACAGCACCGGAGACCTTTCGACTGGTCGTTCGAGACGTGAAACAATTTTTGCAATCTAATACAATTCAAATACCTGCTTCCTTTTCAATTTAATTCCATATTAGCTGACCTGGCGAATTTTATCCTGCCTGTTAAGTTTTGGACTTTTTCGAGTAGTTTAACCTATGATGCAGTCAATTGTTTGCCATATTTTCACTAAAAGTCTGTACCTAGCCATTTTGGTAATAATAAAATTATTTTACTTAAGTAACTTAAGTTAGTAAATTTACTGAAGTAGTAGAAGTAATTGGAACTCTTCTCGTTTACTAACTGCACTAAACCACTAGTTGGAAATCTTAAAGTTTATTGTCAAACATCCATTGGAAACATGCTGAAACGTTGATTTTACACTTTCCAAGACCTGATACTCAACAGTTCTATTATTTTTATTTTTCATTTTTATTCATTTTAGTGATTAAAGAGACCTTAAATTTTAAATTCCTTCATCTCTAGGAATCATTTTTATGCAAAAGTAAGTTTGATGACTTTAGATAAAGAAATTATTCATTTGCTGCAGTTGATCGTCTAATGATAGGCATTATATGTGCAAAACTGTCTAGTAAAAGAGTCATTTTTTCATGCCAGAAGGGCATTGGGTAATTCCACTGCCCTTCTGGCATACAAAACACACTGACAGTCTTAATGATAGTCTTTTGTGGCAGGCACCCAGCGCCGTAGCGTGCGATTGGCCAGACTGCCCCCGCCAAGGGCGCTAGCTCTTGTGGGCGCTAAAAAGGGCTTGTATTCAGTAATGCATTAGCAATAACATATGCCATTACAAAACTGGATTGATTTTAGCAATTTTTCATGCCACGTTATTAGTTGATTTGCATGCAACAGCCATGGCGAAAACAGTCAAACAACTGCGCTTGATGCTTTGTTCGTACTGCCAGCTCCATCCTGTAACGAAGAAGTTGGACATGGTGAAGCACTTCGTCTCGCTGAATAGAACCAATCTGGCATTTACAACATCCTCCCTGCGAGAAAGCCGAACGTTGGAGTTCAATGGAAGCCTGGTTCCAGACGCCCGACAGTACTGCGCGACCGTAACGTGCAGCAGAAGCTAAAAATGAAGACTGAAAGCAAGATGGTCTCACCGTTCCGCACCTTAGGCCGAGAGGTCTGCATAGCCGGCTAAACGGTGAAGAAGTGCTTGGCCAAAACTTCATGCAGATGCATCAGTCGAAGCTGAGTGTGTCTGAGTAGCAGGCAATCGCCCAGAGAAAGGCTGAAGGTGGTGGTGAAAAAAACCTTTTCGGCGAAACACGATGTCGTAGTCATAATGTATGACGAAAACTAGGGTTTATTTCTAAGTCCCGTCGTAGTAAGGAAAGCCACTCAAATTTTCATCATTTCTTAGGTGGATTTAAAGAGTACTTCAAAAGTTCTGCTGCTGATTTGACTCAAACACACTTACCTTCCGATCCGTGCCCTTTGAATTCACTAAAAAATCAGAGGGGTTGTGTAGAAGACACGACCGCATATATAGGTGACGGAGGACTACGTAAGTCTCTTTGTAGTGATTGTGGCATGTATTCATGCTTGTAATCATTCGATTCTTCATGTATACATACTATATGCAACATATATACATGCTACATGTGTTGTATGTAACATTTATCAAAGTACCCAAGGAACAATTTTTGCTTATTAAACGTTTAACCGACAGCTTTTATTCAGCACATGCTGTATAGCTGCTTTTCAAGTATGTCTAAACACCTCTGTTCAATGCTTATACAGTTGGTTTTGGAGAATTTAAGCAGCACAGTGCTGAATATGGGCGTGGAAGATGCGTTTGTATGACTGTTAAGCAACGTATAGTAAAATGTTTATTCAGTACGTATAGATATGATTATTAAACTTCTGCTGATGACACTGAAGCTACGTTTATTCCACAGCAGTTCAACTTTTAGACAAGCAAAAAGAAAAAAAATATGCAGGAAGTATTTTTTTTTATTTTGTGGGTTTCGCTATTTTCATGGCCATTTTTGTATGCATATATTATAATTTAATAAGAGACTTTAGTAGAAGAAAATCATTGGTTGACTCTAAATTGATCAAGCCTGCCATATACTTTTTTTATTCACTCGGGTTCGAACTTACATCCTATCGGTCGGAAGCCGTCAACGAACACATCTGAGATAATCTGATATATGACAGGCGCCGAGTTTTCAGCCGATGTAGATTTACCAGCTTAAGTTTGTCAAGTGTGGAACAAAAATTGGCTAAAATACATTTAAGCGCTGAAGAGTAGTTTCTTAAATCATGTTTGGCATCTGCTGTACAAGATTACTTTAGAAGTATTTATTCCGCACATTTAATAAACTATTTGTACTAACATAAAGCATTTCGCTTGTACCACCAGCAACATAACACAGTCGCAACGCAGAGGACTTTTTTCTTTTGAATATTGACGACGGTGAGCGGTGCTACTGAATAAAATTAACTGGAAACCAGAAATCCAGAATGTTCGGTTAGCGATTGTTCATTTAGTTAGCAGTGATGTGACTAGCAGCAGCAGTGATTAGTTAGCAGCAGGAGTGATTCGTGTTAGTACCGCAGAGGAGGAGTACTTTTGTCACCCCGTCATTAGTTTACGCAGATAGTCCTGAGCTTCCAGAAAACAAAAAAGAGCAGCGGATGGCACGAGAAGCAGTGGTGTTTTCGAGCACCGGCAGCGGGAGCAGTGGTGGTATCGCCACTATGCCACCCGATCATAACAATTCTGGCGGCTTTAGCCCGACGGAATTCATCTCGCTGAGTAAATCCATTGTGAGTAACTCGCAAAGCGTCAAGCAGCCGGCTGCTTTTGGATATAAGTTTGTTAAAGTTAAATTTCGGTACGACGAGGGACAACAACACACCGAGGGAAAAGATACACACCGTACAGGCAACACTTAAAAGGATTTCCACGACCAGCAAAGATTTGCGGCGGCTAAAAGTGGTTATGCAAATGTTTTCTATTCTTAATGTACCAAAAAAAATAAAATAAAAATAAAGCGTACCTAACATAAATTTAAAGCATAAATTATAAAGTGTAAAGTATAAAGTGTCATTCAAGTTATTGGTGTTATTGGCTGCCATCAAGCACCTTTTATTCCACACCTGCTCTTGATGGTGCTACTGATACGTTTGTACGACGATTAATCGACACATATTCCACAATTCCTCTTAGCAATGCAGCTGATGCATTTGGGAAACTTTCATTCCACTCTTATTCCACACTCGCTCTCAGCAATGCTGCTGATAAGTTTGCGCAACGCTCATTCCACACTTATTCCACTTTTATTCCACACCTTCTCGCAGTAATGCTGCGCAACATTTATTCCACTGTTATTCCACACTTGCTTTCAGCAATGCTGCAAATTCGTTTGTACAACATTTATTCCATTGTTATTCCACTTTTATTCTGCATTTGCTCTCAGCAATGCTGCTGATACATTTGCGCAACGCTCATTCCACACTTATTCCACTATTATTCCACATTTGATCTCCGTAATGCTGCTGTTACGTTTGCGCAATGCTCATTCCACTCTTATTCCACTTTTACTCCACAATTGCCCTTGACTGACACGTTTGCAACAACGTCTGTTCGACATGCATTTTCATGGTAGCTTTTAAGCGACCATTATTCCACATCTGCTCTTAGCCGTACTGCCGATACGTTTGCATAACGTTTATTCGAATCTTATTCCGCATTAATATAACAACGTATAGATGTTGATTAGAAGCTAGAAAAAATATAGGTTATGACGTTTAAACAACAGACAATTCAGTAAATTCGCTTATTCAGCACCGAATGCTATCAAACAACTCTTATTCCACACCTGCTTGTTTAGGTGCTGCCGTTTTGTTCCTTGGGTAGTAACATTGCATACGTTCAATTCTCAAAAGATTGTGCATTTGAAAACAATTTAACAAAATCAAGAACACAAACTATTGCTTTCCTGCTACCTTACTGAAATTAAAGATTGTTTTTATTACACATGGTTCCCCACGTTGAAGGGATTTTACCAATTCAATCCTATTTTATCAACAGCACATCTTTTCAATACACTTCTAATGAAACGGTAAGCATGCGTATTCACGGGAAACTAGCAGTCATTGACTTTTCGTCGGGAAGCCCAATTTCGGCCCAAAAGCGGGATGGTGTTTATAAAAATGTATATACTGCCTTCTTCTTGCCAATCTGAACACAGCGAATATATTTTCATAAACCGAATTTTTGTTTCAAACAAAAAAACTGCTTTTGAAATTGGCAGAATCGATGATGACTAATTTCACCTTCATACAGAGTCGTATTATAATCGAACACTAGAGCTGTAGCACATTTTTCCAACACAGATATCAAATTCGCCGAGGTTTAATCGTTTCGCAGTAAAGAATTTGTTGGGACAACGAACTTGTGACATTTTTTCTGGCACACTTCCCTAACACAGACATCAAATTGGACTAGGTTTAATCACGTTCGTAAGAAATCTGTTGGCACGAGGGGGCTTTGTCACTCTTTCTGGCGTACTTCCCAAGCAAGGACATCAAAATGGTCTAGGTTTAACCGCGATGTTAAGAAATCTTGTTGAAATGAGGAAACTTGGTCACTTGTTTTGGCTTACTTCCCATTTCCCAAGCACAGATATCAAATTGGTATAGGTTTAGATCATCGCAAAGAATCTTTCAACCAATCACGAAGCGAGAATTCTGGTAAAATATAGGTTCATTATTTTCAATTTTTCAATAGTTCAACATCAAGAATCCATACTTTTCTTCATTTGGGTCAATTCTTAGAAGATTTTCCGATCGATTGGTGTAAGAATATTGAAAATCAATAGGAAAACCGCTGAGCTATTAGCGCTCAAAACCTTTCATTTTTCGTGACGCTCGCATTTTTCGATTTTTTGGAATGCCACCCTATCTCAAAACTTGCCGTAAGACGTAGTCCTACGTCAAAAGCGATTATTAAAGTATTTTATTGAAATTACGCAACTGAATTTATATCTTAAATTCGTCGTACCGTTTTAAAATCCGTCCATCAAAATTTTTCATCGTCCGAACTAAAAATCACAATAATGTTTACGAAGCTAGCGCGCATGTATTTGTGTAGGACGGCATGACAAATGTTATTCTGCAAAATTTCTGCAGGTCATGCAAGTTTTCCCGGTTGCAGAATAACGACAATGCGTTGCGAGGGTTATTTTCATTTTATGAATGATGGAAATTGAAACGATTAGTCGACATTTTCTTCTTCGTCGCACAAAAAAACGTAGGAAATTTGGCTGCTAGGAATTCTTTAATGAAAAAAGCATTCAAATAGCTTCCACTTACTTTGATTGATCGCGTATGATAGTCAACAAACTAAAATATTAGGGAATAACTAATTTTGCATTATGTGTCATAAAAATCACTAATAACTTTTAATAATTTGTGTTGGATAGGACGGGAATAGGCAATTACGACGAAGCAGCAACATACCCTATTTAACGCTGGTTGGCAATGACTGGCAGAGGACCGAGTACTTTACGTCCCCCACCAAGAAGGCAACTGATGACGTCAAGTATATCTTCCACCCCAAGTTCCCCAAATAGATCCTTCTGTGGCGGGTGATCAGCGAGAAGAAAATATTCAAACCGCTGTTCTTTCGTTCGGGATTTACAGTGATCGAGAAGGCACGAACATATAGTAGAAAGTTCCATACCGGAAGTTGCCGCCTTCATCAAAAAGTCTCACGTAAAGGATGTGATATTTTGGTCGAACCTGGCCTCGGTCCTTTATCATAAGCAGGGCCGGCGCTTTCCTTAAGCAAAACAAGCAGCTGCTAGGAGCGTCACTTCGCGGGGGTGCCATTGTAGGTGACTACATTAAATAAAACTGTAGCATTAAATAAATGAGTGGTTAATATAAAACTTTCTCCCTTCACCTTTAGCAGCATAAAGCCGGGATGGCAAGTGGTGTATCTAGAGCTACTGTCCGCTGTATTGGGTTGCCGCCAATTCGTTGAGCATCTCGACACAAACAAATCGGCTTCAACCTGTTCGAGCCGTATACTAAGTTGGGTCTCTCTATTTCTAAAGGCACAAGAAGAAGTTGGGCTTGTCGCTCGACCTGAATAACCCGCCGACATTTTATGACACATTCCAGCGTAACGGGACACAGTTAACACCCATTGTTACCCTGTGAATCGCCTCCTGTTTCACCAATTTTTTGGCAAATACAGTAATGACCCGATTTTATCACCCCCATGATGAATTTAGGGGTGACAAAAACGGGACAGTGACAAAATCGGGTATTTTTTCAATTTTTATTTTTTTGCAGATATAACTTAGAACGAACTACATATATTTCATTCTGATCACTTTTAGGACATTTCGCACTTCCTTCTACCTCTCTGTGGACATGTGTCCCCTTTTCACAGCACAGGTCCCAAAGGTATGAAAACACGCGTTTTTTAATTGCGCCGAAATGGTTGATTATACTGGTTAACTATGTTCAGAGAAATTTCTCAGCGTAAAAAGCTCTTTCTTATGGTATGAACGATTTTTTGATTAATCCCCCTAAAAGTAAGATATAAAATTTATTTTTCAAGCAGTAAGAGATAGAGCAAAATAATGTTCTACAAATTTTTTAAGAAGATTATTATAAAGAACTTTGTCAAAGAAAGTAACCTTCTAGCTATTATAGTTGTGGAGATAAGAAACAACTTTTGTGGAAACTCCACGATAATCAACTTATTGAACACAGTTCATTTCACAGTGTTTTAACACATTTGTCATGTTTGAAAATGATTTTCAAACTAAGCTTTTGATGAATCAACAGCGTGACAAAATCGGGTAAAAAACGTGACAAAATCGGGGGTGACAAAATCGGGTCAAAAACGTGACAAAATCGGGGAGTGATAAAATCGGGGAGTGACAAAATCGGGTTACCACTGTACCTTGTAAAATAGTTGTTTAAAGAGTACTTTATTTTATACTGGAATGCTGGATTTGATAAAACAGGAACCGAACTGCATAGTAGGGATAGTGTCCCGTAACGCTGGAATGTGTCTTATTTGTTTCCAACCCCACAATATGCGTATGTGTAGGGGTCCCTTAAGGCCGATGAAGTTCTAGAAGAGAACACAGATTCGCTGCATAGGTGTCCATGTCATGGTAGTCTTGCAACGTGACCGACCCATCGTACTCTCCCAACTTTGGACGAGTGTACTTTGAGAATCATTCCAAGTAGTGCCTGCAGTGCATGGTTCATACGCCTACACCATTTTTCGCTTTTCATTTGCGCTCCACCTCCTTCTGATGAAAATCTATTCGCAATAAAACACAACAATCAAAACACTCAGATAAACGTGGTGGGAAAGTGGCATTGATGATATTAAATTATTTAGAAATTTTCCGGGAGGGATTTTCAAATCTTTTCAGGATCCGCAATCAGCATATTCATCTTCGATGACGTCGCAAGATATGAGGACGAAGTTTCTAAAAGTAACAGGAAATATGAACCGGACTTTTTCCATTTTGAAGGTTTATCATTTCTAATAATGGGTTTCAAGAAACCGACAATTAGTCAAAAGAAATGACGGTTGACTGCGACCAGTGTTGCGAAGCCCTACTCGCTCCAGTGAACACGCCGGCATAAGTATTCCTTTCGGACTCCCGCTCTTGGTTATTCATGCAGTTAACGACTTTTGCGAGTGTGCATTTAGCTAACAGCCACGGTCGTCGTTCTCGCACGTCATTGCAGCCTGAGCAACTGATACCGATCACTCGCGAGGACTTGCACTCCTACCCGCGTGTAGAATCGAGGGCGTAAGACGACGAAGAAAACAAAAAGTAATGCAAAATCTGTATCCCAGTGTGCCGCTAGCCCTCACGGGCAGCTGGCTGCTCACGAGTTGTTTGCCTTGTGAGTGGTTATGCAGAAAGACGCTACGAGACTGTGCGTTTGCGAGTGTGTAAGTAGTAAAAGTTGTAAAAGTAAAAGTAAAGTAAGTAAAGTAAAAGTAAGTGTTGTGCAATGTATTCTCTATTCAAATTAAAAACTATATTTATCCGGAACAACATGGATTTATGCCCGGCCGCTCAGTTACCACCAACTTGCTGGAGTTCACATCGACTTGCATTACACACCTCGAAAACAAAGCCCAGGTTGACGTCATATACACCGATCTGAAAGCTGCTTTCGGTCGAATTGATCAAGTAATCCTGTTGTGTAAATTAAAACGCCTGGGAGTATCTGATGACATGACCCGTTGGCTGCAATCTTATCTGGTCGGTAGAACACTTCGTGGACGATTGGATACGCATACATCGGAACCATTCGTCAACGCATCCGGTGTGCCGCAGGATGGCAACTTGGGCCCGCTACTATTTATTCTCTATATCAATGACATTGTACTCATGCTTGACTCAGGTTGCAAGTTGGCATATGCGGAGAACTCGATGCCACATGGCTGCTAACGTCATTGAATTTTCGAGCACAGCAGAGACCTACGAGGTCAACGGCGTAACTGCAGCACAACTTTCATCGCACCACCTATGGGCTAAATGAGCCGATCACATCCATGATCCGCACTTTCAGCATGGCCGAAGAATTGTTTGAGTACGGTGAACCAGCACGCATTTTTAACAATAGACTAAAAAGATGTTCTGTTTTTAGTTTTAATTCTGCTTAATTAAGTTCATTAAAGCCACTAGGCTGGATGGAAAAAAGAATAATAAATAAATAAATAAATAAATAAGATGTCTGCACACAGCAGCGCCGGTTGTTTTTCGTTTCTTCTGGGGGCGCCATTTTGAGAATTTGCGTGGAACGACAAATTGGCTAGCGCCGGTCCTGATCATAAGAGATTACTGGAGGAGATGAACCGGCCGGTCCCCCAACTGCAATCAATAGGACATTTTAGGGCGAAGCTCAAACGGAGCATATACTTCAACAATTTTGTTGCCAAAATGGTGCAGGAGGTGATCGCCAAGGTAACGAAGGATCAGTTGAATAATATGCCGAATGACGAATATTATAAATGTTTTCGGCCATAACGAAGGTTCCGGTGAACCGCTGTAAAGGCATTTGGCAGGGCTTCGAAACATTGTTATAGCTGGCTTAATGAACATAGGATTTAAGGAAAATCTGTTTCATTGAAATTACTTTTGTATTTTTTTTCAACGCCATCCAAACTAAGTCCATTTTTCCAATATATACGGTAAGTGCAGTGAAGTATTGGATGAGAGGCGAATACGAAAAAATGATAAACGTGGAGAAAACACTGATTCAGCAAACGAGGGGGCGCTAAATTGGGCTTCCGCCAAGGGTGCCACAATGTCATGCTACGGCTCTGATTACAAATTAATTTAAAATTTATATCAACGGCAAAATAGCCATACAGTAGTACCTATGCGAGAATACTCCGACTGAAAAATACACTCTTTTCGTTGTATGTCACCAGGCTGAAACGTAACCAAAGTTCACTCATATACTATTTAAAAAGATTAGTCACAATTAATTGACTGATCCACACTGAATCGAAGTTCAAGTATGTAACCCTCGCCACCCCCACAAAGCGGGAAAAATGTAACTCATGCTACAGTGCAAAACAAAAACAAGACACTTCGCAGCGCCGGATAATTCTCCACATTGATCTTTCACGGATAGAATATTTTTGCCTATGCATGAAAGATTGATTATTCTCGAAAATTTAATTCACACAGTATCAGCTTGTGAGTAAGTACATGTACCTTTAGAGAGCTCCCTAAAATGCGCATGTCCGTTACTCATTTTTGAATTTATAGCTCTTAGTATATAAAAGCGCTTGCCGGCGAAATGTCTGTAACAGTGTTATAACGAACGAACAGTCAAAAACAGCAAACATTAACTCCTTCGTCCTAAAAAATTTCGAGAAAATAAAGAAAATAGTAAAGTGAAATGTCACTGGTGCCGATGTTCTTTCGCGACTGGTGGGACGACAGCTGGTGGCCCAGCCCTTTCGGACGCACTTCCCGCATTTTCGACCAGCATTTCGGCAGCGGAATCTTCAATGAGGACCTGTTCCGGGCGATGAGCTGCTGTCACCCACAGGACCTGCGACGGTTAGGATTTGCTCGTCCTTGGGCCAATTTCAATAACTACAGTCATTTCAACAGTGGAATTACGGCGACCGATAGTGAAAAACTGCAGATTAATCTAGATGTGCAGCAGTTCAGTCCCAATGAGATCACCGTCAAAACCGTCGACAACAATATTATTGTGGAGGGAAAGCATGAGGAAAAACAGGACGAACATGGTTTCGTTTCAAGGCAATTTGTGCGGCGCTATTTGTTGCCAAGTATGTTAACAAATTCTGCACAAATATGCTCTGTGGGAACTAACAGAAAACATTTTTTTTTATTCGCAATAACTATAGGCGGTCACGATTCAAAGGATGTTACATCGTGCCTCTCTTCAGATGGCATTTTAATCATAACGGCTCCAAAGAAGGCTCTACCACCACCTACCGGACAAGCCGCGAATGAAAGAACTATTCCGATAACACAGACGGGAGAAAATGAGAAGTGAATTGTCTGTTGGTAATTTTGGAATGGTGTTATTTTTTTTTTGTAATCTGATTAATAAAATAATCTACATTGATGTAGGTTAAGAAATGGAAACCTGAAGTGTTTGGAGTCGAATTACTTCGTTCCGAAAGCCTTAGTAAATTATGTTTTATAGCTCTTAGCTATTTGAATAAAATTTCTTTCTTTCTATGGAAGTTAATAGATAAATGATACACTTCTTTGTCACTTGTTTATTTTAGCGATAGCACATAATGGATCAATTTGATCGATAAAGAATAAGGTTAACTTTGTTTAACAACTAATTATATGATTAATATTAGATTTTAATTTAAAAGATCATGGTATTTGTGTTATTGCGTAAATACAGTATTCTTTAATGTTTATGTTAAATGGATGAATGTAAATGAGCATGATTAACGACAAATTTATTTGCCGGTCTCCTTGGAATTTTCAACAGATTTCCCCTCTGTTTTTTGTGCTATCTTCTTCATCGGTTGACCAGTTTGGGTTATGGGAATTGTTCTGGGCCCTTCTGGTTCTGGCAAGGCCTTTTTTGGGGCAGTGATTGTAAGGATTCCATCCGACGACAGCGAAGACACAATTGCATCCGGATCATGCCCGGCCGGCAACATGTACCGCCGCACGAAATGTCTGGAGATAAAACCGTGTTCATCCTGTTTTTCATCGTGTTTTCCTTCCACTAAAATGCTATTATTGGTAGCTTTTACGGAAATCTCATTCGGAGAAAACTGCTGCACGTCTAAATTAATCTGGAACTTATTACCGCTAATGTCAACCATTGAACCAGAATCCTGCCGTGAGACAAGGCTGGTGTTACGCCATGGTCGATTGTAACCAGTTCTTGGATGAGTTTGCTGTTGTGGCAAGTGTCTAGATGAGGTAATAGCCGTTAGTAGATCATCAGCTGTGAGACCAGTTCCAAAATGTTGATCCATTAGTCGGGACGTTTGCAGCGGTGTATCCCAGCAGTCCTCCCACCAGTCTCGGAACAAAATTGGCACGAGTGGCATTTTTACAGTTTTTTGGAATGTATTTCTTCACAGTTTAAATAGAACACGAAGCGAAAACACCTTCGCAATAAGTATGTATATCTCACTAACTCACTAGCTCGCAAGCTGCTGCAACGACGATTGATAACTGAATGCTGAACGAAAGACGCTCACCCTTTTTATACGAGGAGAAGTTCATTGGGAGCGTCGCTGTGTTATTCATGCGTTCATTATTGTTTATTCGCATCATGAAAGTACTAGAAAATTCTCGATTTTTATAGCATATAATACAATAATGTTCATTCTCTCGCGATATGAAAGTGCTAGAAAATTCGAGCTCATAATTTTTTTTATTGTCACAGAATAAATTCAACGCTATGCAACATATTTTACTTTCAGTTGAATTCGTATATATTTTATTCAGAATTTTAATCCTAAATTTCAACACAGTTTTAAAGCTTGCAACATACGAGAACTAGAACATAACACAGCGGACCTCACTTTACTAGTACATAGTTCTATCTAATTTTACTTAATATTCTGACTAAAATAATATTGTTGCTATCAATGTTATACATTTTCTTGCATACAATGAATGCACACAGAAGTTCAATTATAATTACAGTTTAAATATATATTAATATTTATGATTAAACATGACAATTCCCAAATCATTCAAACTGAATGAATCATGCAAAGCGAAAATTCTGGCATCATCAAGAATGAATAGGTACGCGCGCAAACAGGCAACAGCGCGTGGTGTGACACCTTTGAATGAACGGATGAGTTAGACGCTCTCATATAAAAAGGGGAAGCGTCTCTCTGGCAGCATATCAGTTCAAATTCGAAAAAGCAAGTGAAAACGTGAGCTCTTGACGGTAAAATCATCAAGTGAAACAAAATATTTGAATTTCAAGTAAACAGTGAACAAAAGCGATAATGCCATTCGTGCCGATTTTATTCCGAGACTGGTGGGAGGACTGCTGGGATACACCACTTCGCACATCCCGGCTGTTGGACCAACAGTTCGGAAGTGCTCTCACTGCCGATGACTTGCTAACGGCTCTTACCTCAGCTGCAGCTACTTGTTCTGCACTTCAACAGAATCGTCCCCGTGCTTTTTACAGTCGACCGTGGCATGGTGCCTCACGTCAGGATTCCGGATCAACGGTTAGTGTTAGGGGTGATAAGTTTCAAATAAATCTGGATGTGTAGCAGTTTTCTCCGAATGAGATTTCCGTTAAAGCGACTGGTAACAGCATTTTGGTAGAAGGAAAACATGAGGAAAAGCAGGATGAACACGGTTATATCTCACTTCGTACGACGCTACATGTTGCCGGATGGTCACGATCCGGAAGCAATCGTGTCTTCGTTGTCGTCGGATGGAATACTAACAATCACTGCTCCGAAAAAGGCTTTATCCGAACCGGAGGACCCCCGGGCTATTCCTATTACTCAAACTGGGCAACCGATGAAGAAGCTAGCTGAGAAACCGGAAGAAAAACCTGCTGAGAAATCAAATGAAAGTGATAAATAGTTCCTTACTTACCAAAGTGCATTTCGTTTTTAAATCACAGCAAAATGTTAAATATTTCAACTAAAATGTTAAATATTTCAACTAAAATGTTAAATATTTCAACTAAAATGTTAAAAAAAAATAAATAAGACTGTTTTTTACCTCAAATCTTTTATGTACTTTTGCTGAATTAGAAAGTTGTGGGTTTTTCAAAGTTTTATTTCAGGTTTTCCATTTCACCGAAATATGCTAAATAGTGAATTCAACATTATTTTACTTACTAGGTTTTACTCACCCTTATTCTTGTTTTCGTACGAATGACATTCGTTCGAAAGTTAAGCCGACTCGTATTCTTGTTTTCGTTCGAATCAATTCGAATGTTCGAACGCCCCTTCCGTTTGTTCATTCGAATATGAGAATAGAACTTCCCGATTCGTTCGAAGCAAACTATTCGTACGAAAGCAGGATATGGCCGTAAACAAGAATAAAGGTGACTCTTTTTTTTTAAGAGTTCAAATTCAGTCAATTGGTTACCAGATTTTCACAATATATCTACTTGTTCTTCTTACTACGAGAATTATTAGTTTGAAATGATACTCCGCTGAAATCCGCTAAAATATATTGCGAAATATGCGATTTATCGAGCATTGCGGTGGAAATATTAATTTTGCTCTGTAATGTAGTTGATCGTCTAAAGATATATATACCATGTCTTGCAAACTTTACAAAATTGTTGGTATTTTTATTGCTACTGAAATCTGTCATTGAAGACCAGTAATTCAATAGGGCTGAAGTTGAGCATGTAAACAAACTCAATCAGTTTTGTATGCCGTTCCAGCAAAAAACAACTCTCCCTCTCAGTTATTTACATGTTAGACTTCGGTTTTGTCGAATTGTTATTTTTCGATTATTGTATTTTTGTCCTGACACACTTTCTATTTGCCTTTGTGCTTTCATCCCGTTAAGCTCGATAATTGTTTGGCACTTTCGGGAGCATTTCCTTTGTATCAAAGTTTTATTGTGATTTCCTCGCTAATTTTTAAGCCTATATTCGTGGGTCAGATACCTTACTGATCCAGACAAGTTTATTAGCCAATTACATGAATGGATGTTATCACTGGCGTGCCCATACATAAACAGAAGGTGGGGCATCGACCTGTTAAAACAGTGGTGCCCAGGCATAGGCATGGTGCGGGCCAAACGAGATCGCCCCATAAATGTCGCGGGCCGCAAATTCCTCTCGCCATTCCTGCGCATAACAAAATGCAAAATATGCGGCAATAACAACCATTTTCTGGAAATTACCACAAGATTTAAACCGGAAAGCATTCGAAACTAAAAAATGCACGAGGCATTATGGCTAATTTGAGTGACCCCTGTGTCATCAAAAAAGTTACCCATAAGTCCTCCATCTCTCAAATCAGCCCGAGGGCCGCAAACAACAGCTTGAAGGGCCGCATGCGGCCCGCGGGCCGCTCTGTGTTAAAAGCATGTTTTGGTGTAAAATATAATCAAGTAATTATAGAATGGCTGATTTATTTTTGCGCAAGTAATTTTTCTTATCGCAAGAATGCCGCCCAAATAGGTTAAAAAATTCAGATTTCCATGTTTGGTTTAGGGGCTTTTTTACATTACATTTTAGGGAGAAGGCGGAAAACATACGTCAGCTTGGGTCCATCAGGGAGCTTGAAATAGGATTTATAATTAAACTTGAAATTGGACTTCATACTAGATAAAAATGTGGATCCTAATTTTAAATCGGCTTTCAACTTGGACCCAAATATTTATTCGAAACTTTTGTTTTGACTTAAAACTAAACAGAAAATGGTTTCGAATTGGACTTGAAATTAGACATGAAATAGGGATTGAACTGGGACTTAATAGGACGTAAAATTGCATTCTAAATTAGACTTTAATAGGACACCGCCTCTAGTTTCTGATAATAAATAACAGAAGTTGGCGCCAGTGTTTCATCATGCGCCATGCGTGAGAGTATGCTTGAAACTATCAATGTTTCCCTGTTGAATATAACAGATGTCGTTACTTCGTAGCGCATAGTGTGCGTTTCCGTAATATCTGAATTTTGCGCGACAATAAATTAACTGAAATTAACACCCTTACTCTCTCATGCATCTCAGTTTCTTTTGTGTTTATCGCTAATCGCAATATAACGTTTGACACCTGAACCAATAAATAGTTGGTAAACATTGTTTTTATTTATTGCGTTCATGTTGCGAAATTTAATTTTTTCGAATTGAAATGTCGCAAACATACTTTTCATAAAGCCCTATAAATGTATCTTTATAGGGCTTTAGCTTTTTATAGGGCTCTCGGATGACTGGTAGTAAGATGCTATGGAGAGGTATAGGAAATGTTTGTTTTTTATCAAAATTAGGCAGAAATCATGAAAATTAAGTATAACAGAATAACTGTACAACAAATAAAATATGATTAGTGATTGTTTTTCAGATAGGTAAACATAAATAAGCGAGAAATTTTGATTTTACTACCACTAGAAAAGCGCCATCTCTTGAAAAGCAACGGTTCGTGTGGTGTCCTATTGGACTTAAAATGAGACAAGACATTAGAATTGAAATTGGACTCATATTGAACTTGAAATCAGATTTAAAATATAAAACCTGATTAAAATTTTAAATCAGATTTTAAATATAACACACTTGAATTGCAGTTGATTTTGTACTTGAAACTTGGAAATGAACTGAAACTTGAAATAGGTATAATTTGAAATATAATTGGAAATGAAACTGTATTTGTAATTGGTTCTGAAATCGGAGTTGAAATTGGGCTTTAAATTTAATCTGAGTTTGAAATTAAATTAAGCTCAAAATTGGTCTTAAACTGGACCATAAATATTTTGTAAAAAAAATTGAGTAACGGCACCAGAAATCGCCAGTTTTGTAGACATAAGACAAGAAAATCGAAATTGACGAAACAAGAAAACCGAAATCCATATTGTCCCTTTTATAACTATTTAGACTACTGTGATTATCATTTAATGCAACGTATCGCATTTTGCATTGTTAATCTGACATTAGAGCGGCTTTTAGTTTGATCTACTAATGAGTTTGACTTCTTTTTCCTTCTTCCCCTTTTTTTCACTTCATTTCCTTTGAGCGACATCGTGTGCGAAATTCGACTGTGATAATCGTGTAAATCGGGGTAGTCTAAATAGGGGCAAATATCGCAATACCGTTGAGTAATTTTTAGTATGCAGTATCTTTTTGTTTTTGGCAACATGCCAGAAAAATGTATGTTTCCAAAATCCAACCGTGCCAAAGGGAACAATTTTTGAGTTTCTGATTTGCTATCACTATTGATTGTTTATTACTAAATTAAGATGTAACAAAGTATTATAAATCTTTTTAAATACACTCTTGTTGAACAATCAGGTACACAACGAGCATAACCAGGATGGAACGAGTCTCGTTTCCAATGCATCTCAATATCACATCAAAGTGAAAGCACTGACGAACTGACATGACACTTAGAAGAAAATCCTTTAAAAACCATCGTCCTGCACATTTTGCTTGCACACTAGCACCCTCTGTTATGCATGTTGCGGCGTAGCTTGCATTTGCAGGGTTTTATGCTGTAGGGTTTTGTACATTTGAATGGTTTTAAACTGAAAACTCAAAGCAACACTTGCGCGCCGCGGTGTGGCCATGTTGATTGGACGATGGAATTATCGCGAGTGTCTCGTCTGTTTGTCTGTAGTGAAAGTTTCACCATCATCATAATTTTCTTCAAATTTTATTGCGAAATTTCGGGTAGAATTTACCAAACCAAACCGGGTATTTTCCGCATGGCCAGTATTTGAAGAAAACATTCTGGGATGTCAGCTTTGTTTCAAAAAGAATAAAAATTATTTTCGTATACGGGTTTAAAATCGATCTGGTGCAGAACGATAAACAGAAACATTTTTGCTTCGTTTTTTTAGTATAAAAATTAGGACTAAATATTTGAAAAAGTCATTGTACACGAAAAATTTATGATGCATGTAGGGGCATCACCCTCAGACTCCGATTTTCGCCGCCCCCAACTGTGCATTATGAATATGAAAAAGGGTAAAGAGAAGTTTACGTTCATAAAAAATTGTCTTCAGCTTACTAGCATCGTGTTTACGATGTTGCCCGTAAGAGGGTTAAGTTCGCAGATGCCTACCTATAAGAAACTGTAGTTAATGAAATGGTGAACGCTTGGGATAGGTTCTAATAAATGTTAAAAAGCACAAACAGCACGTCGGCCATTGTGCTTTCGTAGACTCTTTTCATCAACCCCAGCAGATATTACACCAGTTCCTGCGCTTGAAACACAGCAGCAAAGTAATCCTAGCAGAGGAGCGAAGACGACATGAAGACGGCATCCACTTTTAAAAATGGCCAATCTGCAAAATGTAAAAAACCAAGTGAGGGTTATTTTCTGCTGGACTAGCATAGGGAAAGAAACTCTCACTAGGTTTGTTTAAATTTTTCAGATTGGCCCTTTTGAAAAGTTGGTGTCGTCTTCATGTCTTCTACGATCCTCTGCCAGGATTACAGTGTCTGTGTGATTTAAGCGCAGGAACTGGCGTAATATCTGTTGAAGTTGGTGAAAAGAGTCGACGAAAGCACTATAACCGACGTCAGAAAACTTGTATTCGTTTTGGCGGATTAAGGCACCCATTCGTCAAAGGTAGGGTAGCCTGGGGTAATATGCACCGTTTAAGGAAATTGTGGTTTGTTTCTATTAAAGCTTAAAGCAAATATCAATCTTGAATACTAAGAATAATCTCATGAATATTAGTTAAAAGTTTCTCAAGATATCATGCTGGAAACCTTTGTAAAAAAGGCGTGCAAAGTGATTTTTGATACTGAGGCAAAAGTCTGAAAACGCAACTATCAGGGACAAAATGCACCCATGCATGTTTTATATCAATTAATGGGAATATATTCAATGAATTCAATAATTGTAATACAATTCGTGTGTGCTAACTGACAATGTCGTTTCTAGTTTTTACCAAATGCGGTGATTACAGTTCCTAAGCGAGGGAAGGAAGATGAATTATTGGAGGTGTGTTTGGAATTCCGTGTACCCGAGAAGCATAATTTTTGAAACACAGTATTTAACCGCCTCCAGTGCTGACTGCAGTTGTTTAACAGTACCTGACAACATATTAGACATTCGGACGTAATTGCGTGTCATTTTTAAAAAGAAGCAAAGTAAATAAAGCATGTTTGCTGAGGGTGCCTTGTGCCCCGAGTAACGGGGTGCATTTTGCCCCGAACTTACATAAATAATGTTCCAGGTAAAAACAAAAGTAATAAATATCAAAACTTCTTATGTTTTATCAGAATTCTGTAGCTCAAACCACAATTAATCGAATTATAACATTTACCAGCGATTAATATGGCCGGAGCAGTTAAAAAGTGTTAGTGAAGCGAAGCCAAAAGTTACAGGTTATTCATTGAAAACATATTTTTGTTATTATTTACGTTTCCTTATTAGATAGAACTGCCAAATTCACATAGAAGCCAAAGCAAACATCGATTTAACTGGCAGAATTCATTTGAATTTGAATCAGAACGGTATACTAATAATACTGAAAGTTCGCAAAAGTATAACGCATGCTGACTTTTCTGCAAGCGTCAATCGTTCCCATATCAGGTACCCTTCTTTCTCGTCTATGTGAAGAACCTCTTAAAATAAAGAGTTGTGGTTTTTTGGAAAATGTGATAGGTCATAGAAATACACAATTTTCAGCAAATTAATTTTTATTAGTTTGGATCAAGAGCTGACATTGAAAGTTCAAATTTATGTAACATGTATAATCCCTGAGAATTATATTTTAAATGCATATCTTTGGTAGTGGATCCCATTGGTCTATTTCCCCTCCTTGCTCAACTCCTCAGTTGGTTTTGCTTCCGGTTTCTCCGTCAGCTTCTTCATCGGTTGACCGGTTTGAGTGATCGGAATCGCTCTAGGGCCCTCCGGTTCGGGTAAAGCCTTCTTTGGAGCAGTGATTGTAAGAATACCATCCGACGACAGGGATGAAACAATTGCTTCCGGATCGTGACCGTCCGGCAACATGTAGCGTCGTACGAAGTGACGGGAGATGTAGCCGTGTTCGTCCTGCTTTTCCTCGTGCTTTCCTTCTACCAAAATGCTATTATCAGTTGCTTTAACGGAAATCTCATTCGGAGAAAACTGCTGCACGTCCAGATTTATCTGAAACTTATCACCACCAACACTAACAGTTGATCCAGAATCCTGACCGGCGTTGCGCCACGGTCGATTGTAGCCAACACGTGGACGATTTTGTTGAAGTGCCGAACGAGTACCTGCAGCCGATGTCAGAGCCGTTAGCAAATCATCGGCTGTGAGACCGCTTCCGAAATGTTGATCCAACAGTCGGGATGTTTGCAGTGGCATATCCCAGCAGTCTTCCCACCAATCACGGAACAAAATTGGTACGAGTGGCATTTTAATTGTGGTTTACTGATTTGTTGAATTGAATCTCACTTAAATTTCAAACTGCTTATCACTTTGTGACTTACACTTCTCACTAGCTTTCACACTAATCATTTCGAATAAAAATTTGGAGTTCAGCTCATATCAGTGGGTTCATAATTTTCACAAATTTTGGTATTCATAAAGATAAGCAAACATAGGAGTTAGTTTCCTTGGTTGTTTTCGGTTCCCGATTTGAGATTTGCTAAATTAGTTTCATGTTGCGATTTTTTATCAGATAAACACATAAACTCATACTGATATTTTATTTTTCTAATTGAATTGTAAAAACGTCTTATTTCCTACAAAGGAACTTAAGACATTTGTTTCACTAACTCATGATAAACATTAGCAATAATTTAACGGGGAATTAGCAGTTATTATTTTTCGTCGAAAAGTCCAATTTAGGAAGCAGTTTTTGAGCCCAAACCGGGGGCTCTGTATTTAAAAATATATTCACTGCATTCTTCTTGCCAATCTGAACATAGCGAATGTATTTTCATGAACCGAATTTTTCATTCAAACAAATTTGTTTTTGAAATTTGTAGAATAAATGACGACTAATTTCACCTTAAATAATTTTTTTTACTGTGTATTCATGACACACACCATGGCATTAATTTGATTAATTTCAAATTTGATTATTATTCGTTCTTCGTTTTTATGCATTCTATCAAAACACGATTTTTCTAGCACCTTCATGAGGCGTGAGCAAAACATTCAGGAACTTATTCGAGCTCATTTGTTCTATAAAAGTCATGAACATTCTAGTACTTTCGAGTCGAAAACACAATGAACTCCTGCACCATCATCAGGTACGTACGACGTCGACGTTCTTGCAATGAACTCATGTATGTCTCTCTCCCGCCGCATATAAAAAGGGGAAACGTCTCACGCTCAGCATTTCAGTTCATCAAAAGCTAGTGAAGAGTGATAAGCGCAGTTTGAAATTTAGTGAGATTTAGCAAACTTAGTCAGTGAAAATGCCACTTGTTCCAATTTTGTTCCGTGACTGGTGGGAGGACTGCTGGGATATGCCACTGCAAACATCCCGACTTTTGGATCAACATTTCGGAAGTGGTCTCACAGCCGATGATTTGCTAACGGCTCTGACATCGGCTACAGCTACTCGTTCAGCACTTCAACAGCACCGTCCACGTGCTGGTTACAGTCGACCGTGGCGCAACGCCGGTCAGGATTCCGAATCAACCGTTAGTGTTGGCGGTGATAAGTTTCAGATAAATCTGGACGTGCAGCAGTTTTCTCCGAATGAGATTTCCGTTAAAGCAACTGATAATAGCATTTTGGTAGAAGGAAAGCACGAGGAAAAGCAGGACGAACACGGCTACATCTCCCGTCACTTCGTACGACGCTACATGTTGCCGGACGGTCACGACCCGGAAGCAATCGCTTCATCCCTGTCGTCGGATGGTATTCTTACAATCACTGCTCCGAAAAAGGCTTTACCCGAACCGGAGGGCCCTAGAGCGATTCCGATTACTCAAACTGGTCAACCAATGAAGAAGCTGGCTGATAAAGCGGAAGCAAAACCCGGTGAGGAGTTGAGCAAGAAGGGAAAGTAGATCAAAAAGAATCCACTTCCAAAGCTATGCATTTGAAATGTTATTTTAAGGTGCACAATGTTACCTCAATTTCAATCTAAACCGTCAACTTCTAATCGAAACTAATAAAATTAGTTTGTTCAATATTAATTCTGGCTGATTTTAGGTTCGAGAAAATAAAACCCCGCAGAATGGTTCCACTCATCACTCTCTTTACTTTAGAGTTGAATTATTTCCGATCTCAGTGTATTTTGTATTTTTTATTTGATAACATTGTTTTTTTTGTTTGTTTTCTTTTTGCATTGAACTATCTCATTTCCTATTTTATGCGTGTTACGTTAGCATAGGTAGTGTTAGTGTTTTCAGATTCTGTAGAACATTTACCATTATTCCGGAATTAGACTATTGTTTTCTATTATGATTTATATATACTATTTCGCACCCAATTGCGGGACTCTCTATCTGCTTTTTAGTTACTTTCTTATTCCGCCATATTGATTTGTTTTAATTTAGTTTAAATATTAGGCTCTAGTGTTTACGATGATTCTTTGCTAAATGTATATGTATTTTTCTTTTTCTTTTCTTCTTGTAGTTGCTTATCTGCTTGTATTGACAACGAATTAGGTTTGTTTGTTTTTCTTCTTATCCATCTTCAGACATTATATATTTTGCTGTGTATATTGACTTACAATCAGTTAACATTGTTAGTGTATATGTTATAGATTGAAAAAATTATCTCCTCGGTTCAATCTCATTCAATGGTTCGTAATAACATACAATCAAGTGTGTAAAAGTGATATGACCAGCATATCAGAGAAATAGTGTTCTATCCTATAGCTCACACACATATGTATTGTTTTCAGATTAGTTGGTTGAAGTTGTATGGATTGTTTGTTCTCCATCCATCTATGCTAGCTTTCATTGAACATTTTTCTTTTCTAAGCAAGGAAGGGGTTAGAATGACGTAAAAAAATTACTTTTTTTTTGTGCCAGTTTGCCAGTTCGTTCAGGATGATGCCCATCACATAACGTTTGATTTGTGTTCACTGTTTTCTATTAAGTAAAAAAAGAAGATATCAGTCCACGAAGTTAATGAAACCTTTCTGTTTTAATTTTGAGGATGATATCTGGACAATAGAAAAGATAACGCACATTTTTTTCCTAGCTAGACGTTGGATGATAAAAAGGGTGGCCAACTTACATGTTATTGATACGTTGTTTGATAAGTCCATAATATGGAAGGAAGGAAACCCTTCATGATTCAATCTACAACTGCTTAAACTTAAAACCGAATTCGTTGTTTGAGCCCTGTTTATAGCTGGGTAAAGAAAAAACGAATTCGGTTTCAAATTTTTTCCCATTAACAGGATATTAGCTTTTTTTTAAAAACGACTATTTCGGTAAGCTACATAGCACAATTTCTTCATTTCTACTACAGTATAAATTAGTCTCGACCCTGCAAACATTGATTTAGCTTTGCACAGTTATTTGTTGTGTTTCGCCTTTATAGTCTTTATTGGTAGCAATGATTCGAACCAATTGTTTTAATACAATATTCCAATATTCTGGCGCTGTTCTATTCATACTTTTTATTTCGTTTTTTGTTTGCTACGTTTGACACATATTGAACGGAAAAGAATTGTTGTGAGAACATTGTTGGGGTGGTATTAAACATTTATGTTTTTTGTGGTTTTTGAACAAATATTTAGTATATTCACATTTTGTGTTTTTTTTTCGATAGTTTTTGGAAGACGACAAACAATGGTTTTATGGTAGATAATCTAACGTCTACTTTTACAGCTATTGGGTAGCAATCATCATGTTCCGATTATATGAATGGAGTATATGGCGAAACTTATGTCAAGTAGAAATGAAAAGTAAAGCAAGTATGAGTACGGTTCACACTGATAACATTGCAAACTGTTTTGGCAAATTAAAATTTAACGCTCGATAGTATGATAGGCGGCCTGGAAATCTGTGGAAAAAGCTCAATGATTCCATTGAAACAACAGCGAGAGATGTGGTAGGCACGACGTGTGCAAGACAGCGTAACAGCTATTGAACCAGCCGAATGCCACGACACACGAAGGCACACAAGCAAGTCTTCAAAACGGTGAGGTGCAGGAATTTCGTCATGCCTGTGATGTGCAATCTGCTTACTGTGAAAACGACGGCAGTAGCCAGCTGAAACGAGCACATTCTGACGCTGAGACAGAACTCGGAGATCAGCTAGAACTGGATAAAAATTGTGAGCGATGACTAAGCTGTGGAGCCGCCAACACAGGAGGACATTAAGAGGGCAATCGGTGAGCTGAAAAACGGTAAGGCTGTTGGAAAAGACGGTATCCCGGTTGAACTTCTAAAAGCGGCCAGTGAGCGACTGTACGAAGCAATCCACTGAATCATTGTCAGAATTGGGGTGGAGTAAACAAATGCTGGAGGAGTGGTTGGATGGCATAATTTGCCCTATTCTTAAAAAGGACATCGAATCGAGTGTAAAAACTATCGAGGCATTACATTGCTCAATTCTGCCTATAAGGTGCTCTTCCGTGCCGTGTTCTGTATACTGAGGCAATTAGCGAAGCCCTTTGTAGGCGGGTAGCAAGCTGAGGGTCCCTTCACGAAGGATTAGATGTTAACCCTGCGTCAGTTACCAAACAAATTCCGGGAGTACAACTTGCAGACTCGTCATCTGTTTGTGGAAGTTAAGGCGGCGTACGATTCTGTCGAACGGAATGAGCTCTGGCAGATAATTCTAGAAGATAGTTTTTCTACGAAACTAGTTACGCTGATTCGTGTAACGCTGGATCGAGGGTGAGATCAAGTCGCTTTTGTGACATTAGGGGGATACACTCTTCTAACCTGCTATTAAAAATTGTCTTGGAAGGTGCAATGTGAAAAGCAATCTTGGAAAGGAACGGGACCATCTTCATGAAATCTTTCAGGCTTCTTGGTTGTGGCAGAGCACGTGGCTAGAATACCCGACGAAATAGTAGTCAAAACTATTTTTAGAGGAGAACCCATAATTGGTTCGACGCAAGATCGATAACGAACCCTCGCCACTAAAGTAGAGTTAGTAAGGGGTTTGGCATCCGCGATACTTTTGGAGGATCTTCCGCTACACATTCCCATAAATCGACTTGCTAGTGGCAATAGATGACGGAAGATGATCTGAGAAAGCACTGTTTTGTCAATAATTTCCTATTAGTCCTCACTGTTATTTGCGGCTTTGAAATTTATGAATGGGTGATGCGAGGAAGCTTGGATTCGGGACTTTTGTGGAGGAACCGTCGCATTATAAGCATTCGGTTCGTTATAAAACGACACTCCATGCAGCTAGCCTGATAGCGAACGGAATCTGTTGGCTAATGGCGACATTGAATGAAAGAAGACTTGGAAGAGCAGTTGGGAGTGCAGTTTTCGTGATGGTCGTTCCACGATGGAGCAAATATTCTCCTTCCGACATATCTTCGATAAATTCCGGAAATACAACTTGCAAATTCACTTTTGGTCATAGACTTCAAGACAGCGTACGATTCAGTTGAACCAAATTAGCTGTGGCAGACCCAGATCAAATCCCTTTCAATTCGAGTTTTAAATCCAATTTGATGTAAAACTTCAAGTTCAAATTACACTCAAGTTGCTTTTTATCGTAAAGGATACGTTCCGCGTTAATTAAAATCAAGCAAATTCTGAAAGTCAGCATAAAAATGTCAAGATTCGCAAGTAAAACGGCGAGATTTTCGAAATTCGCGTAAAAAACACGTGAATTCCGAAATTCCCATCGAAAGCCACGTTACTCCTTAAATTCGCGTCAAAAACTACGCGAAATGCAAAACTACGCATAAAAACGGGCGTTTATAGCACAATAGCAACGCATGAATGACAGAATTAGCTTTAAAATAGTGGATTAAAAAACGCGTAAAAAGCGTTTTCAATGTATTCCAATTTCATCCAACCACAAGAACAATTTTAAGTCCAATTTCTAATTCAATTGAAGGAAAACCAAATAAAGAATTTTGATCCAAATTTAAGTCCAATTTCAAATTTCATTGAAATAAAATTTCAAGTTCAACTTAGTGTCTTATTTTAAATGTATTTTGATGCCAAATTTAATTTCGATTTCAAGTCCGATTCCGGGCTCAATTAAATATCCCATGGAGTCTAATTTAATTCCAGTTTCTGATCTCAAGTCCCATTTAAAGTTCGAATTAAAATCTAATTTAATTTCATTGTACCGTGGACCCCCGTTCGTTTGACCACTTTTAATCTGAACACTTTTTAATTTGCACCCCGTTGGTTTGCACAACGTGCAAATTAAAAATGGTTCAAATATCATTCTCAACATGACATCATTTGCTTATGCAGACAATGCGCATAAACGCGATTTGTTTGTCCTGATCTAGCGTGTTTAATCTGTTTCACATTGCGTTTTCCCAACGATTATGATAGAAATCCGATTGGAGAATGAAATATTCGCTGCTTCCAACTTCCAACTGAATCAAACCACCAAAACAATAACAAAGAGTAGGGCGACCAGATCACACAAGTTCCAGCATATGCAGAGTTGCCAGCTGTTCAAATTAAAAACTAACCCCGTTAGTTTGCATGAGGAATCGTTCAAACGAACGGGGGTCCACTGTAATTCTATTTTCAACTCCGATTTTCAAATCGAATTTCAAACCTGATTTAAAACGCACTATCTAACTCCATTTCAAATCAAATTCAATGTCCCATTTTAAGTCGGATTTCAAGGCATAACGGGTGACAACTAAAATTTTGGAATTTTTTCGAGGTCCCTATACTCAACAACAAACGAGCTCAAGGAGAAATGAGAATGTGAATGTGTTAGTTTTTTCTCTCCTCTTTCTGTCAGTATTTTTTGTTTTGTTTATGCTGGCCAAGTTTTGCTTAAAATGGCGTCAAAACAAGAAGCATTCTGCAAGCGCGTTGTACACTTCTACGCATTTCCACCGAAATCTCGGGAAAAAGTTTACGGTACAACATTTAAAAAGCGAATATGTTGTGGCTTCGACTGTTTACCATATCCTAAGATGCCCGACAACTATTCGCAAGCAAGGTAGTGGAAGACCAGCCAAAATTATGGACGCAGAAGGACATCGTTCTCTTTCTCGTTTCTTCAACAACAAGCCCTCTGGTTTGGCTATCAATTAAGATGCACCAGAATGTTTGAAAAAATTTGATCCCGTTTCTACAAAACCATGATGCAGATGGACAATACGTGTTTTGGCCGGATAGAGCATCAGCGCAGTACGCCAAAAAACACAATCGTTACTTAATACCCATTCGATCCAATTTTTACCGAAAAACCACGTCCCGTAAAATCTGTCTCAGTGCGCCCAATCGAAGATTTCTTCGAGATTTTGAGTTCCTTCGTGTACAAAAATAACTGGAGAGCTACGAATTGCAAACAGTTGATTGGTAGAATCAAGAGATGCATTCGCAAAGTTGACATAGCGGCCGTACAACGCTCCTGTTTCGACGTCAAACGAAAGCTTCGCCGAACAGCCGACTACGGACCGTTTTCAAATGTATGAGTTTTTTTCAAAAATGGATAATGTATCTTTAATGTTATCTTTAATGTTATCTTTAATATCTTTGTTTATTTTGACAGCTTGAGAAAAAAATTCCAAAATTTTAGTTGTCACCCGTTATTTAATTCCAATTTCATCAATTTAAAGTAGGATTTCAAAATTCAATTTTAAGTACAAATTGAAGTCCAATTTCATTTTTAAAAACAAGTCCAACTTCAAGTTTAATTCAATTTCAATATCAAGTCTGATTTCAGGTGCAATTTCAAGCCCAATTTAAATTATGTCTTATTCTAAGCCCTAACTGCCCAGGTAGCTTCGAGATATGACGCTGGTCTAACAAGCTAGTTCTCGAATGTTCGGATCTCGACTGGGCGGTACTGCTAGATAGAGTTAGTAGGATTATTGCACTAGTCCCGTGTTTGTCCGGTACTCTAACAGCCGACTGCGAGTTCTGTCAATAAAGAAGGGTCAAGTCTTAGAAAGACCAATTCAAGTTCAATTTCTCGTTTACTTTAATTCCAATTTCATAGTACAATTTTATGGCTATTTTCAAGTCTAGTTTGAAGTCCAAATTTCAGTTCCATTCTCAGTCCAATTATAAATTATAAAGCCCAACTAGAAGTTCGAATACACACTCAAATCTAAATTCTAATCCAATGTCAAGTCAAATTTAAGTTTACATTTTCCGCCTTCTCCATAAAATTTACTGTAAAAAGTCTTTATGGTGGAACGCAAATAATCCTGACTTTGTAACTCAAGCGGTCGGAGCTCTTGGCGTTTTTGAGCGTAAAATACTGCGATCTATTCAGAATTCGGATTAAGATATGGTTATTGTGAAACGACTTAAACAGGGTAGGTCACTGCAGGGAACCCTTCAGAGGCCGATGACTTCGAGGCAGACCCGTTGGATCTGCGTTGTTGACAATGATATTAGACCTGGGGGTGTTAGAAGCGATTGGAGAACGGAAGCCCATCGTGAAAATGGGTTCGGGGATTCGGCACTCGAATCGTCACAGAAAAGGTAAAGTGAATTTAATTCTCACAATCCAGCTTGTATGCAGGGCATATTGGTCAATGTCCCTAAAAATGAGATCCAACTGTAGCTCTTTGCGGCCATATCACAACGTTTCGCATTTGGAGCAGATCAACACATTCCAGGACTTTCTTCTGCTGGTGTTCGTTGCATTTGAAAAAGCGTTTGACCGACTCAGCCACGAAAACATCTGGGGCGCACTTCTTAGTAGAGAAGTTCCAGATAAGCTAGTCCATCTCATCGAGGCTTAGTGCGAGGCGTACGAGTACCAACTGCTGTTTTTCATCGTAATGAATGAGATACTAGTTGGAGCAATTGACAGTAGACCAAATCTAAGATTATCTTAAATCGGCAGAGAAGCACTCGTTTGGAATTCACAAGGAAAACGAAGAAAAGATAGACCCAGAGGCTCACGGCAACGCAGCTTAGACAACAATCGGAGACAGGTGAAAGCCATGACGGGTAGCCATCGACAGTGGAAAGCTCTGATTTCATGCCTTTGTTCTGTCGCATTGGCGGACATGGACCAGTAGTCCAGCCTGTCGCTTTTTTGCAGATGGAGCTGAAAACCCCATCCTCCAGTAGTCATCCCGTATCCGAAATTTCAATCACTCAAATTTTTTAGTGTCTAACTAACTTCTTTAACTTCACCTATCATTGGGGGTGGCACTTATCCATTACTTGCTGCACCAATGAACTCGCTACCTTGGTTTTCAACCTGTACGCTATTCAAGTGTTCATCGAAGTACTACTTCCCTCGTCTATAGCCGTATGTCAAAATACCACCATTCTTGCGGCACAAACCCGTTGCGATTTTGGCATTTCGTGTGAACGGTACAACTGCTCGAGTTCTTTGTATTTCTCCTCCTGGACGAATTGGACTCGCTGCCTTCATTTCTGTTAATATCGTTCCATCTTCTGACCATTGGCTTTGGGGAGTATTATTCCCCACATCAAATTCGATGGATTTTCGCGATCCCTAAGAAACTATAGACGCTGCAGCGAATAATTTAGTTCGGTTGATTTTACACAGAGTTCGTCTAGCATATTGCCTCTCTAGTACTAAGGGTGTTGATTGGCTGCTTGTTTGATATTCCTTATTGCTTTCTAAAAATGTTGCATCGATAAATATTCGGAAATCCCTTCGAAAAATTATCTCTTTTGTACCAAACTTTCAATTCCATTTGCGAAAACCCTGATATTTAGTGCACATATAGTAAATTTTGGTTAAACCTTTGTTACTACTAATGCTACGATAAACCAAGTATAATATGGTTGGGTGTTTTTATCTAAACTACGAAACATTACAATTATATTATCAAGCGTTTCTCGCAACAGGACTTCCAATTTACATAACAAAACGATTCAAAACATGACCACTTCACTACCCAATATCAGAAAAAGCTCATAACAAAGTGAAACTCTAAAACATTCCGTTCTTTTTTCTTTAAATAGAATTTGCTAAAACCTAGTATCCACCAGGCGTGCAACAATAATGAGAAGTAAAATGAGACTAAAAACATTGGTCGCACTGCGATACCGACAAAATGCCTATCTATCAAATATATATGTGTGTGTGTGTGTTTGTGGTTGTTTATGCATGTATGGCTGCTTTGATTGGACAAACCGAAAACCGGACTCGCCGAACATTCTGCCCCTAGGGGAGCTCTTCCACCGAGGACGAACCGGCCGTCTCGCTGTTGAGCGTCAGCTGCATCCGCTTGATGTCGTGCAGCGTGTTGATGCCCTGCTCTTCGAACAGTTTCCACTTCGAGTAGTTGTGCTCCATGTAGCGAATGATTTCGGGCATTTCAATGAAACCTGAAAGAACAATCGAAATTCATGAGTTACGAAACAGTTCGATTTACGATTTAGATTCGCTTACTGTTCCATGCATCCATCATATCGTGAATAATGTATTCGATAAAACCAATTTGACTCTTTGAGATGCTGCAGGTCGTCCGGTCGAACATGGGCATCACAATAGGCAAATTGCGTCGCTTCTCCTCGTCCGTCTGGGTGAAATATTCCTCCGCTATTCGGCGGGCCCACTCGACGCAGAACTTCAACGGCCGGGTCGGGTTGCTGACGTCGGCACATTTGATTAGCATCCTTCGCACCAGCACCTGATTCTCGTCGTTTTCGTGCGACGAATCCCTACCGTCGACCTCCGTTCCGAACACGCTGACAAACTTGGCCAGATGTTCGAAGTGTCGGGTCATCTCCGTTGCCAGGATCATGTCGATGATGATTTGACGGGCCAGTTTGTACATTTCGCGGTCCAGGTTCTTGAAGATGTTCACCTTGTCATCGTCTACGGAAGAAGGGATTTTATTAGTGATTGAGAAATTGCGAAAAGTGGAGTACTAACTAAGCGTGAGCTTGAAGGTCGTTGCCGCATGGTGTGATTCTAGCACACAGTTATCGTTGTACAGTAGGGCAAGCTCATGGTCGGAGTTACACAGGAAGGCCGACGAGCGACCGGGATGTTCAATGTCATGGGTTGCTGCCGCAATAAGAGCCGTTGCTTCGTCCATCCGGTCCATCACCTTGATCTCGCGGGTGGCCAACTGCTGCAGGTAACATGCCGTTGCCTGTTGGAAGCATAATAAATTAGATTTTAATATTCATATTCTGTTCTGCTTAAGGTATCATAAAAAATATAGGAAGCTCTTTCCATCTATCCGGTTAGGGCTTGGAACACAAAAAACTGACTAACAAAGCATCCTGTCCTGTAGTAACATTCATTAGCTGAAAATGCACCACCTCCATCAGCGAGATTCAATCTCACGTAAGTAAAGTGAGCTCATATAATACCTGTCAGCAAAACTGATTGATGTATATGGAACAACAGTGTGTGCTTCGTTCCACGTATGTATGTTTGATACTGGGAATTTAACATCTATGTAACGATGTAAACCAACTAATTTGCCGAAGTTAAAATATTTCATTTAATTTGGGGACACCGTTGAATATTTTGATTCTGTAAATAAATTTCATCGAACAACAAGCGTGTCCGTAAATTAACAATCCTCCTCGTTGCTTAATTAGAGGTTTATTTAGAATCTATTTGTGTGCGTACTGAATTATCTAAATTAGCTGTGGTATCATGCTAGGCCAAATTAGTCCACAGAGCAAAATACCAGGCGTGTGAAGAATTGATTTTTGTATTTATTATTGAATTTTATTATATCTGACAACATCAACTATAGTGACATCCGTTGTTAAATTACGTGAACGAATGAGTTGAATTAAAAATGGAATTATGCTGAGTCGTATATTTCGGTGGCATAATATAATCGTAAATCCGATGCGGCCGAAATATTAATTGATTTTGGTAAGATGTAGATACCATTTATGGTTCAAACATGCATCGTGGATTTCTGGGATTTAAAAGCAGTATTTATGCTAAATAATGATAATGTCGTGATAGGCAGTCAAACTCACCTGCATCACATCCGCCGCATGGGTGCTGTTGTGATATGTATTCTCCGCCTTGTAATACTCCTCCATTTTGATAAGCCACAGCTTGAAGGTCATTTCATCACAGCAAAAGGTGTTGTAGACGTCGAATCTTCGAAACAGTTCAAGACCTACAATGCATAGAGGATATTAAAATTCATCATGATAAGTTACGCTAACTAGCTGAAGAATGTTGGTACGAACCTAAACAAACGAGCGGTCGCTTCTCCGTTAGATCTTCCAGCTTAAATATCTCGAAGTCCCACGCCAGCGCATTGTTCAGCAATTCGGACAGTTGTGAAGATTCTCGGGTTTTGGTGAACACGATACTGCCGGTGGACGGGCGTCCACCTCCTCGGATGATCGAATCGTTCGAACTCCTTCGTGATGAAATTATGTTGGTGGGTCCTTGCTGTTTGGGGTTAAATTCTTAATGGAAATATTTACAATGTAAAAGCTACGCACCGTCAGCAGCGCTCCTATTAGATCCGTTGCTACCGGATCTTCGGTGCGCATTTCCTTCATCTGCGGACTGTAGAGTCCTTCCCGTTTGAGAAACTCCATCACTCGATCCAGCAGTTTGACCTCCTCCTGGGAGCAACTTTCCTGCACCTGCGTTAGCAAGCTTAAAACCTTCGTGATGGGGGCCTCCAGTGGAAGCTGAGACAATTTGGCCAAACTGGTACGGCGTAAACCGTCGGAAGCTATGGATCGTACGTCGAAACTACCGCGTCGAATCGAATGCAGTGATCCCCGAGCCATCTCTTTTCCTTGCGGGAGCGTGTGCAATGCGTCGCTGGCCAGTGTCGTTAGGGTAGTTCCGGCAGCAGGTGATTCCAGAATTAAAACCAAATGGGTGGGACTTCTGAATGGAACAGGTAATCGCGTTAGTTAGTATGGGTTTCTGTTGGATTAGTATCAGCACTAACGAACCTTCCTATACATGAAACAGGTACGGCGCGGACGTGGAGATGTAGTGTTTCCTGCGATTTTCGCCGGGTGCTGATGAACCCTTCGTAGTCCTTATGTCTACTGGTTTGAGATAAAATGTTGCTAATATCGGCCGTCACCATATCGCTGAGAGATCTGCCGACGATTTCGTCCTGGAAAAGAGGGAGGTTCCAATTATTGCTAACGGTACGTGCGGAGAACGGATGGACTTGCCAGTTTCATGTTCAGGACTCTTTCACTCGCTCGATTGGCGTACTGAGTTCGCAGCGTATCATCAGTGATGATTATTGCATCCCGTGAACGGTGGAGAGCTGTGTATAAAGCCTGTAAGAAAAAGAAATCGGTCATAAGGATACCAAGTAAGACAAATTATGATGTTTTCATGCTCTTGGTCGCAGATTCGAGTTCAAACCTAATCGATCAGTTTCTAGCAGCTGATTGATGAAAAGCTTTCCTAAATTTTGTTGTGGCATAGCACAAAAAAAAAATCGAATTCAAAATAATCATGGCATATTAAGCATCTGCTAGGCAGCAGCATTATTCCATTTACTCTTCCTTGGACGCTGTTATCCGTCAATCAATTGTTTTTTTATTGTTTGCCTTTCTACGCGAAGATCAATAAACCAGCGGGTGAATAAATAAATACCCGCACACACCCACTTGTTAAAACCTGATTCGTTTTCACGTCATAAGTCTGTCGGCGCACACAGTCACTGTGGTGACAGCTCGAATGACACCTCTCATAATGATGATGAGGATGCTGGCGCGGTGCTGCTGATGATGATGCGGCGATAATATATTTGAATATAATTCAATTCAATACATCATTTCGATCCCTGTACCTCGCGCACGTGAGCAAAATGTTTACCCTCAAGCCTCAAGCCGACCGACGACGTAAAGCTGTAATCGTCATCATAAATTATTGCCTGTTCCTGTTTTGCCAAATCAGCCGGTGTTCATGCTGAGCGGAGATCTTTCGCGCCAAAGCTAGTGCGAGAAAGGACATTTGTCATGCACACATGTCGACTACATGGTATTGATGGGTGCTCTGCATATAAAATAGTACAGACAGGCATGTACAGAACGCGAATAAAATAATGGAGGCGGACAAAACAATACGGTTTGATTCTGTGGGAAGCAGCATAAGATACCAGCTTCATTATCAATGGAACGCAATGACCGTGGATAAATTATTCATTTTCCTTGCTGATTGCCAGTAAACAAGGAATTGTCTCACTGAAGATATATTGATATGCTGATCTGAAACTGAATGTAAACCGCATCTACATTTAGGTTAATCGATTTGATGACTGCCCTCAATGTCAGGACCTCAGGACGAATTAAATCTATAAAATTGGTCCAATCCTCGCGACTACGAAGCTCAACGATTTCTTTTACCCTTGTAGAACCGCTCATATGCGATTGTGAATATTATCAAAATTATCAAAAATCTTTCTGTGTGCAGGATTTTTTAATAAATTCCTATCGTTGCTTCATTCATAGGCTAAACTTTCACAATAGAAGCTAATTTGAATATTGTAGAACATTTATCAGCACTAGGCAAACGAGAGTCAGAGTCAAAGAAGTCAGAGCCAGAGTCAGAGTCAGCGTTAGAGACGCATGTAGTTAATTTTTTATCAGCAAAAAACGGATATTCTGGGTTGCCAAAGATATTCGGTTATTTGCAGGTAAAAACAAAATACCATGCGTTTCCATTGTATTTTGGCAACTTTATGTAAAAAATAATCAAAAAGCGTTATGTAACACAAGGCAGCATAAAATATTAAAGGAGGATGGAAGAAACCCCGTCGCGTCGGTCATACTAACCTGCTGTGTTGATATCACATTCTGCGGCCGGACCAGCGAGTGTTGAATCTGTCGCAGTTCCGACGAGCAGATCGATACGTGTGGCGACTCTATTATGCACTGTTGGGAGGAAGGAAAACGAGATGTTGTCAATTAAGCGAGTGCACACACTTCGGTTGAAATGCATTCATTCAAGTAATGCATTCGCCGAGCCGTGTTTCGGTTTACTGTTGGTACTGTTAGAAACGTAATATGAGTGTTTATTATAGTGAGAGCATATTACCCGGTTGAAACCAACATCCAGTAATGACATCACAGCCGTGTCGTCCTTTTCGAAAACACTGGAACGAGGAAATGTGAGATGGATTTGCTTTTAAAATAACGTAACTTTTGAACGAGGGTATAATAAAAACTGTTTTATAGCGAAAATTTTGAAATAAAACTTGAAAATGTTTCATTTAAGTTTATTGTGATGGAGTTGAGTGGAGAACTTACCTTTTCTTCACTACTGCAACCATTGTCGTATGTTGACTTCCTTTCGAGTTTCGTATAGACCTGTGCGTGATGACACAATAAGTAATGGACATTAGCAAGTTCTTATTATTGAAACTCATACAAATTAGGTCTATTTTTCATATTTTTTAAAATGAAACAAAATCACTGTTCCACTGTTAATCTTTGTTTTGAGGTGATAAAACGTGGCGCTTTCATCGCTTGGTCAGTCTCAGTGGTGGTGAATATAGTCAGCGTTGTTGCCTAACAGTAGGCGCTATGCAATCAGCTCTATCATCATTATTACCGCTCAATGAAATTCAATCGCAAAATAATAAAATTTAAGCAAATAATGAGATAAATTTAAGCTGTTTTTTCATGGAACTTCGAAAAACAGGTATTTCTAACAATTTAGATTATATAAAGGTTGTCTAGGGTAAAATTGCAACACACTCAATGTTGACGGAAAGCCAACGGGGAAAGAGAAAAAGAACAGCCAAATTTTTGAATAACGATGATTGTGTATATTAAAAACTTCCTGTAAGTAGGACATAGGCATCAGTGGACTACAAGCTATCGATTTACGGAAATCACTTACGTTTAGTATTCTTAATCCCTTTTTGTCTATCTATTCTTCTCGTTCTATCCTTTCCTTCACTTTATCTAGTATTTAGTATCTATAAATTTAATATTCGATTACTTTCCTATAACCTTTCTGTTTTAACACAATTTACCGCATGAAACAGTGGCACGTGTAGAAACGTGCACCAAACATCTCCGCAAAAAAGCAATAGGCTTTGCATTCACTACGTACTTATAAATTCAGAATTAGATTAATATTGCATGTTACACGTTATTTTTCATTTCTTAGAGATAAGTATATAGTTTTTAATTAATTTTTCACTCGTAATTCCACTTCTTAGTAGATAAGTTAGATTTTAAGGTTAATCTGAGAAATCGACTCGTTAGCAATAAGTTTCTAATTTTAAGACCATTACCATTACCAAGTAAGTAGGCTTAAGTTTGAGCATAAGTAGCCTTTAAGTACAATCTAGATAATAAGCAATTAATCGTTTAAGTACACAGGTATTTTATAAAATTATCGAATTCGAGCTGCTCGTAACTATATCACCGCACTACTATGACAAAGCGCTATCGAATGAAACCACCAGCTTGTGACGTTTCTGACGTTGAGCGAGTTGACGTTTCACTTCGCCCGGATATGGTTGATGCATGAACGTCGCCTTCGTGAGACGCGCCGACCGAGGGGTCGTAACACCCCCCTGTCTGTATTAACGACCCTTTATCGCTGAACCATTTAGTTCGCTTTGTTAGATCCGGCATGTAGTCACGCACCCATCGTTGCCAGAAGATGTTAGCCTCTATCTTCGATGCGCACCAGGACCGTCGCAAAGCCACTGCACGGTTGTCTAGAGTTGACGCCGGTTTGAGACCACTCGAGGAACCCAAGAGGAAGTGGGTTGGTGTCAAAACTGGAGTATCTGGGTCTTCCACCGGGACATGCGCTAACGGCCGCAAGTTGATCATATTCTCCACTTCGATCAGCATGTTGCGCAGTGATTCGTCGGTAGGATTCCGTACTGAACGTATTGCTGCCATGTTCCTCTTCACCGTCTGCACAAGCCTTTCCCAGGCACCTCCCATATGCGGCGAGGCTGGAGGGAGGAAAACCCATTCGGTCCATCTTGGAGGGCCGCCTTCAGCTCTTTACTCGCTGCCGTGAAATTCGTTCCGCGATCACTATAGATTTTAATTGGTACGCCTCGCCTTGCCATCATGTTCGTCAATGCTATTATGCAAGAGTCTGCACTGAGTGAGTGCGCGACTTCTAAGTGTATCGCGCGCATTGTTAAGCACGTCGTTAGCACACCGCAACGTTTCTTAACTCTTCGCCCTACCACCACATTACTCGGACCGAAATAATCGACCCGAGCAAAAGAGAAAGGTCTCGTGAATGCCGCCAGTCTTGCTTCCGGTAGATCAGCCATTGGAGGAGGTTGCGGAACTGCTTTCTCATACTTACACATCTGGCACCCTGCTTTGACTTTGTCGAACAGCTGTTTCAGCCTCGGAATCCGGTAGACATGCCGCAGCTCGTTCAAGACGGTGATGTTACTTCTGTGATGGAACCGTTCGTGACAGTCCTTCACCATTAACCAAGCTACGTAATTGCTCAGCGATAAGATTATTGGATTATGTGCATCCATCGAGGCGTACTCGCACGCGCTGATCCTACTGTGCATCCGCAGAACTTGGTGCTTGTCGAGGAAAGGATTCAGCTTGTATATCGAACTTGGCTTCATCAACGACTTCTTGGACGTTTCTGCGCTCGCGAGGACTCCGATTTCATCCGGATATGATTCTGCTTGTGCTTGTCAGAATAAGAGAATAGACGCCTGCCGCAGCTCGTCCGCCGTGAGCAGGCTATCCTTTCGTGACAATTTGTCGATCACGCAACGAAAATTGTGTTTGACGCGCAGCACTACAGCAGTGGCTCGAAGCAAACTCTGCCAACGGAAGAACCGTCGTACGTCTATCACTGGAGGTGGATTTGCTATGTGATGGAAGAGATTCGCGCGGAGTTCCTCACTTGTCGAGCTGCTCTGATGTGAATCCACAGGCCAGCATTAATTGTGCTCCCACAAGAACTTCGGTCCCGTAAACCATCTGCTTTCCTTTGTAAAATCTGGTTGCCACTCCCGCTTGGTAGCGTCGTCCGCTACGTTGTCCTTCGTGTTGATATACCTCCAATCTGCCATTTCTGTCGTCTCAAGAACCTCGCTAACACGAGCAGCGACGAATTATGAATACCGGCGGTGATCTGATCGTATCCAGCACAATACGTCACGAGAATCGCTCCAAAAAACTCGTTTGTCGATCTTGTATTTTAAGGACTTGGAGATTCGGTCCGCCAGCCGGACTCCGATGATCGCTGCCTGCAACTCCAGTCTGGGAATAGAGACGAACTTGAAAGCAGACACCCGTACTTTTACGCCCACAATGGCACATTCCCCAGAGCAACCCTACTCCATGCGTAGATAGACTACAGCGGCGAATCCAGAGAGACTTGCGTCGACAAACGTGTGCAGCTGGATATTCGTTTCTGGAGTTAGCGATGTAATAGAGCGATAACAACAAGGAATCCTGACGTCTTGCACTATAGGTAAAACCTCGATCCACTACTCCTACTTCTCGTGGAGACTGTCCGGAATTTCGTCATCCTAATCGATTTTTTTTTTGTTAGATTATAGTCACTTTAACAGCTTGGGTCATTCGTGACTTCTGCGGGGTTGGGATTTGAACCCGGATCTTCGGCGTGAGCGGAGTGAATGCTAACCACTACGCCGGGACTAACCCCGTTATCTCAACCGATGCCGGATCTCCAGATCTCCTGGAATAGAACCTTCAAGTAGACGAGCATGTTGGATACCAATTCTAGTGGATCGAAGACGGCCATGTGCGTTCGTAAAACCTCCCTCTTCGTGGGTTTACGCGTTCCAGCTAACAGGTCACGGGCGTGTTTCAGCGAGAGCTTGTACGTGAACGTATCTGTAGCCGTGTACCACATTCCTAGGACCTTCTCTGTTCCCAGCTCAGGCCCAAGTTGAGATTCTTCTCGTCGGTCTTCGTCTCCTTCATTGCCTACACCACCGCTGGCGAGTTTGAGATCCAATTGCGCATTTCAAGTCCCTCTTGAGCGTGAACGTGCTTTACATCTTTCGCCAACTGAATTGCCTCGTCTTCCGTTTCCACGCTCGCAAACATGTCGTCCACGTAATGCTGTTTTATGATCGTCTTTGCTGCTTGCGGATACTGGCCTGCGAAATTGCTCGCGTTGAGATTCTTCATGTACTGTGCACAGGATGGTGAACAGGAGGTTCCGAATGGTATAACCTGTGTTACTTACGTGCTAGGTTCGCCCGTTTCCTCGTCACTCCACAGTACTCGAAGGCAGTGCTGATCTCGCGCGGCCATCAGCATCTGCAGGTACATCTCCCTAACGTCAGCACTAAGTCGAAATTCGCGAAACCGGTAGAGCACGTAGTCCAACGGAGTCAGCAAGTCGGGCCCTTTCAGCAGCATTGAATTGAGCGAAACGCCGTTTATCATTGCTGCTGCGTCCCAAACAAACCTGATTTTCCCAGGTTTATTCGAGTTGATAACCGAGAACAGCGGCAGATACCATACTCGTTCTTGCGGTTTCTGTTGTTGTAGCTTCGACAGCTTTCTTAAGTACCCTTTCCGCCGATAGCCATCGATCTTCGCACGCAACATTTCGGTTAGCTCCGGTTTGCTGTTAGGTAGATGGACTTTTTCGTACTTCTATAGTAGAGGTACTTCGTATCTTCCGTTATCTGTTTGGGTGACAGACTGTAAAAGCTGTTGGGCACGCTCTCCTTTACCAGATATCAGAGGCTTTTTCGACTTACAGTGCCCAGACATTCCAAAGAAAAGCCTACTCCTGAATTGATTGCTGCAGCATGTAATCGGACGATTCGCTGCATGGACAGATTTCCACTGAATGGTATCCGACCAACGAGTCAGTTGTACTGGAGCCTCCGTGCACAATCCAGCCCAGACGAGCCTTCGTTGCAATCGGCTCTAACACTCAAATTGCTCTAACTTTTGAGCTGTTGGATAAAATTAATTGAAAACTGTCATGGAGAAAATTCAAAGTGCATTGTTTACATTGTGTGAGTCTTTGCATGAGGTGTACAAAGATTTGAAGAATGGCGTCGAAAGAACAGCTCGTTTACGATAAAATTCTGCACAAGTACGTCGAAAATGAGAATCTATCACAGCGTGCCTTCGGTAAAAAGTTGGGAATCCTGAACTCTACGGTTTCTCATGTCATAAAATGGTTCGAAAAACGTCAGACTGTCGATCGTAAGCCAAGATGCGGAGAAAAAAATCGTCCGTATACTGTTAGGGATCACACCCGCGTAGTTGGGGCCTTCGACGGGAAATCAAAATTCTCTATTTGAGCTGTGCAAAAAAATCTAATCTGAGCGAAAGTTTCGTGCAGAAGGCCCCGACAGAATACGCTCGCGAAAAGCCGTGCCCGGAAGTTATACGATCAAAAGCTGACGAAACTACACACCAAAATTTAAAATTCATTTTTAGCAATATGGTTTACTGAAATAAATTCAGCAAACGAATTCCTTGCTGAATACCAGCAATTGTCATATTTTGCTGAACGTTTCAGCAATAGCGGCAATAGCCAAATCCGAACTGTGAAAATAGACGTCATTTTGAATATTCGTGTTTGAAATTCGGATTCAAAACGTGTTTCTATTTTCTCGTTTTACCGTTCAACTACTTAGTGCCGTTTTAAAAGAAAGTGAGTATAATATGGATCAAGAACTGGCAGTTGTGCTTCAGTTGCTAAAAAATAGTAACTGCGACGTGGAGGAAATATTTAGTAAGTTCACTTTTTTACAAGATTACAACCAACGATTTCTTATATTTCAGAAGATTTAAGTAATGGCAGACAGGGCCCTACAACGTCACCTTCAATTGCATAGCGTCACTCATAAATGAAGCAGTGAAGCTTCGGTTTCTACAGAAGCAGTACCGCTTCAGTTTCAAACTAGCTTCAGTCAGCGTCAGCAAAACGGGTTTCACTTCGTTATGACGATCAGTTTCAACTTTTCATTAGTACTTTTCTATCAAATTTTCAGAAGAAGACCAGCAACTAGAAATGCAAATGAATTGAATTTGAGTAACAATTCCTACAATGCAACGCATATTAAAGTTAACCTTGTCAATGTCGACAAATCGTGCCTGACTTTCTGCCGTCGTCAATTGAAACAGCCACCAACTTCAACTGAAGCTTACTTGAAACGTTCAGTTCAACAAACGAAGCAAGTCACTTCATGTATGAAGCGAAGGTAAGAGAAATTCAGTTTCATTTATTTGTTTCGACAATGCCGGGCCCTGATGGCAGAAGTTTTAAAAAGTTTTTTTTTGCCATTAATTGGTGGAAGGTTTTGTTGATGGCCCTCGACGGTATTTAAAAACGCATACAAACAACAACGACTTCGATAAAAATCTGATACACTACTTATGCATCCAGCGGGGATGTCGAATGAGTTATCAGAATTTCTCTGGTCTTAGACAGCACATAATAACAAAACATTCGACGATAAAATCAAATCCATGTCAATCTCAACAACAAAACGAGCATTTAAATCAGGAAATTCTAACGCTTAGTTTCGAAGACAATATTTAGCTTGAAAATGTCCCTCAGAATATAAGAAACCCTGGCGATATTCCGATAGAATCTTTACAAAGATTTGCATCGCTGGCTGTGTGCAAGCTCATGGCTGATGCTTCGTTTAGGCAAGCTAAAGTTTTACGGATAGTGGACTTCTGTGATAGTATTATTGATCAGATGAATATATTCGTGCCACGTCGCATAGATTCTTTTCTAGAAAATTCAGGATCTCCGTTCAGCTCCAAAGAGGTAGCTGAGTTGAAAAACGATCTTCATGACCAAAAGCTTTTTGTTAACGTAAACAGTTTTGTTAAACAGGAACAGTTTTTAAAAAATGAACTGGGTTCATTACCTGAGTCGAAGTCAATAATGCTCAGATCTGAAGAAAAAATCAAATTTGTGAGGGCTAAAGAACAGAACATTAAGGTTAGAATAAATTAATCGCAGAGTTATTATTTAGTTATGATTAAGCTTATTCAGTTTTGTCTTATGTAGGTGGATGTAACATTTCAGTACCTGTGTATAATTGAACCTTTAAAAATGCTATTGCGTGATAAACGTAATCGTCTTGCATTGACTGCGCCCGAAGCGTCTAGGTTTCCCGTTGAACCAATTATCTACGATTCATATACTAGCGGGGAATCTTTTTCTAATAATGATTATTTTCGCAAAAATCCTGATGCATTGAGAATAATTCAATTCGGGCAATCGCACATGGAGGCGAAATTAAATAAAATAAAGATGCTGAAACGAAGTTTAATTGTTTCATTCAATTTAATAGCAATCGGATAGAAATTCGAATTTTGCAAATTAATTTTGTGAGTAGCAATTTTACCGTGGACACCTTTTATTTGCTGTTATTTAATTCATTGTTGTATGTGAGTGAAACAAAACGTTTGAAGTTACAGAGAATCACACCACTCAAATTCACCTTATTATTCAAGCATAGATTAGCGTTACGGGTTTTTACACAATTTTCAACCGACTATATCAAACCGATTCTCGACAATTGACCCTGATGAAATTGTTTCTTTGATTATAGAAATGAAGCATAAATCTGTGAACAACAAATTGTCATGCGATATTCTTCCGTCCTATCAAAAACAATCTAACAAAGAAACAACAGCCATTCTGATAGGGAAGTGGGGTTTTGATGGATCAAGTGGGCACAGTGAGTACAAGCAATGCTTTTCTGATCCATCTGACCCGTTGAAGACACCAACTTGTTCGTCACTTCTTGTGTATCGCTTCGACCTATGATGGATTATCAAATTTTGTGGAAGAATGCTACTCCGCCGTGCACTAAGATCTGCCGCCCTATTTATTGATAATTTGCAAGAGCCTAATAGGCTCATAACTAATGAGAAACGGTACGTAATAGACCCAATAAAAACTTTGACTCCTTTTCTTTTACATGAAAAAGTAACAAAAACCCCCCGTTCCATGAGGTCGAAGATTCTTTACGACGTTCAAACCTATGCCAATTTGATGTCTGTGCTTTGGAAGTACGCCAGAGCGCAGAACACCCCGTTTTCTTCAACCGATTTTATAGTTTGAACATTTAACCTAGTCCAATTTGATGTCCTGAAGGTAAACAATTTTGTTAAAGCATAAGACTAGCCCTTTTCTTCATCCGATTTTATCTTTATCTTTATTGAATCTAGTTCAATTTGATGTCCTGAAACTAAAACGTCGCAGAAAAGTGAGCGGTCGTTCTTTTTTTTTGCCAGATTGCATCCATTTACTGCAAGAGTTTGTTAGGAACTGTTGTTCCAAGCAAGGGAAACAGAGCTGTGACGTGACGTAGCAATTCTCAAAGTAAAGAAAATCAGAAAATATCCTATCCGAGAATAGTTTTTGAACGTTTGATTTGCTGCTTTGCGTCAGTTAGTTGCTTGCAATTCTCTAAAATAGTTTCAATTCAAGCTAACATCGTTAGCTGCATACCAGTTTTAGGCCAATTACTTAAAGTTGACTAGTGCTACAAGTCATGCAAAAATTTTCAAAATGCGAAATCATCGCCAATCATTAAAAGATGTGTAATTGTGGCCTGATGGTTTAACTCTTAGTCGAACTACAAACTCTAAGAAACTGATACAAATGATATACAGAGTACAGACATTTAGGATTTTTGAACTTAACTTCATTTAACAACTGTTTATAAACATTCTAGGGCATTTATTACAATACAGTAAATTAAAAATTTACGTTACACACTGCTGAACATTTGCAAATCGTCAAGCATTGTCAAATTATATCCGCATTCGTTCGTTCCCCTAGGCACAGACCTTCATACTTTATAGACAATTTAGTACTGCCTTTATTTTTTAATGTTAATTCCAATTACCTGATTAAGCTGATTCATCGTCAATTATGATATTAAGAATATTAGAAATATTAAGGAATGATAAGAAATGATGAATGATGATTAGAAATGATATTAGAAATATTAAGGAACATAAAATGAACCACCAATTTATATAGATGTTGTAAAAGCCCCCTTGCAATGCCATTCTTGCTTGCATGTTAGGTAATAATTTGAACTTTTTTTTTTGTATGGGCTTATCACTTTGACCACAACATTATTGATCTATTGTAATGTTGCCCGGGTGTATGGTGTATTCTGCACTGCATTTCTGTGCTTTATCGTTATTGAGTAAACGATAAGCTTATATTTTTTTATGCGTGCTTATGTGTTGAGGGTTTTACCCATGCTTCGATGCATGTCCTACTACACCAAACCTATTTCGCCTCATTATAGTTAGCACTGGTGAGTCCTCCTGAGGTTCAAAACCATTACCTCATTAGGTCCTCATACCACTATACTAACCATAAGAAGCGTCTTCGGGATAATGTAGAACTCAGCATGAAGGAAGGGTGATGAGGGGCCAGAGAATAAACCCATGCTAAAGTCACTTTGACATCGAATGGCCTGATTCTACTAAGATTCGAACCCACGACCATTCGCTTGTCAAAGCAGACTCGGTAACCTTGCGGCTACAGAGCCCCCCGAACTTTGAACTTAGAAATTTTTAAATGTTTTTTCCCACAAAAACGAATGAGGATTGTAAAACTATATAATAGATTTATGAACTGAGCAGTTTATCATTATTCATTACAATTTTACTAGCTAGTGCCCATCAAAAATTGCAAAATATCCACGTCCAACATAATGACTTTCCACCCATTCCTCAAAACCACTGCTGAGCTGACCCACGCTGCACCATAATTAAACTCCGATAATTATAGGAAAATATGTTTTTGCGCTGCAACGGAAAAATAACTCACCTTCCGAGGGCGTCCGCTTCGATGATCCGCGGATGCCGGGCATCGACGACCACGATGTGATGACCGCCGCTGGTCACACTCTGGAACGCCTCTAGGGCGGCTTCGGGCGACTTGACGAAGGTCGGTTCAAAGTTGAGCCGATGGCTGGCGCTGACCAGCGCCTCGAACACGGGATCATTTTTGCAAAATGCTATTAAAATCTGTTGGATAAGATAATGGAAACAAATGGAGCGTAAAACTTTACGATTGAATTGTTTCGTCGCTGCGCTGCCGGTTGGGTGGTGCGGCCGGTACCAACCGGATAGGATTGCAGTGCGGTGCGCGAATTAGCGATAATCCGAGATTTCCGATTATGATGGTAATTATATTGTGTGTACTGCGCGGCCAGGCATTGAATTACGCTTACCTTAATCGGTGGGTTAGGTGGCAACAGGTTGGGGAATTTTAAATCCGATATTAATCTCTGCGTAGTTTGACGGTGCGTGGATATGAAATGGGAAGAAAGAACGAAATTAAATCGTTAGTGGTGCGGAATAATTAATTTATACTGGAATGTGTTTTTTGGTAAAATAAAGGGGCGACATCATGTTCATAATGACTAACAATGAAGAAGTTCCGTGTTTAGTAATTGTGGCATCAGTAGTATTTTTTCCATTTATTTTTTGTATTAGATTCTGGTTGTAGAACGGATGGTACAGGAAACATCCCTACCGACGAAGATTATACGCTGTAAGCCAAAATACAAACATAAACTCAGGCTTGACAGCATCGAGCGAACAATTTCAAAGCCTTCCATTGTTCAGCTGAAAGCGGTTTTGTGGTAGGTAGTGTATAACTTCGGTTCAATTAGAGCATTTTTTTAATCTCGCTATTACAACAATACTTTTATTACGGAAGAGTAGTGAAAGTTAAAATCCTACGTGTTTGTTTCGTTGCTACAGTACAGCCACTAGCGAACCAGGTGATAGAAAGAGACTTTTTCCACAAAAACACATGAACGCACATGAAAGCATCCATAAGTAAAAACACAAAATCTTCATAATGAGAAAAATCATCTCTAATTCTAATGTATCTTACACTAGAAAATACACCAGGAATTATAATTATGATATCACGAATTTCTTGCAGTACAAAGGTAACAAAAATCATTAATGGTGAGTAGCGGCATTGTAGTAAGTTGTAACTTCGGTCCATTGTTAATCACAGTTAGATGATGCCCAATTCAGATATTCAACTGGCTATTTTTCAGCCAATCAATTTGTGATTTTTATTTTATAAAAATTATTCAATCTAACGTTCTTATTTTTAAAATCAAAGCGTATCAACTTTTATAAAGTTATACCTGTTCTATTTCTAGTAAATTTACCGCAAACTAGTTGTTTGTATCTCCGAGCGTATTTGAATTATACTAGTTCAGTATCAGTCAAATTGAACTGGTACTACACAAAAAATAACTCAAATAACTTCAAAAGATAAATTTTGAAATTCGGAAAAACTTATAAAATAGGTATGTACCTTGTTGTAGAATGAATATTATTCGGTTGAACATTTTAAATCCATTACGGGAATTTATGATTCATTCTGAATTTCTAAAAATAGCTTTTCTGACTAACCGTGCATAGTTAGTCCTAAGACACAACGAACTTATTTTAAATCACATATATGTTGGGAATATTTTGCAGTTTAGCAAAAAAAACAAAATGAATAACGATAAAAATAAAACAATACCTGCTTTATAGTGGAATCTTCAGATATGTTCGAGCTTGAATCAAACGTGCTTGAGCTTGCTAAGAATGAAAGGAAACTTTTATCATTCAATTAGATTTGTTGTTCCGTTTAGTTTAATCGTCATGATAAAATAATATTAGGTAACTGTATTTCTTAGAAATATCAGAAAAACAAATCAATCAGCCGCTGCCTTACGGTTTTGATTATAACCCATTTGATTTACCCATGGGGACACTTCGACACAATATTTGTCCTAGCTTTTTAAAATATTTTTCGTTTGCTATCGAGATTACGAAAATGATTTTAGTCATGAATTTCTAAAGATAGAAAATGTTGGCAAAAGTAATGATTTTTGGGACTACCCCAATTCAGAAAGGGGCATCCATTGTATTGAACCCAAGTAACAATTCAAAGCTTTATTACGTTCATCTAGTGGTTTTCATGGCCAAATTCATAAAACCGCTAATAAAACTATGAGTTTCACCAGAACTTTCTAATGACCGCTATATAACTGCATTCCAACCAAGTGGTACACTCTTCAGAAGATTTTTACAACCTCTATAAGAATCAGGAAACATTGATTCGGATCACTACCTAGTGATGGTAAGGATACGTCAAAAACTATCTGTTGTGAACAACATACGATACCGGCACCCGCCACGGTATAATCTAGCGCGACTGAAGCAACCGGAGGTCGCCGAAAACTACGCGTTATCTCTCGAATCCGCGCTGCCGGAAGAGGGTGAGCTGAATGAAGACCCTCTTGAGGGTTGTTGGAATGCCGTGAAAACAACCATTAACAGCGTAGCGGAGAACGTCCTAGCCCGTGTGGCTCCGAATCGACGTAACGAATGGTTTGACGAGGAATGCCAGCAGATATTGGCTGAGAAGATCGCAGCGTGGGTACAAATGTTGCGTAGAGGCACCCGTCAGAATGTGAAGCGATACAAACAGAAGCGGAGGCAGCAAACCCGTCTCTTCAAGAAGAAGAAGCGCCACCAAGAGGAGAAGGAGTGCGAAGAACTCGACCGGCTGTACCGCTTTCACGACACACGGAAGTTCTATCAGAAACTCAACGAATCTCACATAGGCTTTGTGCCGTGGGCCGAAATGCGCAGATATAAAGATAGGGGTATCTTGACTGACGACCGTGCGCCAATCGAAAGGTGGAAGCAGCACTACGATGAACACCTGAATGGCGTGCAGGCAGACGACCATGATAGCGGAGGAAGTGACCACATTGGTGTAGTAAGCAACGAAGATGTGCCACCCCCATCGATAAGGGAAGTTAAAGAAGCCATCCAGCGGCTGAAGAACAACAAAGCAGCGGGAAAGGATGGCATTGGAGCGGAACTTATTAAAATGGGCCCGAACAAGTTGGCCGGCTGTTTGCATCAACTGATTGTCAAGATTTGGGATACGGAACGACTACCGGAGGAGTGGAAAGACGGGGTTATCTGCCATATCAACAAGAAAGGTGATAAGCTAGATTGTGAGAACTACCGAGCAATCACTATCCTGAATGCCGCCTACAAAGTGCTGTCCCAAGTCATCTTTCATCGACTATCGCCAATAGCCAATAGATTTGTGGGAAGTTACCAGGCCGGCTTCATGGAGGGTCGGTCTACAACGGGCCAAATCTTCACCCTGCGACAGATACTCCAGAAGTACCGCGAATTCCGAGTCCCCACGCACCACCTGTTCATCGATTTCAAAGCCGCATATGAAAGCCTAAACCGACAAGAACTATGGAAAATTTTGGACGAAAACAGCTTTCCGGGTAAGCTTATTAGACATCATGGCTACGATGGATGGAATACAGTGCTGTGTGAGAATCTCGGGTGGATTGTCAGACACATTCGAATCTCGCAGGCGACTTCGACAAGGAGATGGTCTTTCCTGCCTGCTATTCAACATTGCGCTTGAAGGTGTTATAAGATGACCGGCGATCGAAATGCGGGGCGCGATTTTCAATAAATCCAGTCAATTTATCTGCTTTGCTGACGATGTGCTGTCGGCAGAACATTTGAGGCGGTGGAAGATCAGTACACCAGACTAAAACGCGAGGCAGAGAAGATTGGATTGAAGATAAATACGTCTAAAACGAAGTATATGCTGGCGGGCGGGACAGAGCGCGACAGGGCCCGCTTGTGCAGTAACGTGGTAATCGACGGGGATGAGTTCGAGATAGTCGACGAGTTCGTATACCTTGGCTCGCTGGCAACACAGGACAACAATACCAGCCGTGAACTTACTACGGACTCCACAAACACTTGCGGTCGAAAAATTTGAGCCCTCGTACAAAGTGCACACTGTACGTAACGCTAATTAGACCGGTTGTCCTCTACGGGCACGAAACGTGGACACTGCTATAAGAAGACCTACGAGCACTCGGAGTTTTTGAACGGCGGGTGCTAAGAACCATCTTTGGCGGAGTGCAAGAGAACGGTGTATGGAGGCGAAGAATGAACCACGAGCACCGGCGTCTCTAAGGCGAACCAAGTATTCAGAAAGTGGTTAAAGCTGGACGGATACGTTGGGCAGGACATGTTGGTAGAATGCCGGACAACTATCCTGCAAAAATGATTTTGGCATCAAATCCAGTAGGAACAAAACGAAGAGGGGCACAGCAAGCGAGGTGGCAAGACCAGGTGGAGCAAGATCTAGCGAGCACTGGGTGCCCGTGGAACTAGAGATCAGCTGCCATGGACCGAACTAGATAGAGAAATTATACTGCGCAGGTCTTGTCGTAAGACGTTAGGCCAATTAAGTAAGTAAGTATTAAGAATTAGGTTATAAGCTCAAGTAGTTGTTTCACAACTGAAGCAGCAATAAAACCGATTAAGCTTTCGCTGCTTGACAGCCACCGCCATAATTTGATTTTTTCCCTTTTCGCTCTGGTAAAAAGCGACAGGAACCAAATTTGGAATGTGGGGTTTTTCGGAGACAGGATTTTTTCGAGACCCCTCACCCTTTTAGGAAGGGTGTTCTCACACAAATCAAATTTCTGTAAAACTCGAGAACTAATTAAGCAAATGGATCACCTTTGGTATGTGGGGGTTTTTGAAGACAAGATTTTTTTCTATAGTGGCTCGAGACCCATCCCCCTCTAAGAGGAGGTTTTCCCATAAAACCATAAGTTACTAAGGAGGGATATATGGAAAAAAATTATTTGTTTCTCTTTCATAAGTGACGGTGCAACAAAAATAGGAGCTGATCGGGGAAGGGAAGGTACCGACCGACGGGGTCCCTAACAGGGTGGTCCCTATCAAGGGGGCAGCACAGACTAACAGACGTAACACTGAATCCCCATTCCATCGTCAATAAAAACGATCATTTCAAATTTTCGCTTAAGCCAAGACTCAAACAACAGCCGCTGCGCAAGAACACCGTTCGCCTGTGTTGGCGCTGCTGTCAGATAATTATAGCATTGCTAAATTTGTAGTAATATACTCTGCGTTGCGCGAAGATTGCACCAGGTGATGCTAGTGTTTTTTTCCAAGTGTTAGGGGTGTCATTGAAATGATGTTTTGTTAGAAAATTTGTTCGAAGTGTTACGTCTGTTAGTCTGTGGGGGAAGGTTCAAACAAGTAAAAAATGCTGCGTTTCTCTTGCAATTAGACCGATTGCAGTTGTGCAAGCTGGGTGACTGGGTGACAAGATGGGGAGGGTCCACCGAGGAGGGGTATATGGAAAAAAACTTTATTTCGTTTCCGTTATAGGGATTTTCAGAGCTGACTATGAAGGGATGGAGGAGAGGTTAAAGAGGAACGTGAGTATGAATGTACGTTCCGCTATAACTCCGAAATACTTGGTTCTTCATCAAACTTGACACACGTTTTAAGAGATAAAACAATCAGCGCAGGGAGTTTACAAAAAGGGGAGGCGGTCTTTTACAAGGGAGAAGCAAAGTTCAAATTGGCAAAGGGGTGTCTTTCTCTTGCATTTGAAACGATAGCACTTGTAAAACAGTGGCTGGACGATAAGAAGGGATTGCGTAGAAGGGGGGATCGGGTGGACATTAACAAGGGGGAGGTTCAAAAACGTAAAAAAGGCTTTGCCTCACTTAGTCGTGCCATCAATCTATTTACGCCGGAGAGACCTGCTGAGACTGGAGTTCCGGAGAACAGACTATGGAGTTGAATACAACGAACCGATTATCCCGATATGTTGTCAGTTCAACCAAACCTACGATCTTTTCGATTACACTATGTCGGCATCGGTATTCGGAAACAGACTGAAACGACGCTCTTTGGAATCTGCAGTTAGGAGTGGATAGCAGTTCAAGGTAGAGGAATGCAGTTTAATTCATCTGATTTCCTACCATTTTTTTATGACTTTTGATGCAAATTTGTTATATTACTGTGCGTCTTACGGAAATTTTGTATTAGGGTAGATGATCCATTAGTTGTGCTACTAAGCACAATATAACTTCATTTTGCTTGTTTATTGAGGTATATGCTTCAATTAATGCTTGTGGGATATAAATTTATCAAATACAAGGTATTTGTCACAAGGCAAGACAATTGCTTTCGTTGTACGAGAAGCTTTATAAAGAAAAAATGAATTTTCCGATTCAATTATATTGTACCAACAGTTGCGCTAATGTTTCCTTAATTAAGTTTGATGTTCCTTTAATTGTGGTATTCCATATACATTGCTAGGTTGCTAAGTAAAAAAACATCGTAGCAAAACTATAGATGAGCGCCTATAGTTGTGCGCTCCAACTGCGCGTTGGATTTTGGAAAATTGGGATTTTAGCAAATAATGCTTTAATTTTAAATGGTGTAGCCTAACTACCAATACTTCTAAAAACCTGTTTTATATAATGAATGTAATTGTTTTATCTAAAATGCTACGGTGACGAAAATAGGCATTAATAATGAATAGTAGCGCAACTATTGGTACTACCACAACTATTGGATCAAGTACCCTATATGAAAAGATATAAGGTTTTTACGCGTTGTATGTGAGCCTGTTGCTAGGTCAACAGCAATGTCAGATGAGGTAGAAGAAAAAAATAAAGAAAATAAAGAAAAATTTGATGGAATTTTGTTTCTAAAACTATCAATTTAATTAACTAGATCATAACTGTTGTACTTTTCGAAAACTTGGACTGGAAATGTCATGAAAATTGTACTTAAAATGACGAAAAAATTAAAAATATTGAATCTGTGTCTTTTTGTAAATTGTGTTTCATTGAAATAGAATAGAACCAGGATTAAGGAAGAAGCTTCAATCATATTTAACGGACAGCAAAGTTCGAAAGTAGCGTTAGTCATATTCAGTGAAACTCAAAAACTGTTTGTTTCCAAAATATAACTTCTGAAAATATTTCTAGAGTCGTCAGGCACTCAGGCAGTATCTTTTCCTTTAAATCTATTTGTAGATGACGTAACTTTCATACTTAACGAAGTTCGACAAATTTTAGACGGTCACATGGATCTGTATGTAAATCTTTCAATTTCAAAATATTTCGTTTAATCCTGTTAGATATCACGTTAATTCGGCAATTGAAAAAATGGAAAAATCAAAATAAAATAATAGAACTAGATATATGATGTATGAGATATAAAAAAATAGAACTAGATATATCTCTAGTATACGACCCATATGTCCTACATTGCGAGTCTTCACTCTTTTCCAGCACAGATGCTTGTTTTAGGCCGGATTTCTTTGCAGTGATGCTTCCTAGGCCATTGTCAGCAGCCTCCGGAGTAGGAGGACTAAGTACTATTTCCGGCGGTCGCCAATCATAACCGGGCTCATATTCGTACAGTTGGATCTCGAAATCGTGAATAACTCTCCGCTTCAACTGCGGATTAATCGCATTTAGCGGAAGCATTCGAAAAGATTCAAATCGTCTCCGCTCGCGAGCACTCAACACCCGAATCAGAATCTTCGATACGCGGTACTCCGATTGCATGATCGGTCGAGATTTTCAAAACAAAACACTTGAAAAATAATTCTATCACTCGACTAGGCAACTGAGAGGCTTTGCACAGCTGACATTTCACAGACTAAAGCAGGCTGACTAGATGTTTGCGGGTGAACTTACCTCATCGAAATCAAGCAGCGGGCGGCCTTCGACAATCTCGTGCAGACTGCAAACCCGCTGTCGGTGCAGGCGTCGATTGTTGCTCGCTATTCGCTCCAGGCTGCGAGGACGAAACGCCGAACCGTTGGCATTCACTCGCGTGTAGGCTTTGGGTTTGCCGTGTTTATCTTGTGGTTGAACGAAAATGATTTTTACTAATTGGTGTTCCTTATACCACACCCAAATCGTATCTCGTATCTTAGAAGGTGCTCGGTTAATGTCTAACTTCCATGTAATGATTAATAATAAAAATACGCTTAACTGATGTCCTTGCAAAAATAACCTTGCGCCATCCAAAGTACGAGAACCGATTATTCGAAACAGCCTATGGCACGCACACAGCAATTTTCGATTATTACCATTCTTCACTATTATCTCGTTCAGCTGCAGTGTCCGCTGGTCTAGGTTTTTGACTAGCTCGAGTACCTCCGGTCCGGCCGTCGTGTACCCGCTGTCCAAATCCTCGTCATCGGTCGAGAACAAATGGTCCTCGCTGTCTGCCAACAGGGGCTTCCTGCGTAGCTGAACCGGTGAGTCCAGCATCGACGAGTCGCCTTCCAGAGACGTCACATCATCGTCCGTAATTGGCACGGAAAAGGATTCATTCGTCGCTTCGGCCATCGTAATCGGGATGGTTTCAAGCTTCTTCACATCCAGTACGTCCACTCCGGTTACCGAGGGCTTATACAACGATTCGACACTTTTTCCAATTGCAGTTTTTCTGAATAAAGTCTTAATACGAAAGCAACCGTACGATTCACAACCGTCCATTGTCGGAAATAGGGAACTTTTTCGGGCTGTCTTTGCGATATCAGCTGCTGTCGTCTAACTGTTGCACATTCATTTTCGGAACGATACCGGCTTCCGATAGTCACATGGTATTATCACTTATTTTTTTGATCGTCTCTGCCGACTGCTACAATCAGGATGATATGCAGGTATTTTAATTCAGGAAAAGAATGGGTTTTTCCAATTGGTATCAAATGTTTATTCAACGTCGCGGCTGAAGTTTTGCAGCAAGTGACAAGATAGGATACGCAATTACGCTGAAAGTCGAATTTTCAATCGAGCCCCGCACAGTTACGTGAGTCATTATGTTGATTGACCTGAACTGAACAGATTTTGCAAAACATTGCGTGAACAAATTTGCGTTTGGATTAAAAACACATTACCACTGTAACTTATACAACAATGTTAATTATTTTTCGGTATGCATGCTAACGCATTTAAAAAATAAGTTTATTTCGTGGTAAGGCAAGTCGAGATGGGGTAATAAAAAACTTACTTAAATTTAAGGAGGCCCACCAACACACCTCCACACCAAAGAACTCGCACATAGAGTCCCCTGGTAATGGACTCCTCATTTGGCAATAAAAATCTTAATACGAAAACTAAACGAAAAAACAGAAACTAAATATAATGCAACAATTAAAAGGTGTGTGTGATGAGCTATATAAAAAGTAATATCATGAAGTAGTCGTGGGATGTACCCAGTGGAACTAAGTTCCTTTGAAGGGTATCCCTAGAGTACTACAGGTTGGTGATTCTAATGAATTTGGTTAAGTGTAGCTGTTTCTAGCTGATGCAAAATCATAGCAAAAACTGACTGATATATGATTTGTAGTGCTGCTTCAAACGGGTTTTAAAAAGTACACGGTTATTTAAAATTTTCAGTCGTTCAGGTAGTTCATTATACACCGATGGACCATAAAACGAGATCCGAACTTGACCCATATTTGTAGAAGCTCTGGACCGAACAAGGTTGCTCGCATACCGGGTGTAATGATCATGATTTGTTATAGACAAAACGATGTTATGATGAATATTTGGGTTTTTTATTGTGTCGTACATGAACAAACTGGTTTGTAGTTTACATAGTCCGCGTAGAGGAAGAATGCTATGAGCCATATTTGTGTACAGTTGAAGGGAAGAGTATAATCGCGGTAGGTTGTAGATGATTTTGAGGCATCTATTTTGCAATGTTTGCAGTTTTTTCAGCTTGGATTTGCAAGCGTGTCCCCAGGCGAGAATTAGGTATTGCATATGGGAATGAATACAGCCATGATAGAAAGTCAAGAGGGCATCTCTAGGCACAAACTTACTAACACGGTACATTAAGCCGCACAAGGATGAGACTTTCCTTTGGACATGTTCTATATGATCACCCCAGGAAAGCGTGGAGTCCAATACCAAGCCCAAGTATTTAAAATTCGATACCAATTCAACTCCTTCTTGCTCAAACGACGGGTTGCTATGTGTAGGTATTTTTTTCCTTGGTGAATGGAAAACCATGTATTTGGTCTTTGATAAGTTTAATGAGAGCAAATTTGCATTAAAGTATCTCATAAGTACCTGCAAGTCACTGTTTATTGATGACACAATAGATGTAACATCGTGGTTTGGATAGAATAAAGCAGTATCATCAGCAAACAATTTAGGAGTTCCATTAAGCGGTATGTTTCCTATATCATTAATGTATATAAGAAATAAAAGTGGCCCAATATTACTACCTTGTGGAACTCCAATGTTTATAGATCTTGAAGAACTCTTGGCATCTTTGAATGTCACAAATTGCTGCCTTCCACTCAAATAGCTCCGAATAACATCGTTCGCTAATCCCCGTATTCCATAACTTTCCAGTTTTTGCAAGAGAATGTCGTGGTTTAATGTATCGAAAGCCTTTTTTAAATCAATAAAAAGACCTCCGACGATACATTTGTTGTCTATTTTGTTTATTAAGAAGTCAACAAGCTCAACGATCGCCGTAGAGGTACTACATCCTTTCCTAAACCCGTACTGGAATTTATACAAAACATTGAACTTATTCAAAAAATTTATTAATCTCTTCACCAATAGTCTTTCAAAGATTTTATTTATTACAGACAGTGTAGAAATAGGACGATAGTTGCAAGGGTCAGACTTATCCCCAGATTTAAAAACAGGCACTACTCTTGCAACTTTTAAACAATCTGGGTACCTTCCTTGGCTCAGTATTCTGTTGAAAAGCTCTGTAAAAATGTTTGAAAATGCATTCGAATTTTGCTTGATAATACTTGCTGGTAGATTATCAGGTCCACAGCTTTTTTTGGTATCTAGATCGTTTATTACAGAAGAAACCTCAGCTAAATCAGTGGGTTTAAGATAAATTGTTTGCTCCAGACGGCTTACAGTTGCCAATGGATTGAGATTATTTTTCGGAATTTTTCCAGCGAGATTCCCGCCAATGCTTGAGAAGAACTGATTGAATATTTCACTGATTTCAGAGCTATTTGATGTTTTGCTACCATTATTTTGTAGTTCAATCTTAACATCCCGTTTGGTTCTCCCCATTATTTCGTTTAAATTTTTCCATACTTTAGCACTACAGGTGTCGTCAAACAATTTTTTGAAATATTCGTTTTTACACCTCTTTTTAACAGCATCAAGTTTTTTTGTTACATGGTTCAGCATTTCTCTCAAATGATTATTGTTCGGATTCCTTTTTACTTTTTTCAAGTATTTGTTTTTGAGTTTAATCCATTGCCACGTATAATAATCAAGCCAAGGACATTTTTTGGTTTTTAAATTCACTCGTTCATTTTTAGAAGTGGTACAAAGATTTGAAATATTATTATAAGCCGTTGTTATGGACACAATCGACTCGTTTACATCTTCAGTACAAGTGAAGGTATTCAAAAACTGTGTAAATAATTGGTTTAACCTATGCTTGTCAACAATTTTTTTGCTTAAAATAACATGTTCCTTTGGATTAACAATTTTAAAAGAAGAAACAACTATTAAGTGATCACTCACATCCGTATAAATTGTATCATTTTTTATATAAGTAAGATCTTCTTTTCGTCCAATAAAGTGGTCCAAAATATTTCCACTGACAGGGCGAGTAGCAAACGTATTTGAGCAAAAGTAGTCATACGAGTTCAGTAAGTTTTCATAACGACGAACAGTGCTGTTACCAGCTAAGTTAAATGGAATATTCATATCTCCAACGATAAAACGTGGACATGACGTGTGCGTTGACAATAAGCTTTCCATCTCATCTTGAAAATAATTAAAATCGAATGATGGCGGTCTGTATACGCCTATAACATCATACAGCAACCCATTTATTTTTATTTCAATTTGAATCATGTGCATGCCCTCAATGAGAATATTTTTCTTCACATTGTAGCTTAATTCATTCTTCACATACACCGCCAAACCACCAGACGACGTGTCACGACAAGAGAAGATTGAGTTGTAATTTGGTATTTGATACAAAGGACAATTTTCAGCTTTCAACCACGTCTCACCAATTACCAATATGTCAATAGGAACTTTTATGCTGTCCAGGAATAAAGGAATATTGTCAAACTTCTGCAAATTATTCATTCCCCTTACGTTCCATTGTGCTATACGAAGGAAATTTTTTCCGTCATCAGAATGATTTAGATTGAACTCATCAACATTCTCGTGGTATGAATTTATTCTACTAGTCATTTATTATACAATTGACACGGTTTTATATCACGGACAAACGAAAAGAGCTTAATAGTTTGTGTTGTTATTATTGCGCTTTCTCTTAGGAGAGGGAGTTTGCTTTGGAGGAGATTTTTTAGTATAGCGATTAACTAGCTCATCTAAATCATTTCTAGTTTTTATTACTTCCGGCTTCGAGTTTTCGTTTTTCTTGACTAGTACATTGCCCCCCCTGCTACACCAAACATATTTTATTTCTAACTTATCTTGGTGGCCTCTCATTTCGCTCAGAAGTTCCAACGATAGTGGGGTCAATTCATCGCGTATAGTGATGGTTGTTGATTTTCCATCTATTGTCAAGCTAGGATCGATTTGTGACGAAAGCAGTTTACCAACTTCCCTTTTCTTGCTAAAAACAATTTCCTTACTGCCTTTATTGGCAAACACTGCGCGAATGGGTATAAGCGAGTTTTTCGGTTTGTTTCTAGCATTTAGTCTAGTAGCTGAAACCAGCATGTCGGAGTTATTGGTTACGCCATGGCAAGAAAAAACTTTTTCAACAATCTCTTGAGTATTTTCCCCAGGGATAAACGGGACCCCGAGTACTATTGCATTGTTACAGTTTTTTTCACGGTTACCTCTATCTACCTGATGTTCTAAATTGTGGACTGTTTTTGACAATGTTAGTTGGTTTGTTTTCAATTTATCAACTTCCTTTTTTAAAAATTCATTTTCCTTTTTCATTTCTTGAAAGTCCCCTACAATGCCATCAAACTTAGCTGACAGAAAATCTTGAGATTTCTCTATTGCTGTTGTAATTTGATTTACCTCTCCCCTAAAGTTTTGCATTTCTTGGGATACGGCACTAGCCACCGCTCCCTTTAGCTCAACTGCAAGTGATTCAACAATCGAAGTCTTGAGATTCTGCATCTCCATAATGCGTTGGTATATACTCGCACAGTTATGGGAGCAAAAGTACGGTTTTTCCTTCATGCGTCGCGCAGCATTCCCGGTGATGTTACGGCACTTAAGATGTGCCTCAGTGAAGCAATACATGCAAATTATCAATTTAGAAGAATCCTTTTCTGGTTTGTTGCATTCAACGCAAATTGAACATTCATTTTCCATGTTTACCTGTTTAAAGCAACAATGAGAATCAAATCAGCTGCTGCAGCGCAAGTCAGTTTATAAGATAGTAATCGAAAATAACATACAAGAAGCGATAGCTTTTACTCACACACACCCGTCTAAGTATTCACTTTAATAGTACAGAATAGTCAGCAAGATAAAGTTATTATGCTAATGGAAAACGAAAAAGTGTTATTACTTATATGCTGGAATGGAAGATAGAGTAGACGATTTGCAATACTAACTTGCTGTGATTGGAGTTGTTAAAGATTTTTTGATTATGATATTTAACGCATTTATTTTGTTTGAGTTTTTGCATTGCATCCGTTCGCTCAAATTTGACTAAACTGGCTACTCAACCTGGACTACTTATATCTGGTGAAAATGATGCTACCTAGTGGCACGATATTGCACGATTGCAGGCATGGTAAGAGGTAATTACGGTTAAAATAATACGTAAACTGTATTAACATTCCCATTTGGTAAGAAGTTTAATGTGAAATTAGTTATTATCAATTGCAAGGAAAATTGTACCATCCAAAGTGCGATATCGCTCATAAAAGTGTTATTTTGCATTAAATCGTTTCGGTATCTTCGGCGCACTTTTTCGTTACCTTCCAAGCAATAAGTGCGCCGAAGATACCGAAACGATTTAATGCAAAATAGCATTTTTATGAGCGATATCGCACTTTGGATGGTACACTTTTCCTTGCAATTGACAATACCATTTTTTCCAATTTTATGTGAAACAATGTCATCGAATTGAATATTTAAGGCTGCTAGTAAGTTGTCAAATGAAACCAGCAACCAACCTCTGATTTTTATCGAAAATGCATATTTTTTTTTATCAAAAAATGCACATTTTTTATTCATAAATCTAGTAGTTATCTAAATTGTGTTTAAATATTTGTTCTAATTAAACCTAATTTTGTTCAACTTCTTGCTAATTTTGGTTTGTAGGTTTTGTACAAAGATCTAGTGAGCCACAGTGGACTCGAATTTTATTTTACTGGACATCAAACCAGCACCCCATTCGCCCCAGATTATGAACATAGGAGAATACCGCCAGCATACATTGAGACTGTGAAGGAATTGTGTTATTCGGTTACGTGGAAAATTTCACGTAGGGTTCTAGACCTAAGAACTTATTAAATAAATACAGCTCGTTCTAGAACTGAACCCAAATGCATTGCTTCAGCGTCGGATTTTTGGTAAGTGAGCCTAGGATTATCTCAACAAAGATCTGCTTTTCAACAAAAAAATCTGTTCAGCTCCGTAGCTAATTTCACCGGTCAAAGCATGGTCGTCCGTTTTTTTAAGATGAATATGGCCGTTACGTTGCTGATATCTAGCTAACGAAGATTATGGAAAGTTTAACCTTAAATGCAAACATTGGAGTTGATATAAGGTTTCAACAAGACGGCGCTACATGCTACATGACACGCGCTACATGCTACATGAGAGCCGAGTTTGGTCAGTCGTTTTAGACCTGTAAATTGGCCGCCTACTCCGTGTTATTGTTTCACATTTACGATAAGCTTATAAATTATTATGCGTGCTTCTGTATTTATTCTACTTTTTCTTCAATGCAGTACATTTAACTGTAAAAGTAGATTTTTGCACTGTCCAGAAAGCTATAGAATTTAGCACGAATAAATCGTAATGAGCAGCGTCATCGCGAGCAATTGGCCAGATTTGCCTTCATCAAGAGCGGTAGCTCTAGGAAGCGCCAAAAAACGATCTGAACCACACTAAGATATTCTCTACTGTAGCGAAGTACTGAATATTGCGAGTTGTACGAATCATGCATGACTGTCTAATTGTAAAAAGAAATAAACTTTGAAGGAAAACTGATTTAAGAAACGAGTGTGCGCCAAATCGGGCCTTCGCCAGGGCCACCACAGTGTCACGCTACGGTTCTGGAACCCGGTCTAGAATTTAGGTTTAAAATCTGATAAAAAATGTGGTCCAATATAAAATCTATTCAAAAATGTGGTCCAAGATCTGCTTTATAATCTTGCCTAGTTTGAGAGTCTGGTCTACAATTTGATCCAAAATATGAACTAAAATCTGATAAAAATGTTTGTGTCCAGAATCTAGTTCGGGCTCAGAATCTGATCTTGGTACAGAATGTGGTTCACAATCTGGTCCCACGTCTGATCCAAAATCTGATTAAAAATGTGTTTCAAAACATTATCCAAAACGTGGTCCAAATTAAAAAAAGTGGTTCAAGATCTGGTTCATAATCTGATGCAGGTCCAACATCTGGTTCAGGTCTAGAATCTGGTTCAAAATATGGCTAAAATCTAATCAAATATGTATTCCAAAATCTGGTCCAGAACATAGTTAAAATCTGCTCTAAAATCGGTAACATAATTTGAACCACCAAAATGTGATAAAAACCAAAATGTGATAAAAACTGTGGTCCGAAATCTTATTCAAACTTTGGTCCAAATCTAATCAAAATGTAATCTAAATTCGAATACAATCTGGTCTAAAATCTGATGCAGCTCTAAGATCTGGTTCAGGTCCATAATGCGGTCTAGGGCCAGAATCTGTACTAAAATCTGATTAAAAATGAGGCCCAAATTGTGATCAAAAATGTGGTCCGAAATCTTATCCAAAATTTGGTCCAAATCTAATCAAAATGTAATCTAAATTTGAATAAAATCTGGTCTAGAATCGGATGCAGCTCTAAGATCTGGTTCAGGTCCATTTCTTTTTTTTCCATATGTGGACGCATTACTGCGACCAGTATAGTTGATCTATTGTAATATCGCCCGGGTGTTTGCTGTATGACCTGCACTGCATTTCTTTTTGATATAATCGCTATTGAGTGAGCGATATGCTTATTAAATTTTATGCGTGCTTGCGTCTATTGGGGTTTACCCTTCCTTCAAAGCTTGATCTACGCTATCCACTTATTCCTCGCTGCCAGCACTATCCCATATTATAGCAGTCCCTGGCGAGGACTCATTCGTACCTCTGACCAGTACACTTAACTATAGGAGGAACATTTGCACTGTCAAGAGGCTTCAGAGGGTGAATATAGAATTCCTTGCGGCTACAGAGCCCCCCTTGGTTCAGATCCATAATGTAGTCCAGGTCCAGAATCTGTTCCAAAATCTGATTAATAATGAGACCCAGAATGTGATAAAAAAATGTGGTCCGAAATCTTATCGAAAATCTGGTCCAGAATCTGATGCATGTTCAGCATGTGGCCCAAAACAAAATTTAATAAAAAAATGTGGTCCAAAATCTGGTTGATAATTTGGCCCAGTTTGAGAATATGGTCCAAAATTTGATCCAAAATATGGACTAAAATCTGATGAAAACTGTGGTCCAAAATATTATCCAAAACCTGGTCCAAATGTGGTAAAAATGTAGTCCTGCTCTGGTCCAATTATGGCTAAAAACGAATCGAAAATGTGCTACAAAATCTGGTCCAGAATCTAGTTCAAATCTTTTCCGAAACCTTAGAAAACCTGAAACAACATTTGTTTAAAACATGGTCCGTAATCTAGTCCAGGTTCAGGTCCTGGTCTGGTTCAAAACCTGATAAAATATGTGGTCCAGAAGCAGGACAAGGTCCGAAATCTGGTCCAGGCCCAGAATGTGGACCAACTTTTGATTAAAATGTGGTCTAAAATATTATCCAAGATCTGGACCAAATCTAACAAAATTGTAATGCAAAATCTGGTCTAGAATCTGATGCTGCTCCAAGATCTGGTTCAGGTTCAGAATCTGATCTAAAATCTGATCGAAAATGAGGCCCAAATGTGATCAAAAATGTGGTCCAAAATCTTATCCAAAATCTGGTTTAGATTCGATGCAAGTCCAGAATGTGGTCCAAATCAGGTCTAGAAACTGAGTCTTAAATTTAATCCAAAACCTGATCAAAAATCTAAGCTTTTCTGATGAAAATGTGGTTTAAAATTTGGTCCAGAATCTAGTCTGTTCTGTTCCAAAATTTGAAACAAAAGTTGATAAAAATGGGATCTACGATGTATTCCAGGTCCAATGGAAACTGGTTCAAAACGTGCTCCAAAATCGGTTTGGCGGTGTGTGGTGTAAAAACTGATCAAGAAAATGTGACCCAAAATATGCTGCAGGTTCAAAATCTGGCCTGAAAAATCTGACCAAAAATGTAGACCTAAATTAGTTTATAACCTGGTCCAGTTTTAGAATCTGGCTCAAATTTGATCCAAATTCTGGGCCAAAATCTGATAACAGAATTCTAGGTCTAGGTTCAGAATTAGGTCCAGGTCCAACAACTGGTGTTGGTCTAGAATGAATGACCAATATCTGGTCAAAAATTTAAAATTTTAACAAAAACAATCAACTTGGAAGGAACACCGATTTAATAAACGAGGAAATGCTAAATCAGGTCTTCGCCAAGGGCGCCACAACGTCACACAACGACTGTGATAATGAGGAGAATGAGAATAAACCCATGCCAAACTTAAACCCAATAAACCCAAAGTCACTATGACAGCGAATGGCCTGATTCTACTAAGATTCGAAACCAAGACTATACGTTTGTTCAAGAAGACTCGGCAGCTTTGCGACTACAGAGCTTTTCGAAATGCTTCACACTGAACTTCAATGAGATAGACTTATCTGGGACTGTTATACGCCTTAGTGCACCCCAGATATTTTTATGGTTTAGTAGGTCGAATGCTTTCTCTACGGATCAACTTTATTTCTCAAGCTTTCTCAAATCAACGGACATCAGAAAAAGTGAGTCAAGGAATACAGTTTGCTGTTGCCGGAGAGAAGTGTCGATTTTCACCTAAACCCGATCACTTTGCCGAGTACTTTGAGAGTAATACAGAGCCAATTGATATCGCGCCAGTTCCTATATTCAGTCGTGGTTTCTACGATATTGCAGCTGGCCAGCTTTGTTCTTGAGCGACATCTTTCCATTCATCGGTTACAAAAGATGTCGTACAATAAATAAATGTCTTCATTGCCGGCGGCCCCATAAGGTTTATTGGGCTAGGCACTTGACCCAGGCTCTCTTGTCATGTTTAAAACAAAGCAAAGCTTTAGGCTTAACTATCTTTCTAAGACCTGACCCGTTTGATCGATAAACTTCACAGTCGGCTGTTAGAGTACAGAACAATCGCGGGGCTAGTGCAGTAGTCCTACTGACTTTATCTGGCAAGCACCGTCTAGCCGAGATTAGAACATACGACGACTGGCTTGTTAGATCTGTATCGTACCTCGAAGCAAACTAGGTGGTTCTCTTGTCACGTCTGCAATACCCTTAACAGCTTTCTCTAGCTTGGCATATCGCTGGCGGGCTGCTGTTTTACCCGTTCTTTTTTTTCTTGTGCAGACTGTAGTGCACTGTAGTTGGAATAATGGACGGCTTTGACCGCAGTTAAGCCATTCCGGCCAGTGATTAGTAGTCTGCTTGGACGTACGAGTAGATGCAGCAGCTGGAGCTTCCAAAATCGCTTGTCAAGCTAGTTTGACACCACCGATTTCCGCCCCATTGTTCATCCGTGCTTCGCTTCCAGCATATCGCCCATTCAGGGTATACTACCAAAATGTAAGTGGTATGAATTCGAGTGTCAGACAACCTGCGGCATGCACTGACAGTTTGTAGGGGATAATTGTGAAACTTCAGTTGACAACCGTATGTGCTCTCTGTGCAAATCGTTGGCTCTAATTATTCTGTTTTATGCCACACTATTGCAGACGTGTAAACCACCGCATTCTCTTAAACCTCAACAAGTGTGATTTCATTACTTTTGCTTGAAAGTAGAGTTCACTTTTCTTTAATTACCGATCAGAGCCGGCATTTAGGCCGGCAAGCCCGTGCGGTGGAACAGAGCCTCGCGCATTAGAGGGGCCTCGCGCTTGGTGATGACTAGAGAAATAATTTAAAAATTCTAGTGGACAATCCCTGGCTTATACAGCACAATTGGCTGTTTAGAAAAATTTGCATGATTTTTATTGTTTTCTTTCCTCTTTTATTGAAATTTAGAGTGTAGAGTGTTAAGAAAAAATCGATTAAATTAGGCCTCGTTGCTTTGGAATGTGTCGATACATAATGTGCCAAACGATTGCGCTTTGCTTACACGCCGATTGTTTACGGAGGACTCGTTCAAATGGGCACTTAGTTCTTTTGAACCAATGACGTCTCCAGATTCGATTCTGCCCGTTTCCTTACAGAAAATGGACAGCATTATAATGTCCCAGCTTATCAACATTGTTCGAGCCAATTTCGCTTTGGGAGATATCCTGGAGAATTAGCGGAAAGCAGGCAGATACCTAAAGGAATACCTAAGGCCGATAAAAAAGAGAAAACCATGCAAAAGGTTTTAATACCAATAAGTTTGACTTCGCCGCTTCTCTGTTTGATAGAGAAAATCGTGTATAACTATATCCGCAATGATCCGTTGCATGGAAATCAGCATGCATACCAACACGGTAAATCTAAGAAAATTGCATTGCTCTACCTTGTGCCGTTAATTAAGAAATCGCTCAAACATCAAGAAACGGCACATTGGGTTTTCCGTGATATTGAAGGCGCTTTCGATAACGTGTTGTTCGCTTCAGATATTACGGCTCTCTTTCAAAACGGAATCGAGTTATAATAACTTTGATTCTAGCAATGCTTTCAAGTAGCGAAATCGCAGCCTCATTGGGAGATACATCGCTTAACATTTTCGGCGTTAACAGGAAGCTCTCTCATCCTTGTTTTGGTCACTGGTAGCCGACTCATTCCTTCACAAGCAGCATATCTTGGTTTCGAGAGTATTACTTATGCCGAGGACGTAGTACTTATCGCCAGAGAAAAGTTGGGGCATAATCTATTTATACTGGTAAGAAAGCATCTCGTTGGAATCAAATACAGGGTTGCAGACTAAACAGTTAAATAGTGAGCTACGCATAATCAGGGAACTCCTAATTGGACACAGTCCCGCTCTTTATCATTTACACAATATCGAATGAAACCGGCACATTCCACTTTTGTGAATCTGCATTTGAAAGTACAGCGCATCTGCTCTACAATTGCCGGGCTATTGCTTTATCTAGGCATAACTTCTTCGGAAATTTTCTTCTTACTCAATACCGAGCATAGAACCCAAATTCCAAAAAGTCATTAATTTCATTAACCATGTAGTACCGAATCGCGCCACGGGATTACCACCGTCTAACTCAACTTCATCAATGGGTATGAGCAGTCAGGAAACTGTACAGCAATCGAAGCCCGCCTCAAAAGACGATTATTAAGACTGTCACAGTAGCCTTTCAACCCAATGCCGTTGAGGCATACAAAAAAGGGCGTCGTCGCTTAATCTGCACAGAGCCTCGCCCTCTGTAACGCCGGCTCTGTTACCGACTGTCAAATATGCTGTTATGTCGCGAAGGGTTCATTAAGAACCTGGCAATATGGCCTGACATTGATAAAGTCTATGGTGGTCAACACTGACAATCCCACCAACTTCACAGTAGCGGGACAAAAAGTTGAGCAGGAGGACACCTTTCAATATCTCGGTAGTCAGACAACGTCTGATGGTGGTATCACGACTGATATAGTCATACGGATCAAGAAGGCCAGGGGTGCCTTTGTAGGTCTGCGAACCATTTGGCACTCAAACCAGATCACTTTATAAACGAAACTCCGAATTTTCAACTCAAACGTTAAACCCGTACTGCTGTTTGGCTGCGAAATGCGGTGTGTATCAGCGGAGATAACGCATAAACTGCAGGCCCAAGTAACACACAAAACAAGTTAGAAAATAATCTTCATGAAAAGTAGTCGTTTAACAGTACTATAAACGTACTTTGAAAACATGTGTCGTTATTATTAAGGTTTTGAGATGTTTTGTGATAACATGAGTTTATTTGACAGCTCATATCAAATGAATAATGTTTGTTTTTGTCAACATGTCAACACGAAGTTTTTATTTTGTGTCCATTACTAAATTTAAACTACTGGAAGAACAAGTTGTAGCTTATGCTATAATAACGTTTTAAAATGGTATGGAATAACCTGATCCATACTTCTATCAATTGTTGTTTCATTAGACTTCAATTTTTTGCACTTTTATGGTAATAGAGAAGTGCTGATGTATGTAATGTTATACTATTCTATAACAACCTGTGTTGCTTGGGGGTATTCATTAATTGCTGCCTGCGATATTTCATTCGTGTCTGGTGGCCTGACAATTGGATATCCAAGGAGGAACTCCATTGTCGATGTCATCAACGGCCAATAGCAACAGAAATTCGTGAACGTAGGTGGAAGAGGATCGCACACAGCTTGTGGAAAGGAGCGAACGAAATCTTCAGAAAAGGACTCGGCTGGAATCCACAAGGAGAGCGTAGAAGAGGCAGACCCATAGACTCATGGCCACGCAGCTTAAGCAACGACGTCCGAGCTATAGACGAGAACCAGTCCTGGCGACAGGACTACATATGTAAGTAATATAGCCTGACTCTAAGGTCACTTTGAAACACGCGATTCTCGTTGGCAAGGCCTAAAGGAACCTGGGTTTTATTCTATGAAATCCCTTTTTACACAGACGCTACAGACTGCTTCAATTTTGCTCCAGTTTGAAGTTAGTAGGGTTGCGGCATCAATATTTCGGCCTGTTTCTATTTTCGGCCTACTCTTTGTTCTCCGCATCCTAGAGGGAAATCATTACTAATTCCTACCAATATACACTACTATGGTTGCACATTTGTTTCGTGGTGAGAAATTGGTTTTTCAGGTACAGGTAACACGAAAACAGAATAGGTCCAATAATTAGAAGCATGTCGAAAATACCATCCAATGCCTTGCTACCAAAATGAACAACTATACTTCTACACGATTGGAAAGCCGAGTTATTCCGTGGTGGGAATCAATCAAGTCAACTCCCATGTGATATATAAACTTTGATAAAGCGATTCGAACGACTTAATGGAATCATTCGAGAGCGTCTTTATTGGAAACGTTCTTATTCGAAACCGCGTTATTTGGGGGAAAGCTGTACTCTCACTGTCAATTACAGCAAATTTTACTCGAGTTCTACAATTTCAACAATCAAAACAAACAGCTAAAGCTAAACACAGAAAAGGCTGCCTTTACAAAGAACTTCGCAGCTTAAATGTAAATGCTCCACAAAACAATTAGTAACACAGTTCTCAAATGCGGTACTTAGCATGCTGAGACATCGAAACGTGAAATTAATAAAAGAATTGAAAAAAATTACGATAATAGATGTTTTAATGTTACTATTTAATGAATCAATCAATTATTATCACGAATAATCACCTGATATGATTTTCCCAAACGTAAGGTATGGTAATTCTTTGCGGTTTTCATTGCATCTACCACTTTTATTCGTGCAGACGTGAAGTGTTTCACTCTGTAAAATGGATTCAAGCTCGGATGAGTAATTTTTCAAAACAGAGCAATTCAACGTCCGTAACAATAACAATAATCATTTCCGGGTTCTTCCGGTTGCTTGGCAAACAATTTGCCTATCGTATAGTAGTACTTAACGACAGTAATTGTCACTGCAAAACGGGAAAGTACGTACATTAGGCGGGTGGTCATAAAAAAAATTAGCCAAGCTGTAAAACAATTACCACACAGCTTAAGTTATTGATGCTTTAATAAAACAAAAGGAAAAAAAGGAAAACAAACCGATCACAACAAGCCGTCTGATAGCGAACGCCGGCTCATTGTTCCACACTCCACCTAGCGCTTTACGTTCTGTGGAACCTGATCAACCACAGATTGACGAAACCGACTGAGAGATAAGCGACTGTGACGAACACGCGAGCGACAGGTTTTTCGGTTGACGTATGGATGGTCCTCTACGATAGGATAGAGACGATTTGCGCATTTTTTCGATTGGACGGACGTAAATGAAAATTGCGACAAAGGAAAAAAATGCGACCAATTTCGTAGCGCCGATGTGCATCCTCGTATTAATTTTATGGTATGCACTTAGTGTATATGTCCAGCTAGTAAAATCCAGCCTAAAATGGTGGGAAAACACGTATGTTTGTTGTTTAGGAAAAAAAGGCCGGAATTAACTGGCATCAGCGCTTTAAGCTTCACCGGCCGACGACAACTTTGGGTTTTCCACAGTGTGTAAACGCAGAGATATCATTCTTTGCGTCGCCCGTTGCCAGTGAGTCATGAACATGTGCACTACTGACTGACTGCTTGACTGCTGGTATTGGGTACAGTTCCAATTAATCAAGTCCAATCGAAGTGTCGCGAGCATGCCATCGGAGGGGTTTAGAGTACTTAAGCTCCTGCTTTCTGTGCGTCATTCAGTGATTAATCACTTTGTGCAGCACACGCTGCAAGTCGCAGGGTTACTACCTACCTATATGATAATTGCCGAAAATGACGACGGTCTATTGGGTTTGATAACCTGCTCTGTGAGATGTCGTTCATTCTTTATGCAGTACTCTGAGGTGATTTCAATTGCATGATTGTGATTTATAGTTGGTCGTTATTATCGGTAAATGGTCTGTGGAAAACATTTGAGACGAAGATCCCCTCAACATTTCTTCTATTAGGCTATCCAATAGTTTGATTTTTATTATGGTCTGAAAGACCACTACTGAATAGATTTATGACGTGACACCGCCTTTTCCTGGATATTACGAACACTCGCCGCGATAATTGGTCAGCCTAAATCTCAGTAATTTTTCAAGTAAATTATAAGATGTGTACCTTTAATAGTTTCTTAGGATAAACATAACAGTTGATTTGTTAAAACCTCAACCAAACAGATGTGAGCTTACTTCTTGCTTGCAAAATCCGGTATAATAATTGTTCATAATTTTTATGAACACTCATTCCAATAGGTCAGGAAATGATATTCCGTTTATTTGTTGTCGATTGTGATTTATGCAAGCGTTTTTTTCTTGGTGTACCATTTTCGGAATGGTATCAATTGAAATCAATTGTTAATCAAGTGATATTGAATGAAGAAAAAAAAAACGTTTTATATTATTCCTGGAAAAATACGCCCGCATTAAATCAACAGACTGACAGTGGGTTTCTTATCATGAAATATCATCTCAATATCGGAGTGTCAAATGGTCTATTCATTTAGGAAATATGAATCCAATCAGGCCCAGTCATAAATTTGGGAGGTCCCCGGCTATTGAGGAAGGAAGGCTTTGAGCTGAGGTCGTTCTATTAAGTCACAGTTCAGATAACGAACAAAGGAATGCATAACGTGTGGGGTTGAGTCATTTTTATAATGGAACATTTGAATATATTCCAATTAAATGTATACCAGTTATACTTTTTTAGTGCAAAATATCCTCTATGTAAATCTGACCGTCAGGTTCATGTTCAGGAGATACTGACTATAACCATACGCTGTACCTCATTCATAATGAAACTTGCCCAGCGGTTTCGGAACGGTGTAAATCACGGGACAATATATCTTAAGTCTATTCGACCAAAGTATCGCCTATCGTAGGATGTTACTAATGATTATTACACCCCAGCCGCGGTGTAATTCATTCGACCGACCGTACCGAACAAACCGAACCGAATCGACTTCAGTCGACTAAAGTGGAATCGAATCGGACGATATCTGCAGCTTGTCGAGAGCACACATGTTCCGATTCACAATCGAAAAGTGCCCTGCATCACCCACCGACCGTTCGGCATCGCGCTGGCTGATAAGGCGTCCTTGCCCGAACGGACCGATATGCGCTGCATAGTCGAGATCCGCTCCACCACCGGCCGGCCGGCAGCGTTATAGCGGAGGTACAAGATTGGTTACCCACTAAGTCGAGGATAATTTATGATGCTCGATACGTAGCCTCGGCGGAGCTTTTTAATTAAAAAGCCACTAGGCGAGCAGGAGCTGGCTTATACAATCACGGCGGAATCGGTGGTAGAGTTGTACTTTTGAGCGGTAGAGTAGAGCGTAGAATCATTGGTTTCCGGTGGAAACTATATAGTTATTTTGTTCTACTTCGAGGCAAACATGTAATTTCCAAAGATGAATAGTTATTGGTAAACTTCGTTTTTAATTTATTTAAAAGGAGACACCTGGTTAATGTGAAAATGCTACTCAATTTAATTTATTTATGGTAACATCCTAATCATTTCATTAAAACTCTCATTGGTATGACGGTCAACACGCATACCAACACAGTAAATCCACGAAAACTTTTTGGTGAAGCTAACTGAGAAATCGCTCGAATATCAAGAGATGGCACTTTGTGCTTTTCTCGATATTGACGGCGCTTTCGATAGCACATACTTCGTTTCAATACTTTTGGCTCTCCGTAAAAATGGAACTTAGTACATTACAATGAGCTAGATTCTAGCAATACAGTTAAATAGAACAATCACAGAATTATTGGGTTAACCATAAGAACTTTGCAACGCAAGCACAGCAGTTTATGGGTCCTAATCGTGAAATTTGCCAGAAAAATTAAAAATCTCACATGACCCTTTCGGATTTGAATGACTCTCACAACATGTCTTCAGCGAAGGAAATAATATTGTGTCTGATGCTATTTTGGCGTATCCAGGCTGGGGCACGTGTCCCGCCCCAACTAACAATTCTAAGTTTTATTACGTTCCTATAGTGGTTTTCATGACCAATTGCATAAAACCGCTAATAAAATCATGAGCTCCACCAGAACTTTCTGATGACCGCTATAAAAGTCCGACCAAGTGGCCCACTTTTCAGAAGGTTTTCATACCCTCTATAAGAATCACGCTGTAAGCTCAAGTGGTCGTATCATGTTCTGCTGAAAGCAACAATGAAACCGATTAGTCTTTCGCTGCTTGACAGCCACCGCCATAATTTAATAAAGCTTTTCACTTTTCGCTCCGGCGAAAGCTAAATCAGTTTGCCAGCTTTGTCAACTTGGAAACACATCCGTGAGCAGAAAAGTTAAAGTTTTATTATCAGATATTCTGATCGATTTGGTTTATAGCGACCATAATAAAATAGTCCAAATAATAATTAATAAATTTTGAGCAATCTGAGTTCGTTTGCAGCATATGCGCTTTAAATTTTATCGTGCATATTGATATGATAGGTTGATAAAATGAACGCGCCATTGGAATTTTGCAATTTTCGAAACCTGGTTGTTTTAATAAAATAAATCTATTCAGTTAATGAATCTCATTTTCGAGCAAAATCATTTTAGTTGCTTTCTGTGACAGGAAAACCGATTGATAATACCTTTTTCTGCAAAACACTTTGCTTTGATGAATTTTTTTTTGCGAGCTAAAACAAAATATTGAAATATGGCAATGATTTTGGTGTTGAACTTTAGTATTCTTCACGATAGCAGAAATAAATCAGTTTGATCACGGTGTTACCGTTTTAATAGCTTTATAAGACTAACAGATTTCTGGAGATTTGACAAGCAACTGCGATTAGATCCATTTTGATTGGTGCACCATTTTGTATTGCTACGCCACACTTAAGGTTAGTTTATAAGAGACGTGATGCAGCCAACTAGTTTTATCGTAGTAATATGAGCAACCACAATAGATTTACCTAAAATTAAAAAAGAAGAAAACTTATCTAATTTAATTCCACTATGTATATTTTATTTACGACAGATACGTATTTCGCCTACGACTTGCAGGCTTCCTCAGTGTCTGTTTTCGAACTCTCTGTTCGACTATGTTATGCATGTTGACTATGTTATGCATTTTGACTATGTTAAAAAGTTATAGCGAATTTGGGAGATTTTTTGATAAAAAAAGTGTCCTCGTTATGAAACACTTCGGAAAATCCATAAACAAGAAAAGGAAATAAAGAATTATAAAATGAAAATGACATATTATAATAGCTTATTAACGGAAAACACATCTTGAACATCATTTATTAAAGGAAGTTCAATATCTCAAACATGCAGATCTCGCTCTAATGTGCCTAAAAACCATTATGAAAGTGATTGTGATCGTTGAAGTATTGAATAATTGATTTTCAGGATTTTTCATGACCAGATAGCTTAATAGTTTCACAACCGGGGTGGACGCCAGTTTGAAAAAAATTGTTTAATATTTTTTGATTCAATTATATCACATAAAATTTGTCTGTGTGATGAAATAGAGGCCCAAAACTAAGGTTAGATGCATTTTACTGCCTTTTTCTGATATATTTGATAAACAAAAAATTCAATCCCAAAATATTAAAAAAAAACTTTTTAGGGTATTTTTTCGAACACATTTCACACATCCTATAAACTGTAATTTGATTGTTGTTTACCCAAAGCTAGAATACAATTAGACGAGACGTTGGTAGTAACTAGGTAGTGCTAGTTTAATTAACTCGTCAAAAATGGTGGGTGTTTCACAACCGGGAATAATCCCCTCTCAAGTAGTAATTTGGGTTTTATTTTACTCTTATGATGGCATTTAAGACCAAAATTGGTCTTGAAGACCACCATAGGAGTACAATAAAACACACATTGTTGCTTGGGACACTAAATGGGCGGTCCTGATTCTCATTGTATTGTGACGGTGCGACGATTGGCTGAAATGCGTATTAACTGGAAAGCGAAGTTCCGTAAATTATGCCTATCATCCATTATATCTATCATCAATATCTAATGTCAATTATGCCTGTCGTTCATTATGCCTAATGTCCGTATGCCTATCATCCGGATGGCTAACGTCGTGCATCCATAGATAAAAAAATCATTACCTAATGAATAAACCAAGCACACTCCAATAATTAGTGCATAAATATTGTCTGTATTTACGTACATGAGAGCAAAAGAAAATACCAAAAACACATTTTGCATATACCTTACACTGTACCGAAGTGTAAACGACACAGAAAACAAAAAAAATGTCATCGCCCTCATGACATTTTTCCTTGGTGCGTGCATAGTAAAAACATGTCGCATGACTAGTCGCAGAAAATGTCAAATATTTTGGAATTTATGTCACCAGCTTCCTTCATTCCGACTTAAAGCTAATTTTTAAACTGGATGTTTGAGTTTGCACATCGGTAGTATAAAAAAATTTAACTCGAAAATTATTGATTGGTGCGGAGGAATGGTGCTAGAGAAGAAGTCTTAGATAATCAATCAAATCAATTAACATCCGAAAATAGGTATTGAGGAAAAAAACTTTTTATGTAGTTTTAAGTTCAAAGAAGTTAAATTAGTGTACTTGGATCATTTTATCGACTTTTTGTTATTTCATTCTAGTACTCAAATGGAAATAGAGTAGAATTTAACAAAAATTATTTACATTTAAAATTTTACTGTAACACTCAGGAATAATTGTCCCAATTATAGTTAAAATCACTTCACAGACATTCAATTTGAATGTTCCGTGAAACAAAGACTAGATGGTTACAGTCTCTGTTCGTTCAACTTTCCAATCATAACAATAAAGCTGATCACCCTGTTCCGGCAGTGGGCTCCAGGGGCATCGGTTGAAAATTCATCCTTTGAAGTTCGATTATAACTACGTCCTACTTGTCACGTGCGTTCAGCAAATAATTACTACTCATGAATTGGGAACCAAACGGTGACAAAAGTAACAGAGAAAAAACATCCTATTTCACATTCGTGCGCACCACAAAGCTAATTAGGCATAAAATAACCAAAAATCCGGGTACCGATCGAAATTCGCATTCAGTCCGGAACTAATCGCGCAGCATAGAACGATGAACAAAATACAAAATACTATGTAGAGTACTAAATATTATTTTCCTACTGTGGGAAATTCAATCTGTACACCGGCATTTCCGGCATGCCGTTGCCCGTAGGTTGTGCACTGCCCGCCGGGAAAAATGTAACATTCGTTGGACCGAAATTGATTTCATTACGTCCGCAAGCATGCTAATTTATGGAGCTCCCGTGATTTAATGCTGGACTGACGTCTATGTTGCGAATAATATGTCGGCCGGTACATACATCTCGCTGCCACCCACAACCCCTCATTCATTCACCCGCATCCCCCCTGGACACGATGACAGCGGACCCGCACTTTGTGACTACACTTTGTAACACGACCTGCCAATGTGAACCTGCCAATTTGTGCTTGCTGCTACCTATACTATATTACCGTCATTCGGACGGGTAGCCGTGTCGTTTTTCACTTAATTTTTCAGGATTTTCTTTCCACCTTCATTCACTTCATCACTCAAAACGTGTCCCTACGTCTGCAACAGGAGTTCTTTTTTTCGGGTCACCGCTATCTTGTTTTATAACATTTCGCATATTCTTCTTTGCATCGCCGGATGACCTCAATGGAGAACTTCTTACATCCGTGTTGTTTGCTTTCCGCCGACCAAGAACGTCACCGTCACAGTGTTACATAAGACGCGTTGGGTATCGAAAGTCACGTAGTAAATGCAAGGTGCACGGAGCAGGTTTCTTGCGAAAACGCGAATCGGTTGCGGGCCAGCTATGTACTAACTGTGAACTGCGGAAATCTGCTCCCCGGGTTCTGGACTCCACTCGAAGGCGACGGAGTATATGTTATTTGTCAATTCCATTATCAGCTGTTATTTCGACATTTGATATCTCGTTTTTTTTCTTCACTACCACCCTCACACAGTCGCTGTTTGCTACTACACTTGAGTCCGCTTGAGAGTGGCCGGCCGCGGTGTAAGGTTCCGAAATAAAGTTGGGATAAGGCGCGGGTAGGCGTTCGGGCTTCTTTCTTTTTATGGAAATAATAACAAATCGGTCCATTCTTTTTTTTTAGCACAGTGAAAATGCTAAAGTTGATTCTAGATTCGCAAGATAAACAGGGCTGAGTGGTGTTGTTGGCGCAATTTCAGCGTTGGAAACATCGGTACTTGGGTAGACGTTGAAATTAATTAGCCCTCCAAGCAGTTGTGCAACGTTTGATGTCAGCTGTTTTGAGTAAAGGTTCAAGATTTGTTGTTCTGATTCTGGTCAGCAATGTGCTTTCACTTTCTCTACAAATATTAAACGAGACAGATTGAAAATTTTGTTGTTTTCAGGTTTCTTTCTATAATTATTCGATTTTAGGGTACAAGTGGCTTTAAACGCGGCTTTTACACGCATTTCAAGTGATTATTTTTGGGCGAATTTTGTAAATTAACACAGTTTTAGATGTGAGACCATAGTCCTATCGCAGGTCGTCATTCCACAATTTCGATTCAGGCGAGGCCAGGCTTCATTCTCGGTTTTTTGCTCAGTAGATGCTCAATTGACTACAGCGCCTCAACTAAACAGAATTCGAAAATGTAGTGTAAAGGGCGATTGTAGAGCTTATTACTATCTACACTATCGAAGAAGAAAGTATAGTTCTAACTTTTGTATTTACGGCGCTATGCGATTGCTACCTCGTTGGTAGCCAAATGAGCGCTCTTTTTGCTACCAACAGGGTAGCAGTCCCGTAGCGCCGTAAATACAAAAGATAGAACTATACTTTCTTCAACAATAGTGTAGAGAATAGTTAGCTCTACAATCGTCCTTTACATTACTTTTTCGAATTCTGTTTAGTTGAGGCGCTGTAGTCAAATGAGCATCTACTGAGCAAAAAACCGAGAATGAAGCTTGGCGAGGCGTAATGAAGGATTTTGAACGCAAATAACTATCAATTGTTAAATAGTCTTTTCAGTTGATAGATAGTGAAAATCAACGAAAAGCTCCAGAGTCAAATTTTCCCAGTTATTTTCAGTATAATCGGCTTACTTCCTAGGCTTTCCCGGGACTTCTGCAGGGCACAGTTAGACATACATCCTAGCTACTGGAATTTTAATTATTTCCATTGACGAAAAATAGCGACCGAGTCTCCCCGTTCCAACAGGACGGAGATTATTTATGTTGGTGAAACCTGGACTAATATGATGTCCTGAAAGTAAACCGGTTTGGGAAAACACATAACGTTACCCTCGTGCGTTTTCCATTTGTGAACTTTTGAATTTGAATATTTAATATGAATATTGTTTTATAAGTTGACGAAAATAACGAAAATTCTTGAAATTTATTGTTTTAATATGCAAACAATGAAACAGAAAACATATAAACAAAATCTGCATATTTGCTTATTTAGATCACCGTGACACTAATATTATTAGAACTTGTTGATTCTTTTCGGTGAAAATCAAAAACTATTGATTTGGTGTGACGTTTCTGCCTACTGTTTTCCTTCGGCCATCATCAGACGTAATAACGCGTCAATTCTGCATCATCACTCACAACCAATTATAAGAAAGGCAGAATCGTCACACCAAATCAATAGTTTTTGATTTTCACCGAAAAGAATCAACAAGTTCTAATAATGAAATCTGCATATACTAAAGGTTTGTTTTTCTTCAATTACTCAAAAACGGTGCAGCTCGGGCACTTACGAACTAGGGTATGTTGCTGCTTCGTCGTAACTGCCTAATTCCGTCGTAACCAACACAAAATATCAAAAATATTAGCATTTTTATGACACACAATGCAACAATGTGAGTTTTATTGTACTCTAATTGCAGCTTTCAAGACGAATTTTGGTCTTCAATGCCATCATAAGAGTGTAATAAAACCTAAATTGTTACTTGGGAAACTAGTTATTCCCTAATATTTTAGTTTGTTGTCTATCATACGCGATCAATCAAAGTGAGCTGAGATCTATTTAAAGGCTCTTTATCATTAAAGAAGTCCAGCGAAATTTTCTACGATTTTTCGACTTTTTGTGCGACGAAGTAGAAAATGTCGATTAATCGTTTTAATTTCCGTCATTCATAAATGAAAATAACTCATGCAAGGCATTGTTGTTATTCTACAGCCAGGAAAACTTGCCTGACCTGCAGAAATTTTGCAGAATAACATTTGTCATGCCGTCCTACACAAATACGTGCGCGTTAGCTCCGTAAACATTGATGTGATTTTTTGTCCGGACAATGAAAAATTTTGATGGACGGATTTTAAAACGGTATGACGAATTTAAGAAATAAAGTCAGTTGCGTAATTTCAATAACATGCTTTAATAATCGCTAGGGCTAGGGCTAGGGCTAGGGCTAGGGCTAGGGCTAGGGCTAGGGCTAGGGCTAGGGCTAGGGCTAGGGCTAGGGCTAGGGCTAGGGCTAGGGCTAGGGCTAGGGCTAGGGCTAGGGCTAGGGCTAGGGCTAGGGCTAGGGCTAGGGCTAGGGCTAGGGCTAGGGCTAGGGCTAGGGCTAGGGCTAGGGCTCTAGGGCTAGGGCTAGGTCTAGGGCTAGGGCTAGGGCTAGGGCTAGGGCTAGGGCTAGGGCTAGGGCTAGGGCTAGGGCTAGGGCTATGGCTAGGGCTAGGGCTAGGGCTAGGGCTAGGGCTAGGGCTAGGGCTAGGGCTAGGGCTAGGGCTTTGAAATTTCAAGCTTTTAATTTTTTGAACAAACATTTTCTCTCACGTCAAAACTGAATCTCAATTTAGCTTGACAATTTTCTCGACTTTGTATTAACCATGGACAACTAAGTAATAATTATGTCTTGGTCTGCAAAAATTTGTCATTTTTTCTTATACTAAAATCACTTTCTACTGCATATTTTTATTTGTTCTCTAGCCCTTTCTTACAGTGCCATTACTGCAAAGCCATCCTATCACTAAGTGTCATAAAATCAATAGACCAGCGCCATATCGCACCCATACCAAGAGTGGCTGCTCCGTAATCTTCGTCGGACGGTTTGCGGTCGGTTGGTATGACGTACATAGAAGGTAGTAGGTACCCTGATAAGCAAACTGAAACCGCATGCAACAACTAACTACGACTCCAATCCGGGAGCTGCCTCATGCCGAGGAAAGTCTGCTTGAGTGGGACTGAGTCGAGATTAGATAAACTCCCGTTGCGTGTTGTTGAGTGCCACCGACTGGTGCCACAGCCGGTTCGGTACGGTGGTGGGAAGACACATGCCGGGCTAGAGCAGTGTCTGCTCTGTAGATAGTTTTCGGTAAAGGTTTCAGCTTTCGCCACGAACAATTTTTTTTTGCTGGAAGATATCCTTCCAACCAACAAAGTTTACGTAGAGTTTAATATCAACGAGCGCATTTAACACATTGACAGTGACAACCGACGAAAACATAATGACTGGGAAACAGAAACAGTGCCAAACTAATTGGAAACACAAAACATTGATTAAACTCTAAATTGACTTGTTATTGCCATGATAACGTGACAAGATTAGCTACTTTGCTGCTGATATCAGAAATCTTTGATTGGCCCAGTAAGAACGCACAGTACACTATCTCAAACTCAACGTGGAATTCAACTAACTACTAGCGGAGAAATGCGTACGTGTGCTGATATCGAAAAACTTTGATTAATATTTTTGATTGTAAGGTTTGTGTATTATAACTAGTGTATGTGATTCAGTATGATAAAAGTTTTTACAGTCAGACAAAACTGGGGGAACAAGTTGGTTGGTTGAAGGACGCTTTTATTTCTAAATTTATCGGTGTTTGAATTAAAACTACACCAGTTGAAACTCGATCATTATTCGGAATTCCACTTTAGTGTATCATTACAGTATGATTCTGCAGAAGCGTCGAGTGAGAGCGAAACGAATGAAGCACTCCATCTTGGATTGCACGCATTTTAACGAATCCGTGTGGATTCCTTTCTACGCGATAAAAATTCCTGTTTTCTGGTTCCTCCCAATTTTCAGCTGCTATGGTTGGTATGGCCTTCGGCCAACAAGTAGCTAATTCAATAAACAAAATTGAAAATATTCCAATTTTTTTAATGATAAACGTTCGAAAAGAACTGTTTAATTGTGATATCGATTTTTCTCCTAGGAGGCCCATGAATAAGCAACAGAAATGTTTACTGCGAATGAAAATCGACTCGTCCGGAATAAGACGTAAACTTTTGACAGAAAGGCCAGCCAGCAAGTAGCAGGCAGGTAATTACCTGTACTGCAATCAACCTTCCTGCTTGCTGTACGTACCCACTATCAAAGAAACCGAACGAGAACAGCATTGAGTTGGCATGGCATGAATGGCAATTACCCGAATTAACGAACAATGCACTCGTTACGCCCTTATAGGGTAATTACGGCAGTCAGTAGTCAGAATAAGATGCACGTGACGTGAGCGGTACCTACTGTACTAACGTGCGGAGGTTAACCGTGAAATCACGATTCCTTCCGCGAGAAGAAGTAATGAAATTAAAAGGGAAGGTTTTCCGATTCACCATCTCGTGAATAGGAAGAATAATTGGAATTCTTTTTTGTATCCTTGGTACTAATTTCGATCTAGAGCCAGGTTGAAATAGATACATACTTTTCAATTTGTTCAACAGTAAAATAACAAAGCGCGAATTGATTTTCCAATTAAGAATAGTTGTGACTGTTCTCCAAAACTGATTAAGAAGATGGTTTGTTGTGTAAGAAACAATTTACTTTGGTTGGAAACAAAGCCACAAAATTCCAAGTTTCTCTCGCGAGTCTCTCTTCTCTGCTGATACTGTTTAATTAGAATGGAATGTGAAAATTGATCAGTAATAAATGCAAATTACGCACTGGGAAGTCTCGCTTCTAAAAGTTTACTATGTTCAAACACGATCGGAAACTTGTGTTGAAACAATAATAAGTAGATGCTCTCGTTGTTACTTACATTATCTGACTTGTCGATCTGACCTCTATACCAACTATTATCGTTAGATAATTAAAACAAATAGTCTGAATAAACTTTTGACGTTTAACACTGTGTGTAATTTAATAATTACCAGCGTAATGCACAATTTAACTCGGGATGCAAAATTAATCTGAATTTATGTACTTAATGATACTGAAATGGTTGTCGAATGTCATTTTAAAATTCAAAATGATGTGTCGGATTGAATGTTGTGGTTTCTTCCTATTCAGTTATTGGGGTAAACATCCCATGTAACCAATAAGCATTACCAATGCAATTTAAATGCAAGTTAATAAGCACTTAAGTCATCTTAAAAGTTAACGTCATCCAGGGATACTTGCAACACTTTTGAACTTTGACTTAGGATAACTTTCGAAGTTTGCCGATCAGGTAAGTGATAAGGAGCCAAAACTTGTATAGTAATTAGTACTTTTGAATTTTAATTTTAATAAAAATAGCAAACTAATGAATCTGTAGAAAGACCTGAAAACAGTAGTGTTGCAAGTTACCATGTAAACGGGGTTACTTGCAACACTTTGCTGATTTTGCATTCCTTATGAATAAAAATTTGATTTCAAACCGCTAATGGTTATTTTTAGATATTTTGAGTGTCTTGGCAGCAATACAAGAGATACTTGAGGCATGTTTTGCTTCTCAAATTCATCTACCGCTTTTTTAAAGAAATTTGGTGAAAATGCTGCATGTACGCAAGCTCCGAATTCTCTTTTAAACACACGTGGAATTTTCAATTTTCAATTTTTTTTTGGTGATGGCAGAAGAGAAAATAGCATCGAACAGCAGCAAATTTATTTTGTACATACTGTCTATTATGGTAGTTATTTATACTATCTATTATGGTAGTTATTTATTATTAAGTGTTGGGGCGAACAAATAGTAAATAAATAAATTTTACAATTGCTGCAAGTTGCGCTATATTAGAAGTAACTACACGAATTCTTCATTTCTTCTCCAAGTTGAAAACATAAACAAAACACAAAATTGCTGGTTGTTAGCTTATATGATGGCACTAATTATGTACAGGAACTAAATGAAAATAAATGATTTTATGTTAATAAACTAAATGTTAATAACTTTGCACACACACTTTTCTTACTCTGAAAGTGAAATTACTTACTGATCGTATAAAAACAAGCAAATTAATGAGATTATGGATTAAACTTAACTAAACAATAGGTAAGCACGTCCGTTCTTTAAAATGGCATTGACTACAAATGCGTTAGAGCTGTCAAAACTGCTGTGTGCTTTACAATTGCCTCTCGTGAGTTTCAGACCTTGGTTCGTCTGTTGTTGCCAGGTGGATGTGTCAAGCACACACGCCGTCTTTGAAGGTATCAAGGCTGATACCAAACACATAAGCCCTAAGTAATTGTTTCGAACCTAGCTTTATAGATAATCCATCAATTGGCCCTTTTAAGAGTCATGAATTGATTGCTGTTTTTTAACTCGATTTGCCTTGAATTAGCTGCCGGTGAAATTTGCATCATAATTACAATGTTTTGTAAAACAAACTCGGCAAGTAATATTTTTCACCAAGATGAACTATGGTATGAACTAGGTAAATCGAAGCAACAATCTAATTAAACTTATTTGAAATTTATGTCGACACGAGCCAGAGAAGCATTATGTTCACATGTGATTAGCTCATTAATCACTTTTGAAGATGATCCCAGAGTAACAATGGTCTAAAGGTGCTGAGATTTAATTGAATTTTTTAAAGCTTTTATTGAGGTTTGAATCATTACTAATGGCTTTATCACGGTATTACGCAAAACCAAGATGATATGAGTCAAGGAGTACTAATAGCTATAAAACCATAATAAAACTGTCAATAAAGCAAGTTTATTGTGGTTGCCTATCTTACCACGATAAAACTAGTTGGCTGTGCCAAATATCCTGTGAGACTACTTTAAGTGTTGTCGATGCAATGCCGATGCAGAATGCAATTAGAATGATTTTGATAGAAACTAAGATTGATAAAATAAATATATTTTGTTTAACAACTGGTTTTCTAAAATTGACAAATCTTGATGGCACGTTAATTTTAGCCACCTATCAATCCAATGGGCACGATAAAATTCAGTAGTTATGCTTTCGGATATTTTATTATGGTCGCTTTAAACCAAGTAGACTGGAATCGAGGAAGATCTGTCAGTAAAACTAAAACATTACTTTTCGTGGCTTAATATGTTCAAGTTAACAAAGCAGGTTGGCTGATTTATAAAACTTATTGAGCTTATAGTTTGACTCTTTTAGAGGTAATAAGAAACCTCTGAAGAGTGGTTGGAAAGCAGTTTTCTTCCGGTCATCAGAAAGTTCTAATGGAGCTCATGGTTTTTAGCGGTTTTATGAATTTGAAATTTATTTTATGAAAAACATTGAGCTATCCGGTGAAAGCCTTATCTACGGGCTATATGTATATCTATGTTGAGAATTAAGGGTAATTTCTTCAAATACAGCATAATCAGCGGCTACGCTTCTGTAAATAATAAAAGGACGAGTGTTACGACAGGCTCAAGAGGACCTATTGAGAGTGCCCACCCTAAACATCAGCGGAGATGCAAATACGCAGATCGGGAGGGAGAATTCTACCGTCTTGTCGTTGAAAGACAAAGCTTTTATCTGTCTAAGGCTTATAAATTTTGTCGCGCCCAGAAGGATGGTCATCTTTAAAGTAATTTCCACGCTAAATAATATCCGGAAACAAACCTGGAGGCATGCAAATGGAGACACTAGGTCTCAGATCGATCATGTCTTTATTGACTGTCGAGATATTTCAGATGTCAATATACGTTTTTTTCGGAAACCAAATATCAATTCGGACTCGCTGGGTGACGTATGCGGCGAATGCTCGCACAGTCGCACTAAAGGGACACTGCGTATCAACATTTAGCGGTGGCAGCGAAATACGCCAGAAAGCTTCCCGGTATCCCGGCTGATCTAAAAGCGGGTAACGAGTGGCAGTACGATGTAATTTACCAGGTCATAGTCAAGATTTGTAAGGAAAAACAAATGCCGTAGAAGTGTTTTGATGGCCCCATTTGCCCTACTTTTAAAAACGGGCATCGAGTATAGTGTAAAAACTATCGAGGGATTAGAGGTAATCCGGGTATAACCGACACTGTGGGTAAAACCGACACCCCTCGATTTTTTAAGTAATACACTGTTTTTTGCAAATCGTCTAATGCATTCTGTTTACACTAGTTATTTCTTACGTTTTGAGTCATTTTAACACTGCCGAAGTTCCGTAGCTGTCAAAACAAATAGCAAAACAAGATCGGTAAGCAGTGAAGACACAGTCCTTGTAAAATTTCGCAAGTAGAATTTAAGTCTTTAGTAGGAAAAATTTGTAAAATTCGATACTTTTTGCATCCTTGATTTATCAGCGATTATTCTTTAGTCTACTTTGTAAAAATACAGGCGATTTTTACGTTTATGGCTGCTCTAAACCATTGTTCTGAAATTTTGAGTGAATTCGGGGTAAAATCGACACTTTTAGTCAGGATAAAGCCGACAAAGGCTTTATGCTTCTAGATAGTATGTGTTTTAAGTTTAATGCGTTTATTTTTATGTTTTGGTATAAAACTGAGAGTCTGGGCCGAAAAACAAGTGAAAATGTCAAAATTGTTATTGACCGTTGAATTAAGAAAGACAAATTCAAGGGTAAATGAAAAATCAGGGGGGAAAGGAGGGGTGGGGGTTGATTCTTCCTCGCTGTCGTTAGGCGTACTATAGGCACCTTCCCTGAGAATCATAATTTGTTTTAAGAAAACATTTCACTTGATATTTATGAGGTGTCGGTTTTACCCTGACAGGGTGTCGAGTTTACCGGCACTGCTACTTGTTATGCCTGAAGATACATAGTTTTCTTTTTCATTATATATCAAAAACATTAACAATAAGTATCAAACAGACCTCGTGGAATGAAGGATTTAGAGTTAAACTAAGATTCTGAAAGGTTTGATGGACAATAATTGACGTACAAATATGGAATTTCTGTGGAAATTGTTAGGGTGTCGGTATTACCCACAGCTGCCTATGAGGTGCTCTCCCATAACCTATTCTGTAGACTGAGACCGTTAGCGGAGTCCTTCGTCGGCGAGTACCAAGCTAGCTGTTGTGAGGGTCACTCCATGACGGATCAGATAGTAAGCCTGCGTCAGTAGCTAGACAAGTTCCGGGAGTACAACTTGCAGGCTGATTATTTGCTTGTGGACTTTAGGGCGGCGCACGATTCAGTCAAACGAAACGAGCTGTGGGAGATACTGCTAGAACATGATTTTCCTATTAAACTAGTTACGCTAATTCGTGCATCAAGGCGTCGCACGAATCATGCGACAGAATAGCTGGTGAAACCTCTGCCACTTTCATGGCGTTGGATGACCTGAGGCAAGGGGTTCATTATTTAACCTGGAAGGCCTTAGAAGGTGTAATACGAAGAACAAACGCGGTAAGGAACGTGTCTAACATCACGAAATCTCGCTTGCTTCTTGGTTTTGCGAATAACGTCGATATCATCGGATTCAACCGTAGAACAGTGAAAGAGGGCTTTAGGCCTTTTAAATTGGAAGCAGCGAGATTGGGATTTACTATTAACACTTCCAAAATAAAGTACATAGTTGCAGCCAGGAAATGTGCAGGTTCAAATGATGTTGTTGCCGATCTGGATGGAATGGGAACCGCAATTCATGATGATGATGATGATGATGATGATGGCTTTGCTTCCCGGTGGCTCTTTACAGACAAGAAACATGAACGCTAAAGGAAGTTGAACGACGAACGCTTGGGATTTTTGGGCGTATAATTCTGCGATCAATACTTGTGGTAAATGGAAAATGAAGTGTGGTGCTGGCAAATACAATGTGGCGGACTGCGGTGAGCTGGGCACGTGGCCAGAATGCTGGATGAAACAACTGTCAAAATTATTTTTACCAGAGAAGCAGGAAGAGGGCATAGAATTCGGAGCAAACCCCGCAGCCGATGGATGTGCATGTGCACTGTAGTGGGCGATGTACGTTCATCTGGTGTTCGAGGGTATTGGAGAATGGTAGTCCAGTACCGAATTACTGAAGGACCATAATTCATTTGGTGCAGGATTGATGACGGACCGTCACCACTTGCATTGATTGTAACAACTATGCTAATGTAATAAATTTTCACTCCGTTTTTCGTATTTCTACTGAAATAAGACCATCTTTAGTGTCTAAGAAAAAAGAGTGTTTGATAATAACAATTGTCCTAACGATGGGTATATGTACAATGTCCGAAACGTAGATCATAGTTAAAAGCAACCAGTTTATGTTATTTTAAAATTTTTGTAAGAGTTACAAGTGTTCTGTCCTCACATTAATTTTTCAGGATAAAACACATTGATTTTTTGTGTGATAAAATTGATTGCTTGTATTAACCAATTTGAAGCTCTGATATTGTCTTAAAATTTGTTCTTAAATGTATCGTTTTAGGTGTTGAATTAGTATCTGGAAACTGCAGGAATTAATACATCACGCAGAGCACACTAGAACACCGTGTGCAACGGACATGATCTGACGCGTAAAGTCACTGATGTATGCATCCTGAAAATGACCCCAACCCCATTCAGTTAATTCATTATGGCAATTGATCGGATCAATCACTGAGAGCAGCTATTGATATGTGCCATCAGTCTATCAGCATTTGTGGTTCGTACAGCACGTTCTTCACAATCGTGTGCTATCAGTCTAAGTCAAGCTTAAGCTACGAGTCATAAGTACTCTGTCCACTTTTTTTATTGTGTGTGTTGTGCTGTTTTCTGAAGTCCAAAAGCTAGTAAAACATAAACTTAATGATTTCTAAAAAAGTGAAAAGTTCAAAGTTAAGCTAAACAAAGTGCGAAAAAGCTGCATCTTTTTGCAACGAATTTGCCTCCTCAGTCTCTAGAATTATTAGTTTCATGAATACTTTGTGCCTACTTCCTCTATTCTAGTTAGATCGTTATTTTAAAAAAATGGTATAAAAATAAACGAAATAAATACAATGAATGAGAATAAATTTAAAACAATTATCGAATCGAACTAAATTACAATTTTCTAATATTCAGAGTCTTTCTGATCGTATGTAAAAGATTCGGAACACTCGGTTAGGTTGAAAAGATTAAATAAGTATGGTTTGATGTGAATGCTGCTGTATGGCTGTAACATATTGTAGCAAAATCGGCCATATTGTTAGATGACAGAGTATTACAATGAAAAATGTGGCTATCCAGTGTGACTGCCATGTTTTTGTCTGTCACATTTTTGGACATCGCCATGATTTCGAAATGCATATTACATTAACGCGTAACTGCGTTACCTGTTTATGTGACGTAAAAATTAAAATAACCTAACAAGCGACTAAAATGTTACTGACCAATTGCACTTCACCGTCGATTTGCGTGAACTGATTGGTGCGTAACTAAAGCATCGGATCATTTGTTGCATTTGAGAGAATTCTACTGATAATAATCGAATCAAGTGCATTCCTTCACGAACAGAAAAACTTTCATAATTATCAGCCACACTGGAACACAAGCCGGCTGATAAAGTAGAGATTTTTATTATAGGGTTGACTGAATAGAGACCGTACTGTAGGAAACTTTGGAAACGAATAAAAGTTGCATATATGGAAGGAGGGCTAATTAAAACCCAATTTACACGGATATTGTTCGGACACATGACGTTGTTATGCAATTCCTATAGGGTGTTACACCACGGCAGTCGTTAAAACAAGCAATTATTCGAAATAACATAAAGTTTTTCTAAGTGTTTTGTGTATTTATATTCTTTGTTACCGACCAATTGAGAAATAATGATTCCGTATTTTACGAGTTTCGCCTATAGTTTCATTCAATAAACGTAAGTTTATTTTCTACAAAATTGAAATAAACTTTTTTCACTTGAGTAAGTTTAAAGCCCAATACAGGTTACTCATATTATTTCTTTTTTGTATGACTCAATCATGACCAGCTATATGCATGGGAAGGGAACAAACATTAGGAAATCGTAAATCAGACCTAATAATAGAAATACTCTAGAGCCCACTCGACGGGACAAATCAAACACTTACAGGATATGTGTCGAGAGGTTCCTCCTCGGGTGTTAAAGCTAGTGACGATTGCCGATGACCGTACCGTCCCGAACTGCTCGACGTACCACCTGTTAAAAATAAGTTGGAGAGAGAGAAAAAACGGAAGTCAGAAAAAATCGACATGGACTAAAAAAACACAAAAAGCACAACATCCGAACATGCACGTTCAATGTTATGGGATTGCCTCATCATCGGCGATCAAAACGGATTTTTTTTTTCGGTTTCTGTTATTATTTTGCTATACTATGCTACGCTATGTAGCTTGATTGTTTGCCACTTCAAAGCACGCAACATGTTTACATCACATCAATTGGGCAGGTTAATTCATGATCATCTGGCAGACTTTTCGCGCGGGTATTACGTGGCTCGTTCCGTCGGAGGAAGCCTCGTGGTTGCGCAGCGCATCACGCTGCTGGACGCTATTGGCAAATTGAAATAGATTGAGGCAAAGTGATCGGTGCATGGAAAGGTGGCGAAAGGGTTTTGGGGTGCGTGTTGAAATATCTTTTAATTAATGGAACGTTGATGCTACTTTGGAGCTTTGATCATGGTTAGACAAGCTTTCGAGAAAGGATTAGCTGCATAAGAGCCTACGGTAGCGGTTATTTAAAAATGGCAGAATCATCTCGTATGTTTATAGTAGCTTTTATTGTGATGAAATTTATGTTACGTAGGATAAGTGTCAGAAAAAATGTTTTGGAGTAAATTTCTCTGATGCTCCGGTCACAGGCAATTTAGTGTATTTTGATTGATGTATTTTCTTATATCTTTAAAGTGATCCAGGGTTATGGCAGAAATGTAATTAAAGTGACAAAACATTTCAGATCTTTCTTATTATGGCCGTACAAACTGTTTTGTACGACAGTTAAATGAACTCCACTCTAAACAAAAAATAAAAATTGAAATTGATTGATGCACCAAAAATGCAGACCGATGCACTGATAAAACAAAAAAAAAACGCAATTCATTCATGCCAACGAGCTGATGATGCACAACAGCATTCGGTTTCGGTGATCTGCTTCGCGGCAATCCAACAACTTCTCCCAGGAGGATGGTTGCATAATTCCGCTGCGCTGCGCTGCTGCTGGCCTGGCGAGTGCGTTGTGCGCCCGCGAAGAGCCCCTACTCGTAAACCAGAGTCCATTTAACGCTGCGCCGCGCCGGTGGTGTCCGAAATGGCAGTTCCGATGGGTACAATTTAATCGCTGGTAATTGCCGCCAACGGTCTGCGCCAAAAAGATGCGGAAATGTTGTTTAGATTGCGCCGCTGCTGATGATGCGATCGTAGCCGTTGTTCGTCGTTACGCCATCCCTGGTCAGGTCCGCAAATAGCTCAACGGCAGCATCATCCGACGAGCGGGGATGCTGCGCCCGTGTCGTATTGTATATCGAGCTCAGCTTGAGTCCGATACACGCGGTTCCTTCCGATGACGTTTAGATTAGTAATGAAAGTCGAGAGATTACGAGAGGTTTCGATAATTTCAGCCAAACTGTTTTGATGAATGATTGTTTCTTTGACATTTCTCGGATAGTTTCGGAAGTCTCCTCGCACTGACGAAGTTGCCAAATTGGAAAGCGAAATTTTGTTGGCGAATTAATTGTGATCATTACTGATTATTGAACAATGGAGTTGATTGGAAAATTTAGACATTTGGTTTGATTGCTTGTGAATCTGAATTGCAAGTCATAAACAAACGAAGAAATAAATTGTGAGACAAAGCGTCGCTTTGTGTTCAGCATTTAGATCCAAAATTAGCAATTTATTATCTCACAACGAGATCGATTAATTTCATCCAAGTTTATAAACAGTCTCACTATGTTTTTTGTACCCATGGTTCATCTTTCATTCGCAGCAGACAAACCAATGAAAACTAAAATTAGTTAGAAGTGGTAATCGCATTTACATATACCTTTCACCGAAAAGCTAAAACTAGAAGATGCTCCGTTAGGTGAGAATTTTAGAACACCCAACTAAGATTTATATCTTTATTGAAAGGTGCTCCCTACAAGCAGCTTTATTAGCATTAATCGGCTTTATAACTCCGATTGCCCTCCGTTCGGTCCTCAGTTCAGTGCAGTAACATTCTCACCTTCAATGGCCAGAACCATTACCGACGGCCATCGAATGCATTTCATTGGAAAATCGAAAATTCGTGTATCCGAAATCTGAATTAGCATTCGAAAAGCCGCCAACCAGCCAGTCAGTGGAATGCTTTTCTCTGTTCAGCCTTGATTTATGTTCAGAACAGCCAGCAGCGCAGCGGCGTTCAACTTTGTGGCGAGTTGAATCGAACTGATTGATTTCGAATGGAGGAGTTCTCCGGGGAGGGACACCAAACCGGGGGCTAGAAAATGAATTTTTAATTACTCTTAAAGCCCGTCATAAAATGATTTATAGCTGGCGGTAAGCGACTCCCGCACATCCATCGCGGTTGGCTGCCGGTCGGTTGAACTTGAACCGTGAGAGAGCGAAGATTCCACTAGAGGGCGGTGTTCGTGTGTGTGTGGAGTTAACTGACAGATCGTTAAGCCCGCGTTGAAAGTAAAAGTTTTCCAGTTTTTTTTCTTACTTAATTCTGTTAGGTTTAATCAAGCGCATAGCAGCCAGCGGTTCGCTTCAGGTTTTGGCCGAGGCGTCGATGCCGATGTACAATGCTGAGCCCCTGGTAAGGCTGCCGTAAAGTGCCCGACCTCGCCGAGACTCTATATCTGTTTATTTCATGAACCTAATGGGTGCGTTCATACGGTCACCCTTCTTCTCTTGCCGTCCGCACCCATAGTCTCCTACCCGTAGCACGAGCAGTGAATGGAAGTGTAAACGAACGCATAATAAGGTGGGAAGTACCGCCGTAGGATGGGCGGGTAAGATAAGGTATTTTATCTGATATAAGCATTGTTAAAAAGCTGCTATTATTTTAAGTGTCTGCATAAAATTTTCAAAGATGTGATATTAATTGATTGGTGATATGATCTTTTCTCGACGTTGGAATAAGTATCATGACAAAGTCGTAGGAAAACCGGCTTTACTCTACAGAACATTGAATTTATGCACAGTTAAGTCTGATAATGGATTAAGCCCATTAATTAAATGAATACTAAATCAAATCAAATCACAGGGAAATTGGGAATCCTACGCAGCTACTCCACGAAAAAAGTACTATCGAATTTCAAAATTGCTCTAATTTTGATCAAATTGTAGACCCGATTGATTTGTTTTGGCTGACCGCTTCGAAGTTGGGTGGTCCCAACAATCACCATTGTCCTTGTTCAAGCCATTGTTCAAAGCATTACCTTTAAACTATGAAATTTTGAATATTTTTGGTATCAAATAACTTTTCTTTAGATTAGTGATTAATTTTTGTAAAGGTAATTGGAAAATATTAAAAATACTTGCTTTTTTCGTATTTTTATGACCATAAAGTCTCTAGTTTTTTACGTTTTTTCTGAAAGGATAACATTTTCTTAAATCAAAGGTCAAAATTTCAGAAATGCACAGAAATTTCTTTAAAATGCATGTCTTTTGAGATGCATTTTTAAAATCAAATAACGTATTGATAATAGAAGGGAGCAATGGAATGAATACACTCTACGGTGGATTTGACTGCATGGATCACCCGCTCCCAAGTTTCGCCAAAATGTGAGTATGTTTTCGGTGCAATTCTCGGTACTTAGATTATACGTAACATCAAGATGAACTGCGTAGTTAGTCAAACACATGAACAATGCCACCTCATGCTTTACCTCACTACTGCGCTCAGTCTTTACCGGACCGAAATAATCCATGCCTACATACAAGAGAGGACGCTCAACGACAAAGCAAAGCAAAACCATGGGTATAAACGCCCTTAAGAACTCCTACTAGGTCTCGAACTTTTTTTGTTCTAAGAGTATTCTGGATGACTATGACTCAAAGTAAATAGTCCATAGTGAATAACTCACCCTTGCGCGGAGCAGGCGAATCCTTCGTGAAAATCCAGCTACACTATACATAGTAGAGATGGTCGGGTATGAAAATTTGAATACCCGGACCCGACCCGTACCCGATCAAGAAAAAAATTAAAAACCCGTACCCGACCCGAACCCGCAAATTTATTATTTTTGATACCCGAACCCGACCGCAACGCGTCGGGTACGGGACGGGCCCGGGTACCCGACCATCCTTAGTGTTAAATGTGGTCAATAGAGATACCCGACCCGACCCGTACCCGGTTTCAAAAACAAAAATTAAGAACCCGTACCCGACCCGAACCCGCAAATTATTTTTTTTTTCAATACCCGATCCCGACCCGAACCCGGCGGGTACGGGTACGGGTGTGGGTTTCGGGCAAATTTTCCGCTACCCGACCATCTCTAATACATAGGTATACGTATTGCTGAAATTCTGTGCACGAAATAAGGTCGAAGCTCTGTTTCCGTAAACACTTTCTGGTTGAAGTTGTATTGTCGCAACTAGAGCAGGTTGGTAAATAAAGTCTGGGCCACGAAACGGAACTATTTCATTTCCGATGATAAGCTTTCACTTCGTTACGTCTTGAGCCCTGTTCATCTTTGTTGTGCACCCAAATTCACTTGCATACAACATTGCGGGAATTTCACCGATGTGGCACGGAAACTAATATCGGTTTCTACGGGCATCCAGTCGAATCCAATGGTGCGAGAAGCTGGTCAGAATACGAATATCTTTTACTTGATTTAGAATTCCCATTCATTTTAGCCAACGATTGAATACTTCCTCTCCAATTTTCTCATCCTATTTTTTACCGGTCATTTCTGAATGAAACATGGCCGTCAAATTTTTGCTTTTTTGTAGTGTGTAAGTCTAGTTATTAAGCGTAGTTTGTAGGAAAAATTCATAAATTAGTTTCGTTTGTTTAATCAACTGGCTCTTTTTGGTTGTTGTTAGTTTGATTTGTTTTGCTTTTTAATGATTTTTTTTTATATTTTTGTTTAACGTAGAATAAGTGTATACTAACCCTTCTAAAGAGGGAGTGGGAAACCCGATAATTAGGCTATGAAAATTTTGTGGAATTTTAAGGATTTAAGGAAGTGAGGAGGCACTGTCTGATTGACGACTTAAGACCCTGAAAGAAACTTTCGGCGTCCACCCCGTTCATCCAGACTAGGTGTTGGGGTTTAGCACGGACGCTCTAAAGGCTCCGTAAGAAATCACCTCCGTAAGTCCGGGACATACTCACTCATTAAATGGTAACATCCAATTAAAACATCCTGTAGCGGAACAACCGCAACGAAAAAGCTTAGCTTACTTAGCTTAGGTAGACTACCCGTAGTTGCACTCCGTGATTGGCCGAACCAGTAAGATTGCACAAATAATCAACTGAATGGTGCTAGGGACTGGGAGGAGCATGACATTCTCATTGTGCAACTTCTATTGATTCAATACTTTGAAGATTGACCAATAACGACGCCGGCCACGACCAAAAGGCTGGGGAAAAATAAGGGAAGGAATATTAGTCCGATACTTGTTGTTGCTAGAGACTGCGGGTACCACTGCATCTCCACAAGTGTCACAGGTTTCGCGCAGGACTAGTCACTTTTACTTGCCGAAATACATGTTCACAGCATAATAGTCAAATCATCAAATCGGATTTAGGACCCCTATTCATAGTGTCAGTGGGATCCTTCAAGTACCCTCCCAACTCGGGTGGCAGCGCATGCACCTTGATCGAAATGCCTTGCCAAAGAAGGCCCGATTTTCAGGTTGAATGCGTCGTTAAAACTCCCCACTTGTGCTAAGTTCAGGTAAGATCAGATATGGGACACAGCACTTTTATTTTTGGCTATTGGTAGTATTTTCGACGTGAATAAATTGTTGTTATTCCAGATTTAGCGACTGTACTGGTTAGTTCGGAGCTACTAAGCATCGGCTGCGCCTCAAAACGAAGTCTGATTTCCATGTCAGGAGCTAGGGACATAGTGTGATGGTGGACAATTACTATAACCATCAACGGCACGTACTGCTCTCACATCCCAAGCAACAATGTGAGTTTTATTGTACTCTTATGGAGGTTTTCATGACCAATTTTGGTCTTAAATGCCATCATAAGACTGTTATAAAACCCAAATTGTTACTTGGGATAGGAAGTTTTGATTGTGACTAGAAGGAATTCTACGCACAAGATCATCACCGAAGTCAACAAATAAGGATGTTGTAACTGGCTGCCATTGAGAAGTTCCACTCAGACTTTTTTGACGTCAGATCCAATCGAAGTGCTAACGTTGACCAGGGCTATTACCTAGCAATGGTTAAGATGCACCGCAACTGTCCGCTGTGAACAACATTTGGTAACGACGCCATCATTTGGTCAAAGGTGCACTATCGGAAGAAGACAAGCTGGATGAAGCTACGTTCGAGGAACGTGCGAACACCATAAAACGGTCATCAACAGCGTAGCAGAGAATACTCCGGCACGTGGAAGCGAAACAGTGGAACGACTCGTATGCCGCTAAATGTAGGGAGAGTGATGGATATGGGAACGTTAGAATAGCAGCATCGTTCTCGGGTATTATGAAAGTGAAACGCAACGTATTCCATCAAGGCTTTATGAATAAGAACGGTGACGGTTGATCGTGAGGTGACCGAAAGGTAGCACGTTGACAAACACGTGTATGGCGCCAAGGCAGAGGACCATGGTGACGAGAAAAGTAATTTAGGTGGAAGAGGTGCTAGCCCCAATGATAGTCGAAGTTAAGGACGCCATCAACAACAATAAAACAGAATATTTATAAATTATTTTCGACCTTACAAGTAGATTCGGTATGACCTGTAACCACCATCATGATTTTCTGGGTAATGAAACCAATGATAAATCAAACCTTTACGCGAAGAGAGATCCTCCAAAAATGCGGAGCCTCCGCGAATTTTTTGTTCATACAAAGCTCAAACCATTTCAAAATGCCCATCAACAGAAAAACGAATTTCCAATACGTTAATTAGTTTCCGAGAAAAAGATACATAAAGTATGAGAATCGTCGTCTGGCAGTTCAAGCACTCACACTAGGGAACACGAAGTACGCATATGTGTACATGTTGTTTACCTCGTTTTTAACTTCTAAATATGCGGAACAGTTGAGAAGGATCGTTTTGTTCCGGGTTGTGATTCCTCTATAGTGTAACTATAGAGCGTATATTTCGGATAATTTTCTCATCCTTTTCAAAATGTTGAATATGTTGGTGCTTCGAACGCAATCGCGAATTCACAGCTGTCGTTCGTTGATATGTAACCAAGGCAACAAGCATGGATATGCAGTGGTGCCAGACTAAATAATTGAACATGAATTGGACTAGATATTTTGGCTACTAAATTAATAACGATAGAGCGTCGCAAATATGCTAATAACGTGAATTTTTGTACCAAAAGATTTAACATAGCTGGTTCTACAACAAAACACATATGCTTCGTAATTGTTTGTAAAAAAACAAAACTATCCACTAAAAATTCTTCTCTCTTTCGGAAAGTATGTGTCCTTTCATTAGCAAAAGGATTTGAACACTTTCTCCCAACCAATACAAGTCACTTTTGGAGTTCCACAAGGTTCTCTGCTGGGCCCTGTTCTTTTCATTTTGTCCATAAATGACCTCCATCTTTCTTCTAAATTCAGTACGTGTTCTTGTAACATGAAGCAGTGCATGGAAAAAACTAATACGAACTGATACGACTTCGAAATATTTCAGAATAAAATTAATTTATTCTAGACATGCACAATGGTCCCACAATGGTGGGAAAACTTGGTTTTAAGTTTATGCAGCCTTTGGAGCAGTTTCTTGAAATTAAAAGTTCTATCGTCTGGTGGAATTCAAATTTTTGATTAATCCCCCTAAAAGTAAAATAAAAAATTTATTCTTCGTCAGTTTTAATATAATACATTGATGTGTTCTGCAAAGTTTTGGAGCATATTATTACTAGAAATTTTTCTGAAGGCAGTAACCTTCTATCTCTCCAGTGAAGTTACAAAAATCCTATTTCTTATATATGAATTACCATGAACGCAGGTAATTGCGATCTACTCCTAATTCCGATCACTCACATAAAATAGTCGATTTTAGGAAGATCAAAATCCAATTTGGTCCAGGACCAAAAACCATAGTTAATGAGAATCCTCATGATCATGATTAAAGCATGCTCTTGACCTATGAATTTTAATTAAATTTTCTAAAATCGACTCTACCAAGAGTGATCGCAATTAGGAACTGATCGCAATTACCTGCGTTCATGGTATTTCTTTTGGTTTCACTTTCTGATGGCTATTTAGGTGTAGCAAGAGCAGGCCGATATGCTAGTTGTAAATTTTTATGTCGATTTTATATTTTATGTTAATTCTGTTCATTATAGTTTTATTTATTTCTTTAACCGCTATGTTTTTCTCTCGTTATACTATCACTAGAAATGCATAGAGGAGTATTTTTTTATGTGTTTGCGTTTGTGTTATCGTAGATGGTCTTTGAAAACCTTCACCTTAAGCCAAAAAGTCACGTCACTAAAAGGCTCTATTACTTGTTTCGAATTTGACTCTAAAAAATCCGGAATTTGTTTCCGGAAATTTCTCATTTCGTAGGGTAATTTGGCAATCATTGTGGATGCTTCCAATGATTGAGTAGTGTCTAGTAAATCAATTCAAGCGTACAAGTGCACAAATTACCCACATTATTCAATTGTAGATTATTTCCTGTAACAATATCATGGAATAATTTGTCTGAAAAATATCTACTCAGGTTGTACGACCAATGGAAAATTACCTTACTATTATGTAGCACGTAACATATGAAAAGATTCTTGATTCTAGATATTCAGTGGTCAGGGGTTTATCAAATACCCAGTTTCAAGCCGCAATATTTTAAAATAAGTATTCCAACATTGAACCAACATTGAATGTCTACCGTCCTGAAAGTTCAGTGAAACGTTCCGGTTTGGCCCCACATTCCCCCTGTACGCAACCGATGGGAAATAATCGACCCTAAATAAAGTTTCAAACGCAATTGCGGATTCAGCGGTTTTTTGTGCTCACATTATTACGAGAGCTTCACATCGCACGGCGTGGGCCCAACCCAGCCCAGCAGCTGGTCTTTGGATGATTAGCGCATCGAGTGTGAGCCGCCGCCGCCGCCGCCTGCCGGCATGCATCATCTTGCTTGCTGCATTAGGGTAAAAGGCGTGGCGAATTCGCTTGCAGTTTTCAATTACTATTTCTTTTAAAGCGTCTCTGTTTTTTGCGATATCGTTGACTCTACTCCGGTATCGTTGCAATGCGGCGAAGGACGCACAAGGGTGGATATGCGATATGGTTATTACAGACAGCGGAGCATCATAACCTGTGCCTGCGTCTGTGCCGCTGTGAGAGTCGGATGATGGGCACGGCTTGCAGTCACTGAACTGAACGCAAACAGTGTACATAATTAATTGCCGGCTAAGTGTTTTTTATGATTCGAAGGAAGGTTCAATTATGGTTTTTATTTTGTTTGAATCTGTGGGTATTAGTTATACAAATTGGTACAACGTTTGAAGTTTATTCAGCAACATTTTCGTAGAAGATGTAGAAAAACGTTCGTTGTCTAAATTAAATAATAAAATTTTCAAGCAAAAATGAACCCATTAATTATGGAAGTGAAATTCACTAATGTTTGCTTGAATATCATCATCTGTACCGGGACCAAAAGGTTATAGTTTCTCAGCTCATAAATTTCACCGATCGGCACAGTCTCAAAAATATGTCCATCATGCAATCGTCCAAACACGCGCCCGTGTTGGGTGAAAATTCACAATCAGCCGCACCGAATCGATAGCGAAAGTGCAAACCGGCACCGTCGTCGTGGTTTTACACACACCGACCGCAAAGCGGTGTTCTACGACGACGACGACTCCGGTGACGTTTTCGGCCGCCCGCGGCTTAGTAAAACGATCGCAAAAGTGAAAGAATCAATAAATTTATCTTCACGAGAGGAGAAACCCAGTTCGGACTTGGCAACATGCTGCCAAAGCACGTGACCATAGCGGCTCTGTGCTCAGGTGAATGATTTTCGGAAAGTGATGTTGTATTTTGCGATCGCAAAAAGAAAGAGACAGAAAAAAAACGTCCAGCAGTTGCTGGAAGACCAAGCCCAAACTGGTCCTCACAACGACAGTTGGCGGTAGAGCGTGATTGTGCTTTTATGACCCGATTTTCCATCTTTTTATCATCCATGCAGTCATGCAGCGGCGATGTTGGGCCAATGGTATGGCAAGTGAACATACACAAAATGTCGGGTCTGTCCGCCCAGCAAGATACCGCCCTCGGTCGTAATGAGCCGAAACGAGAAGATTCAACACCCCCATCCCAGGCAGTGCCGGAAGAAGCAACCACCGCCCGGCCCGGCCCGGCCGGCTGGAGGGTCTGGTGTGGTCTCCAAACGACACTCCAAATCACATTAGCGTCAGTTTGCTTGCCCCGAGTGGATCCAGTTACCCGAGAGTGCAGCAGCCCCTTAAAGACGCGCTAACGAGATGACATCAGATACCAATTTGAGTGAACCGGATGGACTAATAGATTGCCGATGGAGGCAGCTTCTGTATAATGAAGAGACAATTTAACTGCTCGGGAAAGCTGTAAATAGCCGTAATAAGTGTTCGATTCGAGCTGATTTTTCGGCTTATCATGTTAGGCACAGTGTGGGAAATCTTTGACGATGGAAATGTTATTGGGTGGGATTTTGCATATACATGTGGGGTTATTGTAGTTAGTAATGTGCTGTGCATTGTACGAGAGTACTCTGAATAGATATGTCTGTTATTTTACAGGCATGAAAGCTAACATAATTTCTCAAAAAGATTTTGCTTTGTCAGTTGATTACTTGTAGATTTTGTCAAACGGTTTATCTCGATTACGCTGTTCAAAGAGAAGCACCCTATCTGACCCCGTAAGTAGAATGTTTACAATTGATTACAAGGTGTCACGTCATTTTCCGTTGAACTACTGACAAGTTATTGTCGCTGATAAGTTATTACCATTAAGATCTCCTACTTAATTTTGATTAGCGGGTTCTACCACTTGACTTGCACTTGTATTAGAATAAAGTACTCGGTTCTCCACCGGCGCCAAAAATCTCTTCTGTATTGATCCTTTAACATGTTTAACATGTCTCCCATAAGCTGATTCAATGTCGTCTGCTGATGGTTGCGGTTGAGTGTAAAACCAACCAGGCGGGGTGCGTTGACCCGGTGTGACCAGCTGCCGGTCATCAGGATCATCAGAAAGTTGTGTCAGAGCCCGCGAGTTTAGGCAGCACTCGACTTGTGTCAAAAAAATCTTCATGCTTTCGTGAGAGTGAGATCGAGTCTCCTAGCAACTTAAGGAGATAATTTTTTGCTGATCGCACTGCTGTTTTCCAGAGGCCACCGAAATGTGGTGTTCCGGATAATGATATGAATTTCAAATCTATTCCTTCTTTGGCAACTTGTTGACAATGTTTCCTGGTGTTCAAGTTTTTTTTGCAACTCTTGCATCTGGATTCTATGTCCAATAAAATTAATACATTTCGGATTTGGACCACACCGTTTTCTCTGCTATTGTTAATCATATCCAGGTTTTAATGTTCACGCATTGTTGAGCTTTTGAATTCAAAGAAAAAAATTTTCACGACTGAATTCCACTATAAAAATTTATTCACGACAGATACACATTTCACCTGCGACTTGCAGGCTTCATCAGTGTCTGTTTTCTGACTAATGATGAAGCCTGCAAGTCGTAGGCGAAATACTCGAGAACGATTACTCGAGAAAGATGCAACTGAGGGGCCATTTACAAACTACGTGACGAATGTCGGGCCTCTTCCAAATGTATTGAGAAATGAATGGTGAATGGACCTTAAGTGTCCCCGTTCTTAATATTCGAAAAAACAAACCATGTAAAAAAGTACTTGAGTGTAAAAGTGAGCGTGAGTATGTTTGTATGTTTGTATGTTCCACCATAACCACCATGACCGAACTCTACCAAACTTGACGCACATACATATTCCTTGATATAAGGGAATCAGCACTGTGGGGTTGATAAGAGAGTGGGAGTTCGTGACAGAGGGGGAGGCCATAACTCCGATACACCTGGACGGTTCTTCATCAAACTAGGCACACATGTTCCTTGACATTAGGGAATCAGCACTAGGAAGTTGACAAAAGGGGGGAATGCCTAACAAGGCGGGGACAGATCTTAATAAGTAAAAGGGGTTGCGTTTCTCTTGCATCTAAATTGATTGCAGTTGTGCAACTGATTTTGAGGAAAGGGGGGGCGGGTTCCACCGAGAAGGTATATATGGAAAATAAACCTTTGTTTCGTTTCCATTATAGCGATTTTCATTGAGCAAACCGCTGCATAATTAGCTACGTGACAGAAGGGGAACTGACTGGGAAGAAGCAGACATGCAGGGGACCGAGGAACGTGAGTATGAATGTATGTCCCGCAATAGCTCCGGGAGTTCTGGACTGTTCTTCATCAAACGGCGTTTGTCAAACACTTGTTTTTTGGCATAACAGAATCAGCATCGGGGGAGCCCCTACCTTGCGCCTCCACGTGGCCATACCTGGAAATACTTCAATAGGAATTTCAATAGGAAATAGGACACTGCCTCTAACTTCTGATAATAAATAACAGAAGTTGGCGCAAGTGTTTCATCATGCGCCATGCGTGAGAGTATGCTTGAAACTATCAATGTTTCCCTGTTGAATACAACAGATGTCGTTACTTCGTAGCGCATAGTGTACATTTCCGTAACAGCTGAATTTTGCGCGACAATAAATTTACTGAACACAACACCCTTACTCTCTCATGCATCTCATTTTCTTTTGTGTTCATCGCTAATCGCAATATAATGTTTGACACCTGAACCAATAAATAGTCGGTAAACATTGTTTTTATTTATTGCGTTCATGTTGCGAAATTTAATTTTTTCGAATTGAAATGTCGCAAACAGAGCTTTTCATAAAGCTCTATAAATGTACCTTTATAGGGCTTTAGTTTTTTAGGGCTCTCGGATGACTGGTAGTAAGATGCTATGGAGAGGTATAGGAAATGTTTGTTTTTTATCAAAATTAGGCAGAAATCATGAAAATTAAGTATAACAGAGTAACTGTACCACAAATAAAATATGATTAGTGATTGTTTTTCAGGTAGGTAAACATAAATAAGTGAGAAATTTTGATTTTACTACCACTAGAAAAGCGCCATTTCTTGAAAAGCAACGGTTCGTATGGTGTCCTATTGAATAGCCACGCTAGGAGGTGCGGGGTCGTGCGGTTTTCAATTCCTAACCTTACAAATGTAGTTTTAGGCAACCATTAAACCACACGACTTTATTTTCAAGTATTATATGATAAACTAATATTTTTGGTAAACTAATCTATTTTCGGAGAGTGGAATAAGGCGCTATATCCTTGGCCAATTACAGCCTGGCTTCTGGTCTAAATGCCATTAGTTCATCCCTGAGGGTCCGGAGTATCACTTAACCTTTATTAGCAAAGATACTCCCAAAGACTGTAAATAAATCATTATCTATGTATATGGAAAGCGTTTGATACGGGAGGTCCACGCTTTCTTTCTTCCCCTTGATTTCAAGGAGTTTAATGCAATTAGGTATTTTTTCTGGTTCCACTTGATTCCTTGGAATTCTCTCTGCGGTACATGCTGCGCAGTTGGCCTGGCCGTTGACCAGAAAAATGATTGATTCAAGTAATCGTCATTTTCCAGGATGCCTTTAAGAATAGGCTGCGTTAGTGTGAGATTAGATTAGATTAGATTAGATTAGATTAGATTAGATTAGATTAGATTAGATTAGATTAGATTAGATTAGATTAGATTAGATTAGATTAGATTAGATTAGATTAGATTAGATTAGATTAGATTAGATTAGATTAGATTAGATTAGATAACAGATACAGAATCAGCATCGGGAGGTTGACAAAAGGGGGAGACGGTCTCTTACAAGGGAGAGAAAAGTTCAAATGGGTAAAGAGGTGCGTTTTTCTTGCATTTGGAACGATAGCAGTTGTATAAGTTGTGTTATTTATAAAAGGGGAATAGGGTGGCCACTAAAAAGGGGTATGTTCAAAAACGTAAAACATGCTTTTTGTTGATTTATAGGGATTACCGAGAAGAAGACAGATTTACAAGTTCGGTTCGGTGGCAACGCGAGAGGAACTGACAAAGGGAGTAGACATATTAAAATCAAAAAAGGGTTTTGTTTCTTGTATTATGAGAGTTTTCGTCACAAAAACGGATATACTAGTGACTGGGTGATAAAGGGGTCCCGAGCGAGATCAGGCAATCAGCTAGTAGGGTTTATTTCTAATTCCCGTCGTAGTAAGTAAAGCCATTCTAATTTTCATCATTTGTTGGATGGATTTAATGAGTACTCCAAAAGTTTTTGTGCTGATTTGACTAAAACACACTTACCTTCCGATCCGTGAACTTTGAAATCACTGAAAAGCGATTATTAGCATGTTATTGAAATTACGCAACTGATTTTATTTTTTAAATCCGTCCATCAACAATGTTAAAATCACAACAATGTTTACGAAGCTAACGCGCATGTATTTGTGTAGGACGGCATGACAAATGTTATTCTGCAAAATTTCCGCAGGTCAGGCAAGTTTTCCTGGCTGTAGGATAACGACAATGCCTTGCGTGAGTTATTTTCATTTATGAATGACGGAAATTAAAACGATTAGTCGTCATTTTCTTCTTCGTCGCACGAAAAAACGTAAGAAATTTGGCTGGTAGGTCTTCTTTAATGATAAAAAGCATTTAAAAAGATCTTAGCTCACTTTGATTGATCGCGTATGATAGACAACAAGCTAAAAGATTAGGGAATAACTAGTTTTGCATTGTGTGCCATAAAAATGCTGATATTTTGTGTTGTGACTGATTTGTGTGGGATAGGACGGGAACAGGCAATTACGACGAAGCAGCAACATACCCTAATACAATACAGCACTGCACAAATCGTAACTAATTTCAAATTTCAAGTTCAAAACTGAACAAAAATTGTAGCTTTTGCCTAATTCATTTTTTCCATCACGCCATGACGCATCAAACCGAAACAAAATAATTAATTTCAAGCTCAATTCGACGTGAGCTTCGACTGTCAACGAACATCAAAGCCTCAATGTAAGAGCATCCATCAAAGTGCACAGAGTAAAGGGAATTGGAAGAGACAAACATGCTCTAAGCTGTCCGTCATAATAATCTTCCACCAACCGGGTGATTTTGAAGATCAGCCGACAACTTCGACTTAATCATCATCATCATCATCATCATCATTGTCATCGTCTTCTCTTCACCATCATTGATGGATTGTAAGGGTTTATCATTAGAACGTTCCATTGTTACCGGTCGTTGAATAACGACGTAGCTAGTCAATACTCAATGGTCTGCCATGTAGTAACATTAGAAAAGCAGGTGGATAATGATCCTAATAACAAGTCGGCAATGAATTGATGACGAAACGCTTCTAGAGTTTCTCTCTGAAAGAATGAACAAAGCCGAAATAAACTAGTTTCGATTTTTGTGTCTAGAATAATTGTTGTTCTTTCATCTCTATACCTACGATTGCTAAGTTCCAAAATTTGTAATCGTACAGGTTTACGCATTGTTTGAATGGTCCACGCAGCGAACAGCATGAGAAGAACACAAACCACTGACGATCTTAATGACTATCACATGCTGCGTGAAACATGTACTCTTCGATCTCGTGACTACCACAACGGGTGCATGTGCGTGTGAGTGCGTGCGCCTGATAAATGGGATAGATTCGTCCTCGTCTTCGTTCCCGGAATGCATTTGATGGCGTTTTAATTGTTGTCGGGTCCGGTTTCGTGCAGGGAGACGGCTTCCTGCTTAATTGTTCGAAATTTATGTGATCATTTCGGCTGGAAAGGTTCATCTACAAACCCGGTTCTTGCTGTTATAATTCTAGTCTAATCTGGCTCGCGTGATTAATGTGCTGGCAGGGAACGTAAATTCAACTCCCGGGAAAGGTGGGACCGCTAATTTTCAGGGGAAGTTTGTTTTGATGGGAGATTACGTAAGGTGTCGTATATTTATTGGCGTTTCTGTTTTGAGCATTCTCAGATCTAACCTCAAATTAATTTCACACTGGTTCTAAATCTAAGAGCACAGTCTTAGGCTATAAGTTTCCTGAAAGTTGACCTTCCTTTTTCGACCGGTTTCGCGACTAGTATTTTCTTTACTAAAATTCAAATATACTTCGACTAGTTTTTTAGACCATCCGTAACTTGATTCACTATACCTAAATGGAAAACATAATTCAAATTCATGCGCCGTTTCACTTCGTGAAAACATGAGGCAAAATTCGTCATGAAATAATAGATTCAGTAAACCTCGTTTCTCTACTGCACTAGTTTCTATCGTTATGCATTAGATAGTTTGCATCTATTAGTGTCAAAAGCTGATTTGCTTCATTAAGTAAATATCTTGTCACAACCTATTATCAACTTTTCCGTTGTCGTCGTCGTCGTCGTCATCGTCGTCGTTGTCATCGCAGTCGGACAAGCGTCAGAAGCATTGGCAACACCACAGCCGCCGCCGATGGATGCTGAATTCAAAGAAGATAGACAACTTGCTCTGTCAGTGCTGTCACTTTTCATCGCATTACCGCCGGAGAGCATTGGAACTGCATTTGACTAGCCGAGTTGGGCGACATCGACATCGAACCAATGGGGAAGCAAAAACCTTGATCTTTTGCACCCGTTGCTTCAACGTCCTCTTTGAGTGGCTTATCATCGACAAGACATTCATTAGGTACGATTTTCAAAGGAAATCTTTCGGAAAACTGCGTCAAATTGAAAACCTGAATGCAAGCATTTGGTTGCTAGCGTTCAATATAATTTATCACATGCAAACACGTCAAAACAATAACAAGTTTTAAAACGAATTAAAAATCAATGTTACGGCTGTGGATGTAACAGGCAGCAGTCAGGTAAAAACACGTCTATACGTCACGTCACGTCAACCCCCCTCCTCCACTTCACAACCAAAACGTTAAATATGCTTTCCAACCAACCTTTTTATTTCAAGTTATCAATTCAATTCACTTAATTCAATTCACTTTAATCAATTCATTAAATAACAGAAATGAACTTCAACCAATAAAAAAGGAACATTTTTAAGCTTATTCGTCAGCGATCTCCGGATTTTGATAATGATCTTCGATTGCTACGATCGGGTACGCCTTAAGGGCCAAACAGAATGCTGCGTCAACGCGTCCGTCAGCGTTATTTTGACAGTTTTCCCATGGGTTTACTGTTAAATTGACGCTGACGGATGCGTTGGCGCAGCATTCTGTTTAGGCCTTTAGTAGTGACTGATGTGTCGTCAGTGTATGTTTCTTGTATATCCACGTCATTTACATCCATCCAGTCAAATTCGTATGATCCGGTTGAAAGAACCAAGACTTCCTGCTGACGTCTAGCAATAATACCCCTCGGAAGAACTTTTCCGAATTTTGTCATTTTGTGTATTTTGTTTTTGCGATCATTCAACATTACCTGAGATGCGAAATATAGTCCGCAAGAGGCACAAATTCTGTCCTTCAAGGAGCTTTAGAATGTGGGACAGTATCCCTACTACCACAGTTATTGGAAACCAGTTGTGACGACCAATGACTAGTTTCCGTCATAAACAAGTTGCAGCAATCAGAAGTGCCAAAACTGTGCTGTTTGAGATAGTTTATATGGAAGAACCTTAATGCCAGCCTTGGACTTCAAAATGATTTTATGTTCATTGATTGAATTTAGCACGATTATCGATGGGAAACATTGCCCTTGGTCTTTTCATTTGAATATGTCTACTTCCTTGGTCAGTTCTTCTCACGTTGTCCCCGAACGACTTGTAAATCTGTCTTCTTTTCGGTAATTCCTACACACTTAAAAAAAAGTGGAACCCCCCTCTTTTTTCAAAGTTAGTTGCACAACTTCAATCGGTTTATATGCAAGAGAAACGCAATCCCTTTTATTTATGTGGATCACTCCCTCCCTTGTTAGAGATTCCCCGCTTTTGTCAACTTCCCAGTGCTGATTCCCTAACGTCAAGGAACATTTGTGCCAAGTTTGATGAAGAATCGTCCAGGCATTTTGGAGTTATAGCGTTTCTGAGTTATGGCTTCCCCCTGTTATAACCTCCCACCCGTCTTCTCTCCCTGTCAACCCCCCAGTGCTGATTCCGTTATGCCAAGGAATATGTGTGCCAAGTTTGGTGGAGAACGGTCAAGGCGTTCTGGAGTTATGGAGTTATGGTACATACATACAAACTTACGCTCAGTTTTATATATATACTAGCTGAGTGCCCGATCTTACTCGGGGAGCTTTTGTTTCACAACCACTTGACCATCGGTTATTGTAACTGAAATGCTTATAATGCAAAAATACAACGCTTGTTCCTCTTTCGGACGTTCTTCCCCATTTGCCAGCTCCCCCACTTTTATCTACCCGGCCACCTGCACATCTGTTTTTTTACGGAAATCCCTATAAAACCCTATAAAGAAAGAAAAACAAAGCCATTTTTCCTATTTGCACCTTCCGCTTTTAACAACGACCACCCCACCCATAGGAAATGAATAGTTTTGTTACAGCACTTTTCTAAACACAGCTTTTTATTTATTTATTAGTTTAGTATTACATGCTATCCTAATAAAAAAAGTAGAAGCTGCAACAGTGTTTCTTCGATGGATACAACAAACCTGTCATTCCTTTCATCTCAATTCAAGACGAAACTTGTTTGTAAACAATGTTTTTAGTGTCACCACCAGGAGCAGGTATGCACAAATTATTGGCTGAGCCCACTCTGGAGCATGTCACATAAAGTTTACCATGAGAAAAACATGGTGTTCTCAGTTGAACTCCACGCTGTTTGAATGATTACCCCTGTGATTCAAACAGAGTCGGCCAACAACAATTAGCACCAATGTCCGAACACTTTTTATATAGGTCACTTTGATTCGGTGCATAATTACACTTGACAAATTTACAGCTGCGAGCATTGCAGTTTAGTGTTTCGTATTCTGATTTTTTCTACTGTACGGACAAATTGTTACAATCATATGGGCGTTACTCCCACCTTCTCGTCAGCAACCTCCGGTCTTCAGTTCCTCCTTTTGTCCTACCATCACTTATGGGAGAACCGTCTAAACATTTCGGTCCCCCTGTTGTCAACCCATTGATTCTCTAATGTCAAAGATACGTGTGCCAAGTTTGATGAAGAACGGTCAAGGCGTTTCGGCGTAATGGCCTCTCCCCTATTAGGAACCCTCCCCCACCTATTAAGGAACGCCCCCCCTTTTTTGTTAACCCACCTGTTCTGATTCCCTAATGCTAAGGAACATGTGACTTGCCGTGGTTTGCCGTTATGTGCCCTGGTGGAATGAGGCGCTTAGCAATCTCCGTCGGAAGGCAAGGCGTCTGTTCAACAGGGCCAAAATCACGTCTAACTGGGAAGACTACAGAGCTTCCCTCACCAAATACAACGCTGAGCTACGCAAAGCCAAAAGGAAATCACGAGTTAAATTTTGCGAAAGCATTCAAACTCTGCCAGAGGCTACGCGTCTGCAGAAAGCGATGTCCAAGGACCATTGCAATGGTCTAGGGCAAATGAAAAAGAGGATGGGAGTCTCACTGTTACCACCAGGGAAACTCTGGAAGTTTTGATGAACACGCACTTCCCTGGTTCGACAGTGACCACTGGACAAAACATAGGCGGGCAACAGTGGAATGGGTCATTACACAATGTGCCAAATGATTCGGTTCTACTTGCACGCCGATTGTTTACGGAGGCTTCGATCAATTGGGCACTCAGCTCTTTTGAACCAATGAAATCTCCAGGTCCGGATGGTATTCTACCCATTTTCTTACAAAAAACGGACGGTGTTATAATGTCCGAGCTCATCAACCTCTTTCGAGCCAGTTTCACTTTGGGGTATATCCCAGAGAATTGGCGGAAAGTAAGGGTGGTGTTCATACCTAAGGCTGGCAAAAAAGACAAAACCATGCCTAAGGCTTTCAGACCGATAAGTCTGACTTCAACGCTTCTTAAGCTGATGGAGAAAATCACGGATAACTATATCCGCAATGAGTTTTTAAAAAACTCTCCGTTACATGTAAATCAACATGCATACCAACACGGTAAATCTACGGAAACCGCACTGCACTGCTTAGTGACGTTAATTGAGAAATCGTTCAAATATCAAGAGACGGCACTTTGTGCTTTTCTTGATATTGAAGGCGTTTTCGATAACACGTCCTTTGCGTCAATTAATACGGCTCTCTGTCAAAAGAGAATCGACCACACTACAATGAGCTGGATTCAAGCAATGCTCTCGAGCAGACAAATTACAGCATCATTGGGAGATACGTCGGTCACGATTTCGGTGATCAAAGGATGTCCACAGGGAGGAGTTCTCTCCCCCCTGCTCTGGTCACTGGTGGCCGACGCACTCCTTCACAAGCTATCACAGCTTGGTTATGAGACCATTGCTTACGCCGACGACGTTGTACTTATCGTCAGAGGAAAGTTTGACGCAGTACTGTCAAGTCGCTTGCAAGGAGCTCTAAACACCACCATGTTATGGTGCTCACAAGAGGGACTTAATGTAAATCCCACCAAAACAGTCGTTATACCATTCACTAGGCGAAGGAAACATACCATTACTCCGCCTATACTGAATGGTGTCAGACTGGGCTTCAGTAATGAAGTCAAACACCTCGGAATAATTCTCGATAAAAAACTGAACTGGGCTGCCCACCTAGATTATGCTGTTAAGAAAGCAACTTCGGCTATCTGGGCTTGCAGGTCACTGTTTGGCAAAACCTGCGGATTGAAACCTCAACTAGCCTTCTGGTCATATACTAGTATTGCACGGCCTAGGATAACCTATGCTGCGGTCGTATGGTGGCCAAAGGTGAATGAGGTGACAGCCCAAGCCAAACTAAACAAAGTTCAGCGCCTGGCCTGTCTTACAGTTACCAGTGCCATGCGTACAACACCTACTGCAGCCAATGCTATGCTTACTGCCTTTGCATCTTCATGTGAAGAAGGAAGCAGAGCTCGGCGCACTACGGTTGCAAAGGAGTAAAACCATACTCGAAGGTGACCAAATCGGTCATCTTCGCATACTTCGGGAATTCAATCTGACACCCTTAGTAACTTCAGTCTCTGACTACATGGAAGCCAGGCCCAATATGGACGTTCCATATGAGGTGATTGAAACAGATCGCTCAATGTGGAATAATCGAGGGCCAGATCTTCCATCTGGAACTATCTGTTTTTTTACAGATGGTTCAAAAATGGGGGCCTGCACAGGCTCCGGAGTCTACGGACCCGGCATCAGGGAAACTATCTCATTAGGAAAGTGGCCCACCGTTTTTCAAGCAGAAGTATATGCCATATACATCTGTGCGACAATATGCTTGAAACGAAAGTACAGGCATGCGAAAATCGCTATCTTCACGGACAGCCAAGCAGCACTAGTGGCACTCAAGTCCGCCACTAGTCCGTGTGTGTCCAAATTAGTTTGGGATTGCAGCACAGCATTGAGGGAACTCTCCCGCCAAAACAAAGTTTTATTATTTTGGGTGCCCGGTCACTGCGGAATCGAGGGCAATGAATTTGCTGACAACCTAGCAAGACAAGGATCAGCTCAGCAATTTATTGGTCCTGAACCGTTTCTGGGCACCTCCACATCCGCCGTGAAAGGCGAACTGATGACATGGGAAAAGCTAGAAATAGCATCCCGTTGGAATCAAACACAGGGTTGTAGACAAGCTAAACAGTTTATCTACCCAAACCCTGCAGTAGCTAAAAAACTACTCCATTTAACTCGTAGTGAACTACGCACGATCACGGGACTCTTAACAGGACACAACCCCGTTTTTTATCATTTAAAGAATATCGGCAAGGTGTCATCTGACACCTGCCGCTTTTGTAACTCGGAACCTGAAAGTTCAGCGCATCTGCTCTGCTATTGCGGAGCTCTTGCATTATCAAGGCACAACTTCTTAGGAAGTTTCCTTCTTACTCCATATCAGGTATGGAGCCCAAATAACAAAACGGTCATTGGCTTTATAAACCATGTAGTACCGAATTGGGGCACAGGATTACAACTATTCCGCTCAACTCCATCAATGGGTATGAGCGATCCGTAAACTGTGTACAGCAATCGGGGCCTGCCACAAAAGACGATCATTAGGACTGTCGCAGTGGCCTTTTAACCCAATGCCCTTCTGGCATACAAAAAAAAAAAAAAATAAGGAACATGTGTACCAAGTTTGATGAAGAACGGTCAAGATGTTTCGGACTTATGGGCTCCCCCCCTATTAGGGACCCTCTCCCACGTATTAGAGAACCTCCCCACCTTTTAGTTGACTCCCCAGTGTTGATTCTCTTATGTCAAGGAACATGTGTGCCAAGTTTGGCGAAAAACGATCAAGCCGTTTCGGACTTATGGCCTCCTCCCTATTAGGGACCCTCCCCCACCTATTAGGGAGCTTCCTCCCCCTTTTTGTTGATCCCCAGTGCTGATTTTCTTATGTCAAAGAACATGTGTGCCAAGTTTGATGAAGAACGGTCAAAGCATTTCGGAGTTAAGGGCTCCCCCCTGTTATGAAGCCCCTCCCTCTTTTGTCAACCCCCCAGTGCTGATTATCTTATGTCAAGGAACATGTGTGCCAAGTTTGGTGGAGATCGGTCAAGGCGTTCTAGAGTTATGGTGGCACATACAAACATACAAACATACAAACATACTCACGCTCACTTTTATATATATAGATAGAAGATAGATAGATAGATATAGATGACAGACAATAAATAAACCATTTATATTTCAAACAGTATGATTTCATGATTTTTTTCATAGAATTGGAATAAGATTTTTTTCGCGTCTAATTTTATTTTTCTACTTTCTCCTCAAGAACTTATTTGGTCGTGGGCTATTCGTCGTTAATTCGTTGAGCGTCTCGATACATGCAAGCCCGCTTCAACCTGATCGAGTCATCTAGCACGGCCGTTGGGCACCTCTGGCGGGGTTTCCACCGCTGTGGCCTTCAGTTTCTTATCCAGCAACTTTTATCCCTTTGTGCTCATGGTACCAGTCGGGATGCGAACAACCTTAGTGAAGAACAGGTCCCAAGTAACACACAAAACAAGTTAGAAAATAGTATTCGTGGAAAGTAGTCGCTTAAGAGTACTATAAACGTACTTTGAAAACATATGTCGTTATTATTAAGGTTTTGAGATGTTTTGGGATAACATGAATTTATTTGACAGCTCCTATCAAATGTATAATGTTTGTTTTGTCAACATGTCAACACGAGGTTTTTATTGTGTCTCCATTACTAAATTTAAACTACTGGAAGAACAAGTTGTAGCTTATGCTATAATAACGTTTTAAATTGGTATGAAATAACCGAATACATACTTCTTTCAATTCTTGTTTCATTAGACTTCAATTTTTTGCGCTTTTCAGGTAATAGAAAAGTTCTGATATATGTAACATTATACTGTTCTATAACAAGCTGTGTTGCTTGGGGTAACTAAACCCAGAGGAAACTAAGGTCGTTTGCAGATAGAGAAGGATGCACTCATGACAGTGCTGAGTGTTAGCTTTGTTGGCTATGAACGTGTTCAATGTCAGTGGTTATTAAGTCCTTAGCTTAGAGTGCGTTAGTACTCTAGGTTAGGAGCGGCTCACGACAGCGTCTGATCCGAAGGGTCGGCTGAATTATGAATTGTGGTGTGGCGAAACTAAAGCTAAGACGGCTTGACCCTAATACGGTGACCTTACTATCAATAATTGTTACGAATATTCAAGCAAATACGAATCGGAATATTCAACATCGATCGGCAATTCGGCGACAAAACGTGGACGCCGAATGGAAACTCGGTATTTGGAGCTTCAGATCGCTGAATTTCTCAGATGGCTACCGATGCTGCTCGAAAAGTTTGAACTAAAGCATGGAAGGCCACTTTATACTGGTCTTGTAACAGGACATTGTCCGAGCCGCTATCATCTGAAGGTAATGGGAAAACTTCAAGATGATATATATCGCTTCTGTGGCATAGAACAAGACGACTCGGAACACCTGTTATGCCGATGTTCGGCAATTCTCAATAAAAAATTAAGGTTCTTCGAAACAGGGTTGTTAGAATCCTCTGATATTTGGAGAACAACTCCCAGCGCAGTAGTTCACTTCGTCCGAAGTGCATCACCGGGCTGGACAAATGCTATTAGTCAAACAATGACCCAGTCGCAGTGATTAAAATACCCAACATAGAAAAAAAATGGAAGGCCCACGCTGTTTTCTCTAGAGCCTCTTCTTACCATCTATTTGGTTTCTGACTGACATAGGTTTCTCCCATTTCAAATCTCGCAGTAATTATGTCATAGTCGTCTGCGAAGTCTAGGAAGTGGCTACTTTTGCGGAAGATCGTTCCATCTTCAATAACGTGCGCGACTGTATCGTATGCTGCATTGAAATGGACGAAAATAAGACACGATTCTCTTACTATTGGAGATAGACGATGTACAGGGTGTTCAATAAGTTCGAATACAACTTTTCATCGTTGTGTAAGTGCGCATCATGTGCATTATGTGTATTGGTATTGGTGTCAGCTTTAGTCTTATATATAGGCTAACCGACGCGCAAGGTATCGACTTGATGTTACTTGTTATTTGTTTACCGCGCGCGATGAAGCAGTACCGCAACGTCGTAGTAAAGTTGTTTGCGAGAGGTGAGCGACCCGGTGACATATCTTGGCGGTTGAAATCCCACGGGTGAAGCGGAATTCATCTATAACACCATTCGTCGGTACCGGGAGACGGGCTCGGCCAAGGACCGTGCTAGGTCCGGGCGGCCGCCGTCGGCGAGGACGCCAGCAGCCATCAAGGTGGTGAAAAATGAACCGCTCGATCCGGAAGACCACCGTTGACCTGGATGTGTCGATCGGGACTGCCCACACCATCATGGCGAAGGACCTGGGATGCAAGCCGTACAAGAAACGCGAGGTTCACGGGGTAATGGAGGCTACAACGAAGAGGCTGGACAGAGCAAAACTGATACTTCGCGGCACGCTGGTCAGGAGTTCGTGTTTTCTGATGAGAAACTCTTCATCTTGCAACAGCTGCGCAATGTCCAAAATGATCGGCTGTGGGCGAGGACGTTGGCCAGCATCCACCCATCCCACATAAACATCCCGCGGTTCCAGAGCGCCGCGTCGGTGATGGTTGTAAAGTTCTTGAAAGTTGGATCTTCTTCTCTTCTAGTTTGTGGGCACTACTAGGTTAACTCCCGTTCCGGTTTCTTCTGTTATATCACCACTGTAATGTTCATCGAAGAATTTTCCCGAACCCGCGATTTATTTATTGATTATCTTTGGATAATGGAATGTATTGTCTACTGTACGGATAACTTTTTACATCGTTTGAGCAGTGAAATTCATTGGAATACTGTAAAATCAAGAAAAGATCGAAGTACCGGAAAAAGTTCCTCATTTGGCTAAGCAATCTGCAGCTGTTTGCTTGAAAAATGAAGCTTTCGTAAATTGTGGAACCGTGACTTAGGAAATTTATCAAAAGGAATGATTTCAGAAGAGGTTGCTGTCTTGTCTGAAACAGCATGAAGTTGATTGCCTTTTTTGGGCAGACTTGGTAAACTGTCACTGCTCATTCGACCAAACAATGTGTACAACGACAATGGCGTTACTGTGGTTCTTAGAGAGTGGGATCGGGCATGAATAATAAAGATGGCTTAACTTCTCCCATTAATGTAACACGGAAAAAGTACGTGGAGTTTTTGTACCATGTGGTGGCAGGCAATAGCATCCCAGAATTAATTGAAATTTTGTGTGTTTAAACTTCTTGCCTAAAATGGCTGATTTTGCTTCTGCGTTTCTAAGAACAGTTAAAAGAAATCAGAGAACAGTTTGATTTTTTGTTAATTTTATTATACTCACTTTTACAGCCTAAATCAGTCGTGACTTTTGCAAGGTTAAAATTTGAACCCGAGAAATCACACACTCTTTTTAAAAACAACAAAACGTAATCATATTTCATTCCCTGTATTGTGAGCCATTTGCTAGCATTTTTCAAATGTCATTAACAGAGTTACAAATGTAAAACTCGAGCGATTCAACGACTTCACAAAAAATTGTCTCTGACAGTCGCGTTAATGAGTTTTTGGTTCCATGAAACATTGTACTATTAGAAATTATCGAACAATACACAAATCATTAGTTTCGTTCAAAATTGTGCAACATGTTATGACCGCGGAATTCGTTTACCATTTTTGGTAGTGCGGTGCGATATTTCATTTTCTGCAAATGCAAACAATTACAGTCCAAACAACAGACCCAACCTCGGCGCAATTGGGAGCTCAGTTGACAGTGATTTATCGACGGTATGCAAGTCATTCATTCATTGCGAAGCAATAGATAAATAGTCCTCCTTCGGTTCACAAGTGGATTCCATTCATTTATAATAAGTAGTCACTTTTTTTTGTGTCCCCGTCCCGCTTGTAAACTCTTTTCAGATTCGTTTTCCGTCGATCTAAACAAACCCAAACACTTACTGTCTCGTAGACAAACCCCGAGCCGAAGTGCTGCGGCTGCTGCCAGCTGCCTGGGTTTGCTCGGGGGGAAAAAGAAAAGCTCCAACCTATCATTATTACGAGCGCGAGGCTTTTTTCCCAGCAGGGACGCTCGTGGTAGTGATAAGCGGCGCGACGCAACGGTGCGAAATAATTTATGTGTGAGAATTTTCCAAACTATGGCAATGGCCATGCAACGTGTGCACCAGAGCAAAGCTACGTCCTACCTGAGTACTGAGCATTTCTATACCTACAGTGCAGCGCAGTGGGCTAGGGTGCACTGCTCTTTTCCTGTGTCGTAAAGCGCTGCGCTGGGTGGGGCCGGCCAGGGGGTGGCATGCGTCGTCGTCGTCGTTTCCAACAATGTGTGATGCTGCTGTAGGTACAGTGCAGTGCGGTGCAGTGGTTTGGTTGCCTGTTGTACGTATGCATGGGTGCATGGGCCGTCATAATTCATATGCCATTAGCAGAGTGGCAGTATATCAGCCAAGCCAACAGCCAAGCAGAATGGGACGGGGAAAGTAACTTGTGGGGTGAAAACTGCATCCTGGTGTTACCCGCGGTGTTGTGGTTTAACGCGCAGAAATGGAGCTATTTGCAAACCAGCTGACTGAGACGGTGCGATATCTTGCGATACGCACGTCGTTAAGTTTTGAGCACCTTTTGCATTGTTTGAACATTTGTTTTAAAAGCGTTTTCAGCAGCAATTAGCTTCAATCTTAATGGTGTGAATGACAAAATACGATGATTTGTTTGGTTGCACGAAAGATAGGCTAAGATAGTCAGTTGGCGCTGAACAACCGGAGGCAGTCAGCAGAAATTGGTTAAATTTGACTTAATATAAATTTAATAGTGCCGGAAAATTACGTGAACTGATCGTAATTGAAGAGCGATTTTTTTCGAAAAGAAAAACAACCTTGAGCGATGGTGCAACCATTTTTCCCACCATCTTCACCGTCAGCATCCTCTTCGCCGGCCGTTGCGCCGGCATCCGAGAGACCTCACGCAAGATTAGAAATTTTATCCTCCCAGCACGAACACAGAGTAATGGTTTGCGGTCGCTGCATGCCGGGGGCAGCTTCCAGCAATCCACTCCCAAACCGACTCCGATAATCGTTGCTTGCTGAGTCACTGAACTTCCTGGGACCGAACTTGTATTAAATAATATCAAAGCTTTTCATTGCGTGCCAACCGCCAACACATGAATTGCCTGCCTGCCTGCACCGTCACCGTCACCGTCATCGTCGTCATCCTCGTTGTCGCTTTTGTTGGAGGCTGTGTCGATAATAATTATGATCAAGTATTGTATTTATTCGGTTCAGTTTTCCCAACGGAACGGAATGACCAGGCAAGTACCGCATGATGATGAAACCAATTGCACATTCACGGGGGCTGAGAACCAACCACCAGGAAAGGCAAAATATTGCTGTGCGATATGTCCGAAAATCGAATTATTCACATTTTCCATTCGGAACAACGACAAGTTATGCGGCGTGTGAAATCACAACTAACGGCCATTAGACGATTAGACATTGGATTACTAATTGCAGAGGTTGGGAACGTGATTTAATATAAATTTTGTTATTGTTTGCTGATTTTATCCGTGCGTAGTATAATCTTTGATTGGGAAATCTCAGGCGAAACATTTTTATTAACAATTTTTACTGATGAGTAGGTTTCTGCTTTCGCGAACAAAAAGGAAAGTATTCCGTATTATTTCTAAAACAACAAAGATTTTTCCATGTTCAAAATGGATTGTTTTGTGGACTGACGAAGCTTTCAGATATTCCAGCAGATGTGAATGTCATCCTTTATTGCTTTTATGTAGTAAAGAAAGTTTCAATGAATGGCTCTAGCCCTGATGGGCGTGAAAAAATCTCCTGACTAGGACAAGTAATAAACCGAAGAATACAAATAATCGAGCGCGTTTAGGAAATACTACAACTCATCTGTTGCAACATTTTCTTGCCAAACAAAATTATATGAGGGGTAATAAATCAGAGTATTTTCTTCCTTTGCATGTTACTGTAAAGCATACATTTCAAAACAAATAATACACTTGTAACATGGTCTAGGCCCCAACTGTTGGTTTAACGGTTTTTCATTTTTAAAAATGATTGAAGGCAAAAACTATGTTTTTAGAAATTCTTCTAAGAAAATCAAAATTGATATAACAAATTGCTTTCCGAAACAGTGACTTGACTTAATTGAAATCATTCTTATTACTATTCGCAAGGTTTAAATGTTACTATGAATAACATTCGAAACGTTTCTCGTTTATCACAAAAAACTACGTCTAAGTTCGGGTTAGCTCCTTTTGAAATTTGTTGGCCGCCATTAAGCTACCAAAAAAAAAAGACTCAAGGTATAATAGTACGAACGGGAGGTAAACTTTTTCTTCCTATGCTACCGTGTCGCTTGAGACATCATTAGGTTTCACGTCTACAGCGACATTTGCAAACATTTCTCCGCTACCTTCTGTGCAGATCTTTAGAGGTGAAGAGGAAACTAAGACACTTGGTAAACCTATAATATGCAAAGAGTAGACTCCAGCAGCCATGCCGCGCCGGAACGTTTGAAGGTCTCCACGGTCCGCATAACATCAGCACAGCGCAGCGTATTGCCCGGTATTGATCGTGCCACTTTGGTGGCTCGAAGAAGACCCGTCATTTAAGTATTACCGGTGAGGAGATGTAGATGCAAATCGACTACTCTTTCTGTGTGTGGCTGCGACTTGAGTAACATATTGGTTTGACTTCTTCGCAGTAACAAAACAGGAAAGCAGCAACGATCGGTCACTTCTCGTCTTGCTCTCGATACGTTTTGGATTTTGGAGGCAGATCGAATGCGATTAGCGAATCGTGGTTTTAAATTTTTTGGATACACCTTCCGATCGATGGCGATGGCGTAGATGAAAAATTTCTCCTGCTAATAAAAATAGCTCATCAATTCAAAATATTCGCGAACTAACCTTTCGCGTCGTGATTGCTCTATCAGGTGTGGCAACGAGATGTTTCCGGAATGTTATGTGATTGGAGTAAATGCCTCAAAGTTGATGTCGAAAACCTCTATAAATAGGTATTTTTCGAGTAAGCTTAATTTCGATCAAAATTATGGGAAATTAAGCTTTATATAATTTATATCAGAGGTAATTTAATCAATGAGTTGATTTGAATAAAACTACGATATTCGATATACATATGTTAAACATATTTGAGTTATATGTTAAACATTTTCTGTGAACTGAAATCGATTTATATTTTTCAATATATAAGAACAGACAACAGACGAGACGCTCGCGTTAATTCCATCGTCCATTCAAAAACAACTTATTTTTCAAAAAAGCATGTTTCGCAACATGGCCACACAGTGGCGCTCGAGTGTTGCTTCGAGTTTCCAATATAAAACCATTCAAATGTAAAAAACCTGCAGTATAAAACCCTGCAAATGTAAAAAAAACCTTCAGTATAAAACCCTGCAAATGCAAGCTACTCCGCAACATGCATAACAGAGGACGCTTGTGTGCAAGCAAAATGTGTAGGACGATGGTTTTTGAAGAATTTTCTTCTATGTGTCATGTCAGTTCGTCCGCTGACCCGACAATCTTCGTACTGTCACAAATTAAAATGTGTTGTACATAAATCGTGAATCTGTCATAATCTCGTGTTTAACAAGTTTCTAAGGAGCTTAACTTTAGATAATTCATTTTGGCAGTTACGTCATTAGTTTTCGAGCCGTAAATTATGGTTGTATATGAGCACCAATGGCATTATACTAAATTTTTAAAAAGGTATTTTTTATATCTCAATTTTCGTAATTACTGGCTTTACAAGAAAATTTTCGAATATACAGGCTAGTGTCTAACAGTCATGTTAAAAACTCAAAATCTCAAAACTCGTCAAAAATCAAAATCAACTGTGAATCATGTCAACTTGATCCTACGCAGAAAAAACTCACGCGTAAGTTTTTCTGTTTTCATAGCAAGTAGCACACATATTACTTCCCGCTTGGTCACATTCTGCTTTGCTTCAACTGCTACCCGGAACTATACACTTATACATACGAATTCGTTGTTGAACAGCATAGGCATTCTTTCGTGCGATACGTAACTGTGAGTGAGCGTGAGAGAATGAATCTCTAAATAAATCGTGCTAGCTATTTTCACTGCAGATGTTTTCTCTGGCGGTTAGTTTTCTTTCGCTCTCTGGTTCGTTGTATGAAATGCCAGCTGTGGAAGAATTAAGCACAATTCTCACAGCTGAATTTGGTTCACATCGCATAGCAACAGAGGCATCGCGTATAATAGCGAGAGAAATTCATATGTGAGTTCGGCGCTTCTGATCAAGGTTGAAATTCCATGGTGCTTGAGATCTCATTGAGTTTTTCGCTGCTATGAATTTTTTAACACTGGTCTCATATAACTGGTGCTTACATACTTACATTATCCAACTAGCTCCCCCCATCTACTAACAATAATTCCTTTCCCATAATACTTGTGAAGATGCAGAGGATTCCCTGGTCCTTAGTAGCAACACGTATTGGACTAACATTCCTTCCCATCCTACCAGGACCTGCATTCGGACGTGGCCGGCGTCGGTATTGTTCAGCATGCAGGGACATGATAAAGTGACAAAGGTAGCGCGCTTTTTGCTACCAACAAGGTAGCAGCCTTATAGCGTTGTAAATACAAAAGATAAACCATTACTTTTTTCAGCAATATTGCAGATAATAACTAATTCTACAAATGCCCCATACATCACTTTTTCAAACTCTGATTGGTTTAGGTGCAGTAATCAAAAGAGCAAAATCGAAGCGAAAAGTGCACGTCAAGCCTGGCCTCGAGGTATGGGAGATGCTGTTAGAGTCAATAGGATCGTTGCAACTGGGCCTGCAATTGTGCTGTACTCTAACATCTGGCTGCGAAGTCTGTCGTATCAAAACAGAAGGTCAAGTTTCGATAACGGAATGCAGAACCTAGGCTTTGCATTGCTTTGCTAAACTAGGAACAATATTAATATTTTTTGAAACGACGGTTCTACAATTGATGAAGGGACGGTAGGGGTAAGAAATGAAATTTTTTTGGCGAAGGAGGGGAAGAGCGGAAATGAAAGGGGGGGGGGGGGTGGTATAGGTAGCTATGCTTGACAAGTAGTCATTTTGACTCCTACCTTTTGTCCAATGCTGGAAGGTGCATGAGTCGAACCAAGCTATAATCTGAGATTATAACCGGATTCGAACCCACAACACCCGCTAGGGCATATGGTTCGCTGGTACTTGTACCTTTGAACCATAGAGGCGCTGGACAAAAGGAGACTGCAAAATCCACTTGTCAAGAAAGCGACGCGTTTGGTTGGGTTATCGACACATATTGTGCCTCTTCCTGCATCAATTGCAGAGCCGAGCGAGCCACCGAGCGAGAAGTTTTAATCTAACTGGTTTTTTATTGGCAGGACGACGACACTATGCCGGCCCTTATGACTTGCAAGGTACTGCACGTGACGTTGTTCGTCTGTCAGCGTGTGTTAGCCGCGTTGCTCGGCGCGGGTTTTCGAGGGAAGGCCCCGTTCCTATGAAATACAGGCACAATATGTGTCGATAACCCAACCAAACGCGTCGCTTTCTTGACAAGTGGATTTTGCAGTCTCCTTTTGTCCAGCGCCTCTATGGTTCAAAGGTACAACGTACAAGTACCAGCGAACCATATGCCCTGGCGGGTGTTGTGGGTAGTGATGTCCGATTTTCTCAGTTAATCGATTAACGAGTAATCGAATAGTTTTTTATCAATTGTTATTCGACACGATTAATCGTCTGTGATTAATCGGGTAATCGACGAAACTTCGATTACTCGTTGTGTATACTGCCGCTACTCGCATGGCAGTCCCATTAATATAGGAAACTCCATAGAAAATGGGACTGTTATGTGAGTAGCGGCAGTATAGGTGGTGGATAAAGCGTAGTAAAAATCGAACACCGTTGCATTGTAACTCTCTTGCTGTTGATAGATTTGGGATTGCTGACGGCAGATGGTTTCCAGTATTTTTAGATAAAAATTCATTGAAATCCTGGTTTTTATTTGTAAAATTATTTTCAATGAAAATAACTTTTTATCTGTATGTTGGATAACTCATCCAACAAAGCTGGTACGACCAACTTGGGGGTGTATTATTTGGAACTCTAAATCAACAAAGTCCGTTGTGGGTGAATTTCACTGACCTACTTATGTCTTGTATTACGTGCGCTATTGCTTCATTGGATAGCAACAGCTTATAATTATCGTTCAAGCTTGAAAATGGTATCCTCGCTTTAGTTATTACTGACCTGTCCTGTAAAAACAAGTTGTATCTGTAAACTGAGAAGCAGTTTAGTATGCGGTAGTTGTCGAAATGAATTTTCAAAAAAGCTTTGGCTCAAATCAAATACAGCAAAGATTCGCTTGCTTAAGGATTCGTTAATTGGACGGTTCGTTAGTCGAAAAATCAACTATGGGCTATCTCCAACTAAAAAGCAAAACACATTCAATTGTACGCGTACCCCTGAGAATGAAAAATAAGTTATTTCAAATAATAGCACAGAAACCGGAAACCAGCGGGACCAACCAACAGAACTAATATTTTAAAAATGATTCACGATGACAAATGTAAAAAGAGATATTTGAACCTTTTCGTTCTCATGCGAAATCCCACGCATGCGAATTCGATTAGTCTCTGTTTGCCTTGCCAAAGAGAGTTTTAAGTTTGTTCGCACTTCACTTAAGGGCCAAACCACCCCATCGGCAGGCAACCATGTTTTCGCTGCCAACATCTCGTGTGTACGAAAATGAGATAGCATGTCAGCACTGCGTTTCACTCAACTGCGAACAGTTTGATTTGGGCCCGCTGTCAAATTTTGAGCCCAGGACATGCTGTCGCTGACGTTCACTGCATCTCGTTATAGAGAAGGGGGGGTTAAACAGAATGCTGCGTCAGCGCATCCGCCTGCGTTATTCTGACAGTTTTCCAATGGGTTTACTGTCAAATTGACACTGACGGGTGCGTTGATGCAGCATTCTGTTTGGGCCTTTACACGGAATCTCTATGCCGAGTTGTCAAGATCGTCAAAAGTTGCTTGAAAACGGTGAAAACACAAACAGAAATATTTCTTTCTCTTTTTTTCTCGCACATAAAAGATATCATGAATAAACCTTTGCACGGTGCCTAACCTCAACTCTGGTTTGACGTTTTTGTGTGTTTTGTTTTGATTCCCTTTGTAACCTAATTTTATTGCTAGTGGGTTTATTACTTGTAATTGGTACCACTTGTTTGCGGAAACCGGAAATACCCGACTTTTCCGAAGCAGGAAAATGATAACAGTTCTGTACAACATACGAAGGTAAGGTGCTGCCACTTGGATAAGTTTAGTCTATGAATGAAGCAAAAGCAAGATAGGAATTTCTTAAAGAGTGCGAGAAACAGAAAGATCTTAAAGCATTCTTCTCTCACACTCACAAGCATGCACAAAAATCTGAAGATCTGACATCGCTGATGGCCAGTTCCATGAGGGTAAAAGAGAACGTGTATAGCTTCGAAGTCGCGACAAGTTTAATTTAAGCTTTCCGTTAAAATTACCATGTGGGCTTCACGTCATTTTGAGTTCAGCAAGCATAAACCTCAAAAAGCAGTATTCGTGTCAGTAATCGATGCGACTGTAATCGATTAGTTCGATTATGTGTTAGGCGTTATTCGATTAGAAATTATTCGATTATTCCATGCTGTAATCGATTACTCGATTAATCGAGTGATTACCGGACATCACTAGTTGTGGGTTCGAATCCGGTTATAATCTCATATTATAGCTTGGTTCGACTCATGCACCTTCCAGCATTGGACAAAAGGTAGGAGTCAAAATGACTATTTGTCAAGCGTAGCTACCAATATCCCCCCCCCTTTCTTTTCCGCTCTTCCCCTCCTTCGCCAAAAAATTTCCATTTCTTTCCCTTACCGTCCCTTCATCAATTGTAGAACCGTCGTTTCAAAAAATATTAATATATACAGCAGTCCCCCGAATAACGCGGTGGGTGGTGGTGTGGGCCCATGGCGATTTCTTGGTTGTCCGTTGGCCGGTAGAGTTGATTTTTGGTATATTGTTAGTATGTAATACATCCTAGTCTGCTAACAAGGATCAGCTTTATTGGTTGATGGACCGCTGAGATGTCGCGATGGGCGTACAGCCCCACCCATCGCGTTGTTCGGGGGATTCCTGTATGTATGACCGCATTTCAAGGTCAAGACTAAAAACTTGAGATTAGTCTAGGAACAATATCACAAAAAGGGCATTGCTAGGAAATTGTTTCATGGTCACTGAATCCCTCGGGTGTCTGAATGTGTGATTTATTTCAATTAGGAGATAAATTTAGTTATCTGTGTATTATCTTCGTCAGAGATTATCGGATATCCATTTGTCTAAGTTCTTCCGATGCAGATTACAAGTAGGTAAAATAAAACAAATTTGCACCAATTGCACATAAAGCTAAACAAAGTTAAAGCTAAAGCTAAACGTGAAACATCGGCATCGTAGCTCTGCAGAAAGTCTGTCGCAATCCTCGGTAAAGCCTCTGATTTATCAGGGCGAATGCATTACTGACGAACTGGGAACGGGCTTTACAGTGTTGGACAGAATGCGTGATCGCGTAATATATTGGGAGGATGTATCAATTGAGTATGAAGAACCGTTTCTTCAATTACAGCATCATAAACGTGCACTGCCTGCATGAAGACAGACCCGGGACGATGAGAAAGAAGAGTGCTACACGCGGCTAGAGGCTGCGTATGACAGTTTCTATGTTCGCCTCGGGACATCAAGATCCGATAGGTGATCCGAAGCACCTTTCGCCATGCTATGATATCCACGAAACCACCTGGAGATCAGTCGACCAATGTCAATAAACCAAATATAGACGTTCTCATAGATAGCCAATTCTATTTTAACATCTCGAACACACGTTCCGTAGGGGGTGCGGGGATTGACTATGACCATAAGCTAGTAGCAGTACATATGCGCTCAAAATTGTCAATCGTATACCAGACACGTCAAAGCAGTCCTCCTCAGCTGAATATCTGGCAGGTAACTCGCAATTTGCCGAGAACTCCGCGCGAATACTGGATGAGGCACTGCCGTCTTCTGAGGAATTAGGTGCTTTAATCCTCAAACACGGTTTGGGGCAGAATACTCTCGGCCATCAGAGATACACTTGGTTAAGAGCTCTGGAGAATACAAAGTGATTGGTTTGATGGGTAATGCCAACAAGCGGTGGAGAGAAACGAAATTACGAAAAATTTTCTGAGCATTGCCACTGGGGAGATTGACCAAATACCGACGAGCAAGAAATCAGTTGACCACGATCCGAAGGAGTAAAAAGCACCAAAATGAGGACAGAAATATTGAAGAAATAGAACAACTGTTTCGAGCTAATGACACGTGCAAGTTTTACGAGAAGTGAACCAATACGCAATACATGTCAGGGTTCGGGCTACACCCCGAAACCTGACATGTGTAGGGACGAGGGAGGGAATCTAATCACAAACGAGCGCGAGGTGGTTGATGGGTAGAAGCAGTACACATCAATGGCGAAGTTGCAGAAGAAGGCAATGGCGAAGTTTCAGAAGTTAACCTACGAACCCATGGACGATAGCAATGTCCCAGCACCTGATCTCCAAGAAGTCAAACGAGCAATCGATTTACTGAAAACCAAAAAAAGCCGCTGGTAAGGACCAACTACCGACCGTGCGTTATAAACATGGCCAACGGCTCGACACAGGGTAATTTCCAAGATTTGGGAGGAAAAAAAAGCTTTCGGAGGAATGGATGGAAGGAGTGGTTTTCCCCATCTTCCAAAAGGGTGCTACGCTGGTTAAATACGTTGGTAAAAACCGCCTCAAAGTACTTTGCCAGATCCTGTTACGCAGGCGGTCACAAAATGCACAAGGTTTCATAGGGAATTCTCAGGCGGGTTTTTTTCATGTGTGGACTCATTACTGCGACCAGTATAGTTGATTTATTGTAATATCGCCCAGGTGTTTGCTGTATGACCTGCACTGCATTTCTTTTTGCTATAATCGCTATTGAGTGAGCGATATGCTTATTTTAAAATGCGTGCTTGCGTGTATTGGGGTTTACCCTTCCTTCAAAGCTTGATCTACTTTACCCACTTATTACTCGCTGCCAAGCACTATCCCATATTGTAGCCGTCCCTGGCGAGGACTCATTCGTACCTCTGACCAGTACACTTAACTATAGGAGGGACATTTGCACTGTCAAGAGGCTTCAGAGGGTAAATATAGAATTCAGCACGAAGGAAGGGTAAATGGAGGGGCCTGAGAATAAACCCATGCTAAAGTCACTTGACATCGAATGGCTAGATTCTACTAAGATTCGAACCCACGACCACTCGCTTGTCAAAACAGACTCGATAACCTTGCGGCTACGGAGCCCCCCTCTCAGGCGGGTTTCATGGGGGTTCACGCCACTATGGACCAAATTTCCACCGTCCGACAAATCTTGTAGAAATGTCTGGAGTACAACGCACCCACGCATCACATCTTTATTGATTTCAAAGCAGCATGTGAAACAATCGATCGAGACCAGTTATGGAAGATAATGGCACGAACACGGTTTTCCGGATAAACTGATGCGACTTATCAGAGCTACAATGGATCGAGTGACGTGTTTCGTGCGCATCGCGGGGATACTTTCGCGTCCCTGAGGTGCGACGAGGGTTGAGACAAGGTGACGGCTTATCATGCATCGCTCTAGCGGTGGTGATCCGACGAGCGGGCATCGAAACGAGATTTTCACCAAGGATAGTCAACTTCTGGGCTTTGCAGATGACTTTGCTATTAAAGCCAGCAACTTTGCGACGGCGGACGCAATTTACGTCAGACTGAAAGCGGAGTCTAGGAGCGTTGGGCTCAAAATAAATGCATCGAAGACCATATACACGAAAGGACGAGGCTCAAAGAAAAAAACATGCGTGCCTCCCACGCATGCTACTCGTTGACGGCGATGAACTAGAAGTGGTAGATGAATTCGTGTATTTGGGATCACTGGTGACTGCGGCCAATAACACTAGTAAGGAGATTCAGCAGCGCATTGAAGCGGGAAATTGGGCCTACTTCATTCTTCGCAAAACGCTAAACCGTACGAAGCTGACAATGTATAAAACTTTTATCAGACCAGGAGTTCTTTACGGACTTAAACCGGAGGACGTTGTTCACGGAGGACAAACGCGCCCTTGCCATGTTCGAGCGGAAGGTGCTGCGGATGATATTTGTCGGAGAACAAACTGAAAGCGCAAAGCGGCGGAGGCATATGAGTCACGAGCTACAGGCACTGCTTGGAGAGTTTCTCATCGTGCATTTGGCGAAAGTCGTTAGGGTGGGCCGGACACGTCGTACGGATGCCGGACAACAGTGCGACGAAAACAGTCCTATTCAACAATCCCACCGGTATCAAAAATAAAGGGGAGTAACGTGCAAGATGGCTTGACTAGAATACATATTTCATTTTTTTTTAAACTTTTTGGCTCTTCACTAAGCTTATTTTACCCTGGAAGCTAAAACTTCAACATAGACTCATAAAACCCATTACCTTTCTGAATGGAAAGTGTCAGGTGACACTAAATCACTGTTATATAATCGTATTTTTCAATTTGATCAGATGAAACTTTTTAAGTTTCTTTTTTAATGCAAAGTGCATATTATTCCATTAACTACACTACAATTCCCTCAGTGAACAAACATTTGCACTTTACCCGGTGCCGGTACCTGTTACCGTCGTTAGTTACCTTTAATTTTCTTCGTCAAATTTAACACCGAGCTAAAAGGTATAACGACCTATCTCAACATTCCAGCCGTCCCGCAGCCGGCCGCCCCGGCAGCCGACAGCAACACGGAATGCTTGAACTCGGTTCCTCGGTTGCCCCCATCGCGCGACCTCTTTCGCGAAGGGCTTTTGCAACACAAATTCGTACTCCACGCCGCCGCTTCGTACTCGAAGCCGCAGCTGTGAGAAGGAGGCAAGGGTCAATCCCAAATGTTTACTATCATTAGGTTCATTGCGGTCTCCCAGACCTAAAACCATCACGTTTCATTCACAGATCAAACTTCAACCCGAACTCCACACTCTCAGCGAGATTCACTTTCGTTGGCCTCCGACCGCTAGACCACCAACCTTCCAACCAGCCAGCCAACCAACCAACCCAACCGACAGCGACAGTGACGACGAAGTTAGCGCAGCAGCAGCGGTAACGATCGCGGCTTATGTTTGTACTTTCTCTCCGCCGAGTCGTCGCTTGGTCGCTATGGCAATTTCTCCCGCGAAGTCCGGCAAAGGTGTACGCGCAGAGAAAGAGTGAACCGCGAGATCTCTGCTGCCCGGATTGGTTGCTCCGAACCATTACACGACGGAGTTGCAATCTGCAGCAGCTCCGGATCGACCAAAAAACTTACCGCCATCCGAACGATCAGTCGTACCGTAGCCATTGCGTTCGCGAGTTGTGCAATAGGATGTTTTCGGGTTCAGTGGATTTATTTGGAGGCAAAAGTCAAAAAAATAAAAATACATAAAAATAAAGTGGTTGGTCTTTGGAACTTCAACCTTTTGTGCGTAGGCTCAGGTAGACAAACCTGTGCGATGTGTTAAGTGGTTCTTATGTTGAAAGGAATCAATCAGAAGAATGTTTTTTCCGCTGGATAATGGCGGCAAGGACAAAGGATTAAGGTGCATTTGAGACCTATTGACTTCGTTCGAAAGAAATGAAACGTTCATAGAAGGATGTAAAAGGCGAAAAAGCACAAAAACATAAAAGTTGATGCAATTGCTTTTCATAGCCAACATAACTGCGGTGAGAATTCCCTTAGCTATTGTCGGGCGGGCGCGGGAGAATTAAAAAGAAACGAAACGAAGAGTTGAATAAAGACCCTAAAGAGGACGGAAAACGGTGATTTTGAATAGGCGAAGAAATAGATTACTATGTGCTTATCATAGTACCATCATCTATGCTCGTCTCGCTCTTCTCAGGTGGTGGGTCTGTCGTCGTTTGCCGGCTTTATGGACAGAAGATGGATGCACCGGAGGTGGCTGAGGCTCGGCCCTAGTTCGGTAGCGTCTAGGGCATCAGTTGACGTTCGGAACTTGAGGGCGCAACGTTATCCGTGGGAGTGAAGTGTTAATCAAGTGGAAAATTGAGCACGAAACTCAATTATGTTTTCTGTCATGTTGCAGCGAATTGTATCAAGTATCTTTTTATCCTCTTAGCCATAGTAACGATGATGACAATTTGATGCAGTAAGTGGAAAAATCTCTTCTCAGAGGATTATTACAACGAAAAGCGCGTCATGTAACCGACTGGAAGAGCAAAGGAATAGAATAGTGTGCATCAAAGTTAAAAACGAAAAAGTAAAATGAAGTTCATATCATTCAGAGAGTGCACTTAGTTTCATCCTGCCGAAAAAGATTGGTAACATCAATGGAGTTATGAAGATAAAAAATGCTTCCAAGGAATGCAGTGAAAGCTACGTTAGCATCATCCTTTCGTCTCGCAAAACCTTTTCGCACAGTGAAGCCATCAGTGTTTTTGACCACCGTCATCATCATCAGCAAGAGTGTGTGATTCGAAAGGCAAACCGAGTGAAGTGAAAAGAACTGCGTCCGCTACATCAAGGATACCTCAATTTGCTGCCGAATCCGTTTGGAGAGTTCTAACACACGCGGCCACCCGGCGTGCGGCCGTGAGTGGAGAAAATCGAAACAATGAAGGTAAGCTATGTAGAAAGATTAGTGCAGTCAGCAGCAACATTGGTACGTACGTACGTATGGGAACCAGAAGAGACCCTGTACGAACGGAATGGTGTTCTGCAAATTGCAGTTATTTCTCGCTCCGTTTACTTCTGCATGAATTTCCCTTTCATCTACGTGCGCGCGCGCGTAAAAAAAAGCATCGAGAGTGAGAGTGAAGCAAACCGGCTTTTGCGGCGTTCGATCGGATGTGGCACGGTTTTTTTTGCTCTGCAGGTCGCCGATTTTTTTTTGTTTTGGAGGCTGCTTCTTTTGATGGCAGCACCAAGCCAGTGGCTTGGGGTGTTCAATATTCGAAGGATTAAATTTCGTTTGGAAAGGTTATTAGTATGCTAATCCGTGTGCTGTAGATTTGTGTGGCGCAGTTTGTGGTTTAGTACGAAATTGGATATTCCAGGTTTGGACAATAAAAATAAAATTGGAAGTATTTGAAATATTTTATGGCTTCAGGCTTGTTGTAGAAAAATGCGCGACTTGCGGAGTTTTTTTTTATTAAGTGGAACATTTTACCAATTCTTCAGTAGCTGTGCAGTTATTCGCATTTTTCGGCTTCCATTCACCTCGAAAACACACAGCGACAACGAAACTTATAAGCTGAATGATTCAAATGGGTCCCAGAGGTGAAATTTTTAGACCCCGATTTTGAAATTTGAGATTGTACTACTGCTTACTTTGAAATCACGTCTAGAGTCCCACAAGGCAGCCATCTTAGGCCGCTTGCTGATCTATCTCAACGATGTCAATATTGCATGAAAATGTAGAAGGCTGACTTATGCTGATGATTTCAAATTATTTCAAATTGTGAAAGATTCTAAAGATAGCTTTGTTCCTGCTACTCAGTTAGTTAGCTTTGTTAACTCCTTCAGGTTGAACGGAATAGCTGAAAATTCCACCAAATGCTCTATCATTTCGTTTTTTTGGAATGATCATAAGTTTTCTTTGACTATAACATCTCAGGCAATACACTCAACCGTGAGTCATAAGTCAAAAATGTTGAAGTTCTTTTAGACTTTAAACTCCATTTTAAAAATCACATAAACTACGTAAGAACAAAGGCATTTAAAATTCCGTTTTGCTATACTCCACTTACCATGGATAATTTTTCACTTTCTGAGGTTCAATCTAATCCAGTTAAAACAAACAAATTTTTTGTAGTATTTTGTTTAAGATTTCGCATTACAAAATTAAAACAAGGAATTAGCAACACTTGCGCATAGTTTAAAAAGAAAACTGAGAGCAAATTTTTCATGATTGAAATATAATTAAGAACTTAATTTAGAGTTTTAATTAAAAAGTGGATAATCAAGAAATGAGATAAACGGGAAGCAATTAGAAAAACTCAGGATTAAAACCAATTTATCAAAGCAATTAAGCAAATTTAATTTAAAATTCACTCCAAATTGTACTGCGTCGTTCAAATTTAATCACAGTAAAGGTTGCACTGGCACAGTAATTGCGAACTCTTTCACTTTGCGTTTCTAGCATTGCAGCAAGTAATTAAATACTCGCGCTGCCGTATCGTATCTCAATTAAGAACGTTGACCGAATGAGTTTTACATGTTTTTACAGATCTTATAGTCTACTCCACGTTCCAACCATAGTGTTACTTATGACTGGCCATGAGTTATCTGGAACTTTAGCCTCGGAACTCACTGGAACAAGCCGTGGCTATTCTTGCGCTCCTTCTGTGAAAGATAATTCTTTTGATTAACTTAAATGGTGTTTCAATGGAGTTTCGATGACTTGGGTTCTGCATCATGCCATAACATTTTTATGACTCTATTCTATGCCCACAGTATAGTTGGAGAGCATATGGGTCATTCCACGGGAAATTTACAGTCAAAATTTTTTATCTCTTCGCAATATTTTTTTTACGTTCTTTGTTAAAAAAAAATCGACACGTATTTTTGTATTTCGATGTTACTGTTGGAATTCGCAAGATATGATTTTTTAAAGTATTGTAATCTGGAAAAATCACTATTTTTTAAATACTGATTGTAAACATAGTTTGTAATATCAAAAAATGACTTTCTACCAGATGTGTTCACTATTCCACAAGCTTTCAAAATTGGTATACCATACCTCCTCTCGATTGTTTTTCAATAGTTAAATAATGCATTTTTATAAACAATTGCAATTTTTTCAAAGTTGGAACTTTTTTTTCTCGATTTTTTTTATTTTAAAATATTTGTCCATCTTTCTCGAAGAAGCATGCAAAATTTGGAAATGGAGAAATGAAAACTCTGGAAGTTATGAGTTTTTATGTCTCAGCGCGTGTGTCAATGTGAAGCGAGCGGTTATGCTCAATCGATGTTCTAACCCACGGGCAGCTTCATAACGAGGCCGCCTTTGATGCTATTAAGTGTAACGTGTCGTTGAAGCACGCGTGTTCGTCCTCTCGTTTGCATTAACGTGCGCGCTTCGATATAAAAATTCATAACTTCTAGAGTTTTCATTTCTCCATTTCCAAATTTTGCATGCTTTTTCGAGAAAGATGAACAAATATTTTAAAGTAAAAAAAATCGAGAAAAAAAAGTTCCAACTTTGAAAAAATTGCAATTGTTTATAAAAATGCATTATTTAACTATTGAAAAACAATCGAGAGGAGGTATGGTATACCAATTTTGAAAGCTTGTGGAATAGTGAACACATCTGGTAGAAAGTCATTTTTTGATATTACAAACAATGTTTACAATCAGTATTTAAAAAATAGTGATTTTTCCAGATTACAATACTTTAAAAAATCATATCTTGCGAATTCCAACAGTGACATCGAAATACAAAAATACGTGTCGATTTTTTTTGAACAAAGAACGTAAAAAAAATATTCCGAAGAGAAAAAAAATTTTGACTGTAAATTTCCCGTGGAATGACCCATATATAACACCATGAATAGCAAATTATACTAACATCACTTTGCAGACAAACAAAATTTAATTGCAATGAGCACCGCCACACGTTTCTTGTTAAGATTTCTAAATTCGAGTTTGTTGGTTTGCACCAGTAGAGGTACCGATCGCTTTTCGATTCGACACGGGTCACGCTGAAAAGTATTATTTTTGGGGGACTTCAGCCAAGGAGCCTTTTTACATCGTTCTCTTCTAATCGAAATGAAATAAAACGGATTCGTTCGTGATAGCGTGTCTCATGCGTCCGTTTTCCCTTTAACAGACCATTTCTTTGGGCCAGCATGTTTTTGTTTTGTTCGTTTAGTTTTTGCACACAAAAACACGAACACATTCATGTATGCAAACACGACTATCGCCAATAGATCAACCGGTTTGGACGGTCCCGTGACCGAAAGTCAAAAAAAGGGAGACTTACCGGTCAAAGTAAATACTAAATTTGTTAGTTCTGATATATGTGGGATATTCAAACATGGTTGCCGTCATACTATGCGTATTTTTTTCGTTTTTAATCTTTAAGGGATCAATACATGACTTAAATTTTTGAAAAAATCACGATCCTACGATGTGTAATCGTTTTTCATCCACTTCCCGTGGTCTGATCATTACAAAATTAGTATCAAAGTAAACGAAATGGGCTGCAGAATCAAATTTTGAAATATAAAATTGTGATTTTTTCAAAAATTTAACTCGTATATGTCCCGTTAATGTGAAATAATTTGAAATGGGCACTTCCTTGCAAAGCAGAGCGATCGACGATCAGCAGGTTTTAACAAGGATATATCAGTTTTATAATACATTATGAAATTTGCATCATATTGTGTTATAAATTGGAAAAATAACTGAAATACCAAATACCAAATAAGAAGTAATACCAAAAATAATCAAGTTTATAAAAGATTCTGGTAAAACTTACATCATATAGCAATGGGGGTGTTCATTATGGCGATAGTGGCACTCCCAGTGGTTGCCAACAGTTCTACACTGTCTAGTTTTTTTTTCAAAATTCAGATGAACCTGGTTCCGAGATATTCATTACGCAGGAGTGGAAAGGAAAAATATTTGTACACAGTCATCTCCAAACTCCATCAGTCAAGGGGTCAGTCCCGGCGTAGTGGTTAGCATTCACGCCTCTCACGCCGAAGACCCAGGTTCAAATCCCAACCCCGCAGAAGTCACGAATGACCTAAGCTGGTTAAAGTGACTATAATCTAACAAAAAAAATTCATCGGTCAGTGTCAACACCGGAGTTGGCAAACCGGGGGATTGTCCCAAACATATTGTTACGTGAGTGAATAAAATGTACAAGGAAATCCTCATGACTGCTCGCAAGGTGCAAATAAAGCGCTGAAGTGGCAATCTTGACCGTAAAGTGCGGTTAAACGTCATTCGGAAAGTCAAAAGGTTGATCTCAATATCAAGGATTATGCTTTGGTGAAAAAAACTGATTACGGACTGCTGTATTTTGCGGCGAATTTATCTCCAGAAAAGCCTTTCTGGATGCTAACCACTACGCCGGGACTGACCCCTTGACTGACGGAGTTTGGAGATGACTGTGTACAAATATTTTTCCTTTCCACTCCTGCGTAATGAATATCTCGGAACCAGGTTCGTCTGAATTTTGAAAAAAAACTAGACAGTGTAGAACTGTTGGCAACCACTGGGAGTGCCACTATCGCCATAATGAACACCCCCATTGCTATATGATGTAAGTTTTACCAGAATCTTTTATAAACTTGATTATTTTTGGTATTACTTCTTATTTGGTATTTGGTATTTCAGTTATTTTTCCAATTTATAACACAATATGATGCAAATTTCATAATGTATTATAAAACTGACATATCCTTGTTAAAACCTGCTGTTCGTTGATCGCTCTGCTCTGCACGGAAGTGCCCATTTCAAATTATTTCACATTAAGGGGACATATACGAATTAAATTTTTGAAAAAATCACAATGTTATATTTTAAATTTTGACAAGTGTTACTGAGCAAGTAAAGAACCCAATCGAAGTCGCAAACAACAAACAGTGCACAGTGGGGATTTGTTGGGCAAAAATATCTGAATATCTCAGAACGCTGCTGAGCTAGGATCAATCTTTCGATGTCAAAAGAAAAATATTTTTATAATGATGTGATGCTTGTTTACGGCACGTATCTGTTTCTAGCAGTTTTTGCCAAAAGAAGGGCATTTTACTCTACTTTTGTCGACATGAAGAGATGTAAAAGTCCATATTTCCGGATTCCGATAGAATAAAATTGATCATTTTTCTCCATATATAAGTTATTTTCAAAAGGAATCCGATGCACAGTGGTGCAGAATCGAAAAAACGCGATAATTAGTATTTACGTAAAAAACACATAATTTTTTAGTGTTGGTGTCTTTAAGGTGAAGGTCGATCGTCACAGTCCAACTGCTTTTTTTTACTGATTTCAGTACTTGTTGCCACTATCGTTTTGTTTATGCTATGGCACTTTTTCCAGAAGAACTGGGTTGCTAGTAGCAGGTAATAATCTGTTATGAACAGTTATGAAACGTAGAATCGCGTATCTATTTTTGTTGTTGAACTAGATCCGACAGTAATTCTCGCACATAAAATGTTGTTTACGGTGAATTTGATTATTAGTGAATTTTAAAAGTATATTATCGACACTCTACGACCCTTAATTCAATAGCGAAAATAATTGATCAATTTCATGCTCAAATGTTTACGTTGGCATCACTCCATATATACGTCCGTTCCCTTGGTAACGTACAGCAACGACGGTAGTGGATTCGGAATAGCAAACGAAACGAAGTAAAGTTTTCATATCAATTCAAGTGAGCAGTTTAGGCAAAATCATTATAATATCTTACCAAATAACTGTTCGGGTGGTAAATTAAAGTTTTCTGTGTCTCAAGTTAAGTTTCGCGAGTGATGTGACGAATGGAATGGCCGAAAAAATTAATGAAAAATCGACGGCGAAAAACTGAAAATATGGTGATGAATTTCAATTGGGCAGAAATCTCAGTATTTAGTGTAATTTATGCCCCAAAACGTAACCTATAGAATGCAATGTTTAGTGCTTCGAGTTGCGAGATCTTATTACGGCTAGCAGGTTAGCTGAACTAATTTTATTTTTTTGTGATGGTTTCCCGAGTCTATGGGATCAAGCTGGTACACTGAAGACCCAAAAACAAATGAAGTGTCTTCACAAAAATTGTAGAACACGCTAAAATCAGCGACTTTGTCGAAAACAATATCTTTTTATCTCTTGCTTTTCCGAAATCTAATGATTTATTTGAAACAAACACTCGGTTTTGATCAGTAGGTCGTATGAATAAAAGAGTTAGAGTAAATTGTCCCATAAGATTTACACGGGAAAAGCAAAACAATCTGATTTATTCATACGGCCCACCGTGGGATGAAACCCAAATCTTGGTGGACAAAAGTAATTACGCTAAAACCGTTAGTCATAAGTATATAGTATGTTCGGAGTAAATTTGTTATTTTAACTTCCGCATTTTTTGGTGTATATGACACTAGGGTGACCATCATAGTAAGCGAGTGCATAAAATAAACTTTTTTATGACTTAAGTTAGTTGAATAAAATGTTCAGCAAAGTTAAAGAACATTAAATTTTAGGTAACTTTGCCAAAAAAATGGTTATGGTTGATGGGCTGGAGCTATTTAAAGTTTTTTGGTCGGGCTCGGGGTGGACCTAAAAAATCCGTTTTTTCTTTATATCTTCTTTCGTGTTTATTTCTCACAAATCATGCCTTCTGAGCACTTTCACACGCATGGGAAATGCATATTTTGTTTGAAGGAATCAAGTTGCTATCTCCTTTGGTTCCGAAGCTACAGGCATTTTTTCTAAAAAAAATATGGTTTTTTCAAATGTCAATAACGTAAAAACTGCTCAAAAAGAGCAAATGAAATTTTGTATAAATGTTTAGTTGGCCTCCGAAATTAATTGAGATCGCATCGGTCCAGGTCGGCCCCTTTTTGCAAGACCGTATTGCATATTGAAGTAAAAATTACCGTTTTACTAACCAAAATCACAAATTTTACGTAAATAGAATGGATTAAAAAAGCGAAAAAAAGTCTAAATGCGGAATGCGAAAAAAATGCGGAAGTTAAAATAACAAATTCACTCCAAACATATTATATACCTAGGACTAACGGTTTTAGCGTAATTACTTTTGTCCACCTAGATTTGGGTTTCACCCCACGGTGCGGCCTAATAGCTTTGCATACAATTCTTTTAGTGCTTTCAAATGTTCACGAAGTTGTTTGGTATGGTAAATTACACATTGTCACTGAAGACTATTTGTCGTTAGAGTGCATATTTAATGTGTCATAAAATACTCTATCAAAAAGTTACACAATTTTCAATTGATTTTTTTTGCGGGTTGCAGAGTGCGTTAGTGAAAGTTTTTTGCAGATAAAGTATAGTATTTTCCTATGAAAGTTGTTTGGTTTGCCAGAGATTGAAAAAAAAAAGAAAATTAAACAAAAAATTTTTGAGTTGAATTGATTTTTAAATGTTTTAGGGAATATTCAATAGATGTGGTCATTTCAGTGAAATTAGTTCTGGAAATGTTGCCAGTAACGTTCTACCTTTATGAACGAAACCATATTAATATGGGTGTCCAACTTCAGGATTTTCAATCTTTGTAAATTCTTGAAGTTAGACATCCATATTGGTAATGAAATGGCCATATCTCGGCTGTTTCTCGACGGATTTCCGTTCTCTTTTCATCAATCGACTAAAAATGAAATCTAGTTTCAAGATAAAATATGAATATTATTGAATATCCATAACAGAAAAAGATACAAGCCATGAAAAACATAATTTTATGACATATCCCCGGACAACCCGAAATATCTCCGCTGTGCACTGACTGTTGCAAATCTTGCAACATTTTAGAAAAAACAGAAGAAAATTGCCATCGAATGCAATTGGTTTAATTGAAAAATGTTTTATTTTGCACATAAAGGTTAGGGTCGATTGAATTTTATCAAAATTTTGCCTGCCCCGATCATTTTGTCTAACCCCTGATACATTCGTGGGTGATAAAAAAAATCATACCTCTTAAAAACATTCCTAGGTTTATTTTCTACCGCACATGTTGTTATTTCGAATAGAGTAAGGAACTTATTTTAAGCAGTCTAGTCGTATCACTGATTGTTTTACCTTATTATAAGCGATGGGTTGACTAAGTGGGGGATCAGTATATTAATTATCCTGTTAACTTTAATTCTTCAAGATGTTACCACTGAAAGTCACTATTATTAAGTTAAACTTCTAATTTGTTACATTAAAAATATCAATCTGGAACTAATTTTATTCAGCATGAAAGGGGTCAGTCCCGGCGTAGTGGTCAGCATTCACGCGTCTCACGCCGAGGACCGGGTTCAAATCCCAACCCCGCAGAAGTCACGAATGACCCAAAACTGGTTAAAGTGACTATAATATAAACAAAAAAAAAATCAGCATAAACGCATTTTAATCATCAAGGTGCTTTCTTAAGCAGTCCTGAAACTTACTAATTTGTCCCATATTATCACTGTTATAAGCTTGTGAGTGACCATGACCTCAAATGACGCAAGCACGATTAGAATAGGGATTAGAGTAGGGATTAGAGCAGAGAGTCATTAGTATGCTATTTACGAATTTACCATGCTATACTATGGTAATAAAAGTAAGCTTCTTAACGTTCTTTCTTATCTTGCATGTTTTTCGATGATTTTCTAATCTATTTGTAGTAACTAAAGGTAACTATTTTCAGAGAGCGATAAAATTAAAATTTGAAATAAAATAAAGTATTAGTTTCTTGTTCGTGAAATTCGTGACAGCATTAACTGAAAGGCTGTTATGCGAATGCGAATATGCGAATTGATAGTAGAAAGTATTAAAACTAAAGGTGTGAATAGTATTCTTAGATCAGGACAAGCTGTGAAGAATACTACATCTCATACGTACTAGACGTCTATTAACTCTCTCTCTCTCTCGGTTAATTTGCTGATTTGGGCCCTTTTCACAAGTAGGTCTTTAATTTTTGCTATCTGCACAAACAAGGCACTAGAACACGGTCCTTACAATCGCGTGGAAGATTTTTGGCAGCATACTAAATGATCAAAAACGGAAATAATTTTGAACATTAGTTATTTGATCAAAATATCGGTATTAGGCCACTTCAAAGATAGTTCAAAAAATACTTCATCAGTTTAACTTCCTGGAGTAACATACAAATCAAATATTCACCACAATGACAATCGTAAAACTACACAAAGCTTTTATCTCATAAACCATATATACATTAAGCATTTCCCTTATATGTACACACCCGCTCTGTGCAAGCATGTTTCCGGTGTCACAAACGGTGAGCTGCTGAATCCTTCCCTACGACAAGTGCTGTGTCACCGCAACCCGAGAAAGCATTAAAATTAAACCTCCTGCCGGAATGTAGCTAGGTACTGCCGGTCATAGTCAAACACTGTGTCGCAATTTATACGAAACCATGCCATCGCCGCCGCCATGACTGTTGCACATTTGCTAAACATTATGAGGGTACCTAATGTATAGTCACATTATTCAAACAGGAAACGATGGGTTGGCTTGAACGCGCTGTTGCTCCGTAAAGAAATGCCCATTTCGAATTACTTCACATTAAAAGATTAAAACCCAAACAAATTGCACACAATGTTCGTATGTCCCACATAGGTACGGAGCCAACAAATTTAAGGTTTACTTCGACGATGTAGTCTCCCTTTTTTGACTGATTGAACCGGCTTTCCGCTCACGGAACCAACCATCCGAACCGGTTGATCTGTTTGCGATGGACATGGGTTTGCAGGAATGTGTTCGTGTTTTTTTGGTGTGCAAAAACGAAATGATCAAAACAAAAAAGCATGCTGGCCCGAGGAAATACACAGTCGTCTAAAGGGAAACGAACGCATGGGACACGCTAGCTTACGAACGAATGTCGTTTAATTTCGTTTAGATATAAAAGTTCCTTGCCTGAAGTAAAGAAATAATACCATAAACAGCGTGACCCGTGTCAAATCACGCAGCGATACCCGATACGAACTTACAAAAAATTACGATTAGAAATCTTAATAACAAATGTGTGAAGGATTGCAGTAAGACGAAAACGCGTTTTCTCGCTTGTCAATCCTCACTTCGTTTGGATAGTAGAAAAAAATCAGTGCTCATGTCACAAGTTAAGCACTATGCAACAAACAATCAGTAAACGATCGTTTTCTGACAATTAAATTCAAAATCTCACACAACTAGAATTATAAAACCCATATGGTAGCAAAAATGGTCCAACATCAAAAGAATTAACTTTCACAAAGGATCGGTTCCGGTGAGTTTCTTGGCCGAATCTTACACTGTAAATGCAAAAAGCAAACCAAAGTCCTGACACTTCATTATGAATTGGAATTTGCTATTCAAATAACATGTTTGTATTGGGTTACCTTAAAAGTAAATATTTAATTTAAATTTATTAAAATTATAAATCAAAACAATGTAAATTCAGCTAATCCTCAAAGGCTATTCCAACGCTTGACTAGCACATAATTATCATTTTCGTGGTATGATTTTCCGCTTCAGGGACCATTTAATGGAACTGATACAGCAACCTCATAAAGTCGATTGCATAAATCAATGCCCAGTGATGCGTGGAAATGCATAAATTTTCCGCCTATTCAATCATTGCTAGTCTCATTTTCTTGGCACAAGCTGCACATCGCGGCGTGGCGATGGCTGTCGCTTGTGTCGTCATCTTTTTTCCATCATTAGTCATCATCATAACAACACGAGACAGGGCTGTGTTGTGCTGTGCTGTGACACGGTGATACACCACCATTTTCCCCTTCAACTGAAGCAACAATGACACCACCGCACCGCATCACCGACCGGCAGCCAGCGTAGTTTACCTTAGTGGGTTAAGTAAACAAACATCGCCACTGACTGATTTCCCGGATGATCGACGGTTAGCTGACACGGACTATCGGACCGATTTACCGAGACCAAAGCCCATTACATTACACTGAGCCGCTGTTTTTCCGTACTTTGGACACGATGAGTGGCTTCGGTTCGTGAAATGACTTTATTATGCTGGGATGCTGTCTGGGCTGTACCATAGCCACTAATAAAGCTGCATGATTGGCTACCGCCGCCGGTTGCCGCTGGCTAAGGTGGTGGTGGTGGTGGTGGTAAGTTTACAATTTTGCTATATAAGCGGTAACGATTGCGATTTGATTGATGAAGCATGGATTAGCAGTCACTGAATAAATTAGTTACAGTTTCCTCGATTGTAGCTAATATAGCTGTTTGGGAAATTTATTGCAGTGGCGGTGAGTTTTTTTCGGATGCTGGTCCCACCCTGTGACTAACAGAAAGCATAACAATATTTGGCACCAATATGGAGTTAATATGAATGCACTATTTTTTGCATATTTTTCTTTTTCTGATAAACAATTTCGTAGTAAAACATGAAATTAATAATCAGTGGCGTCCCAGGCTGGGGCACATTGGGGCATGTGCCCCACTTTCACTGTAAAATTTAATGCAAAACAAAATAATTTTTGTAACCCAGAAGTCTGCAGTTTTTAACTTAATCGGTCGCCATTTTTGCGATAGGTACCTTCTGATTCAAACTTAGAACAGTCTCAAACTTCGAACACTTCAGCATAAAATGCTCGTCAATATCGCAAATATGATAAAATATTATGCTTATTGTACACCACCGTGTTCGTTAGAATGTCCTCTATCCGGTGAGGTATAACGTTGATATTGTGTTGAGACACCGTTTGTTGATAGTAGCAGCTGTATACGCTCTTCGATTTATATTGATTTTTCGTTGCTTTCGCAATTAAGTCGACCAGCAAAGCTATCCGCCGTCAAGTCGTTATTTGTTTGCATTGATTCTGATCGAAATAGAATCTGTATCGGTGCAGTTTCAACCGCACATTGAGTGATAAAAGTGTTTCGTTCGCTTCGCTTTGATAACAACAGATCGGCGCTATCCCATTGTTTCGCGTGTGTGGCTCACTGGTATTTCATCTTTCGCCACTATAGTGTTTACCGGCTACGTGTGTATCGAATTGCAGCGGCGTTCGAGTAGCGGGAGTTTGAGCGAAAATAATTTTTTTTTATACATTTGGTGAAAAATAAAAACTTGCCTAACATGGCCTCGGCTTGCCATTCGTGCGCTACGGGAATCACGGATTCGTATGTTACCTGCCGTGGTTTTTGTAACGCGGTGTTCCATCCATCTTGCTGTGGGATTGCTTCGTCTGCATTCGATGAGTTGTTAAAAAATGATCAGCTTTTCTGGATGTGTAAAACCTGCTCCAGTCTCATGAATGACGTCCGCATGAGGCAAGCAGTACGTGCGGCTTACGAATCAGGCCAAGAAAAAGTGCTCTCCGCGCACAACGAAATTGTCGAATGTTTAAAACAGGAGATTCTTGTTGAGCTGAAAAACGAAATCAAATCCAATTTCTCCGTCCTCATCAATTCCAGTTCGATGACGCCCAGAACTTCAAAACACTCGACTTCCGGTACTGTTTCAACTAGGCGCCGTCGACTGTTCAAAAAGCCTAGTAATAACAGGCCGCAACCACAACCACTCATGCTTGGCACATCCGATTCACTATCGCCGTCATTCGGAAACTTCGCCGCTACGGCTCCAGCTGAAAAATTTTGGCTGTATCTATCCCGTATCTCCCGTGATGTTACTGTTGAGCAGATGCGCTCCTTGGTTTCCCGTCGTTTACGTACTGACGACGTTGATGTTGTTAGACTTGTTGGGAAAAGCCGTGATATCAGCACCCTGTCCTTTATCTCATTCAAAATTAGAATAAACGCTAATCTAAAAGCCCAGGCACTGTCTCCATCGACCTGGCCGAAAGGAATCTTTTACCGGGAGTTCCAGGACACTCGGACTAGCGTAAATTTTTGGAAGCCTCAAGTAACACCAAGTCGCGATGGCATAGCGGCAATAAACCCGACGTCCGGCGCCCCTTTGGTAACGGAAGAAGTCGACATGACGGACTAGGATCACCGCGACGCATAGCAGAAAGTCTTATGGAGGCCTCTTCTCAGATCGACACAGTCCGGCCGTTTGCTGCCAGCGCTCATCTCAGTCGTCGCGGTCCTGATGTCGAATCTGCAGTAGAGGTCCTCCAATCTGCTCTCACAGGCAAGTACTCACGTTTTCGCGAACTTCCACTTCCTCATCGCTCTCCCGCTTCCAGCGCTGATTCATTTGCTGTATCTTCTGGCTGCTCTACACCTACATCTGCATCTTTACCTGTCTCCCGCACATCGCCTCTGCGTCATACTTCAAGTCAGTTAAGCTTATCGTCATCCGGTCCGGGACGCCTATCACAACGCATTATGGAAACCCCTGATCCGCCTAGCTCAGTCGAGCCTGCCGTAGTCTCCGATTCGCAATCGCATTTGTCTCGTTCCTGCCATCCAAGTCGTCCCGGCCCTGAGTCTAGTGCTGGCGAAGGGGTTTTCCAAGCTGCCCTCCATGGCAAGTATCCTAACAGTATCGGAAACCATCGCTCTGATGAATTTTCAATTCCTAGGATGGCACCCCTAGTAAGCAACGCCCCACCAGCCACGTCGAATGTCCTGATTTATTATCAAAACGTTGACGGAATAAACAGTTCCCTAGCCGAGTACCAGTCAGCCCTCAGCGACGCCTGCTATGATGTCTACGCTTTCACTGAAACGTGGTTGAACGAGAATACTTTGACGAACCAGCTGTTCAATGACTCGTACTCCGTATATCGACAGGACCGGTCGTCTTTAAATAGTTTCAAACGCACAGGAGGTGGTGTATTGTTAGCTGTTCGTTCATGTTTCAAGTCTCGTACGGTTAATTCTCCAGATTGCTCAGCGGTTGAACAATTATGGGTCGCAATTACTACTGCTGACGGAACACTCTATCTATGCGTGGTATATATTCCTCCTGATCGAGTAAACGATGAAACTCTAATTGAAAAACATGTTAATTCACTCAACTGGATTGTTTCGCAACTGGGGCCCCGAGATAAAATTATCATTTTTGGTGATTTTAATTTAAGCGCGATTACTTGGCAGTGCAACCCTTACGGATCTTTCTTTCCGGTCACGTCTCTGTCCTCTATTGGAATAGCACCGCGAAAACTGCTCGATGCATATTGCACCGCTGGACTCAAACAGATGAGTGGAATTGTAAACGAAAATCATCGCACGCTTGATCTATGTTTCGCTGCCGATGAATTATGCGCAGACTGTTTGGTTATGGAGGCTCCGTCACCGCTCGTAAAGCTTTGTAGGCATCATCCTCCTTTGCTTACGCATTTAAAGATTAGCCCACAACTACGCTTTCGGGACACTTCTGAAAGCCTGTCGTACGATTTCACTAAGGCAAATTTCCACGGCATGAACGATTTTTTTACACATGTTGATTGGGACGAGGCCCTTCGCGATCATGACGCCAATCTCGCAGCATCGACTATCTCTAGCATTATCCTCTATGCTATCGACCAGTTTGTACCCGTAAAAACTAAGCGTGTATCATCTAAACCAGCCTGGACCAACCGCGATCTGAAGCATCTTAAAACGGTGAAACGTGCTGCCCTTAGACAACACAGTAAGCATCGCACTGAAGCCACGAAGACAAGATATTTAGAAGCGAATGCTAATTATAAACTACTTAACGATCGCCTGTATAACGCGTACCAGAACAATCTGCAACGCCGCCTCAAGGCAAACCCCAGAAGCTTCTGGCGCCACGTGAATGAGCAACGGAAAGAATCAGGGTTGCCTTCTATGATGTCCAATGGTTTATTCGAAGCCGACTCCACTGCTGACATTGCAGACTTGTTTCGTTCTCATTTTAGTAACGTGTTCACAAATGAACGTCTCGAACCGCAGGATGTAATTGTCGCTACCGGAAACGTTCCCCGACTTTCTGCGCCCGCATTGCCGTTTTTTATCTCCGTTGACATGCTTATATCAGCTGGAAAAGCCTTAAAATCATCTAAGGGACACGGCCCTGACGGTATCCCGTCAGTCATTCTGAAACGCTGCATGGAGACACTTGCGACACCTCTTGCAACAGTATTTAACTTATCCTTAGCTACAGGCGTATTCCCAAACTGCTGGAAACAATCGTATGTTTTTCCTGTTTTTAAGAAAGGTTGCAAGCGAATCGTATCGAATTATCGAGGCATTGCTGCGTTAAGTGCCACTTCTAAACTGTTCGAGTTAATTATTCTTCAAGAGCTAGTCCAGAGATACAAACATTACATTTCGCCTGATCAGCACGGATTTATGCCAAAACGATCTACGTCAACCAACTTAACCTGCTTCACGTCGTTTGTGATACGCCAAATAGAGACTGGCAATCAAGTGGACGCAATATACACAGACTTATCCGCAGCATTTGATACTATGAATCATCAAATAGCGATAGCTAAATTTGATAAACTGGGCATGAATGAACATTTGCTTCTTTGGCTCCAATCTTACTTAAGCGGTCGGAGTATGTCTGTTAAAATAGGTGATCATATTTCATCTCCGTTCTCAGTTTGGTCCGGCGTTCCACAAGGGAGTCATCTTGGGCCTTTTTTATTCTTGTTATATATGAACGATGTCAATTTCATTTTGAATTGCATGAAACTCTCGTACGCCGACGATTTAAAGCTATACTACACTATAAAACAACCACAAGATGCACTTTTCCTACAAAAACAGCTGGAAGTTTTCGCAGAATGGTGCCAAATGAACCGCATGTCACTTAACGTATCCAAATGCTCGGTAATCTCTTTTGGTCGAAGACAATCACTATTCCACTTTAACTATGCCTTAGAGGGTGTGCAGTTAAAGCGCGAATCAACAGTCAAGGATTTGGGAATCCTAATCGACACTAAACTAACCTTTAAGGATCACGTCGCTTACATCGTGTCAAAAGCCTCTTCGCAGCTGGGCTTTTTATTTCGCTTTGCGAAGAAGTTTAAGGATGTTTACTGCCTGAAAACTCTCTATTGCTCGATTGTGCAACCTGTCCTAGAATATGCGTCCATCGTCTGGTCTCCTTATTACCAGAACGAAACTCAACGCATAGAGGCTATTCAGCGAAAATTCATCCGCTTCGCTCTACGTCATCTCAGGTGGACGGCTCCATTAAATCTGCCTAGCTATAAAAGCAGATGCATGCTTATTAATTTGGAACTACTAGAGGAGAGACGAAATGTAGCAAAAGCGTCCTTAATTGGTGATCTCTTGCAAGGACACATCGATTGTTCTGCGCTGCTCAGTACCTTGGATATCAGCATACGTCGCCGCAATCTTCGGTCCCATTCGTTCCTCAGCATTGGTCCTGCGAGAACAAATTATGGACTTAACGAACCAATGCGTAGCATGTCTCGTGTATTCAACAAATGTTATAACGTGTTTAATTTTAATGTATCTCGACAAACTAATAAGTGTAGTTTTAAGCGTGTATTATGTTAATTTATGTTGTCTACGCGTGTGTACCTTTATGCATCTATAGTTATATAGCACAATCTGTCATTGGGGTGATTTTTTACCTGTTGACTAAGCAATTAAATAAATAAATAAATAAACTGTCGGACTTCTTGAAAGAATTCAGCAGGCACTGGAAAAAAGTGAGAATTCAGATTTTAACTTGGTTCGCATACTCTTAGCGTTTCGTGCAAAAGTAGCTGTTATTCGTTTCCATTATTTTACCAATTTTAGAACGTTTACCTTTCCACTTCGCGATTATTTGATAAGGGCAAGGTATGTATGTACTAAAGCATAGTTAAAATACAATATTTAATGGATTATTTCAAAGATATGAGAAAAATTAAAGTGTTCGAAGTTTAAATCACGTTTTGAGGCGTGATTCAAACTTCGAACTGCCACGAATAACACCAGGTTTTTTCAGGTTTTCCTTCGGAAATATGAATTGTCTGCATTGCAAAGCTAGACAAAGTCAACTTGCTTTAGATTTTGTACATGGAGTTCGAAAAGCTTAGCAATTGACTTCAGAAATATGGACTAAACTTAATTATTGTGTGAAAATTTCAAATCACACTGTTAGGTGAATTTAAACACAATTTTAGAAAAAGGATGTAATTTCACTAATTTAAGTTGAATGACACTAAAAACATTAACACTTATCATAGTAATACCAGTTTTCGATGTCTGAGACTGAAATATTCGAGATTCGAATGTCGACAACTCCACTTATAAATTAAATTTCAAGGACAGCTTCAATCCTAATTTAGGTTCAATTTCAAGTTCATATTCAATCCTAATTTTATACCCAGTTTCAAACTCAATGTAAAATCAATTTATATCCAATTTGAACTCTTATTTTAAGTTCAATTTCTAAACTCCACTACAACTTTTCGATGGCCGCTATGAAACTGTCTTCCGACCAACCATAATAAAATGTCAGAAATCATAAATAATAAATTTTCAGCAGTTTTCGTAGTTGTGCAGTATATGCGTATTAAATTTTACCGTGTATATTGGAATGGTAGGTGGCCAATGTCAACGCGCCATCCTAATTTTGCATTTTCCGCAAACCAGTCGTTAAAACCAAATTAATAAGAAATGTCCCGAATTTGTCACCCCCCTGATGAATTTAGGGGCGAAAAAAATGGGACAGTGACAAATTCGGGATTTTTTTTATTTGTTTTCTTTGTGTTTATATTATTAGCTCTTAGAACTAATACATCCCTTGAACCAAGCATAGAACGTAGAACAAAATTGCCCTTTCCTGCTCCTCCCTACGAGTCCAATTAATGCTGCACCGTCGCACAAAACAAGTCAGAAAAGCATCAAAATATGAAATCCGAGCGGAAAAGCAATTCATTTGGACAAATCTAAATCGGGTTATCAAACAAGACACAATCGGGGAAAAAACGTGACAAAATCGAAAAGTGACAAAATCGAGTTACCACTCAAATCTGAATTTCTAGCAAAATCATTTTAGTTGCTTCCAGTAACTTGAAACCCGATTGATAATAACTTTCTTTCTACAACTTACAGGGTAGAAGTACCAAATATGGTGGAGATATGTCATCCATTTACATAAACCTACGTATAAATATCTAATTATTTATCAAAATGTAGAATATTTATAAGTTTTCTAGCAGTTTGGGATCAGTGGAAAAGAAATCAGGCTTCAGTTTTAATAATTTTTAGTTTGAAAATGTCAATAAACTCATTTCAAATTATCGCTGCAATGTACCAATCATAGTAGTAGTGTTCCTGGTATTTCATCATAAGTGTACCAATCATGGTAGTAAACGGGAACGGGAACAAGATTAATTTGTAAAAATCTATTAGTACTTGGAAATGTGTTCAAAATAAGTGTAAAAATATATTACTACGTTTATTTTAATTTTATAGGTGAAAATAATTCCGTCCGTCCGTAAATTACATAGCGCCCTGAGAGAAGAGCACCTGTTAGCTGCTCGAGGAAATCTCTCGGAAGCATTGTTTAATTGAATAATTTAATTTAATAATTGTTTAAAAGACTATAAGTGGAAAAATCATTTTATAAGACAGACATAAGGTACTTCAAAACCTCATGTTTTGAGTTTTTGAGTTTTGAGTTCGTTTAAGGATGGGATATGTATGAAAAACTAAAACTAATGCTACGAGTAATTACGAGTTACGTAAAGGAAATTAGGAACAACACCAAGAGATTATATTGCAACATAACAGATTTTATTTTATTTATCAATCAATCAAATTTATCATTCAAAATAGATTTCTTTTTGTTATGTTCAGGCTCCTAGAATATATTTTACCTCGTCCGTGCCAGCTTCGCATCTTGGCGTTCCATAGCTCATATTTCCCACTGCTGCTCTTCTTACGAATTTCGTCGTGACGTTCTCCAGTTGTAAGAACGGGCTGCAACTTGCTACTCCAATTTGTGTTTGTGTTCTGTAGTGCGACCTAAAAATGAGTACCATATTCATTATATTTGGGTACTTCTCAGATTAACAATAAAACTTTTTGGGATCGGAAGGCTGACCCTGATGTGAATCTTGATTTAGAATCAGAAGTACGAGTTCAACATGCGATCACCGTTTGTTTCACGTAATTCCTCACTCGTAATTCACTTTACGTTTACTCCTAATTCTTACCGATCCCAAATGAAACTAGTTGCCATCAAGTGCATTTACCTGGCCGGGTTTCCGATTGATTCAATGATTGGACTCCCGAACTTTTTACAACTTGCAAAAACCGTCATCCTGGAATCTATCGCCTTGATGCAACGAAAACTCATCGAAATGGTGCTTGTGAGAAATCTGCTGTCGCTGCTGCCGTACCATAGAACGCGAACCAAATGTTGTAATTAAGTCTATGTTATTCGTTACATGTAATTTTTGTACATACCTGATTTATATAACATCTAAACGCAAACAAACTGTAAATTACACCTGTTAAAAATGCACTATTACCAAAAGTGACAGTGATGAGAAGTGGAGCTTTTTCATGCTACGATGATAGGGCATGGCATACTACGATGATTGGTGCTCCCTTGTGTAGTTGTACCAATCATGATAATACAGGAAAACAATCTTTTTTCAATAAAATGGTATTATATTTTAAATTTACAACGCTAAGAAGATTGTAATTAATGTCCCAATTCATTTATTCCTCGGAAAATGTGATTTATACCTCGAGAATTTCTTAATTTAGAGTAAGGGGTTTGTTAACGAAATGATAAGAAACGAGTCTAATTGTGGAACATAATTTTCAAACTATATTTTTTATAAAAGAAAATTATTTAGCCTAAAAGTAATTCATGAAATCGGTTCCGGAGAGTTAGTTCTACTTTGCAAACATATTTGAGAATCAAGAAAAGCATGCTTTCCGTGCTAAAATATCAATAAACTCTTCCGTATTACCATAATGGGTGCTACTACTATATTTGGTACTTCTACCCCACTTTGCATTGATTAATGTTTGTTTGCAGTCTAAAAAATACTAGCATATATGTGAATACGGCATCGTATAAAAAATGTTTTGGCTGTTAAACTCTAATAGGATGGTGAAACTATAATTACTTATCACAAAAATATTGACCAGTTAGGTTGAAATCTCCGAGCTTTCGGGTGCAAATGATTTAAAATCAAAGTTGAAATTGGGCTAGAAATTAGATTTGGAACTAGACTAGAAATTAAAGTTAAAAGAGAATATGAAGTTTTTATTTGAAATTGGACTTGAATTTTTACTTAAAATTGCAATTAAATTAGACTTGCCATTGGATTTGAAATTATGCATGAAATTGAACTTAAAATTGAAACTGCGATTGGACGTAAATTGGATTTAAGGTGAAATTAGCAGTTATCGATTCTGCCAATTTCAATAGCAGTTGTTTTGTTTGAAACAAAAATTCTGTTCATGAAAATATATTCGCTGTGTTCAGATTGGCAAGAAGAGGCAGTATTTACATTTTTACAAACAGAACCCCGCGTTTGGGCTCTGCGACGAAAAGTTAATGATTGCCAATTTCCCGTTAAGCTAGACTTGAGATTAGATCTGGAATTACATTTCAAATTAGACTTGAAATTCAAATTGTACTAGAAGTTGGACTTGAAATCAGAGTTTTAATTTGGCATGCAATTGGACTTGAAATTAAACTTAAATTTGGACATTAAAGTAAACTCGAACTTGGATCCAAATTGACAGAGAATTAGACACAAGTTTTACTTGAAACATACCTTTTTTATCTCTTCTGTTCTTTTTTCTCTTCTCCAGTTTTGTTTCATCACTTTTTGTTCCGTTTTTTCTTCTTTTCTTGGTATTTGCTATCATTCTTCTTTTCGATTAGTTTGGTTTTCTGTACCATGTTTTCTGCTTCATTGATGCGTTTCCTTTATTTTTCTGTCTAATTTTTTTGCAGTACTGTTTTATCTCTTGTTTTTCACTCATTTTTTCAAAATTTCTTTCCCGTTTCTCGTCTTGCCACTTTCCTTTACTTTGTTTTGTTTCTTGTTTTCGTCTTTTTCTCCTTTCTTCTTCCTGATTCTCTTGTTTCCCGGGTCTCCTCTTTTAGATGCTTCGTTTATTTCTTGTCTGTCAAAATTACTCTGTTTTTGGTTTCGTTTTTTCCTTTGCTCTCCAAAATTCCTTTTATCTCTCATTTTCCTCATTTCCTCTTTTTTTTTCTCTCTCACTATTCTTCTATTGTCCTTTGATTGCTCCTGTTTTATGTTCCGTTTACAATTTCTTGTTTCGTTTTCCACCTTTTTCTTTTCCATTTTCATTCATTCTTTTTCTGTCACGTTTCTTTGTCTCATGTATGTGTCTCATTTTGCTTCCTTTTCTGATTCATTTTTCCTTTTTTCTGCCCGCTGTTTCTTATCCTGCCCAGTTTTTCGCCTTTTGAGTCCTGATTTTCCTCTTGTTTTTCTATTTTCTGTTTCATTTTTCCTCAATTTCAAGCCTCTTTGCGGATTCGTTTCTTATTTTTTTATCCTGTTATCTCCGTTTTCTATTTTTTTTTTGTTTTCGTCTATTCCGATTTTCCTCTTATTATGTCCCTCAATTCCACTTATTCTGTCACGACCTGTTTATTTCATCTCCATCTTTTCCTCTCCTTTTCCGTCGTTTACTGTTCTCGTTTTGAAATGTTTTTCCCATATTTGCTTCTTTTCTTTTCCTCCATTTCCACTTCGTTTTATTTTTTTATTGTTCCGTTTTTTCTCTTTTTCGGTTCAATTTGCTCTCATTTTATTTCTCAATTTCCTCGTTTTCTTCATCGCTTTTTTTTCTTTTCTCTCTTTTTCTTTATTTTCTGGAGAGAAAGTATCCTCTTTTTTACCCAATTTTCCTTATTTTCTCCGTTCTCTTCTTTCCTACTATTTTCTCATTTTACGTTCAGATTTCGCTTCTATTGTATCACGAGTTTTCTTTCGTTTTTTTTTTGAAGCCAATTTTTCATCTTTTTCTCTCTTGCGATTTTCCTATTTTTATATACTGTTTGTCCAGATTTAATTACGTTTTCCTCTGGGCTTTTTACGTTTTTTTCTCCAAGAGCACCAAGAGACTAGATCCATCCGAAATCCATCCGTGAATATTTCATAAGCAACTTTGAGTTTTTTAAGAAAAAGAATTTTTAAATTAGATAAGTGTGCAGGAAAACTGAGTTTTTCAGCCTTGACTCAGGAACAACAAAAAATGTTATCATAAAAACTTTGAAATTTTTCATCACTCATCACTTGGACATAAATTTTGAAATGAATATGAATTTGTTTTAAATTGGATTTGAACTTGGACTTGAAAGTTGAAATTATACTTGGCAGGGGGCATGTAATTAGAGTTGAAATTCAATTTAAAGTAAGAATTGAAATTAGACTTGGAATTGGAAATAATTTGGATTCAAATTATACTTGAAATTGTATTTGGAATTGACCTTAAAACTAAACTTACAATTGGACTTGAAATCAGTGTTAAAATTGGGGATGAAATTAAAATTGAATTTTGACGTGAAATTAAGCATGAAACAAAACTTGAAATTTCGTCTAAGCTGGATTGAAAATTGGACTTGAAACTGGAACTATTTTCACCCTATCGCAGAAACAGTAACAGATTATTAAATAAATAAAGAAAACTGTGGATTTCTGAGTCACAGAAAGTATTTTATTTTAATTTTGTAGAAAAGGTAGGACACGTGCCCCGGTGTGTCTCAGCCTGGGTACGCTAGTGCTTAACTTGGTATAACATAATACCATTATGAAACTAGAGGTAATGATTAATACCACAATAAAATTTTTATAAAATTCAAAAAAAATCAAGCAGCTTTAAAATTGTTACTTTGATCGCTTCTCTCTATAAAAAGAAGCAAAAGAGGAAAAATGAGACAACATGAGTAAAACCGGAAAATAGTACGAAGGGAAACGTCACAAATGCTGGGCACAAGAAAAAGAGGAAGATCGCGAGAAAGAGATTAAGTGTAAAAGCTGGCATGAAAAAGAAAGAAAACCGGAAGAAAAAAGAAAGAAGATAATAGGACAGAAAAAGGGGAAAAACGAGGCAGAAAAAGAAAAAAAATCGAGACAGTAAAAATGGAAACGGAAGACAAAAGAGATAAAAACGTGACAGAAAAGGAGAAAAAGCAGGGTATAATAAGAGGAAGAACGGATCAGCTGAGTAGAAAATCGGGGTAGATAAGGTGCCGGGCCCTAAAAAAAGAAAAAACTTGAAACGGGACAGAAAGCGACAAAGGAAAACAGACCTCAAAAGGAGGAAAAATCAGGAATCAGGAAAAGGATGTAAAACAGGACACGATAAGAAAAAAAGGAACATAGAAAGAGGAAACCGTGATTAGAAATCCAAGAACAAGAAAAAGAAATCCGAAAACAGAATTAACGAGACAGGAAATATGGAATAACCGGACATCAAAGAGATGAAAATCGAGATTGAAAAAATAAAAAGAGTTAAAAAAGAAGAAGAAAACTGGTAACGAAAACAGGGAAACAGAAAAGAAAAAAGACGGAAACAGAAAAGAAAATAACTGAATAAGGCCATTACAAATATTTTATAAAGTTTTTGTCCTTCCGGTGTTGGACCACTGAAGGGAGGGGGGCGAAAAAAGAACAAAGAGAGTTTTTTAATCAAGCAAAAAAAAGAGTTTTAAGCCTTTTTACTTAAAGTTTGAACGTGAAAACCAATTCTATTTTTGCTTTTAATATATACGTTATTATAATCCATGCAAAAATCTACGAAAAATAAACAAAAACGAATATAATTTTTTTTGGCCGATTTTCGGAAATTCCATTAATCGAATTTCCATTTTTGTCTCGTGCTAGAAACGTTAACTCAACTCGTACACTCATTTCTCGAGTTTTTCAGGCTGTAGAGCCCACAGATAATTGAGTTTATAAAAAAATTTAACTCATCATCATTTAACATCATATATTTAACTCAAATTATTTTTATGCCCTCAGATTTTTCAAGTCAATCTCCAAGAGGGAGGGTGATAAAAACTTTAAAAATAATTTGCAATGGCCAAACTGAAAACAATAAATTTCAAATTTAAATAAAAACTTCAAATTCTGTTTCAAGTCCGATTTCATGTCTAATTTCAAGTAAAACTGTCAGTATAAATTATTCTAACTTGGACTTAAATAAGTCCAATTTCAAATTCAATTTCAAGTCCAACTTGCAGTTCAATATAAAGAAAAGCTAATTTGTAATGCAGTTCCAAGTCTAATTTCTAGCGCACTTTCAACTTTGATTTTTTAATCCCAATGCTTCCGAAAGTCCGGAATTTTAAACCTAATCGGCCGGTATTTTTGAGATGAGTAGGTAATAAAAAAAGTCGCCGACCTACGATTACTCCACTTTTACAGACCAATCCACATCCTACTGAAAGGTCGGGTGCCCTATCTTTTGTTTATGTCTGGGCGCGCCAGGGTCAATAATTTCCGATGAACTATTTTTGTTTGTGTAAAATTTGATGGTATATTTTATATTTAAGTTCAACTCTATCACTAAAACTCTCTCTCTTTTACTATTATCTGTTATCCAACTCTATTACTATTATCAAATTCAAATCTTCATTATTCCATTACATTGGTATATAACGTAATATATGGTAATGTTTTTTGTTTAAATTAATGAAGAGTTTTTCGTGCAATTTGAAAGATTAAACTATATAAAATTGCTTACTTCAACACTACTTACACGCTTATTTTCACTTCCGTTATATGTTTCCGGATGAATAACAGAGAAAGTTACATTATTGTTTGCTTTATACAATTTCGTAAGCCTAATTTTATCCACTTTCCATCCAGTCTTAAAAATATTAAAATTAATGCTGGTTTATGAATACATCCTGGTCAAAATTGATATTCAACTATTCAGTTATCCATCCTTGTTGGCATTAATGAAAACATCGCGAAAGATAAACAGAAAGTGCGGTTGAAATAGTCATCGAATTTGCAAATTAAGCGGATGTCGACCACAGTAAGGATGCCGGCTTCACCAGAAAAAAAAAACGAAACGCCTTACGTTGCTTTTACTTGTTTATGCTGGTCGTATTGAGTTTATTACAATGTTATTTACAGCAACAAAACACGTCACTTTGAAGTCTCTTTAACCAAATTCACAACTTTAAGAGGTTTGTTTGGGTAGGTAGCTGGATATGCGGGATCGCTGGCAGGATATAACTTTCTTCCATTCGCTATGCCAAGCAAAATAACACCTCGCAGCTGGCGGGTGTCAATAAATAAGCAACACTGCTGCAGCAGCAGTGTGTGCATATGTGTTTCATAAACCCCAAAGCCGGTCAAAGCCAGCAACACCGTGAGAAGAGCCGGCAGACGCGTATGCTGAGGCAATGGTCAGTTTTATCACCTCTCACCGCCCGCCAGGAGTATTTCCATTTCGAATATGAAATGTAAATATCTTGACGTCGATAGCCAACCACTTGTTGCTGTCCGCGAAAGTGAGCCCGCATTTGGTTGTCTTTGCAATGCGTTTCATGAGGGGAAATGTTCGAAAAATGACATCAGAATGATCAACAACAAAAAGAAAAGCGAAAAGTTTTTGTTCCAAAAGTACAGTCCAATATTGAAATTACAATACAAAATGATGCTTTATACAATAAGTACTTCAATAAGTAACTTCTTCCTAATTAAAAATAAATAAATCAATTCTTGTCCTGGGATGGCTTCGTGGCTAGTGCGATTCTCTCTGTACCAATCAAGAAATTGAAGAGATCACAGTACATGCCCTAATATTCGGTTACTCGCCTGTCAAACCAGTTTCCAAAGTCAAACAAACTCGAAAGGAAGTCACTATACTGTAAATAGTACAAAATCTCGAAACAATTTGGCTGTGCAGCATTTACTTATGCATTATATCACTCAAATAGAAAGTGAACTACGGAAAAATAAATTTCTCGAGTTGATAGTAAACAATTATCAAAACATTTACTGCAGCACAGGTGCTTATCGGCAGCCGGCTTCCAGAGAGCTGATGAGCCATTGAGAAGAAGGGCACTTTTTATTGGCGGCTGGGGCGCTCAACATGCAAGCTAATGATGAGGATGCATAATATTCATTATGAATGGTAGTGGTAGGCACTCGTGGAAAGATGGCAGTTTTTGTTTTCTTCACTCACGGTTCGTGTTGTTATCTCCTATCTATCTGTTTGTACTGCTAATGATTCATTCGTTTGCGTAATATGGCAGACAAGCTATCGGCATCGGAGGCAATTCTCCCAAAGGCTGAAGAGATTGAAGGGATGCAATGTAATTCAGTGATAGTGCGTAAATAAAAACTTCGCCATCGTGGCGGAAATTGAGGTAAGAGTTCAAATGCAAGAAAGTTATAGCATGGTCCAATGAACTCTTTTCTCTTGCGTTATTGATGTATACCGTTGAGAATTAAGACACCAACGTATTTAAAAAATTTAAATTAAAACGTTATGTTTCCTTCGGTATTCTGTTTTTACTCTATTGCTGTTACAATCTCATCTTGCCTCTACCCAACCAACGAAGCTTTTGGTTGAATGAATTACAGAGAATCAATGAGATAAAGTGTCCATCGATAGCGAACAATTGTTTCCATGGTAGCAAATTCTCCATTTTTGATATTTTGCAGATAATACGATATAATACGAGATACGATCCACGCATTTGGACGACTCTATGGTTGGTGAATATGGCGGGTGAAGTAAAACTTCCTAATCACCATTCTTTAAGGAGACACCGAAAGTGGCTAACGTTATTGTATTAGAGCGACAAACACTGTACTGTACACCTCATGTGTTCGTTAAAAACCTAAACGTTTATTTGAATGTTGTATTAGTATTGGTAATATATGTCAAATGGCAGAGCTTGCAAACATAAGCACAGTTGACCTGCAACCAACCGCACCGACTCGAGCATCCCGAAATATGGTTTATTTTCTTTATCAAGACCTTCCGATTCATCTAAGATTTGCAGCAGCAACTGCATAATGCATAGGATCAATAAGATGGCTAATTAATCCGTTTGCTTTTGATTGCTGGTCAGCTGTTAGTTTGTTTACTTTCTCTTAGTTTATCGATGCGGCAAAAGCTCTTTAAAAGCTCATTGATGTGGCGAAACTTTGAGACCGCGGTGCTGTTTTTTCAGAAACCGCTAGTGCAACGAAATATGTGCGCAACCAAATATCTATTAATTAATTGCAGATTAGACGTTTTATGAACACGTAATGATCTATATGATCCGTTGAATTTATTTTCCATTTGCAATTATGTTTTGCTGAGCGTTTGTGAATATGTAGCGAGTCGATAAATTAAATGACAAGTTTTAGGAAATTACAACAGCACTGGAAGCACTGATTACGTGCTCTGCCAATACATATACATTTTTAAGGCACAAAACAATACATGCATCGAACGGTAGCCATTTATCCAGCCATCTTTGAGCCATTTTCGGTTTCCCCTTAGGCACGTTTTGGCCGATATAGCAATATGAGGACGAACATAGTTATGATGGAAAATCAACTGTGTAATCATGGGCAGTGTATGATTTTTTTCACCCGCTTCCTCTGATCGAATCCATACAAAAATTAGTACAGTCAAATTTCGTTAATTGCATTAAGCTTATCGCCTATTTTGACAAAAACCTTAATTAATTAAGCTGAGCTATTTTCACTAACAATTCAAGAGTTGTTAATGTCATCTTTTGGCTTAATCAGATCAGCTCGACTAACGAAAGGTTTTCTCAAAATCGACGCTAAGCTTAGTGCAATTAACGAAATTTGACTGTATCAAAATAATTGGAAAAGTCTGTAGAAGCGAAACTTCAATTTAAAAAAAAGTGATTTTTCAAAATTGTTCGACGCTCATATCTTCTTAAAAAGTATATTTTGAATTATTGCTCAGAAAAGCAATGTTTGCACGGGAAACGGATCCAAACGGATCCATTGTTTTAAAGCAAACACATCAAAGGTTGTCCTCACACGATCGTCACTGCAATCGCATAATCACCATCCCACTTTCGAGTGTGTACTCAACCGGCAACCGGCATTCATCAAGTAGGTACGAGCCAAAAAGTCTCTCGATCTCATCAGTGACCAAAAAATATTTACCGATTCGGTCTGTGATGATGGCCAATTCATGCATGCATGCATCGCCCAGCATGAATCATAACTACTAACCGTCACCGCGTTGTCGGGAACCTTTCTTTTTGTAATGTTTGTCGTTCCACAGACAGGCAGGCAGGCCGGCCGTTACTTGCCCCGCAGCCACGGTTAATTTTTGTTTTCAACAGCTTTTCCCGCTGCCCCGTTTTGGCACCGCGCAGCGCTGCTGCCGTCACACTCGTTTAGTTTAGTTTAGTGATTGCCATTCAGTCAAAACGAGCCGCACTGACAATGGGCGCGACCGCGGGTAACGCGCTGTGAGGAGTGAGTGAGGCGACGAGAGTGACATTGAAGATCATACGCGATAAAACGCAGCATACTTTTATACGCAGCAGCCGCGGCAACCACAGCTCAGAGACGGTGAAGGTGCAGCAGCAAAAGGTGGCATTGCGTTTGAAAGGGGTGGAGAGCAAATTACGAATATTCACCGCTTGAGCGTTGTCATCGCGCGCATTGCGAAGAGGTAGAGCGTCAGTGAAAGAGAGAGTGACTCATTCTTAAGGAGAGCGAAAGTGGTCCGGCCATGGCTATTGAGGAGTTTTTTACGTAATACAATTGGCGGAGATAGTTTCCGGAAAAATCTGATTTTCCCAGGGGTTGTGCAATCGTGATTGTGATTAATAGTTTAGTAATTATTTATGATAATTAATGGAGCTGCTTGCCAATGGTATCGAGTTGGCTTTTAAAGTTAAGGCGGTTGTTTCCGTTATAAAATGACAATACTTAGTTGGTTTGCGTGGTTTGAATATGCAAACTTTTCAATCACAGTTTTGAAAATAGTTATGGTTGTTATGAAACAATACATGCCTGTAATTTGGAAATGGAGCCTCTACTGCTTATTTAATTGGCTGAAAATCGCTCAACCCTGGAAGCTTTAACTTGACAAGCTAATTGAAATTTATTTCAAATATTCTCGTCGAGTAAGGACTTCCCGTTCTTTAATTCTGCAATCGGTATTTGACCACATATTATTGCCTTCTTATATAATTATCACCAACACTTGACACATTTGTTGCTATCTAGTTTGCATTTGAATTCCTTGCGTTTATCTCTAATCCATGCACGCACGATGGAAATGCCTATAGAACTGAATATTTTTAATGTCATTTAGAAGTTGGCTAACAACGACGCTTCGTTGGATAATTTCTAGGATTTGGGAGGAGGAGAAACTACCGGAGGAGTGGATGGAAGGTGTAGTCTGTCCCATCTACAAAAAGGGCGACCGGCTAGATTGCTGTAATTACCAAGGTTAGTCAAGAGAGGTTTTCTGATGATCAAATTTGTTTTTCACCCCTGCTGGGTTACCTTTGACGATCACCGAAATTTTCAAAGCGAAAATTGTTGTATGTATAAACAACGTCGATGGTTGCTAACCAATCGTTCAGCGCACTTCTGTGCTACAAACTGTGAAAACTAGATCATCTTGGTAATTACCACGGCCGTCATCGCCGCCTGCAAGGTGCTCTCCCAGATTTTGCTGCGTCGTTTATCCTCAATAGCAAAAGAATTCGTAGGGCAGTATCAGGCGGGCTTCAAAAAGGCCCGTACTACTACGGATAACATTTTTACTCTCCGGTAAATCCTCCAGAAATGCCGAGAGTACAACGTGCCCACGTATCATATTTTCGTGGATTTCAGGGCAGCATACGATACAGTTGAACGTGAACAGCTATGGCAGATAATGCACGAGTAGAGATAAACTGACGCGGCTGATCAAAGCTACCCTGGAGCGAGTGATCTGCTACGTGCGCGTTTCGGGGACACTCTCGAATGCTTTCGAATCGCGTAGAGGGTTGCGGCAAGTTCGTATATTTGTGATCTCTGGTCATCACCGACAATAATACGAGTGAGGAGATCCAACGACGCATGCAAGCTGGAAATGGAGCCAACTTTTCCCTCCGCAAAACGCTTCGATCAAGGAGCATACGCCGCCGCACAAAACAGGCGATGTACAAAACATTAATCAGACCGGTAGTCCTCTACAGACTTGAGACAGTAAATTTGCTTACAGAAGAAATACGTGCACTTGCCTTATTTAAACGAAAGGTTTTGCTTACTATTTTTGGCGAAGCACAAACCGAAATCGGAGATTGGCTGAGGCGTATGAATCATGAGCTATGAGCAATTTTTTCACCCGGCAAATCGAGTCTGGCCTGAATTACAATTAGTTAAAATTGCAAATACTTACATATTATATATGTAAAAGTATCCAGAAGTTATTTAACAGTTGGAATAGGTCATCTTTTAGAAACGATTAATTCATCACCAGTTAAAATATTGAAGAATATAAAAGGGAACCGTTTTATTTCCTCGCTCAAAGGGGGGATCGGGAAGGGGGTTTTCCTAAGCCAATTCTTTCCCAAATACATGATGAAATATGTTAATCTTTCTTAATACTGATAATTCGTCGACGCGTAACACCTTTTCGCGATTGTCCGTCTTTCCCATATCAAGTGTCCGTCTTTCCCGCCCATGCGCAACAAACTCTATTTTATACATAATGTTTATAATATTAAAAAAAAAGTATAAGTTTTAGAAGAAATTTTCTAGCACATGTTGTAACTATATTAGACAGAGACTTAAAGGTTCAGTTTGTATGGAAATTGCGATCAATACAGTTATATTTGAGTAGATATTGAGTCTTGACCTTAAGGTGTTCGTCTTTACCGCCCTTTCCCTAATGGAAACCAAATAATTACCTGTCGCACAATTATGAGACCAAAATGGCCAAAAACACTATTAATTAGCAGGTTTAGATAACTCCGTTTATAAATGTTAAATTTCTGAATGGCAAAAAATTAACAAAGCACGGAGTGCGTGACATCACTTCAATCTCCCGTTTATGACAGTTAGAAGGTGCGTTCAAGGGATCGGTTCAGTAAAAAAAATTCAGACAGCAGTTTATTATTTCTGACGGACATTGTTGCTTCCGTTTCAACTTACCCCGCATTTAACTTTGCCCCGGTGTACCTTAATGCAAAATATGTATACCAGAGTGCTCTCACGGGCAGCAGGTTGCTTCCGAGTTATTTGCCTGGTGAGCAGGCTATGCAGAAAGACGCTACGAGACTATGCATTCGCGAGTGTATAAGTAGAAGAATATCTGCACAAAGCGATGGCGGTTGTCTGCCCTTCGCTTGCGCCAGTGGCGTGTTGGTTTTTAGATAGTTAAGAGCTTGTTTATTCAAATGTTTCTTTGGGACAACAATGAAGTCAGAAATATGTATTTCTTCTGTAGTTGCCCCAACCAAAATTTGCATTTGAAAACAATTTAACAAAATCGAGAGCAAAACAATTACTGTCCAGTTACATTACAGAAATCAAAGTAACTTTATGCACTCGTATCGTTTGCATGTGTCGCCGAATCCATTATCAAAACCGACCAGCAGGACGGTTTGACTCTCCACTGAAATACTGAATTACATTCTACGTGCACAATCACTTTATTTTATCCAGAACTAAACACTAGTTTTGAACACGAAATGTTATTTTTCTCGAAAAATAAATTTAAAAAATTTTCGACGTCCGTTCGCGACCACGGCTTACTTCGATCCTGTCACTTTTTAACGTATTTCTCAAACACTAACATCAAATTGGTCTAGCTTCCATCGTCGTGAATATCTTCGACCTGTTAGGACGAGGAGACTTTGTCACTCTTTCTGGCGTACTTCCCAAGCAAAGACATCAAATTGGTTTAAGCTTAATTTTTATTTTCTTTATTTTTCATTATTTCACAATAAGCTAGAGCTCGTAATCATTCGCTTATAAATTTAAGCGGTTCACCAGGTTCACAAAGGTTCACCAAATTCGAAATATTGTTCAACACGACTAAACGTTCTAGTACACGATGCATTCAGTTCATTGCGGACAAATTCAGTACGATGAAAGCGGTTGCTCAGCAGTGAAGCTGGTCGCAGAGTCCTTAGTACTGCGAGAAAATTCACCTGCGATAGTAATTGCGGCGAGTCAATCTCGCCGTGTAACAGTTTTGCCACAAACGAAGCTTGTTGGATGTTTCGAAGACGTTCTAAGGTATCTACACCAAGCAGGCGACAGCGATCCGGATACGGAGGTAATTTTCCGGGCCAATCTTATGAACCTCCTCCAATAGAGTTGATGCGGAGTCCAAATTAGGCACGCATTTTCGAGAAGGGGACGAACTAGGGCGCAAAACAGGGCTTTAAGGCAATGTGGGAGTTTAATCGTCCTAAAGAATCTTCAACCTGTTGAAAACTTGGGACAGGGAGACTGTCATTTTTTTGTAAAAGGAAAGTAATCGAAATCACAGTAAACAGATGTTGTATTTACTAGTCCTCTCTGTCTGTGAAGCAAGGCGATCACGAAGAAAATCCATGGGGAAATTTGGTCGGTGTTAAATCAGACCGCACCAAGTCGCAAAATTTAAAAAAATAAATTAATAACAGCAAACGATTAAGAATTTCCTAAGCTACATTTTACTCTGATCAGATTCCATAAATGTTGCAAACACCCAGAGATACGAAATTATTTCAAACGATTGATAGCTTTAATCTACACAGCAGTAGGCAGTAGCAAACTTTGACTTCTTTTTTCTCGAAATCAGGTTTTTGTCACTAGGTTCGGTCTGACTTAACACCGACCATTTGACCTAGTAACTTTTCGTTGATTTTAACTATTTAGTGACTGAAGTTTTTGGAGCGTCTTAGTAGAATACGAAACCTAAAAATAAAAAATAAGAAAACTTATCCAATTTAAGTCTACTATGTGTATTTTATTCAATGACAGATACGTATTTCGCCTACGACTTGCAGGCTTCCTCAGTGTCGGTTAGTTAGTTCGAAAACAGACACTGAGGAAGCCTGCAAGTCGTAGGCGAAATACGTATCTGTCATTGAATAAAATACACATAGTAGAATTAAATTGGATAAGTTTTCTTATTTTTTATTTTTAGGTAACTATTTAGTGATTGAAAAAGAATATTATAATTGCAATCAAACAATTTCTACTTCTTTTATGAATTGATCGCTAACCTAACCATCAAAATTCGTTCTTAATTGACAGAGCCATTAGCGATCAAATTTATGTTTTCGTGATGGTAACTGGAATCTAAATTATGGAATGACACCCTGCGGCAAAAAACCATGGAATTTGCTCCCCATTGTAAAAGCCCCCATACATGCACAAACATATTGGTGGAGCATGTTGGTGAATTCAGCCTTAGCAAACATATTGTGAAAGCGGCAAACCAACTTGACAGAGAAAGATGTTGGAAGAAGATCGCTGAGCTCCAACTTGATCATAACTGGGGTGTGTGAACTGAGAATAAAATATAATTCATAGAATGAAAAGGTACGTTTATTTTACGAATTCTTTTGTAGCACGAAGTAGATTTGTACATCAAATTTAAATATTATATTGTGTGATGTGATACCGTAACCTAACGGAATCAGGCATCGAAGTAGAACCCGTTTATCATACTGCCGTATCATACTACGACGATTGCGACGATATCAATCAGGACAAAATGTCATATAAGGAAATGTTCTATAACCATGCCAGCCAATAATCGTGCATCAAATGCGTTTCTTTGTAAAATGTACTACGAATGCGTTCTCGTACCAAATACGAACCATTCGTAATAACAACTTTGGCTGTAAAAAGCTTGCAAATGTTTTTAAATGGTAAGAAAAACTACTAATATCGATTTAGTGGAAGATGGAAGGTGTTAGCTGAAGGTTCAATAAAAAATAGTTCCTTGCCGCACATATCAAAAGTTTCATTAACTATTTAGTAGTTTGTAAAAACTAGTATATTTTTATCTCAAAATAGACGGCATTTACCGTTACGTTCCTTTTCGAGAGATACATTGCGATCTAAAACGGTTAGAAATTAATGAAATCCTTCTCCTTTGTTGGGCAGCTGAAGCAGTGCGTCCATTAATACGAATTATTGTGGTATTCCCCGTCTGTTAGGTATGGGGCTAGTCTACCAATTATTGAAGTGATGGGCTGGCAGCTATAACGACACAAATGTCAATTAGGAATAACTTGGTTTATGCTTCCATGCGATTTAAACGGGGAAAGCAAAGTATACTGTTTTATTCATACGGCCCAATCCGTCACCTTTCTTCCACCCTCACCGTGTCTCGAAGGGACTCGAGAGTATTCAATGTAGTTCTGATCGGTCGCGTCATTTTGGCTGAAAAACTGTGTTCATGGAGAGTCTGAAGATCCTATTAGAGTTCCACAATGGCAGATAAAGGGCAGATGTTTCGGGAATTTCGGAAGAATGGATATAGACCAATAAGTGGATACAAAATAATACATTCGGCAAGATCATCTGTAAATTCATTGCCTTTTATATCGTCATGACAAGGAATCCAGTACAGGCTTACTAAGTGTACATGGCTTAAGTACGTGTCGTAAGAAGCGTATTTTTTTAGAAAAAGGTTAACCAATCTGGGAATCTTTTGGACCTCATGTACAGCTGTACATAATTTTGATCTATCTGATTTTGTTGTAAGTAATCAAATTATGCTCAGATTCAGATAGGGTCCAAAACAGATTGGTTATTCTAAATCAAAATGTGTAGGATTCTACTGTTTAAAATGCTTTACAACAATCTCCGGTAGTTCAGATGAATGACAGTTTCGATTCCCGAATTTTGTGAAATGTAAACGACCCGTGTTAACTTTATTTTATAACTGAAAAACGAAAAGAATTTTCATCGGGAAAAAGTAGAATACGATCGGGAAAAAGTTCGGGATTTTTTTCAAGGGATTGAGTGGTCAACCTGGAACCGTCAATCATTTAATTTTAAAGTTGTTTTCACCGACTTTTGGATCGGTACCTATATTGTTTCGTTTTTATTTCGTGAGGCTTTTCCTGGTTGTGTACGGACAGAAAAATTTCCTCTCATCGCGAATAGATAGCTTTAAATGGGGCTTCGAATGATTAATTTTGTATTGTTTTCAATGCATAGTGAGCTAACGCAATACTTCAATTTGAAATTGATTAAATTTTAATAGAATACCGATGCAAACGATTGAATATCAGGGATAGTTGCACTTTTTTTTCTTTTTTGACTTATTATGGTGCTGTTGATGATGAAAATCTCTATTTATTAAATCCATGCGCATTTTGTTGCCTCATCCCTCTGTAATACTGTCCTACTTTGCGCAAATATGACTTGATTGTGTGTCGAGTCATATTAACTAAGCATACTTTAGGTTATATGTTATGGAACTATTATCTTTCTGATATAATTCAACCTTCAACAATTTCAACCTTAGTTAAATTAAGATCTTCTTCTTGTTATGAATAGCATTCCGATACGGCAATACCACTACTAACATATGTATTCAGCAGAAACTCCACGATTCAAAATCTTTAAATATTATTATGAAATGCAATCAGATCATAATTTAATGAAGATATCCTCCCAACCTTTTTAAAAATTCAATTTAAAACTGCATTCCGTCGCTCGTTCACTTCGAAATCCAATCGCGGCTTCGATTGATTGTACTCCCCAGTGATCCACTTCCGATTATTCAATGATTTTGGATGCTGTAACCGAATACGGTGCAACCACGGAAAATTTAGTGGAATTTTCTCGCAGCCTTACCTCATTCCAAGCAGTTGCATAATTACCCGAAAAAAACCTCCGCCACCGTAAAATGATGCTACCAAATAAACGAATAATTCGCTGATTCAGGAAGTTTATTGATCATTACTGCAATTAAATTAAGAGCCTTTTTTCGATTCTTGCACCGCAGCAGCTGCCTGTGGTGATTCGATCCGGCAGCGCCGCCGCAACCGAAGAGCCGAAAGGTACGCTTCCAAGTCCCATTATCGTGCCGCACTCTTTCTCCGTCAATTTCTATCGCTGCATAATACAAGCACGTGTTGCGGCTTTCGTATCAATTTAAGCTTATTAAGATTGTTTGAAGTCATGTCTGTCTGCCTGCGGCAGTGTAAGTCTACATCAAAATCATTAAATTTATTTGTTCTATTTGTGTTTCGTTCACAGGATGCCTGGCAAATATTTGTGCTACTCATAATACTGAACGCGAGGAGTTTAATTAAGGCGGAGCCGCAATACCAACAGCAGCAGCTACAAACGCAAGTGCAATCGCAGGGCAATTATATAAATAACAATAATTTGAATTACAACAATTACAATAATGGCCAGCAGCTGCAACTACAGCAATCACAACAGTTGCAGCCGCAGCCACTGCATCCACAACAAGCTCCTCAGACCCACCAGCAACCGCAGCAATTTCAACCACAGCAATTTCAGCAACAATTACAACAGCAACAGCAGCAGCAACAACAACAACCAACTCAGAGGCCCTATCGATATCGGTCTCCCACAACAACGGTGGCACCGTCCATTCTAGACCGTATCTCCAGTTGGTTCAACTTTTTTGGGGATGATGGTGAGAGAAGGCCACCACCTCCTCCACCTCCCCAACCTCCAAGGCAACCTGCTTCTTCTAACCCACCTCCACCTCCACCTCCTCCTCCATCTGCTTCGTTACCAGTGCAGTCACTGCAGCAGCAACAGCAGCAACCGAATTTCCAGAATCAACCATACAACGCAGTGCCACCGCCATTAAGCGATCAATTGCAAAGCGGAAATAGGGCACCACTGTTGAGTACAAGCTACGGACCACCGAACTTCAACAATCCCCAGCCAAGTGGAGGCTTTCAGCCAATGCACAATCAGCAAAACCCGAACTACCAGGGGAGTGGCACTAGCTACCATTCTGTTGCAAACTCTTATCAGGCGAGCAATACCATCAACGCCAACAATAATAACAATGTTGTTGCCCAAGCACCTGCAAATCAGTATCAACCGCAGCCTCAGCAGTTCTCCCATTTGCCTTCGACGTTTCAGCAACAACAAATCGTAGGATCTCAGCAGGATCCTAGAATACTGCACCCATCGCAACCAGTTTCACAAGTTAAACCACTAAGGGATCCCGAGCCAACGACACCTTTTCCGGAAGTAGTACCAACTCCGCCCGGAGTATCTAATGTAATTCATGAATTCGATTACCATCCTTGCAACAAGTTACCCTGGGTTCCAATGGCCCCTCCTCCGGGGCAGTTCCCAGCTACTCACGTGCCTCCGAATGCTATCCCCCAGAATACGATACCACCCCCGAGGCCCATCAAGCTAGAAGTACGACCAAAAGGCCAGGTCCACTCGGTGGCTCCATATCCTCCAGCAACAACGCCCAGTAGTCAAGATTCACCGCCGATTATAACCGCAGCACCTCAAGCGCAACAGTTCATTCAGCTACAGCTCCAACAGCAACAACAGCAACTGCAAACTCTTCAACTGCAGCAATTGCAATTCCAGCAGCAGCAACTGCAGCAACAACTTCATCAGCTCAAGGTCAGTACATCCCCCCATCCACCGATTCAACCACAACAACCATCGGCAGCTCCCTATGTCCAACCGGCTGCACCCGCCGCAGCACATTTTGTAACCCACAAACCTGACCACCCACCGGCATCGGCAGTCCCGATTACCTTCCGCCAGGTGTCGGCGTCATATTTCACCAACAAGGACTATAACCCACCAGCAAAAATCCTACCGATCCAGAACGAAGACAAACCGCATGCTCCGATTACTCTTCCCAACCTCAGTGCCTCTCCGGTTCCACCGCTCTACACAGCGACCTCCTTCCACACCGACCCGTACAAATTCTATCGACCGTACCGACCACGTGACACGGTCCTCGAATTGGGCTACGGTTACCCGCAATCCCTGAAATCCATGTCCGATAGCTATACCCGGTACAACCAACATCCGGAAGCATCTGGTAATAGAAACACAAATTCAATCTTCGATGTTGAACAGGTCGCTTCATCGTCTTCCGCAGTCTACACCACCGTAGCTTACACCAGCGAGGACTCCAAGCCAGCTGCTTCCGAACTGCTGCGAAGTGTTGACTACACAAACGGAACCAACGAGCTGGTGAACGAAGACGAAGACTATGAATCAGAAGAGGACTCTCTGATCACTGGAGTAACGGTTACTTTCCCGGTGGAAGTGACCAGTGCGGTACCGAAGACTCGCTACTATTCCTCCCGAACAACTACTACCGAAAAACCGACCACATTTCCGTCCTCTCTGGATCCACCGTCCGGTTCTGATGAGCTAGGAAATGGTCTACAAATCATTTACTCGGCTAACCTTCAGACCAGTTCACCTCGTGCTGATCTAGGAAAACAGCAAACTCCTGACGCTCATCTAACTCACTTAGACTCGCACCCACAAATAAGTCACTTTAACAATCTTCTTAACGACGAAGACGACAGTGTAGCGAAGCAAACCCTGCCGATGACAGTTTCTACGCGATCACCACCGACTAAGTCTGGTTCGTTACTGACCACATTCAAGGTTGGTACCCAACCTCCGACGAGATTCCAACGTTTTACGACTGAAACTCCTTTCTCGGAATATACAACCCCAGTTCCGATTACCATCACTACGGTTCCTCCGGTCAGTTCACCACGATCTACTTCGATAACAGCCGCCATTGGAGGCTACAGAAACATTACCTCCACCAAAAAGCCAAAACAGATCCAAATCATCATCCCGTACAGCACCTACAAGAAACCCGAGCCATTCAGATCGAAAGACCTCAAACACAGTACCGATCATTCTCCAGCGGAATCTAGCATCATACCCATCAGCTCCGTAGTAACCACTACGGCTCTTCCCCCGAAGTCACGATTCGTAACCCGTGAATCCATGAAGTACTTCCAATCCACTTCCAACTTGAAAGACATCCTTCGGAAAGAGACTACCAGACCATTCGCGCGACCACCAACAAGCGTACCGGAGAAGCCAGTAAAAACGAAGAAGGTTGAACCGGTTAAGGTTTCCAAGGACTCAAAACCATTCACTCTACGAATACCGAAAATGACTCCAATGCCGCCGGTATTTAATCTCACCGGAATGGAGCACAAGCTAGAGCACATCAAGGTGGATTATAAAGTGGACAAAGTGGACTACAAAGTGGACCATAAAGTGGATCACAAAGTAGACTACAAAGTAGAGCACAAAGTAGACCAAAAGGTAGACCACAAAGTAGATCACAAAATTGACCACGTAACGACCACTCCTCCGCGATCCTTCCGACCGACCATTATCATGGCACACCCGTCGAAATTCACTCCACACTACGTCAATATTAGCCGAATCCGACCATATCCGACAAGCCACGCCCATACGCCTCGAACGACAATCGCGCAACTTCTACGAACTACGAAGATCGTAACAAAACCTCAGAACTCATACGACGAACCCGGATACATAACACGACCCCTACCTCCGATCGTATACCGACGAACGACAGTACCGACGACAACGCCAGCTCCAACACAACCGGAAACAACCCCGTTCCCGATCTACGAACGGAGCAGCGAATCGGACATCGACCCGCTGCTACTGCAGCGACGCATCGACACCTGGACCGAGCAGCAGTTCGCCAGCGATGACTACATCCGAAAGTCCAGCACCATCCCGCTGCATCGGGTCACCAAGGCGATCCCGTGGGAGTTCCTCACGTCGACGATGCTGCCATCGTTGCGTGACCGCGCCAAGGGCCGGGACCACTGGCGGAACGTGAAAATCGCCATATCACCGCACACCAAGGAGAAGGTCTACGTAGTGACACCACAACCCTGGACGGTGGTCATCAACCGGCAAACGTTTTCGTCGCCGTCTTCACCACCGTTCTCGTTAGTGTCGCCGTCGTCGTCGTCGTCGTCATCATCGTTGCCACCACGCTTCATGATCCGACCGACGCCACTCTATCAGCGGTCGGACAACTTCGCTGCCGGTGGAATTGTCCGGCTTAGTGGCATCAGCACCGGTTCCACCGTGGATGTTTCACCAGAATCAGGTATGAGGGGTGGGCACTGGGTGCGTTGAACTAATGAAGTTGTCTAGTTCTTGGAAAGATCATTTACACACTCACACTTAGATACAGGTAAACAGGCGGTTGGGTTGTTGCTTTTGTAAATTTTTATATATACAAACATGATCAACATTGTACATAGTTACTTTCTACTGTTTCTGTAGTACTTACTAACAAGTCCAGTGCTGAACTTACCTGAAAGCAGAGAAAAATATTACATTAGTTTTGGCTATATGGAGGTAAATTTGTAAAAAAAGAATGAATGGAGGAAGAATTTCGTTTTTGAATGGAAAAGCTAGGAATGAGTGCCGAAAAATGACTTCGTTGTTGATGGACAATTTCGTGAAACTAAGGTGCGATAAAACAATATCAAAAATTTTAGTTTAAAAGATTGTTTCAATCTAATGTTGTGATCTTTAAATTACGTTCAAGTATACTGATGTCACTCTGAATCACGAGTTTTGCAAGATTTTTGATTGCGCGCCAGATAGGCAGACAAAGCTCAAAATCTTTCAGAAATTTGGCAATGTGCCAGATTTTCGGTAGACCATCTTGCAAAAAAGGTCATCACTTTTAATTTCGGACAAAATTTTACATCTGTGGTGAGGAAAACTTGCAACATGTTTTCCGGAAAACGCCTCCCCATCGGATAAATTAACCGCCAGATTTTGCCAGCTATATTCGTGTTTGCCAGATTTTATGGAAAACTTATTGGCACCCCTGCTATAATTTAAAACCAATCCAATCGAATAGGGAAAGTGTGGTTTGCTGCTAAATACAGTCTAACTGGTCATTTATTCGACATTCTCATTACGTGTCCAGTTTTAGCTACTTATCTAGTACATAAATTCGTCAACTACTTCAAAATTATCCGCATTAGTGGCCATCGTAGTACCCACATGTATTTTGTATTTTTTAAATGCCAAAATAGTGATTATTATGCTGTTGGCAGCTGAGCGCGTGGATGCTGCCTAGAAAACAGTTGCTTGCTGGCGGTACGTGCCGGGAACCAACGGAGCATCAGAGAACGAATTTCAAGAATGATTTTGAAGTTTTAGGTCAATACCTAAATTGTTACGTAGCGGTCTTTGAAAATTCAAAAAATTACCAAAATGGCGGAAATTTTTATAAAAGAAAGGTGTGTTTTCATCAAAAATCGCCAATTGAGAGCTCATAAAAAATTGAAAAGTTGGGATATCAAAAAACATCTACGTAACAATTTAGATAATTTGTTTTTACATTCTGAAAAAAATTTCAGCCAAATCGGGCCACTAGATTCTGAGATACAGGTACTGCCAGCCGAACAAACATGGTATCGAGAAAAACGCGTATAAAATTTCGTACAACGATGCACTTGCCTTGAATTGACCCCACAGTTTTTACCGTAAGTTTTCAACAAGATCTCATATCAAAAAGTCCTTTTGGCATGACATTTCGGAAGGTATAAGCCTCTCGAAAATGTAAAAAAAAATAAAATTCGATTTTTCCGATTTTCCAGAGAAGGGTCCCCCCTTAACAGGCGATCCAGTTCACGCAGCTATACTTCGTGTTTGGCAGGAATATAAGTGCTTCGGTGCTGTTGTCGTTTTTGCTTCATAGGCCCTTTCACTTTGAATAGAAACAGATTCAAACTGACGACGATTAAAGCTGTTCGAAATTAAAAAGTTAATCGTAACTTTAATAAAGATTAATTTTTAAATTGAACCGATTTAGAGCAAGCTTCAGTGACACCAGATCACTGTTCGTCGGTGGTGCAGGACTGCTACTAACAGATCGGTCGGTGGTGTGGCTGAGAAAAACGCAAACCTTCACTTACGCCACTTGCTATGCTTTACATTTAATCATTAAATCGAGAAATAAACTGTGACATAAAATTTCCAATTTTCATCATTATTGGTATGTGTTTTTAGAGTTAGTTCAATGAAGCGATGGCATTCCTAGCAATATAATGATTGTAAGAGCTTTCTCGAATCATTTGAAGGGTTTTGATCATATTTAAAAACAGTTTACAATCGGAAACTTAGGTTATGTTGCAAACCATCATATAACATTGGTTAGATGAATGGTTGATTTCATTGTACTTACAAATATTTATTGGTTATATCGCATCATTATTACTTCGAATCTTAAATATTACTTAGCTTTTAAACGATATCGTGTGTAGGGAGAAGTCTGCTATGATCGAACACATTAGGATCAAATTCAGATAAAACTCAGTAAATACCGGCTTTCTTACATCTATTTTCGGGGGTTATTGGTAGCTACGCTTAACAAGTTGTCGGTGTGACTCCTAGCTTTTGTTCAATGCTGGAAGGTGCATGGGTCGAATCAAACTATAATCTGAGATTATAATTGGATTCGAACCCACAACTTCCGCCAGGGCATGTGGCTCGCTGCTTGTATCTTTGAACCATAGAGGCGCTGGACTCATGGACGAAGTGCTGAATGACGAAATTGATTTGCCAAAGCTCTTGTCCATGATGAACTTCCGTGCATCGCAACATGTCACAAGTAACAATTTTAGGCTGATCAAACGCTTTTAAAGCTGTAAATGTTAAGCCTTTATCTGGGCGAAGGTTTCTTAATACAAACGAAAACTTTGTTAAGCTCTTAAACATCTAAATCTGGTAAATTTATCAATCTTTGGGCTTCTTAGCGGTCACTTTTGAAACTGCAATGAAGCTTAACAGAGGCTTCTTCGCGAATGTGAAATAGTTTCGCAATGCTTTTCTAGCCGCTTGATCAACGTCTCTTCAACCTTTACGCAACTTTAAAAATCTATTTGAAATGGATCAGCCATTTTATTTGCCGAAAATCCAAATCAATCAACAGCTTAAACCTATATACCTAGGGGAGTGTCGTCGTAGTTGGGCCACATTTTGGAATTCGCCCATAACTTTCGTTTAAAAAGGAATTTTGGAAATCCAAATACATCGTTGCAAAGGTCTAAGAAGAAGGTATATTTCCGGAAAGTTTTGAACTGAGTGCTTGAAAAATGAAAAAGTTATAGGCATTTACGTGAAGACAAAAAATGTTGTCATAGTCGGACCATGTTGTACAGGTTAGGCCACCGCAGAAAATCTAAGACATACGTATTGAAATTCTATATAGAGAGATGAAAAGAATGAATTCCGTGAACAACTGTTCATATAGGTACAAATACCCTATTTTTAATTGCATTTTTGCGAAATTTTGACGATCTTGTAAAATCAATATTGCTACAATCGCCTTTTCCGAAGTGTACAACTACAATGAAAAGAAAAACAACAAAAATCTAGGTTTTTATCGTATTAATTTTGCTTTATTTCATCACATTTTACGTGACTGACGTTTTCTAGCGATTATTACGCTTCTGCGCTTAAAATTATGGTGCCCAACCATGACTACTCAAGTGGCCCGACCTTTACAAATAGCGCTTTTCTAGTATTTCACCTTAGCCTTCCCAAACCCTACTGGAGAGGATTTTCCTATAGTCTTCGTGTGCAGCACAACACACTTCATACATTTTCAAAATTAATCTCGATAATTGCATTTCATGAATCATTTCTTGAAGAAAAGTTCATTGCGCCTGGAAAACTTTTTTTGTAATATTTAGTCACTGAAATCAGTAGGGGTGTTTTGGATATACGATTGAAACTCACAATATTGTGAAAAGTTAGCTATCACAGTAAGAAGTTTTACAATGGTTGTATCATAGATATCATGAGTTACTAAAACTGTAAAATCGTGATGGCCCGACCATAACAGTGGCCCGACGATAACGACAATACCCTACTTATGCATATTATCTGGAACTTGATTCACACTGTATAAAGTCATCTTTCCAACAATGATCGTACGGAAACATTTAATTCATGTATGGTCGTACCAAACCATACACGTCATCCAGCAATGGTTGTACCGAATCATTTAATTCATCGATGGTCGTACCGACCTATATGCTTCATCAACAATGATCGTATCATATCATCTAGCACATCTATGGTCATACCAAACCATATACATCATTCAACAATGATCGTTCTGAATCATTTAACTCATATACGGTCGTACCGAACCATATACTTCATCAATAATCATCATACTAAATATCGAACTATATACTTCACCAATAATGATCGTATTAAATCATTTAATTCATCTATGGTCGTACCAAACTATATACAGGGATACCTTTATATAAGACAATCTCGATATAAGACAATTTTTGTCTTATATCGAACAAATCCCTTTGACATAGCTGGTAACGATAGCAGAGCTAATTTTCCATTTCAAAACCGGCGCCATGAAGATGTTCATTATTTCAAAATAACCCTAAAATTGTAAAAAATTAATAGTTCAAATAGTAATAAATAGTTCAAAAAACATAAACACACAACACAGAGCAAAATTGGCGGCCGCTAATGCAATTTTTTTTTTTGAAAAAAATCGTGTTTCGATATAAGACAATTTCGATACAAGACAACTTTTTGAAATCATAAATTGTCTTATATCGAGGTATTCCTGTATATCATTCAATAATGATTATACCGGAACATATGGCCAGAACGAACCAAGCGCCAAAAACATTATTTTGAGAAATTCAATCTTTAACTTTATCGTCCCATCAACTGTTTGCAGCTGACCTAATAAATAATTTTATCACTCACATATCACAAACAGGATGACTCTTATACCATGAGATTATAAATATGCGTAAAATAGTATGTTATTATAGAAATAATTAACTTTTAGTTTTGGTATGCAAGCACTGAGATCACTTTGGCAGAATGAAAATGAAAGAATATAGTTTTCAGTTCAATCTGGTTGGATGTATTTTTACGCTATGTCATTTTTACAAGGTTGAGAACAACTTATGATGCACGCAGAAGTTCCATTTCGGTTTGACTAAGGATTGGTGAAGACTCTCAACCTCTTTCTTGAATCCGGCTTAAAGAATGGAGCATCTGGGTCGTGGCTATACTTAAGTACAAGTATTCCGTATACGCGGGTTTTTATTCCATAATAAAACATCACCGTGTCTACATTTTTTGAGCCGAGGCGTCCAATTAACGTTCTTCTGGTGAGAATCCAAAACTTTTTCAGTAGACTCAAAAGTAACGTTTTCTCCTGTTTCTGAAAAGTTATGTTCGAAGGAAATTAAAAAATTACTCAGTCAAGATGAACCAGGCTCAACCAGGTTCACCAGGTATTAACCTCTTGAATTTCTGTCCTCCATAGCGAAATCATTTTCGATATCGTCGACAATTTCGGATTCTGAATCTTAAAGAGAATGAAATCCTATAAACATTTTCTTTTTAGCCTAACTTTATTTTCTGTTCAGCCAGGGTTTAACAAATACATACTAATAATTAACACGGTATCATTATACAACGCCTTGTTATTTTGTAACGGCTATTGATTAATTTCATATATTGTATATATATTGACTGATTTTTGGTGTTTCTCGCAGCATAATATTTTAACTAATGAAAATAAATTTATTTTAAAACAAATTGTACTTGGTTCCTTTTGGCAGAACGCAAACTTAAAAAATGCAATACAGCTCTACCATCGCTGTTTTATGTTGCAGGGCAGCCATAGAGCAGTATTCCAGGCTCCTATGGTTGGTTTTCGGTTCGCTCTGGTTGGATGCAATTTGGTTTTTTCTACAGCCTGCTACACAAAATTTATGTTCTAAAACTGTTGTTATTAGTCCGAATGGTACGATTATTTTATGGTCAATTGATTATTAGTTTTTGCATCCAATGGTGTAAATAACTAAATTTTTGGAAAATTGGCGCCTGGTTCGTTTTGGCAGAACCCCGACCATATGCCGTACCGTACCGCACCATATGCTTCGTCAACAATGATCGTACTGAATCATTTAGCTCATAAGTTTGTACCGAACCATATGCTTTATCGACAATGATCGTACTGAATCATTTAGCTCATCTATAGTCGTACCGAACCATACACATCATTCAACAATGATCATACCGAATCATTTAATTCTTCTATGGTCGTACCGAACCATATACATCATCAATAATTATCACACCAAATATCGAACTGTATACTTGACCAACAATGATCGTACCGAATCATTTCAGTTTATGACCACTTAGGAACATTTTAGTTACTAAATTTGGTACCGTACCTCAGTTAGGTCTACGTTTTAGGAACTTTCAACAATATACCCTACGTCAAATCCACTAGAAAAGTGTTAGTTTCCCATATATTTCTGAATAGCTGCATTATTTGGGCTGGCAAAGATAGATCATTTCGCAGCTCGGCTGAAATGCAATCAATCCCTGCCGCTCTGTTGGATTTCCTACTTTTTATGGCTGCTTCAATTTCATCTAGTGATGACGCCACAGAATTCACTGAGCACTTTGCCGAGGGTTTCGTCACTGGTCGTGATGAAAGCGTTCTTGATGCCGGTCCAGTGCTCTTTGATGGTTTCCCCAGGTGGCAACTCCGAGACTCGGGATTCAAGTTGTTCACAAAGGCCCTTTTCACATCAGGACTCTCCCATCGGCTAACGACGTAACGATGCCAAATTTTTTCCTCTCGTCGCGTCGTCGCAAGCGCTTCAAGGTGATGATCGGATGCAATATTGGCGTTGCGTTTATTGCGTACTTCAGGAAGGCTACTTCTCCATTTTCGGCTTTTTTTCCTGTATGGACTCATCACTGCGACCAGTAACGTTTGATCTATTGTGATATCGCCCGGGTGTTTGCTGTATAACCCGCACTGCATTTATTTTTGCTATAATCGCTATTGATTGAGCGATATGCTTATTGATTTTTTTATTCGTACTTGTGTGTAATTGGGTACCCTTCCTTCAATGCTTTACTCTACTATACCCCACCTCGTTCCACATGACAGCGCGCAGTCCCCAATTATAGTCATCCTTGGCGTGGCAAACCAGTGCACTTTTACGATAAGGGTCTCATTTTTGCACTGTCAATAGGCCATATCGGGATAATATAGAACTCAGCATGAAGGAAGGGTGATGACGAGCCTGAGAATAAACCCATGCCAAAGTCACTTTGACATCGAATGGCCTGATTCTACTAAGATTCGAACCCATGACCATTCGCTTGTCAAAGCAGACTCGGTAACATTGCGGCTACAGAACCCCCCTCCAATTTCGGCTAATGCGAATGTAGTCAATTTGGTTTTCTTAGTTTGAGGTTGGCTTTCTGTTCGGCTGTCGCGGAAACCCACGTGACTTGATGTGTATGGGGAAAGAGCGATCCAGCAAAAGCCATATGGCCACCAACAAGTGGTCACTTACTTACTTACTTACTTACTTACTTACTTAGGTGGCTTGCCGTCCTAAGATAAAGCCTGTTGAACAAAGTTTCTCCATGTAACTCGGTTAAGGGCTACCGCTCTCCAATTCCTCGGACACTGAGTACTCTCCGCCAGATCTCGCTCAACCTAGACTAACCATCTTGCTCGCTACGCTACGCTACGGTCATCTTGTTCCTACCGGATTTGAGGCGAACACCATCTTTGCAGGGTAGTTGTCCAGCATTCTTGCAGCATGCCCTACCCATCGTATCCGTCCAGTTTTAACCACCTTTTGAAGCTGTGCGCGTTCATGGTTCATCCTTCGCCTCCATCCTCCAACAAGTGGTCAAATGGATTTGAATTTCTCCCTTCTCCAACACATGTCGCATGTGCCCCTGAATTCAGTAGGATTCCAACTCCTCTTTTTCGAGTAGCATTTTTACCTCGTATGGCCAGAGTAGTGAAAGACTTGCCCCGACGATGTCTTGTGTTGGACAGTGTCTGGCTAACGGACCTCGCTCAACCCTAGAATTTCAAGTTTCAAACAGCTAGCTTCGCTTAATAATAATGTTTTTTAAAAAAAATATCATTCCATTAACCACAGCTCATTTCGTTTGACTGAATTGCACGCCACATTTAAGTCCACAAACAAATGATTCGTCGACGAAGGTCTCCGCTAACGGTCTCAGTTTACAGAACAAGAAACGAGAGAGTACTTTATAGGCGGAATTGAGCAATGTAATGCCTCGATAGTTTTTACAGTCGTGACGATGTTCTTTTTGAAAAAATTGGGCAAATGAAGTCAGCCGACCACTCCTTCGGCATTTATTCTTCCTGCCAGATCCTGACAATGATCTAATGGATTATTGCTTCGTATCGCCGCTCGCTTTTGGAAGTTTAGCGTGGATACCGTCCTCCGAGCTCGCTAACCTGCCTTCTTAACCTTCTCCAGTGCAGTGACTCCACAGCTAGACCATCGCTTACAAATCTCATCCTGTTCCTGCTGCTCTCCGTGTTAACCTCTCCGTTCAACAACATGTGGAAGAGCTCCTTCCACGTGGCTGCTACCGCCGTTTTGTCAGCAAGCAGATTGCCGGCCCATTGCACATTTCGTTTGACTGCGAGGAACGCGCTGCTCGAGCCAAAGACGCTGATCATTACATATCACAGCCATGACGAAACTGTGTGGCTTTCAACCGTTTTGTATAAACTCCGTGTGCCGTTGCTGTCGAATTGCTCCCCTGCAGGGGAGTACTTGCGGTTTTTACAGACATTGCACAGAAACTTTTGTTTGTAGGAATACCCCCATAAACTGAAAATGTCAAAAGTTAGTCCTCGCTTACTATGATAAAAATTAAAAAATTACTTTTTGTGTTAGGAAATTTAGACATAGTTTTTGCGGTAGAGTTGCAAACAACGTAAAAACAAGCAACTTTGCAGAAGATATTAAAGTTCTGTCTCTACCGAGTGCATAACTATAGAGCATTTTCTTTTTTTCTTTGAAAGTTCTTTAAAAATTAGTTATTCATGCTTAGCTTTTGTTAGTTACATTTAACAAAAATACCTTGTTTTAGGCAATTATCGAAGCACTCAAAACACGTTTTTGCAGAAGACTCCAAATCTCTTGGACCTTTACTTGCTAAGTTATCGCATATTCAAGCTTTACTTTCCCATAGCTTCACGAGTCTATGGGGTAAAATGGGGCAAGTGGATTTATGAAATCAGTGATTAACCTTAAAGCTTAGGCCGAGCACTATAAGCTTGTACATGTGCCACTTGACTTCAACCACCCATAAGAGAGTACGGCAAGCATACGTTATATGTGTTTCGCATACGCTATAGGCTCAATACACGTCCAGAGACGGTTGAGACAGAAATTTTATTTCTTCAGCAAAGTTGCTAGTTTTTACATTTTTTACAACTTTGCCGAAGAAACTATGTCTATATTTTCTAACACGAAAAAAATTATTGTTTTATTTTTATTATAGTAAACGATAACTAACTTTTTATACTTTTAGATTATGTGGGTATTCATACGAACAAAATTGTTTAAGACTTTAAATGCTAAAATGAAAGCAAAAGACGATAGGAAAAGCGCTCAATTTTTCGTCCATTTGGACCACTGTGCATTGGTTTCTTTTTTCCGCGGTTCTAACCTCTCTATACTTTTCTCTTCCAGTGCCCGTGAAAACTTGAAATTTGACATCCATATTGATATGGTTTTGGTCATGTGCCAAAATAGAGACAGACGTAACTGACACTGATTTCAAGTAAATTGGTATACCTGTTGTTGTTTCTCAAAGGTGCAGCAGTGTGTACATGTATTGGTGGGAAAAGATGTGTGCAAGCGTGGCAATGTATTGCATACTTGTTTGTGTGCATCCATATTCTAATGTACGCACACTAGTATATGTTAGTTCAACTTTAACTCGGCAGATAGCATTCCTTTCACTGTCTCTCGACTTTTTACAGAGTTGCCAGTCTTCTTGATGCAGTGTTTTTGCTATAACACTTACACAGCAAACTTCCGAATAATGCTACACGTGGTGCTGCCTGAGTGCCCATAAAACTGATTTTTAGGATATTTTTGGACCTATCAAAGATTTACCGAAAATCAGTTAAATGTTTTGGAAGGAACCTGAGAAATTGCGATGAGCGAACAGCACCTCTAATATCCTTTTTCGGAGGAGTGCTGTACTTCAGCTACATTTCGAAAGCATGTCAGTTGGTAGATATGTTGATGATTGTTGGCCAATATATAGGCAGTATAAATAATTTAGTATGAATTTTTCTCAATATATTAAAGAAAAGTTTTTAGCACATCAGTTTGTTCAGGTTGGAATTAAAATATCGCAATATCGGAATAAAATTTTTGTATTCCTCTCTGATGCTAACAATTAGAACTGATTTGTGATACTAGATTAACCTTTGTTTAATTTATTAAATAAGTAGATGTGAACAAAATTAGGCGGTTTTCAAACCATCATCAAGAGTGGTTACACGTGAGCGATTGCTTCTATTTCTTTGGCCAAATTAAATTCTAGAGGAGAAACAGGTGCTTGCGATGTTCATTTAGTAAAAAACAGTAGAGTATTTACATTTTTGAGAAAATATTTTTAAAATATTTAAGCGTATAAGTGCTACATTCCTTTTAGCATTGTTATTTAGCGGTAAAGTATTTATTTAGAAAAGTGTAATGAATGAAAAAGAATGTAGATTGAATTCACGGTATAATTCTAAGCTGATTCGAGTTAATATCCTTAAAGAAATTAATTACTGAGGAGTCATGCGTTCGCTTTACAACATTCCAATGTTTAATCCTGCTTTTGAGCAAAGCAGGCGCCACTAAGCTGATAGCCAGCAGTGATAACCCCTAGCCATCTAATGTACAATATGTGTAATCCTCTACCAAGCCGGTTGTTAATTTCCAAGAACTAACAAATTCTTTTTCGTCACCATCTTTACAACTTTTACACGATCATCACGATGAAGCCAGCCACTTTTAATTACTTCTATTTTATCATTTCATCTTTTCTCTTTTTTCTTTCTAACCCTCGGACACAAAACGTCCTGTTTTCTCGCTGTATTTATCCTCTTTCACTCTCGCCACTTGCGGTCATCCCACGACACCGGCCGGGCGCCGGATCCCGATTTCCAACGATATGCTGTGATGACTGTGTGTCGGTTCTGTGTTTTTTTTTCTTGTTTTTTTCTTCTTCTACCCCACAGTAAACGATCTGGTGGAACACAAATCGAAGCACCGGAGCTCGCTGAGTGCGGCAGCCAAGCTGAAACAGCGGAAGTACGTGCGAAAGAAAACATTCAACGGTGGTGGTGGCGGCGATGGAGGTCCTTCTGCAGCATCATCATCGCTGTCCAGCGATGAATCGTCCGGGGTGGCGGTGTAACCCAACCAGAGCCCCCGTAATCCGCCATCATTTCCGCAAGGAAGCAGCAATCCGAGCAGCCAAAGCATAAGCAAGATAAAATACACATTCACACAGACACACGTACACATCTAGTAGAAAACGTATATAAAAACTCAACAATTAATAAGAGCTCTACAAGTTGGCTTTTAACTCAGTAGATGGCGCTAATGACGATTATTATTCCGATGATGATGATGATGAAGATGATAACTTTAACTTCATTTAGCGCTAAAGGAGAGAAACACATCGCATCGGGGATCAGCCAGGTAGGATAGTCTCCTTTCTGCGGAGACTGATTAAAATTAGTGATGATTCAGTTGAGGTTACAAAGCTAGCGTCGTAAAACTGCAGGAGGGCTAGGCATCTGGTCGGACTTTCCGGAGTAAATTAGGTTTTCTATATTTATTGTATAATGTGGTTAAGAAAGATGACATGATAACACGTAATGACCGATTGAAGCAGGTGCTGCTGGGCAGTGGATTGGGTGAGTCAAGAGGAAGTAACCAGCAGAAAAGTAGGAACTTAAACTGAAAAGTTTTCTCCGTATAAAATGTACAGTTTAACTATGCTTAGTTAATTCAGAGGTCAGTTTTTTTTCATCCCAACAAGAGTAAACCACAAATTGTATCAAATACTAAGCTGCTTCCTAATGATCTGCTCTCATCCACTGGTCAGTTCCACTGTGTTATTTCTCAATGACGACTTACATATGAACCAAGCGAAGAAAATGCATTAGCCAGTGTCCGATGCACTGGACACTTACTTTATGGTTTAGTCCTATGGAATGAATGTGAACTACTGTGCTGCGGTTTCCATCAAATTGACGATGAATGATAGATGTTTACATGTAACTATCGTTAGATTAACCATAGCGGTAATTCTAGATTTTACTTCCCCTGTTGCATATGTACAGAAACCCACCTTTCACCACCCACACTTACTCTCCTTGATCTGGACAGTTGATAAACTCCTGTTTACTGATTGAATAGACACATACTGACAGATAGGATTTTCTCTGTGCGGTTGGAATCCGCCAAGCATAAGAAGCCCCAATCAAACAGACGAAACTCGAGCAGATGTTTAGCTGTGTAGCATTTCGGTCCCAGCAAAAGCAAGGAAAACGAGCCAAGTTCAAGCCGAGTGTGAAAGCGAATAGCATAGTATTAAATAAACTTAATTATACTGCCGACCCCAACGGACCACAAGGATAGGTAAGGTTAGACAATACCAATAATAACAGACCTGCTGTCGTGCGTGTGTACGCAAAAAGTTACGCAATTAGTTAGTGTGAACTACTACTTTTACTGTAATTGCATTATGAATGACTGAATTACCATTATTACGCGTAGCTGAGAATCTTCAGCACCTCGCATGTAGTTAAAGCTCCTCCCCACCCCATCGCTGGCGGCTGGTGGGACGGATGATTATGATGACGAATATGCGATAACGTTTTCCGTTAAAGCGGAAAACAATAGCAGTCAGCAGTCCCTTGCCACCAAGAGTCAAATGTAAACAAACCTTCGCTAGGGCGATAGTAAAAAGAGACAAAGCCAGTGAGAAGACACTAGTTGTAGTAAGAGATGTAAAAAAATAAAATTTATAATTTAAAATTAGTACTAACTCAATCTCATTTGGAGAAGAAAGAAAGAAAGAAAGCCCACCAACTGCAATCAACAATGTTTCGTCTTCGCGAAGTGCTCGGAGAAAGCACAATTCACTGATAGCAGGTAGGTACGGCGTAGGAAAGAAAGCTATAGCCGTAGAAGGATGGCCGTTCTCACGCATCGTCCATTGTTTCCGAACTTTCAACCTTACGGCATGGCATGGCGTGTCGTAAGTATGTATCAACCTGCCGCCGCCTATTTGCAAACGAGATTCCCGAGCTACTTCGTGGTGACGAGCTACGAACCAATGTTACGGTTGGTCGGTTATGTAAGTTTATTAATAAACAATGTCTGAAGTATCTTAAGCTGGCTGTAAATTGGAGTCATTTAACGAAAAACAATGAAGAGAGTTGGACAAGTGTCGGTTGGTTATGAAATCGAGGTTTGCAGAATCGAAACCGAATGAAGTGGAATAGTCTATTTCCTTGAAATATGCTGATTTATCATCAAAAACTGTTAGAAAGTTTGTGGTCATAAAGATTTGAGCTTTTTCAAAGAAAGTCAAATAATAATTCAGTTTCTTGAAGAATTTGCGTGTTTCCTGAGAACGATACAGCAGTTCCATATCCTCACACTCCATTTCTTCCAGGTGGCGCTTCGTATCCCGAAAAATCTGGGTTTGTCAAGTTTTGTCATTTACCTCTTTCCCATAACACAGCTAAAATTTGAAAAATACAGAAATGTGTTTTTTTCCGCCTTCATAAAATAGTAAATATCTCTGAACATATCTGTCTGTCATATAATATCTGAACATACGCCCATACTTTCTTCGGAAAAGTTGTTTGTCACAAAATTTCCCATCTAGTATCCCATATAGTTTAGCTACGTTGCTTTAAGACGCTGTTCGACGCTCTGTTTTGGTGTTTATTTAAATGAAATTTCGAAACTATCAAAATTTGCCATTTTCAATAAATTTTTGTAACCAAATATGACTCCAGACATGTCACTATAACATTTTAATAAATGTATTAGATCTCAATGATTGTGAGAAAATTAGTTAAATGCCTATTTACATACCTAAATACCTAAATTTCAACTACTTTAACGCTTCTAAAAATATTTTTTTGAATTTACTTTAAAAAATGCCATTTTTTCATAGAACTGAAATGTGCGACCCCTAAATCGCATCAACCAATGTTGACGCCAAATAAAAGTAGAGTAGGGCGGGGCATAAGTGCGATGTTTGAAGTTGTCATCAATTTTCGCGAGATATAAAGAAGAACAACAACAAAATATATTTTATAGTGATGCAGCTACTCAATGTCTTTACATTCAACTATAAATCATCTGGAATAATAGTGTTATTGAAAATAAATTCTTCATTCTTCTGAACCAGTGCCGATTCGCACTTTTACCCCATTAGCGGGGCAAAAGTCCGAATACCGCGGGGCAAAAGTGCGAAGCTCGAATCTATGAAATTAGCACAGCAGTAGCTAACAAAACCATATTATCGTCAATCTGCGGTATGTTTCGGTAAGGAATATTCTCAATTTACACCTTTCCTATTTTCCGCTGGTGTATTGCAGCCTCCGACAGATCGAAACTTTCCCAAACGTTTGTTTTATGTTTCATCAGCGGAAAAACATTGTTTTCCTTCGACCAACATCTGTAGAGCACAGTTTTCTGCAGATCTTCCATTTCTAGTATCTGTAATATAGTGCCAAAAGCTGTATAAAAGCTATACATTTTTGCCCCGTCCGTGAATCGCACCTTTACTCCGCTAGGCGCTTGACGGGGTTTGATTAAATTATGGAAAAGCGAAATATATTTTGTAAACTCTTTTCACCGTATTTTCAAAACAGATATGCGAGTGATGTAAAACAGTGCTACAAATTTTCAACAAGTAATATCCTCCTGTTGACATAACTCAGCAACTATGCTTCGTAAGCAACCAAAGTTTACGTTAGATTCAAGCATTCAAAGTAGTCACCCATTAATGCCAATGTAGTCAATTTACTCGAATCTGCCGATAAATCCGATAAATCATTAAATCGCATCCTTACTCTATAACAAAGGTAAAAATGTAGTTTCAACCACATTTATGGTTGTTTTACGCGCAAACAGAAATTTCATTTCCTTTCAAACTGATATGTATGATTGAAATGAAAATATTTACATCGAAAACTCACTTTGACAATACTTTACTTTTAATTCAAAACTGTTATTTTCTTGATTCAAATAGAATTTCGTTTCGAAACAAAAATATTTTTAGGTTGTTATAAAAATTTCGTTTGAAACAAATGAATTTTTTCGCTCCGTGATAAAAACGAAACCTTTCCCCGAACAACCAAGCCCCAAGCACAATGCATACGGATTTTACTACGTTGCGGCAATTTGACAGTTTTTACCTGGGTTTTCTGTCAAATTTCCGCAACGTAGTAAAATTCGTATGCATTGTGTCTGGGGCTTAACGCTGACGGACGAACAGCGTCGCCCGCAGTACCTTACAAGTCGCAAGGACTTGCATAGTGTCGTCGTCCCGTCAGTAAAATGAGTTAGATTCTCGATCCATGAATCGAACTTTTACCCCGTCAATAAATCGAACTTTTGCCCCGCTAGGCGCTTGACGGGGTTTGATTAAATTATGGAGAAGTAACATATATTTTGTAAATTCTTCTCACCGCAATTTCAAGAGAGATATCTGAGTGATGTAAAACGCTGCTACAATTTGTGAATAAGTAATATCCTCCTGTTGATATCGTATTTGCCGTACAACGAAATATTACATCAAAACCGTTCTAAAATAACTTTTACCCATAACTCAGCAACTATGATTCGTAAACAACAAATGTTTATGATGGATTTAAGCTGTCAAAGTACTCACCCATCCATGCCAATGTAGTCAATTTACTCGGAATCCGCACTGATAAATTATTGAATCGCACTTTTACCCGCATCGTACTTTTACCCCTCCTTACTCTATTGTTGTGACACTCAATGTATCATTTGAGGAGTGAGCCCCCGGGTTTGATGACATAGTGCTATTTTGGGACACTCTATTGTCTATTCATAAACAAAAGAAGTCGAGACCTCCCGCTGGATTATGAAAAAAAAAATTCACTGAAAATGTAAGTTCCGAAATATTTTATTTGTCTAAATGATTATACTAGCACCAAGTGTAGAATTTATCTTGTGCCAAAAAATTAAGTAGCTGCAGATATAGATATAATTCCTTTAAAACCCGAAATAAAGAATGAATCGGGTGCTGTGAAGAAGGGGGTCAGCCTCTCTACTAATATCAATTTGAATAATCATTTTTCAAATTATTCAAATTTAGAAATTTAATATTATTTACTCAGTCTATTGAAGGAAATACTTATATGTAGCCTTTAAACAGTTTGTTAGGTTTTTATTTATTATAATTTAATTCATCCGTCAAGTAGTCTACATGAATGTAAAAATGAATGGGAAATCCCGTTCGAGTTGATAAGCATTAAATTCCAAGTTAATTAAAGTCTTTCTCAAATAACGGGTGACAAGTACAATTTTGGAGTTTTTCGGGGCCCCTCTACTCAACAACAAACGAGCTTTGAGAGAAACGAGAGTATGTGTTAGCTCTCTCTCTCTCTCTCTCTCTCTCTCTCTCTCTCTCTCTCTCTCTCTCTCTCTCTCTCTCTCTCTCTCTCTCTCTCTCTCTCTCTCTCTCTCTCTCTCTCTCTCTCTCTCTCTCTCTCTCTCTCTCTCTCTCTCTCTCTCTCTCTCTCTCTCTATCTATCTCTATCTCTCTCTCTCTCTCTCCTCTTTTTGTCAATATTTTTTGTTTTGTTTATGCTTGCCCAGTTTTGCTTTAAATGGCGTCGAAACAAGAAGAATTTCGGGAGTGCGTTGTACACATTAACGAACTGCCGGTATATACCAGTTTACATCTATCTATACCAGTTTACATCTATCTATACCAGTTTACATCTATCGTTAACTAGTACCGTGACATCATTAAAAAATAGCAAAACGAACAACGGGCCAAGGTTACTACCTTAAGGTACTCCAGTCTCATTCAAGAGAGAGCGATGATCCAATTTCTCCATTGACTGCAATTCCTCGATGAGCCAATTTTGCCAATGCAAAAAGTAAAGAACTCTAAAAAATTTGTATCAACAGATCTTTTCGGTACGAAGTCATGCTGGTTTTCTCAGTACGACGCAGCACAGTGGTCGTGTTTTGAAAAAACACGGACACTAGCAATTGGGTAAAAAATGCGTAATTTTTTAAGGGTGGTGTCTTCGGAAAAGTTCAATAATAACATATAGCGCATCTTTCTGCCCTATTAGGGTGATACGAACTTTTGTTTTTATAAATATTTTGAAAAACAAATTTTTCTTCAAAAAGTTGCAAAACATACTAAAATAAGTAACTTTGCTGAATACATTAACTATCTATCTTTCACCGGTTGCGAAATATAATGATGTGTTAAAAAGGAGCGCTTGAAAATCAATTATGATACATTCCAGCGTTACGGGACACAATTAGCGATTATTTTTATAATGTAAATTGGTTCTTGTTTCACCATATTATTGGAAAACAGCTTGTAAAATTGGTAACCTAAGAGGATTTTACTTTCCAGATGTATGCCGGGGATTTGGTTAAACAGGAACGGATTTACGTGGTGGGCATGGTGTCCCGTAACGCTGGAATGTGTCTTATGCTCAATTACTTTGCACATGATTTTTTTGCTGCTTTCGAGTGTTCTAAAAAGTTATTCAGTATGCTAAAATACACATTTTCACTGAAGATTGTTTGTCGCTAGGACGCATATTTAATAAGTTATCAAATAAATGAAAAAAAAAAAAAAAAAAAAAAAAATTTGCAATATTCAAATTTTTTTTTGAATTTTGGGCCCCTTTGCACAAACCACACAACCATTAGGCGAATATAGGGTAAATTAACCATTAGTGGACCAGTTAGTACTTCAGTAGTTTCCTTCCACGAATTATTTTAAACTGGTAACGCTAAACACGCAACCGATGGCACGTACAATACGAGTAACTTTCGATTAATCCTAACAAATATCAATTCATGTTACAAATTTCTATATTTTACACATTTTTTAAAACATATAACCTATAATGGACCCTCAGTTGTTGAAAATATCGATTTTTAGACATTAATAATTGGATGCAGCTAAATCTTTATAAACTGGAATGTGTGGTATGTTTAGTACTTTCTGTTTCATGTCATATTTCATCGCAAATAAGAAGTACAAGCCAATAAACGCCGAAACTGTACCCGAGGTCCATTAGAGGTAAAGGGTCCACTATAGGATAACTTACCCTATTAGATATATTATCTATCAAAAAAAAATTGCATATGGCGCACTCCAAAGGAATCTCAGAAAAATCAGTTGAAAAATGTGTTATTTTTTGATATTTTTTTTATAGCTCGCTAAGCGAAAGAGATAGAGAGTTACAGTATTCAGCAAAGTTGCTTATTTTAATGTGTTCTACAACTTTGCTGAAGACACCATACCTTTTTGAACGCATTTAAATAAACGAAAATTTGTATCACCCTAATGAAACCACCAAAATCACAATAGTTTGCTATTACGCAAAAATGAGTTATTTTTGAGGCATAGGGTCTTTGGAGAAGTTTAATTATAAAATATAGCGCATCTTTTTGCACTATTAGGGTGACCGTGAATTCACCTATTAGGATGATACGAACTTTTGTTTTTTTAATAACTTAAAAAAAATTTTTTCTTCAAAAAGTTGCAGAGCATACTAAAATAAGCAATTTTGCTGAATATAGTCACTATCTACCTCTTACCGGTTGCGAAATATAATGATGTGCCAAAAAGGAGCATTTAAAATCAATTATGCTTTGCACACATTTTTTTATTGCTTTCAAATGTTCTACAAAATTATTCAGTATGCTAAAATACACAATTTCTCTGAAGACTGTTTTTCACGAAGATGCATATTAAATGAACTATAATAAATTTTATTAAAAAATCTGATGGGTTGTGTACAAGACACGACTGCATAGGTGACGTAGGACTACGTAAGTCTCTCTATAGCGATAGTAGGATGTATCCATGTATGTAATAATACGATTCTTCATGTATACAAGAAGCTACATACGCAACGTTTATCAAAGTAGTAACATTGTATACGTTCAATCCTCAACCGATTTTGGAGTTATATCCATGAATTGCTTGAATCTATTTTATTAAAACGAATCGAAGTCACACTAAACCAAACAGTAAATAATAAATAGTAAATAGTAAATAATTTTCATGATCTGTTTCTACGTTGAATAGTGCTTTTCCTCTGGTAATCGGTAGACGGTACTCGCGAGTTTTCAAAAAGCTGAAAAATTTGCGCAAAACTTTTTTGCAGTTTACAAAAGAAGAACACTGATTATGAAGCATTTACAAGCTGCAGACTTTTTGGAAGTGGCAGAAAATGTCGCCCGTGACCAGAAAACTTATTCCCGTCATTTGTTCGTCGTCCCCAACGGCGAAAAATTCAACTTTTCCCTCGCTGCGTGTGTTATTTGGTATTAACTGGGCGAGAAAATATAATAAACTCTTCAATCGTTGTGTGATCCTTAAAAGGACCGATTGTTTGATTATCATAACTCTAGCTTGCAATAAACTTGCACTAACGCACCTAACGTAATTCTCTTTTCGGTAAATTGAAGTACCGATAACCGCTAACCATACACGGCTTGTTGCAACGGACCAGCCAGAAAGCCTCATCAGCTATGCGACCGAAAAAGCCGTTCGTGTATGGTCGTGATGAAATACTAGTCACGATGAAATACCAGTCCAGGTGGCCAACTGCAAGTGACGTGGCATAATTCTGGTCGATTTGTTGTCGCGAGCAGCATATTTCCTGTTAATTCCAGAACTTCAGCAGCCAGATATTCCATCACGGCAGCGAGACAAGTGCTCCAGCTCCAACACGCTCTGCCAGCATACTTTTCTTTCTTCAGCAGCCGATAAATATGACCAACTGATGACGATGTGCACCGTAAGGCATACAATGTTTCAAATACAACCTTTAAAATTATAAAATTTGAAATTATTTAAAAAACCAAAGGTCGTATCACCCTAATAGATGAATTCACAGTCGCGCTAATAGTGCAAAAGGATGCGCTATATTTTATTATTAAACTTCTCCGAAGACACCATCCTTGAAAAATTACGCATTTTTTATCCAATTGCTAATGACCGAGTTTTTTCAAAATTTAACCACTGTGCTCTGGTCTAACAAAACAATTGCCGTTAGTTCTGTTATAGCCATGTTCACGGAATTTTTCGGCTTCGACTGGAAAAATCCCACAATTTTTTGCCCTCAGGCCCGTCGTAGCACACATACTTTTTGTAACGAGTGTCCGTTGGGGCTCCGTAGCCGCAAGGTTACCGAGATTGGTTTGAATCAAGCCATTCGATGTTAAGTGACTTTAGCATAGGTTTATTCTCAGGCCCTCATTCATCCCTTCCTTCATGCTGAATTATATATTTACCCACTGAAACCTCTTGACAGTGCAGAAGTCCCTCCTATAGTTAAGTGTACTGGTCAGAGGAACGAATGAGTCCTCGCTATGGACTGCTATAATATGGGATAATACTGGCAGCGAGGAATAAGTAGGTAAAGTAGATCAAGCTTTGAAGGAAGGGTAAACCCCAATACACACAAGCACGCATAAAATTTACTAAGCATATTGCTCACTCAATAGCGATTATAGCAAAAAGAAATGCAGTGCAGGTCATACAGCAAACACCCGGGCGATATTACAATAGATCAACTATACTGGTCCACACATGAAAAAAAACAAGTGTCCGTTACATTGTGGTTACAAAAAAAACTTCTTTTTCTGACGTTGGAGCACAGACGACTGAATGCCATTTGCCGTGCTCGGTTCAATCCACGAAGGGCCCTCGTTCCTTGCTTTTATATTACTTCAATGTTTTCAATACTCCAAGTAATTCAGACAACTCTAGAAATGTTTGGTATGGATCCTAATAGAGCAGTGTCACCAATATCTTATCTACCGATTGTTTCCGCTGTCCTGGGCGTACGTCTTCTTCCAGGTCAAAGCAAAGCAAAGCAAAGCCTACGTGTTACATTCCGTTATCGAACCTTGACCTTCTGTTTTTATACGACAGACTTTACAGCCAGCTATTAGAGTGCAGGTCAATTGCAGGGCCAGTTGCTACGATCCTATTGACTCTAACAGCCTCTCCCAGTCGGGATTCGAACATACGACGGCTGGCTTATTAGGCCAGCATCATACCTCGAGGCCAACTGAGAGGCCACAGTTCTTCCAGGTCACAGTTTCAATATCATGGACTTGTTTTATATAGTAAATATACTTAACCGGAAGCACTGTGAGTGACTGTAACCTTTCCAACCTTTTATTATATCCTGATCTACATCCAACCCTTCGGATCATGGTTTTGTCAGTACTTACGAGATTCAAAATACTCTTATCGATGTTAGTACAAATATTCCAGTTTCATCATTGATACTTATTCAGCCTTTAGTGTATACAATAAGAACTTTATATTTAAGTTTATCGAATTTCACAGTTTTAGACCCCCTTCTCCTTCTCTTGAACTGTCCAACTATTGAAATTTGTGGGAGTTTTGTCTGAGAACTCTTCCTTATCATGAGCACTCGAACCACACAGGAAACGATATCCACTTCCTGGCATGCAAACTTTGGAACAAAGACGATTACGCAAGTCACGTTCGTCGTAAAAGTTTTGATTCATGGAAATTATTGCCCAGTAACAAAATAGCCCCCTTAGCCCTTTGCCCTGGGCAAAGTGGAACAATGAAAAGAAACCCACACTACCCAAGTTACAATGCAAGTTTAATGGCACTAAATTTGTTCATAAAAATCACTCTAAGTGTGTAATAAAACCCAAATTGTTACTTAGGTAAGTTCTTCTGAAAAGGTATCAGGTTTTCGGTAAAACTTCCGGTCTTCAGTCTTCGGTCTTCGGTAAGATAGTGTGTGATTCCTAGTGTGATCGTAAATGATGTGAGTTTATAGTTCCTGTAATAATTAAGATGAACTACTTAGTTGTATGACATAATTTAGGTGAATTTTTTCGATTTGCTGAATCCAGAATTGATTTCCATTTTTAATCATAAAACAATTACAAATGTAATGAGAAAATTAGAACCACATCCCCCCCGTTGTATAAATCTAAATAATAGCGTTTTTTTTAGTTTTTTTTGATCATCATAGAAAAAAGATCACTGAACCGAATTTCCATTATACTTTTATACAATAGAAAGCAACATATATAGCAAATTCTATGACCATTCAAATAATTTATTTGATAATGATTTAAGTTTTTCTCCGTCATTTAAAATTATCTTGCAAAACATGGGAAGTTTAATTTTAAGAAACATAACCGTAAGAAAATATATATTTTATTTTATACTTTCCTAGTCATGTATTTTGCCATCTAATTTTAACCACATTAAAACTAAAAAAATGAGTTTAAAAAAAACTTAATCTTCTATTAAATTTCGTGATTTCCAAAAACAATCTCCTGCATGTTTTTTTATGCAGTCCAGGTGCAGATTATTTTCAGCCTCGGGATATTCGGACACAAGTGTCCAACGTTTATTTGCACCTCGTTGTATGTTTCCGACATAGGAAATGCATTTCGTACATTTTCACCTCAATTCAATTTCGCGACAATTTCATCGTGGAATGGTTTAGTACTTCATTTAACTGTAAACGACCAATGACTCTGTTTATACTTTCGATTAACGTGAACGTAAAAAAAAACTTTCTTGGGCTAATAAATTTTTATGACAAACCTAATTCGCGTGAAATTAACTTTGAATGATAGGAAGACATAATTGTTAATTTATAATTTCATGTAACAATAAAAACAATAAAAATTCTGCTGCAATAGAGTATTGCATAGGGCCGGTGGTGGGGCTGTAAACTATTTGGTGAAATTTTTTAATTTTTCATTTCCGAAAGGAAAATAATTACAAGTTTGTCAGATTTTAACCAATTTACGGATTTGCGGAAATTGTGAGAGCAAAAGTCGACTATCAGGCAATAAATAAACAAAACACCGCTGCCATAGTGGTCCATACCAGCGAAAAGTGGAACTTTAATTTAGCAATATAGTGTCTTCGGAATTGTTGTTCGTATGAATACCTCTCCTAATTTGAAAACTATCAAAAGTCATGACTGTAAGCCATGACTTATTATGATAAAACTCACAGAATTAACTTTTTTTTGGGGAAATAGAGACTTATTTTTTTCGGCAAAGTTGCAGAAATGTAGAAATATTTTTATCCTTATCGGGTGCTGAGCTGTAGAGCATTTTCTTCTTCCTAAAAAATTAGTTTTTCATACTTAGTTTTTGTTAGTTGCATTTTACAAGAATACATTAGGGTACTGGATGGGTTCGTCTATGGCGGATCTTCATCTACTTTCCGGACATAGAGAAGATAAAACAGCATTAGAACCAACATGGATTCATTATAGGGTATGTTGCTACATCGTCGTAATTGCCTATTCCCGTCCTATCCAACACAAATTATTGAAAATATCAGCATTTTTATGACACACAATGCAAAACTAGTTATCCCCTAATATTTTAGTTAGTTGTCTATCATACGCGATCAATCAAAATGAGCTGAGGTCTATTTAAATGCTTTTTATCATTAAAGAAGTCCTACCAGCCAAATTTCCTACGTTTTTTCGTGCGACGAAGAAGACAATGTCGACTAATCGTTTTAATTTCCGTCATTCATAAATGAAAATAACTCACGCAAGGCATTGTCGTTATTCTATAGCCAGGGGAACTTGCCTGACTTGCAGAAATTTTGTAGAATAACATTTGTCATGCCGTCCTACACAAATGCATGCGCGTTAGCTTCGTAAACATTGTTCTGATTTTTAATTCGGACGATGAAAAATTTTGATGGACGGATTTTAAAACGGTACGACGAATTTTAGCAATAAAGTCAGTTCCGTAATTTCAATAATATGCTTTAATAGTCGCTTTTCAGTGATTTCAAAGTTCACGAATCGGATGGTAAGTATGTTTTAGTCAAATCAGCATAAGAATTTTTCTAGTATTCATTAAATCCATTCAACAAATGATGAAAATTAGAATGGTTTTTCTTTTTAAGACGGGAATTAGAAAAAGACCCTACTCAATCGTATTCAAATTATTACTTGGCATTAATATTCATGGATTGTCTTTTCGTTATTGACGAAAAGGTAATTGAAGAAAATCACTATTTCTCACTATTTTTCAAAAAATACAAGTTCTCTTGGTTTTCCTGCCTGCTTTGAATATGATGACGAGAACCTGCTGATCACTCGGGGTAAATACTTGAATTTTTGAGCTGAAATTTAATCCACATTTTGTGAGAAAATTGGGTAATTCGTACACACGACTTAACGAATAGATAAATAGATGTTTGTAACCCGATTCATTGCCATGCCAAAAATTGAGCAGTTACAGATATAATTCTTTTAAAAAGTCGCAATAAAGTGTGTATTGTGTTTCCGTATGACGAAGGGGATCCGTCACCCTATTATAGACAACTATCGATGCACTCAAAACATACGTTTCTAGGATCTTTTCTTCCCCAGTTATCGCATATGAAAGTTATGTTTTACCTTAACTTCACGAATCTATAGAGTAGAATGGGGCAAACGGAGCATTAATGTCAGTGTTTCAGCTTAAAACCTTGATCAAGTACTGAAGTATAGGTGCTGTGTTTCCCACCCACCCATATTAGAATACGGTAAACACGACGTGGCCAAATGGAAGAGAAAACGAGATGTAAGAAAAGAAAAAAAAAAGCGTAAACAAGAAAACAGGAGCAAAGAGGGAAAACAAGTCGAGAAAAGAGGAGTTTCGACAGAAAAAGAGGGACACCGTTATTTATTTATTTATTTATTACTAGTCTTCGATAGTATCGCACAGACAGTTTCTAATATATAATTATTCTAAGTTTAAAAGTCATTCTACTAATATTAAAATCATAAGAGTCAGACACGACATTGAATTCACGACATCAGACATCAATAGGATTGTTCTGGCCAAATAGAGTGCGATGCATTGGAAGCCGAAAGAAATCTGATCGACGGGTAAGCCTAGGTGGTACGTTGATTTGAAGCCGCTCCAGCAGCTCCCGACAGTCAATATTGTTTCCAAGAAGATCGAAGACAAATAACCGTTGCAGCAAACTTCTCCTGTTTGCCAGCGTGGGCAGACGTATAAGAGCGCATCGATGTTCGTACGGAGGTAAATGAATTGAATCATCCCAGGGCAGCGCTAATCCAAGTAATCCAAGTAACAATTTAGGTTTTATTACATTCTTATGATGGCTTTTATGCCCAAAATTGGTCATGCAAACCCCAATAAGAGTGTAATAAAACTCACATTGTTACTTCAGTAGAAAAATGAACAAAACGAGAGTCGAAAAAACAGAACAGAACAGAACACAAAACAGAAAAGGAGCAAAAGCAGGACGTAATGAAAATAAGAATGGAACAGACGAAAACGTAAAACGGGATGGAAAAGGAGTTGAAAAGCGAAAATAGACGAATATCGCGACCCGCGAAAGAAATCGAAACCGGCCTGAAAATTACAAAAAACGAGGCTTGAACTGAATTAAAACGAAAGTAAAAGAATGGAATTAAAGCGAAAGAACTGAATTAAAACGAAAGTTGAGAAAAATTAGGACTCAGAAAAAGGACGAAAAAAGGCGAGACAGGAAAAGAAGAGAAAAGGAAAATAATGTTAAACTGGAAAATTTCGATATGAGATCAAAAATATATTGGGTTGTTCAATTGCAGGTGGAACTCCAACCAATACTCGCTCGATTGGTGCCCGAGTGTTTTAGGCAATTAAACTACAACCGTATCCTTCCATTAGATAGTTTCATATCTAGTTTTGTCCCTCCAGTCTTAACCCTTTCATACACGCACGCCCGATATGGTATAACACTTAACGTGTGTGTGTGTGTGTGTGTGTGTGTGTGTGTGTGTGTGTGTGTGTGTGTGTGTGTGTGTGTGTGTGTGTGTGTGTGTGTGTGTGTGTGTGTGTGTGTGTGTGTGTGTGTGTGAGAGAGAGAGAGAGAGAGAAAGACCATAGAGGAAACGAGGAAAACTAGAAAAAGAAATCAAACGGGATATTAAAGGAAAAAGGTGGCACAAAAAACGGGAAAATTCGACAAAAAACGAGTAAGAGAAATACAGATCAAATAGAAACACAAGAAACGAAAGAAAAAAAGTCGAAAAACGAAACATAAAAAAGAAAAAGATGAAAGCGAGAGAGGGAGTCAAACCAGAATAAAACTGACAGAAAACACGGATAACGAGGCATCAAACAAGATTGAAAACGGAGCACACGGGTTTCGTCTTCGTCGAGAAGGAGAGGGAATAGAAAGAGTTTAAAAAACGGAAAGACGAAACGAAAAAAGGGAAAGAGAATAAAAGAGACCGGGAAGGAAATTAACAAAAAATGATCGAAAACATGAGGAAAACCAGACTGAAAATAAAATAAAGTTGGAACAGGACACGAAGAAAAACGGAACAACGAAACAGGAAACATTGAACAGAAAAACGCAAGACGATAGTAAAATAGGAAAAACAGAAGGGAAATGAGAGCAAAAACCAAGCAAATGGTGCAGAAAAGAAGTTAAAAATGCGAAACCAAAACTGGAAGAAGGTAAAACTTGTGATGAAATAAAACAAAAAATGTCAGTTTCATGTCCCTGTCCGGTTTAAAGAAAGTTTCAAGTTCAAATTAGTCTAATTTCAAGTGAAGTTTTAATTCTAATTTTAGTTTCAATTTTAAGTCAATTTCAAACTATGATTTAAAGTTCCTAAGCCTTTGTTATAATACAGCAAAGGTAGAGGGGAGCCAAAAGCAGAATATAAACTCAGAAAAGACAAAAAACGAGACACCAAAGAGAGGTAAAAAGGAACAGGCGAAACCGAAAAACAAGAAGGAGATAAAAACACGAAAACTGGAAACGAAAGAAAAGCGAAAAAGAGAAGCGAAATAACGAAAAACGGTAAAAAATAACAAAACACGAATGAAAAACATGGTGAAAAGCAGGTCTGATGGAAGGAAGGCAAGAGTAGAAAATGGAACAGGAAACGAAAAAATAACGGAACAATGAAACAGAAACCATGGGATAGAAGAAAAGAAAAATGAGAGAAAAAGAGAAAAAACGGAAGAAAAGTAAGAGCAAAAGCCAAGAAAACGGTACAGAAGAAAAAAATGATGAAAAACGGAACAGAAAAGAGATAAAACCATTGAGAGAATAAGACGAAAAATGTCAAATCTAATTTCAAGTAAAGCTGCGTGTCTAAATTCGTCTAATTTCTAACTTAAATTACAGATGAGTAAAAATTCAAATCTAATGGAACACAAATTTCAATTCGAAGTCAAAGTTACACTGATTTTATGTCATCATGCAATTCGAATATCAATTTTAAAACTGATTTCAAATGCAATTCCAAGTTTAACCTCAAGTCAGATTTAAATCCAATTTACGTCCAATTACAAGTCTAATTTAATCCCAATTTCAAAGAAAATTCCATACAAAATTTCAAATGAAAACTTTAATTTTTTTTAAATCCGATTTCATGTCTAATTCCAAGTACAACTTCCAGTCCAAATTACTCCAAATTGAAATCCAATTTCAAATGCAATTTTGAGTCCAATTTCAAATGCAATTTTGAGTCCAATTTCCAGTTCAATATGAATGCCCAAATTAGTCCATTTTCAATTGTCTAATGTAATGTCCTATGTCCGACTTTAAATCCAAATTCAACTCATATTTCTAATTTCGTCTGACTGAAAGAAAGATTTTCAAGTCATCGGCGAAACAAGAGCCTTCCATCTTCCTCCTCTATTACCTCTTTTATGTAGATACATAACAGAACAATAGTGGCCTAGGATTACTACTCTGTGGTACACCAAAGCTATTCTTGAACGCGACAGACCGTTACCCTACTAGCACAGTTGTTTTAAACTAGTTGTGGTAACCAATTAATGACTAATTTCAGTCATAAATAGGTTGCAGCAACCAGAAATGACAAAAGTGTGCTACGTGGGTAAGTAATGTCAGTAAAGTTGTCTATCCAATCTGCGGGTACACTATAATCTGGCTAGCTTGTTCAAAAGAATTGCATTGATTAACAGTATCAAATGCAGCTTTCAACACAACTAGCCCTGCAAGTATCTCATAACTTTTTTTCAGATAACTTTTTATTGGACTGAGCCGATACAGTCAAACAAGTAAAATCGGAGCATAAAGAGAGCACGACCTTCGTACAGTAACGTAGCAACGGAATAATGTAGTTTATGAGGGAGATTTCTTGAAAAGCACCATTTAGTCCTTTTTGAAGCATTTTAAAACCAATAATATTTGAATCAGGTAGCTAGTAGGCTTGCTTCTTCTTAACGATGTTCAATGATGCATAGTGTTGAAAGCGTTTTAATTAAAGGCCAATTTAAGTTTTCTAAATATAATCCTATTGCCGTATCTACACGCCACCAACTGTGTACTTAGTTTTGAAAACGAGCGATAAAGTAAGTTGCTTTTAATTTTGCATTTTGAAATTGACCGTAAAAATTTATTGCTATCGTGGATTGATAGTGGAATTGCTTCTTTCGATTTCGATTTGTGCAAACTTTTGTTAAAACGTTTTATTTTTATCTTTACATCGGTCATTAAGCAAGTAAGCAAGGGTGATAAAAGAAGCAGAAATAAAATTAGGTATGTCAAAAATGAAAACATAAGTTGGTCTACATCGTAAACTTGATTGGAGCATGCAAGTGATTGGCTACGTATCAGTACTAACGATTACCATATATTCAAACAAACACTGTGTGGCGCTAAACCCGATCAACACTGATTGTTTTTCATCATTTTCATCCATTCGTGGCAGTGCTAGTGGATATTTTAATTGCCCCCCTATCGTTACGATGAACCGATGTGAATAAGATAAGACCGAACATATTATCATGTTTTCAGGCTTTCAGCATTACAGTTGTTTTTACCATCATCCTAAAGGTGGTTTATGTTATAACCGGCCTTCGCTCAGAAGATAGGGTAAAAAATTGATTGCAGTTACTTGCATGAAATGAACAGTTCAATTGCTTTATTCCGGTTGAAACGACTTTCAATCCACACATATCGACTGCTCAATCTGTATAATTTTATATTTTCAATATCAGCAGGAGCACAAGGACGGTAAACATATTTACTGGTGGGTTATTACTTTGATCATAAGACCGGCTCACACTCACAGAAAATCTGACTGAATTTAGAAAGGCAAGTTTATGAGGGTTTCATTCTGCTGATTTCAGTTTCAAGTTATAAAATTTCCAAATCACTATTTAAATCGTCGAATTATTTTCCAACGAAAACGCTCGAAAAGGAATTTTCCCATTGTCGTAAACATATTAAATATTCTGCACATTTCAGGCTGCTGTAATTCTTCGCTTTTCGTCTAACACAAACATGGCTCTGCCCGGATCCAGTTTCGATGTGCAAATAACCATTCCGTACACCAGTGAAAAGATCAAAGTAATACGTTGGAAACGAGCGCCTAAGTTTGCTTTTTTACGGTCAGAATTTTCCAAAGAATTACCACCTCCCGTCCCCCCGTCCCCCAATCCCCCTTCCAGTTTTTCACTCACAATCGAGCCAGGCAAGCTATTTGTTCAAACTTCATGCCGCTTTATCGTTTGTCGGCGGCGTACGTCTTCTGACAGCTGGATAAAAGTAGGGCACTGCGAAATTCTGTCAACATTTACGTTTAGGTGAAATAACTCAAACTGATTCGATTGTGATTCGGACGGCCCCCATTCAGCGAGCGGGCGGATGAATGAAGGTTTCCTTCCGGGAAATATTTTCCCTTCGCCTGCCTGCCTGCCTACTGATTCATACCGCTTAAAGCACCGGTGAATCGTTAAAAAAAGTTAGCATATATTTTTTTTGGTGGAGTTTTTTTTCTGCCAAGAAAAATAACAAATCAGATTTTTTCCGGGTTGATTATCTCGAACCATGAAAGCTTTAAGGCAAAATGAAAAAATCCCTTTTTTATTTCATCTCGTCTATTTTAGAGTTTTGAGCTCAAAAAATAAGTATTATCTGCTGCAGAAAAGCTGTTCGACCCTAATCGGATATTTTATTTGACTACTTCATAACTTACCATTATTCCTTCCACATAAAAATAATCATTGGAAATAGCACCAAAGCCCTAAAAGTGGGGAAAACTGATAAGATAAAACTACCGGTAGCGAGCGCCTAAATTAATTAAGATTTATCCTATTTAATATTACTTTCGGTCTCCCCACGGATAAGTCCAGTTCCGTTTATCATCCCAAAGGTAGCGAGCGATATTGATTATAATTTCCATTTTCCACCGAACAATGTTTCCCGTTCCTTTCTTCCTTGTTTATAGCGTACATGACAGGCCGGATACACACCTCCTACCGTCGAAAGTGTGAGACTTTTTTGCGTAGCGGAAAGCATGTACAGAGAAGTTCAAGCTGTTCCGGCTGTTAGTAAAATTCTATCACCACGCTCGCCCGGGAGATGAAGTTTGGCGGGCGTCTTTCCGAACGACGACTGTTTACATTTGATTGATTATGAATCCGGAAAGTTTTGTCCCCTACCTCCCTTCTAGATTTGTTGGGAATTGTTTGGACGTAGCATCAGACAGCGTTGAAGTGGAAATAACCATGGATGAAACGACATGGAAAAATTCCATTTACAAAAAGGGATTTGCTTCCAGTCCAGAAAACTGGTTGTGGAAATGAGCTTCGGTTTCGGTTTTAATCCCATCTCAGGTACAATCGTGCCATTGTTATTCCTGATACGAAAAACGGCCTGATATTTACTGATCCATTAGCATGCTGCAATGTGTTATCAATGCTCACAAGGAGGTTTTCTGCTGAGATGCAGACTAATTTCTTAACATTAACCACATTTGAACTATAGTAAACTACCTTGCACAAGAAAAAACGAAACATTTTCCGGCGTTCCACAGGTCGTACGCCTGTCTGCTGTGATAAACGATCAAAAGGATCAAACATGATAAGGTCCATTTCCCAAATGTTACTCTGACTTACACAAAGCACCCACGAAAGAAAAATGTCACGGTAAAAGGGTTCCCGAAAAGTTGCTTTTCATTTCCTCCAAAACCCTGACCCGAGGACTGTATTGTGTTGTGGGTGACATTTCAACTGATGCTGAAATGTCATAAACAGAAGAAAATGTAGGTAGTGATAAGCTCTTCGTTAACAACTTATTACCAGGTCGTAAGGGTAATTTATCTGAACACATCAAATTTTAGAAGGTGTACACACTGTGTCGTGTGTACATGCAAATGAAACCATCACTGTCGTACACCCTCGTAGGTACGGGTCAATATCCACCCGCTGCTGTTCCTGTGTCTGTTCCTGGGTCGGAGAAGGGGCCGGCAGTAGAAGGGTGGGAAGCACGCTACCAAACAAATGCCGTGAGCTTTAGAGCTTTTCATTCGGCGTCGCTCGGGTCCGTCCCGTCCGTCGACCGAATGTATTGAGTGCTGCATAATTGAAGGAGATTTACTTTTGAGCAGTGGTGAAAGCGCACCCGAATGCCGATAGGCGATAATGAGAAGGATCGAATAAATACGATTTGATCCGGGTAGACGACGAGGTTTTTATTTTGAGTCTCTTATCAATTAGGATTGTGGAGCTTATAATCAATTGAAACCTTTTAAGGGGTTTCAATTTGTTGTTTGATTATTTTGTTTGATTTAGTCACATTTTACAGCGTTGATGATGAACAAGGGACACCAAAACAATGCAAATAAATGTGAAACAATTATTTGAAGACTGCATTTGTGGGTATATAGTGGAATTATTGTACCCCATTATTAATGCTGATTTCTCTTGTGGCATTAGAATTGTGGAGAATATAGTTTTGGAGCAAATTATAACAGGAAACAGTGTTTCATTTAATAAGCAGATAACATTTTTATTCAGTTTTCGATACAACTCGTACCTACGGGCTAAAAGAAAACAAATGTCAAAAAGTGTTACTATACACCTTGTGATGTGATCAAACTTGAAATTGTGGTAAGGTGAAATGTAGCGCCCAATAAGGCCGAAAGATGAAAGATTGACAGACGAAAGGTCGACTCCACGAAAGGGTAGAAAAAAACGAAAGGTCGATGAAAGGAAAGGTCGACAGGGCGAACAGTGGTCAACAGGATGAAATGTCAATCGAAAACATTATGCTGTCCACTCAGCCAAACCCTCTATTAGTAGCAAGGCTAATAATAATAGAGATGTTTATTTTCGCATTTCGGAACCCGGTTTTGACAAGAACGGAAGGTTTCCCAGAAGTCCACAAACTCGGTAAAAGGGTTTTAGTCAAAATTCAGCTGTATATCCAACAGAAAAGTTTGCAAAATAGTTGGAAAAGACAACTTTCTGGTGAATGAAATCATGTCGCTTCTTGAAGATGTACTATTTTTATCTTAGAACAAATTTCGTATTTGTTCTGACATTCTACATATCAGCTCTTTACCATAAACTTATTATAGTCAGTCTACAGACTGAAGACTAAAAAAGGCCACCTATTACGTACATAAAACTTGGTATGGTATTAGGTGTTCTGTGTTCTGTCCAATCTTATTACATTTTAAAGCCCGTTAAATTCGTTCATGAACCCGCATGTCGCTTTATGCTGAGAATTATCTTAGCTCCGTAGAGGTGGGTTAATCTTCGCCGATAAAACGGGACCTCTATTTAGGCTCAAATTACTGAGTAGCATCTAAAATAAGGTGAAAACATCTTGCTAAATAAGACTGTTGATGTACAATCAACGAATGAAACAAATTTCCAAGTTTTTAATCGTGTATTGTGGATAACGACGACGACGACGACGATAAAAACTGCCTATATATGCAAATACAGTTTATATAGAAAATATATAGGATTATTTTAATTTAATTGTTTCCACTTACGTTTAGTATTTCTAATTTACTTCTTCTCTCCTATGGTTCTTACTCTTCTGACGTCTTTCTATCCCGTTTTGCTACAATCTGTTCACTATCTTTCGTGTCCTCTATCTTGCATTCTATATGAATAATTTTAATATATTTATTTCAATCTTGCATGTTATGTTTAAATGTCCTACCGGTACTAGTTGTATGCACAAGTAAATTCGGTTAAGCATCAACATTAGCCTACTGCAATCATTACATAGAATATACGTAACCTAGAGAATGATTTTTCATTAGGTTCGCTTTGATTTGCATGATAACTTAGTATATTTACCTAGCACTAGAATGTAATTTAGTCTCTAAGTAATTTTAAGCACATTAAGCATTAGTAGATAAGTATTTTAGTTCTAGCATATAGCCACCAAATATTATTTATAGTTATAAGTAAAAATTATCTGCACCGCATGTTATTTACTTTCCACTATTTTGCCTGCCGATTGTTTACTTTCCTTCCGATGATGACACTTGCTACGCCTGAGTTGCCAGATATTTTGAGCCGCTGCAGAAAGTGAGGCGCGCCGACCAGGGGATCGTCACAAAGACAATATCCGAATATTTCAGCTCCGGCGGTCACAGTATCTAGATCGAAAAGCAGGTAAAGCTGTTGATACGGAAGAAGTTGATGGTTATTCCGAACTAAGTTATTCATAGCAACTCATTCGAGTTGTTTCTGAATACCTTCAAACCGACAGGTTTGTGATAAGAATACTCCGGCCTCCAAACGGTACTCGCAAAAACTAGTCTGCATCGGACTAAGTCAGTAAAAGCAGCGAGATAGCGAGCATGCGAATCGTTAAGTTTGCGGTCAAATCCATGCACTAGTGCAAACATATATATTTTATCAAGTTGTTGATGCTAGGCAGTTGAACGAAAATATAACTCCTAACTTCCGTATCGTTGCAACTAGCGGAACATATATTTCTTTGTAGTTAGACTTTCAAACAACCAGTGCAGACCTTCTTAAAAATGTCAAAACAGACCGTTTCCCAGGATTTACTGACAATTCACAAACACAACAAAACCTACTGAAGTTTTCCATATTTGGTTTCAGTACCTACATAACATTGTTTGATAGTATTTACAGGAAAGTGTAACGTCTCTGATATACCAGAATGTCTGCTTTGTTGGTGAAGAAGGAAATGTTGTTCATCATTAGTGCGAAAAATAATAGCCCTAGATTAGTTCCTTGCGGCACAACTGAGTTTGCAGTGAACGACTGCGAAAATTCATAATGAATTTTTTTTTGAATACTGATATAGAATATCGCTTACCCCAGCATCAGAACATGTCTCGCTTCACTTTCTCGGCAGTGTTACTGTCGTGAGAAAACGGTATGCATAGTTCGGCGCATCTCCGTATCGTCTAGACTCCAACCGTGTTCAACAACCATGAGAACTTGGATCAATTTTCTTTGATTCTACAGACTTCTTTACATAAAATAATTGATATTGCTAAAAATAGGAGTAAATAAGCAAAATTTGATACTTTCGGACAACAGTTAGGGAAGGGATGGGCACCATGTGATTCGCCGAAAATTTTACGGAAGATCACTTATATTTTATCAACTGGCAGGCCGTTTCTGTATTTCGACCGTTTATAAGCTAGTTTTTCCCATAGTGCAAAAAAGCGCTAATGAAGCAATTTCAAGTTTCGAAATTAAACTCAAGTCTCTTTTTACACGGTTTATTTTATGATTTTTGAATTAACGCGGTTTTTTATGACGATTTTTGAATTAACACGGTTCTTTTACAACTTTTTTCCAATTAACGCGGTTTTTTACATCGTTTTTCGAATTAACGCGGTTTTTAAACAGTTTTTTTACACGGCACGTATCCCCCGTGTAAAAAAAGACTTGAGCGTACTTCGAAGTTTCGAATAATCTCAGAAATGAAACACCACATTAGTCGACACAACAATACAATATAATGAAACAAATAACTAGCTAAATGAAATTTGTATTTTTATTAAACTTTTATTTAAAAGAAATACAAAATTAACCAGAAGATCAAAGTTTACTTCAAATAAACGTGTTTAAACATAACTTTACTAACACTTAAGTGATTCTTATGTAGAATTTTCCGGCGAACACTTTAAGTACCTATATTTAGGCCATTACAAATATTTTATAAAGTTTTTGTCCTTCCGGTGTTCGGCCACTGAACGGGGGGGGGGGGGCGAAAAAAAAAACAAAGTGAATTTTTTAATCGAGCAAAAAAAACATGGATTTTAAGAATTTTTATTTAAGGTTTAAACGTGAAAACCGAATCTATTCTTGCTTATAATATCTACGTTATTATTTTCTGGCCTTATTTGAAAATAAAATAGGGGGTATTTCGAGATATTCACATTTTTTGTTTTAAATTGCAAAAAAAAATAAATGATGTTGACAAATTAGATAAAAACTGATAACAAAATTCGGTTGCGCGGCCAAAAACCCACAGAAAAAGTATATCGGCATATCTTCACATCAAACTGTTTCAGAGATATTTGAACCTGAAAAATGAATTTTTTGGAAATCTGAAAAAAAAAATTAAGTAACGCCACTGCTAAGGGGATCGATGAATGGGTATAAAACTTTGGAAATTGGTTGTGGGGTCGGCGGAATGAATAATTATGCCAGCCTTGGTTGAAATCGCTGATGATGAAATCCAACCGGTGTGTACGCTTGAGATGGAATGACCAATAAATAATCTTTATCAGAGGTTGTCTTCTAACCGGGAAAAGGGCTATTTACTTTGCAGATATGAGGGCTGTATCTTGAATGGTCATCTTGAGCTGCGCGTATGCGGAATATTTTCGTGTATAAACCGTACATTCTATTGAAAATATTAGTCGCATGTGCAATAAAAAATTACTACTCGTTTCGAAGGATAATTTGATTGGTGCATTAAAGGAAAGTTATTTTATCCATGTTTTGTTATCCCAATATGGATAGGATACTCTATACTTGAGTTTAAATGACTGAACTTGAGGAGTGTGTGTTTTATAATACTTGTTTATTACTTTGCTTTTTTCATTTTTTCGACCCTTCCGATGAACGACTAGTCCACATGATAGTCCACATGGCCAACAAAATTGATAAAGAAAAACTTTAATACTCCGAACTCCGAATATAAATGGAACAGTCCTATGCGATCACAGCCAAATTAAAAGAAATGGTTCCGTAACACCCATTTACCCACCCATAATAACCAAAATATTTTTGTATGGTCCTGACTATGTTTCCTGACTATAATTTTAGATGAAGTACATGGTAAGGTACGACCATAGATGAAATAATGGGTTCGGTACGACCATTGATAAGTGAAATCATTCGTAACGATCGTTGTTCAATGAAGTATAGGGTTCGGTACGACCATAGATCGATGAAATGGTTCGGTACGACCATTGATGAATGAAATGATGCCGTATGGCTGGAATTAAAATGTTTCAGGGGTCAATACCGGTGTAGTGGTTAGCATACACATCTCTCACGTCGAGGATCCGGGTTCAAATCCCAATCCCGCAAAGTCACGAATGGCCGAAACTGTTGAAGTGACTATATTCAAACAAAAAAATGTTACGGTACAACCATTTATAAGTAAAAGAATTTGGCACGATCATTATTCAATGAAGTATATGGTCAGCCGCCCAGTTGGCTTCGAGGTACGATGCTGGTCTAACAAACCAGTCGTCGTATGTTCGAGTCTCGGCTAGGCGGTGCTGCTAGGTAGAGTCAGTAGGATTGTTGCACTAGCCCCGTAACTGTCCTGTACTCTAACAGCCGGCTGCGAAGTCTGTCGATAAAGAAGGGTAATGTCTAAAGACGGTTTATTCCCAAGGCTTTGCTTTGATATGGTTTGGTATGACCAAAGATGTATGGAATAGTTCGGTACGATCATTTGTGAATAAAATGATTCTGTATGGCATTCAATTAAAATAGTTTGGTACGACCATCGGTAAATAATATGGTTCTGTATGGCATAGAATTAAATGGTTCGGTTCGACTATAGACAAATGAAATGTTTGGGGTACGTTTATTGTCGAATAAAGTAAATATCTGATGATGGCCGAATATATTCGAACAAAAATCATTTTATGCTTGCAACGGCATATACAAGTAATACAATCAAACTAATATCATGTGTGTGTCATCACGACTTAAGTCTTACTTGACGTAGCTTCATTTTCGTATTGTATCTCGTAAGGGTAAGCGGGGCAAGACCGCCCGCTTAAGCAAAACCACCTGTATAAAAAAAAGTTGTAGCTCAATTTCTAATTTATCTGCTTTAAATGAACAATTGATCTATTACTTACATACAAAAAATAAAAACATAAATATCTGTAATGATTTTCTATTTTTTATTGCGATTTGGAAACACGTCCAAAAAATAGAGTATTTTTTCCATGCGGGTTGAAACACGCCCACTAACGGGGTAAAACCGCCATAGCGTATAACTTTAACAATATTCAACCGATTTTAATGAAACTGGTGGCATTGGATTTATGAATTTATCTAATTTAAACAAATTGAATCAGTTTGCTATCAAACAGTACATAGTTCCCCGAGATTCGCAAGTTCGAAAGAGTGTCCGGCAACCACTCGTATTGGAAGAATATCAGTAATATAGGTACCAACAGTCTTGAAATTGATACCGTGTAGTTTCCTTAGACAACAAGATGGATCGGGTTAGGCATCCTGGAGTCAATCTTTAAGGACTAGAGAGGATCTAAGATAAAATATAACACTATGAGTATTAAAGTTCCTGCAATTGATCCGGTAGGTCATTTTTTGACATTTCAAATTGTTCTGATTGATAGAGCAGATACATATTACTTTTCCTTTGCTAAGATAATTTGCTATATTTTCATAAAAAATATGTTTATTCCATGTTATTTGTTCCAAGAGGGAGGAATTATTAAAAAAGCTATATCCGAGAAAACAAGAAAATGTCCATAGCGCCCGCAAGAAAAATTTGCGATTTAGATTTTTCCAAACAGTCCACCAGCTATAAACTAAGCACATTTATATTGTTTTATGTAAATCTGAGATTCTTTGGTCCAAACTATGCAATTATTTTAAAAATCTCCTTATCGCACTAGCATTATACACGACGGTCTTGCGCCGTTCATTGTGGGCGGTTTTACCCCCAAATGACCGATATACACATTTCATTATTTATTTCAACAAAATTGCATGAACAGTTACCTAATTTAGGTACTGTCGGATGAAGACAGGATCAGAGAAGCGATGTGGGTTGGATTTACTGAAAGTTTTAACGTTTTGAATAAAATAAACCCTAAGTTCTGCGGGAACAAAGTTATAAAAAACGAAACGATTATAACGAAAAATCTATTTTTATTTATTTCTCCGATAGTTTATACGATATTACTGTACAAGGTATTGTAAAATATTGCGTACGCATTCAGTAATATGACTGTCATCAACATTTAACACCAATTTGAGCAAGGCCCTGTAAAACCATGGTGGGCGGTTTTACCCCGGCGGGCGTTGTTACCCCGTTTACCCTTACCAATGTTCGAGTTACGGTCGTTGATAATAAGTAAATTCCAAAATGGTGCTGCGTGCATTTTTCGTGACCTCAAAAATCTCGGCACAAAAAGAGGATTTGCAAATTATATAGGAAAAAGATTTGTCGAGATGGAATCTGTTGAAAACCGTAAAAAACACGGAAGAAAACGAAACGTTAGAACCGTAGAGGACAAAAAGGTTGCTCGAGAGTGAAATTGTCGCAGTTGCAATCGGTCCGCACGGAAAATGGCAGTTGAGCTGAATATCAACAGGGAATCTCTCCGTCGAATTTTGAACATGGATCTGGATAAAAAAAACATTCAAAGACGTAAAATCCATGGATTAACGGAAGCAACAAAACAACAACGGCAGGAAAGATGGAAACTGCTGCTCCGTCGGCACGGTGATTTCGAAGTGATCTTTTCTGATGAAAAGATGTTTGTTCTTCAAGCCCCGCGTCATGCGTCATGTCAAAATGATCGGTTGAGGTCAGTTTCGATCATCGACGTTCTAAAGCACAAACGGAATGTACCACGATACCAAAATTCATCAGCAGTCATGGGTTGAGAAGGCATTTCAAAGAAAGGGAAGCTTCCTCTTGTATTTATTGACAAGGATGTGAAAGTTAATGCAAAATATTATATAGAAATGTGATATATAGAAAATTTGATGCCTTACGTTCGGGGTGTGTATGGCGAAGAATATTATTGCTTTCAACTGGATGGAGCCCCAGCCCACACTGCAAATCTTGTACAGACGTGGTGCAAAGCCAATCTGACGGATTTCATACCGAAAAACGAATGGCCTCCAAGTTCTCCTGATTTGAACCCACTGGATTTTTGTATATGGAGGTACATGCAGCAGAAGCTTAAGGATTATAAATATCATAATTTGGACGAATTTAAATTAGTTATTAACAAGATATGGGTTGAAGTATGTTATCCAGACAAAAGCCGATTCAATAGAACAATTGTAGGAGATATAGTAGGCATAGCTTAGAGTAGAAGTTTATATAAGGATGACAATCATTGAAAAATATATTATTAGTGTTCGAGTAGCTCACGAATAAACATCGTTTTAATTAATTAGCTAAAGAATGAATGTTTGTTGCGTTCTGTGTCCATGGGCAAATAACTTCTAAGACTAAAATCCGAAAAAAAGCCATTATTTTAAAAAAATATGACTTTGTTTTTGTTCGAATACATATGTGTCACACTGTAAAACACAAACAGCAAGCCGAAACGTAATCAACATAGCTTAATATTTCACCGATCGGAATCACTTTGAACATATGCACATAAAAGTGCGCTGACTAAAACCAACACATTGTTGAATCAAGCATATGGTTCGGTATAACCATAGAAGGATGAAATGTTTAGGTACGACAATTGATAAGGAAAATGATTTGATACAATCGTTGTTGAATGAAATATATGGTGGTTGAATGAAAAGTTATGGATCGGACCATAGAGTAATGAATTGGTTTGATACACATTTTTTATTAAAGGTGGATGAGCGTTTGATGAGGAAGAATGGTAGACAAAAATATATTGCGTAGTTCAATTACTGAGTGGGAGTCTAATCCGCACTCTCTCGGTTTGCGCCCAACTGTTTTGACAATTAAACTATCAGTACACGACACCCTATATTCTAACTATTCGTACGCACACACCACACGCTTCACCTGCCGACGGTAGTTATTTTTATATGTTTGCCCTGTCTGCTTCTACCACTGAGAAGACTATTATCGACTGCTTTGTGCTAGGAGCTTGGCAAACGGGGCCCACCGTCGATCAGCACGCTGGTGTCTTTTACCATATCGGGTGTGTTTTTTCTGTTTTACTTATCTTTGACTCTGTCGTGGTCCAACGTAAATTGATACGCATTGGTTACTAAAGTGGTTTTGTACGATCATTGTCGAAAAAATGGCTTTATTCAGAATGAGGTTATTTGATTACGAAGTAGTTTTACTGGTTTAAGCTATTGGATTGGATTGGATTGGATTGGTATTGGATTTATTTGGATTTTTGGCAAATAAAATGGTTGATCCAATTTAAATAGATTTTTAAAGCTGCGGAAAATATGTGATGCTTGCAATTGGCAGGTAAATTTTTATATCATCAGCGTAGCACATTCTTGTTTCAGGAGGTAACAGTCGAGTGACGACGTTCACAAACAGCGAGCATAGCAAAGGTCCTAGAATATTACCTTGTGGAACTCTAGAGCCATTCTGGAACCATCTCGATTGACTGGGACCCAATTTAACGGCTATTTTACGATTGCCTAGATATGAGCCAAGCCATGAAAGCAGATCAGTTGACACTCCCAATTTGTTGAGTTTAGCAAGCAAGAAATCATGAACGGCTCAATCGAATGCCGTTCTCAGATCAGTGTAAATAGCGTCGATCTGATTACCTTGTTCCATAGTATGCAGGCAAATCGACGTTAGTTGGCAAGCAAATGGTTTTGAACCGTGTAAGTCAGACATCTTTTCTATGCTTTTATATTAGAAGCTGCTTTTAGATTAAGTAGTAACTTTACTTCTAGGTTAAAGTTTGAATTCAAGTCATTTTTTCAAGTGCGATTTCAAACTAACATTCAAGTCCAATTGCAATTTCAATTTAATGTCGCATTATAATGACAATTTCAAGTCTAATTTCATGCTAATTTGGCAGGCTGTGGTGGGTCGGGCACGAAGCCAGAATGCCCGACAAAAGAGTATCCGAAACTATTATCAGCCGAGGAAGAGAACGTAGACTTTGGGGCAGATCCCACACACGATAGATGTGCGCTGTCGAGGACGACACACGGTCAGCTGGTGTTCGACCGACGGGACTGGAGGACCATAATTCGTTCGGCGCAGGATCGATGATGGCCGCCGCCAATAAAGTAAAGTAAAATAAGCAGTCGTTCTTACAATTTTTGCTTGAGGAAGAGTAAATGCTTGATGTGAAATATGGATGAACAGGAAAGCTCTTGAAATTAGGCTGAACTATAGAATAAGCGAAGTGAGAGTCGAACTCACCGCTCTCAATCTCTAGCAGAAAGTGTTGTTTAACCAATTACACCACCAGCCGGTCCTATATTGCATAGTCTAATATCAAGTTTGTGTTACGCTTGCCTAATTCTATCATTCTTCACACATTACAATACAGTCACAAAAATATATATATTCTCACGAATATTATATGAATGTTATAAAACTTCATGATAAAAATAGTATAATACCGACACCTTTCGGGAAATAGCGGTAGAAAAGGTGGCTATGCCTGTTTTGAATAGCATGAATTTTTTATCAGCCACGAATATAGTTTTACTATTTTATTCTAAAACAATACAAAATTATGTTCTCACTATAGTAATCTTATAGTATGATTTACTATGGGCTTTAATTAATATTAGACTCAGTACAAGTAACTCACACAAAATCGAAAAAATATTACTTGTAATCAAATAAAATAAATATCAGAATTCTGCGCTATTGGGACAACGGCATCAAGAATTACTTGAGATTGAAATTCAATCCGAATCAAAGCTTTACTGTATAAATGCAATCAGTGAATGTACAGATGGGGCACCATGCTTGTAAGGTCTAGGCACGCCACCGGATATGGGCCAAATTTTTCGATCAGTATGCGATATACTGCCAAGTAGTTCGATGATCAGTCACGACAAGACAACGCATGCAGAAACTACGAAGTGCAAATAAAACTAGCAGCGCAACAAGAGCAATTTATCACAAGCACGTGTTGATGGACAATTATCATTTATGAAATGTAAGTTCCTTTGGACATTTTATAGACCACTTTAGTCAGACATTCCGACGCTTACAACAACGCCCGTCAAATTGCCTTTGATCGGTGCAGCTGCCGGTGCACCAGTAGCAAAAGTGCTGTTTATTTGTTTAGCAGAAATAGTTTCCTGGCATAAAAAAAACGTTTAAACTATGTACTTGAAGTCGACACAAAGATATCATATGCTAAAAGATTTTATTGCCGATTGTTATGCATGGAATCAAGCAGGATACGACCTCCATCAAACCAGTTATTTTTCATGCCTACCGTCTATGAACTTCCAGAGCTGATCACATTCCATTTTTGAACTAACAAAATAAAAAAATCAGAAGTTTTAGACACTCGGCTCGGGTTCAACATGCTAAATTTTATAACTATTATAAAAATTTAAATTGAATGTAAATTCCATTCGAATTGTTACTACCTGCATGTATGAAAACTTGCTATTAAACGAATTCCTACGCGAATTTTATCGGTTTGGGAAAATCCACAAATTTCTCACAGTTCGTCACTACGAGAACGACCGACGCCACGTTGTCCAAATGCACTTAATGAACTTAATGAACAAAAACAACTGGGCAAGATGCCGCAATGAATGTTCTGATCTCCGATGTAAGTTAATTTAACAGAACTCGCACTACATTTCATAGAGACTTGAGGGTTCGTGTCTAGTAAGGTAGGCATGGGTGGAACGGCAAGTGTTTGCTCTAAATAGCCCCTCATTGTGAACAACTTCTTACGACACTGACTGTACTCTAAGCAGCAGCAAATCGACCTTCTGATAAGATCATTCAAACGTGTTGTAGACTTGTAGACACTTGTTGGTCTGAACAGTTTCGCGATGTTTCTCGTGGCGGCAACTGATAAAAATTAGTTTATTATTTATTTACATAACTATACGCTTTAGTCACGAGCTGTTCCGTTCGTTACGTTGCGCCTGTTAAATTGACCTGCTTACGTAGTACGACGGGCAGAGCAGTGTAGAGAACAATTATTGCTAGACGACTCATAGTTTTAAGATAGTTCAGACATCGTTTTGTTCCCTTCATTTAATTTTCACTTGAAACCACATTTCGGAAATTTAATTACTACAAACAAATGCAGGTTAGTGCTCGACTGGAAACCGACCTCACCGATCGTCTCGTCCTTCTCTGCTGCTCTGCTCTGGGAAAAGTAATCTGGATTCCAGTAACCAAAAAATTGAGCACCGGTTTGTTTTCTGTGGAATCCATTTAAAAGGAAAATAAAGCTATCATCCCGGGTCGGTTAGTTTGCTCTTGCCTGGCTGCGATGGTACATTTTCCGTTGGAAAATACTGTACAGATAGAGACTAGAATGTTACAGTGCAGCGGCAGCAGCCAGAGCAGCGGTTGCATTACACTGATGCTGCTGTTCTCTACACTGCACGAACGGTGGACGAACGAGACCGGGCCGGGCGGTCTAGATTGCTTGCCAACACATTTATGCGAAACGAAAAAAATCCAATTTCATCCCCCTGCTATAAAGTTGTTGAGCGATGAGAGTTAAATTGAATCTGTCCACTTCAGCGGCGGATTGTCCTTTGGTATGTCCTTGTGCTGGGTATGTGAGTTTTCCACCGTGCTGTGGAGCATTGCTCCTCGTAACGGTGCGGGGTCAACATCAGCGTAACGTTTCCTCAGACATTTTAACATCGGTGCAAGAATAAGTTTCAAGTTTCCTGTTGTGTGAACCAAATTCCTGTGCTGGGCGAATTGCAGTGCCAGTGGGCTCCACTCCGGGGTCATTTGGTTGTGTCCTCTGAACGAAGGATGGAAAATAAGATTTATCCAAATTGACCGTGCCCAGAGGTTGCTGTCAGACAGTTGATAGTATTGTGCTACTAAATCTGTCGAGAAGCGACATTTCTAAAGCGTAACTAATTCGGTCGGGAAGTTAAGTGAATCACTTGTTGCTCCATTTCGTATCGCATGAATACTTCAGGAAAATGCAACAGTGTTCGACCGTTGATGTAGGACTATGAAAGTTTCAGGTTTGGTTTTGTAAAATGCCATTTCTGCTTCT